>NC_142685.1:74705000-75357500 GCF_056320005.1 Nelumbo lutea
TTCAAATGTAACGATCAAGCAACAATGCAATATTATTGTAAAAATAAGAACAAAAAGGCAGAATGGAATTTATTGGTGAACACTTTCCAAAACCAATTCATAGCAGTGTTGTAGAAAGGTTGTTGCGAACTGAGAATTGTTGAGAAAAGGGGGGCTGGGTCGTGCCACTTAGTCACTCTCCTTAAAACTGCATTTGCCCCCAGATCACTAGTAGGCGTTCACTTGCTTACCAGACCTCTACAAACCATTAAAAGATAATGCTCAGATTTGGATGATTGATAGAGAAGGAAGACTGTGTTGTGCGCATTGGTATATATCATAGGGTTGACTAAACTCTATTTATAGAGTTCTTTCATTCACCCGAACAGACACCTCTATATTTGTTTGTAGACAGAGAGATGTGTTTCTCTAGAACAAGCACCAGTTCGAATAGACACAAACAAAAGATGTAGAAATGATTAACAAAATAAAATTAAATTTAAGTTTAAACATTCAAACAAAATGGCAGTTAAAACAACAAACAATTAGGGAGGAAAACGATAGGGTGTGGTGTACGCATACACCCACACCAACACCTGTGCCTTGACTAGGCCCGGCTTGGCTCAGCTTGACACTTGCATGTGTGAAAAGCACCCCCAACCCCCCTTAGATGCATGCCGAGATATATATTGCTCTCCTCATATAGGTCCCTACTCATAGGGAGAGCAATCCTAGTAATAAACTCAAAGTCAACTCTTTTCCCAAGCAATGTGGGACAAGGGTCTTCTACCTACATGCAAGAGGAGGGAAAGAGAGAAGACAAAACTAAAACAAAAAAGCGGGAGAGGATATTCTTGAAATTTTGAATCTCCCTCCAACAATCCCCCACAAGATTCAAAATTACAAGAAGATCAAATACCTGAGAATCACAATGAGAAAACTATTTGTGGTGATGATGTCTTATGGACTTCAAGCAACACTTAAATATGATAGACTATGTTACAGAGTATGAGTAGAGTCAGATTCTTTCAACCTTTCCTCTTTGTCACAACTAGATAATCTAGCAACCAACTCAACATGCCAATTCCTTAGTGTTTCCTTTGTTTTGGAACATTTTAGCCTTGTTCCCCTATTGGAGTCATGAGTGTTTTAGAAAGTCAGCCCTTAGAGCTCTCATAGAAACAATTGCATTTCACACTCACTTAAGTCGGTTATTTAGTGTGAACTGCACACACTGTTCTTATCCAATTAAGAGTCTTACACTTACCCTCTTCATTCTATAGTGAGCACTATCTTACTTCGGCATCTGTAATGGGGCACAAATTGATAGTGTTTTCCTAAGTCATCTAGCGACTTGTTTTTACCCATTCAACCAAATCCAGGGATTTCCTTTCACATAGGTTGGGTGTCCATCACCAATGACTTATATAATGGGTTTTAACCCCATTCCTATCGATACCTCATAAATCACTTTAGAAGTTTATGGTTTGACTAACGAATATGTAAGATTCTTTTCAAGCCTTACGAAATCTAACACAATTGTACATTCACTGAGGTATTGTTTTACCAAGTCATGTGCCTTATACATTTTATTCTTGGCTTTGGCTTTTTCTACTTGACTATCACAATGGAGAGATGTAGATGGTATCAGCCCAGGCCAAAGTGATATACTGCCAGTAAGTTCCGTAGCCACTTTGCCTTAGACCCTACTAATTCTAATGCAATGAATTCGGGCTCCATTGTTGAACTTGTATTATAGTACTATTTTATTGATTTTCAAGAAATTACTCCACATCCTAGGGTAAAGACATACCCACTAGTGGAAGTACTATCCGTTGAATCAGAAATTTAATTTGCATCAAAAGCCTTCTAAAACAGGAGGAAAACTTGAATAATGCAAACCGAAGTTTACACTCTTTAAATATTTTAATAATCTTACTAGAGCTTTCTAGTGTTCATTTCCAGGATTATGAGTATGTTGACTTAGTTTTCCAACCTCTATTGTTATATCTGGTCTTGTATAGTTCAATAAGTATGGCACAAATCCAATTATGCTTGCATACTCTTTTTGTGAAATAGGTTCTCCTACATGTTTTCTTAAGCAGATGTTATAATCAAGAGGTATCTTAATAGGGTTACAATCATATTGTCCAAATTTCTTAAGTATATTTTCCACATAGTGTGATTGAGAGAGGATATAGTTTCCTTGTTGTTTATGGATTTTAATCCCCAAGATTACATCAACTTCACCCATATCTTTAGTGTCAAATTTGGACTTTATAAGAACTGTTTTGCTTCTTTTACTACATCTAGATTTGTATCCATTATTAGTATATCATCAACATATAGATCATGACTCCTTTATCATTTACAAACTTGTTGTAGACACACCTATCAATGATTCTGCTATATCCATTCGTGATTAACACACTATCAGAATTTTCATGCCGATGTTTGAGAGTTTGTTTTAAGCCATACAAAGACTTAATTAGTTTACAAACTTTGTTTTCTTGTCTTGATACTATGAAGTCTTCAGGTTGCTTAATATATATTTATTCCACTAATTTCCCATTTAAGAAAATTATTTTACATCCATTATGAAATACATACTTGTAAATGAATGCTATAACAAACAACACTCTAATTGTAGATAACCTTGTAACCGGGGAATATGTGTCAAAGAAATCTACATTTTTTTTGTCTAAAGCCTTTAGCAACTAATCTGGCTTTAAATTTATCTATTGTACCATTTAACTTTAATTTTTTCTTAAATATCCACTTACAATCTAGTGCCTTAGTTCTAGGTGGGAGATCTACAAATTCCCAAGTATGATTAGTAACCAATGAGTCTATTTCACTTTTTATGATTTCTTTCCAAAATACTGCATTAGGGGAGGTTACGACTTCCTGATAAGTAACTAGGTCTTTGTCCACCAGAAATGTGAACATTCCATCACCTAAGTTTGTTTTTTTCTTTTATATTTTACTTTTCCTTAAGTTTGGTTCTTCATTCATAGAATTGGTGTTTCCTTGACTAAGTGAAGTATTGATTCCTTCAACATTTAACTCTTGTTATTGGTTTCTGTTATAGACTTGGGGAGGTTCCCTATTTATTATTTCTTTTCTTAATGGAAAGATATAATCAAAGAATTCTGCATCTCAGGACTCAATTATTGCATTGTACTCTACAACATTATCAATAGTTTTAATTACAAGAAACTGGTAAGCTGCACTGTTTTGTGTATACCCAATGAATACATAATCACAGGTTTTCGGTCCCAATTTCTTTTTTTAAGGTTTAGGTATTCCAACCTTTGCTAAACAACCCCAAACTTTTAAGTAATTTAAACTGGGTTTCATGTTATGGTAGAGTTCAAATGGTATTTTCCCTTTCTTCTTGTGAGGTATTCTATTATACAGATGATAAGCCGTTAGGATTGCTTCCCCCCACACGTTTAGAGGTGCACCTGAATTAATTAACATAGCATCCATCATTTCCTTTAATATTTTGTTAAATCTTTATACAACTCTATTGGTTCAAGTTGGTAAGGGGATGTGGATTTATGTATAATTCCATTTTCTTGAAAAAATGTCCTGATGGTTTCTTTATCATACTTAGTCCATCTATTTGTTCTAAGTCTTTTTATTTTCTTTCCTAACTGATTTTTTACTTCAGTCTTGTATGTTATAAAAGTTTGTTCAACTTCATCATTTGATCTAAGTAAAACAATCTTTTGCATATTTAGAGAAGTCATCAATGAAGGTTATATAATATATTTTTTCTCCTTTAGCTTCATGAAACTTAAGATCCCTTAAATCACTGTGTTCAAGTTGTAGTAATTCGGATTCTGTTTCTACACTTTTATGAGGGTTTTTAGTAAATTTTTCTTCTACACATACTTAGCATTTTTCACTTTGTAAAATTTATAGGAACATTCAACACTCCTTACTTGTATAATCATTGACCGTGGCGATTTTCTTTGTTTGTTTGAACATTGGGATACTCCGGAAAGCAAGGTATAAATTAAAAGTAACTCAATAATTTTTTCTTAAACATGGTAAATACATAATAGATTAATATCACTAAATTGCCATTGTTGTAGCAAAAGTGTCAGACAATGGATAGGGTGAGGGCTCGTAAAAAGTTGAATCACCACCTAGGCCGAACTTCTTATGCAACTGTTCTCCATCAAATGGTGGGATGACTAACATAATTTATATATATATATATATATATTTTTTTTTTATTTCTTTGTTAATTTGTATAATGACCCAAATCGCTTTGTTTTAGGAGGAGGAGATGGAGCAAACAAAACAATGTCCCCTAGGTGAAAAGGCCTATTCAAGAGGGTCCACGCAAACTCTTAGGGGAAGTTCTATGATCCCGAAGTGAGGGAACTTGCTGTAAGTATTTATTTTATATTTATTCATTCAAAAATTTTAGTATGATTTTATTTTGGACCATTTTAAATAAATATTTCTTTTAATTGTTCTAGGCCAAAATGACAACATATGTAGCGGAGCAAGCAGAAAGTGGCACACAAGTTGAGGCCATTGGTCCCCGTGATGCAGTGTCAACAGTTTTTGGAGCTGAGCATCTATCATGGGTGTGCTGTTTGGGCTTTGGGCTGACCCCAAAGTATGCTTTCGGCACTACAAGGTCCAAAACCCCTCTCATACACGACACATTTGGAGTAAGAGAACCAATAGTTTCGGACAAAAGTAGGTAATCTTCAATTGCATGTGGTGAGTTTGAATTCACATGTGCTACATTTGCAATCATTCATGAAGCCAATGACACAACAATATAACATACTTGTGCCTAATCCAGTTGTGGACGAATTGAAGAGCGTAGTGAATAAAAGAGGTGTGTCAAGGTGGGTGGAGCGCAGTGAGAGTTCATAATGAAAGGAAATGAGCCCCTGTGCCTTGGGAAGAGTGCACTATTTATAGAGGAGGCATCTCAGTCGTGGAAGTAATCACCACTTCGGTTGCCATGAGATCTTCTGAATCGGCTACCATTATTCTCCTCATTATCGGGCTATTATTTGGGACTTGACATCTTGTGCCAACAAACCCGTTCCAATCCTCTACCAACAAACCCGTTCCAACCTTCTACCAACTTGTTGATCTAACATGCCATGTATGAGATGAGATGTGCAGTGTATAAGATCATGTTGGTAGAGGGTTGGAAGGTGTTTTATTGCGTGATAACTACACAATGATCAAATAATGAACCTGGCAACAAAACCTTCTGTAGGGACGTATCGAGAACCACTTGCCAATCTATTTCAGAGGGGTTTGTTTGAGGCCAATCTAACCCCTGAACTATTTGCCAATCCGAAACACCCTCTGTAGGGACGTATCAAGAAAACTCCAATACAATACATATTGACTGATACGTATCGATACTTTAAACTTTACTTTCACATGCTTAATTTCATTTCTTTTCATGTATTCTCAACACTTTCGATGTACTCATTTATAACAGAAACTTCGTTGATCTCTTCTAGAATCAACAAACTGAATTTCCCCGTCCTTTCCTTCTTAAACGGTTTTGCAAACATGGTGATTGATTCCGTGGTCAGTCATTTGTCATGGGCTGAGTAGATGGCTGATACAAGAGAGCTACAAAAGCTGGAATGATTGTTTCGACTTTTGCGTTGTATTTACATTGTTTGCACTGCTATTTGCTTTCTTGTCTTCCGTTGAAGGGGGATATTAACACAAACGTTTCCAATGTTGGTGGAATGAGTACCGTATTATTTGACTTTGGAAATTTGAATAGTTTTATTTCTTTTCCTTATTCTTTTGAGTGATGGGTGGGCACTACAATCTCTAATTGATTTGACAAACTGATTTTCCTTCTTCTTTCTAACATCAAGACAACTTAGGGACCGTTCCATAACAGCTAAAGCTTCTTAACTGAATGATTAGCTTTCAATTTTATCCTTTTATGCAACATACAAGTAGGGGTGTCAATTTGACTGGATTTGGTCCAATCCGATCCAGTTCAATATGAGTTTAGTCCAATGAATATTTTGGACCGGTTCAATTCAATGTCTGGACCATCCAATCTGTTCAAATTTGTTTTGATTTAGATTGGTTTCAACTCAAACCTGGTCTATTGACACATATATTCTTATCTTATATCAATGCACTAGATATTGGCTTAGCCCAACTCAATCCAATATAAATTTATTATGGACGGACCAGGTCCAATCCAATCTAATAAATATTTTGGACTCCAATCCAATGTCTTATTGGTCCGTCCAATCCATCCAAATTGATTTTGGACTGAAGGGGTCCAATCCAAAATCGGTCCATTGACACCCTTATACAAGAGTATGGTATTCAACCCAACATGCCATTATTAACAAACTTAAAAACTACTTAACTTATCCAGTAAAAGACAGATATCTGAATTATCGGTTCAACCACTTCAGTCATATTTTGATCAAAGATTGTTCAAGTCGTTTGTTGTTGTTGTTGTTATTATTATGATAATAAGATTGTTCAAATTTATCCAGGTACCTACTTTTCTCATTAGTATGTAGAAGAAACTTCGAACAGTGATATTTTCCACAGCAAGAACTTACAACACAACTAGGTACAAGTTTTTTAGTAATGAATGTGTTGCGCAAAATTTAGAAATACAGATTTGAATGGCACCCTCCGATTTTGAAAACCATGATCTATTCATACCCCCCACCCCCCACCCTCGATCAACTTTTTTCTCAACTTAATTTGGAGTGGGGGTTGCAACAAAAAATTTACGGCACAAAATATTGCTCACCGGTTCATGGTCTAACCGGTTAATTGGCCAGATTCGCTTGTTCCGATAATCATGAAAAGTTGAGAATCGTCAATTAATTAGGACCCAGAAAAGCCACAGGGTCATCGGATTATTGGTTCAACCATCTGGCCTAGCCCGTGCCTGACAACACTGTTCCTTAGAACACTAAAAAGACTAGGCGTGAGCACATGTTTTGTGGCAGTTTTTCGAAGAAAAGAAAGGACTAATTAAAGAATATGAAAACCAAGCTAAGTATAAAATAAGTTTCCATGTTCAAATTAATTTTCAACGTTTAATTTCTGTCAAGGTTTTTATAACCAGACTGGACAAGGAATCGTTTTGGGACTGATCGAATGGTCAACTGTCCGGTTTGAATGGATGGCTCATTCTGATCAAAAATAAAAAATAATAAAAAACTATTGTCTGGATCGATGATTCAACGATTTAACCATCTGAATCAGCGATTCATTGACCAAATCAATGGTTTTTGGCCAAAAAGAGGTTTTGTGTTGAAATGGGTGACTAATTTCCAATCCTCTGTTCCACTACTCAGGTCTTGAAAGTCATAATTTCTGTAGCACAGACAAATATAACATCTGAATATAAACTATAATAAAGAAGTACACATAGGCTCCCATCTTCATATGACAAATACGGGAGATAGAGATATTCCCAATGCATGCTGGGATGTGCATGTAGGGCACGGATGTGGTCTGATAATAAAGGAGACAAACTCCTGAATATAACACTCATAGGCATGTGAGCAAAGGCGGATCCCGCAGATGACTTCAGGAGGAAGAGCTTTCCAGGCAACTTCAAAGGCTCAAAGCTACTTAGATTGTACTTTCTTATTTCTTTCTCTTAGGCTGTGTTTGGTTTGAAGGAAAAAGTAGGGAAAGGAAGGGAAAGGTATGGAAACCTTTACAAACCTTGTATAGGATTCCCTACCTTTTCCTTCAAATCAAACATAGCCTTATTTAAGCCTTACTCAAAATTAGGGTGGAGTCACTCTTTTTATTTTGTTGATATTAGGTTTGAAAAGTAGGGAAAGGCAGGGAAACCATTACAAACCTTGTATAGGTTTCCCTACCTTTTCCTTCAAACCAAACATAGTCTTGGTGAAAGGTTTTTAATGGACTTGGTCTCCAATGGAGTATCTAATTACCTTGCTGAAGGGCTAATTAAGGGCCGTTCGTCACGTCTTTCTGTATTGGTCTATTTCCGTTTGGGACGCGGAAGACCTAATTGCCAAAAGACGGAATGCTGAAAAGACGTGAGAACCCCATTTTGGGAAGCTCCAAATGAAGCTTCTCGTGTCTTTTGCATTTTAATCTTGCATGAAAAAATGCACGGAAAGACGTGCATCTGCCAAACGTGCTTCGGGCTGCTCAGATCTTCATACAAAAGCTTAATGTGTCTTTTACATGTCAGAACTACTACAAGATCTTCCCAAAAAGATACGCCAAACGGGCCCTTAATTGTTTGGATGTATTTATATATAGTCAAGCCCTCCACTCAGCACTCATATGTATTTAATTCAAATAATCACTAATAGAAGGTGAATCAAATGAAATAATTAATGAAGGAAAATGGTAGAAATAGTAGAGCTTAATGTATTTGAATTTGAATAAGATTTTATCCATCAGATTTATGTCAGAATCAAATCGAATTCAGATTGCAATCAAATAGTATAAATAAGTTTAAACTCAAAATGATCAAAATATTATATAACATTAATATAAGGAACCAAAAATAGTTGTGATATTATATTTTAGGCTCAGTTTGGGAAAAGTACAAACTTTAACCTATGAAAATGTAGTCAAAACACAATACTCAAATCAACTTTGCTAATAACGGGTTGAGCAATCGGATACCATTTGTAGCCCTACTTAATGTTTTAAAATTATTTGATAAAAATTTCAAGAAAATTACCAAAAAGGTACATGATTCAAATTTCCTATAACAAAAAAGAATAGTGCCTCTTTGTATTAACTTTTCTTATTCCTAAAGTTGTTCCCACACTAAGTGCTAAATATGGTAAAAATTAAATCCCAATTTTGTGTTCACTATTTTATTAGTTATGAAAAGAAACAAAAATATGCTCATTTATATTATATCTCCCTGTTATTATGAATGAACCTTGGTCTTATAGAATCTATATGTTCTTCAAAATGCAATTAGATAAAAAGTGAATGTTTATGTTTTAGATAGATGATTAGTTAGATATATAAGTGGAAATAATAAAATAAAAAGAAATTATATTTTTACATTTATAAATAAGTAAAAAAAAAAAGGAAAGCAAAGAAAAAAAGTACTTATGGTCATGTTCTCCTAAACAATAATAATAATCAATAGAATGTGTGATTGGATATTAAAAAGCTTTTTAAAGTGTAGTTAGGTTCAAGTGTGGGAGCAAATTTGAATTTTAGAAATTCTTCAAATTCTATTTATCTTCCTTCTTGAGCTCTAGAAGTATCTTTTAGAAATTCCACATCTCTACACTCAAAGATTGTGGAGGTCGACTTAGATGGGTCAAACAGTTGAAAAATCAACCCTAAGATCTCAAAGTATCCATCAAATATACACTTAACTACTTTGCTACAGAGGTGTCAATTGGACGGATTTGGTCCAAACTGATCCAGTCCAATGTGAGTCCACTTATAAATAGATTGGACCCAATCCAGTCCAAATCCAATACAAACCAAATCCAATCAAATCCATTAAAATGTAAATGGATTGGATTGGATCCAATCTAAACCGAATGAAATATTAAAAATTATATAAAAGCACTTTTAGCATTGAAAAAGACTTTTGTAAAAGTATTTTGATAAAAATATTTTCATAAAAGTGCTTTTACAAAAGCACTTTATTGAAAGTACTTTGGAAAGTGCTTTTAAAAAAGCACTTTTTGAAAAGTACTTTCATAGACTTTTATAAAAGTACTTTTGTAAAGGTGCTTTTGTAGTTCTTTTGTAAAAGTACTTTCATAAAAGTTTTCATAAAAGTACTTTCGTAGAAGTGTTTTTATAAAAGCGCTTTCATAAAAGTACTTTTGTAAAAGTGCTTTCATAAAAGTTCTTTCACAAAAGTGATTTTCTAAAAGTGCTTTTATAAAAGTACTTCTATAAAAGTGCTTTCGTAAAAGTACTTCCGTAAAATTTTTGTAAAAATGATTTCCTAAGTGTTTTCGTGTAAAAGTACTTTTATAAAAATGCTTTCATAAAAGTACTTTTGTAAAAATACTTTCGTAAAAGTATTTTTATAAAAATGTTTTTGTATAAATACTTTTCATAAAATTACTTTTATAAAAGTGCTTTTATAAAATGTTTTCGTAAAAGTGCTTTCATAAAAGTACTTTCATAAAAGTGATTTTATGATGTTTTTAGTTTTGATTGATTTCAAATTGGACAAGGGTTTGACCTCATGATCAGAATATTGGAAATTTGGTATAGGTCTAATTCAAACCAATAAAAATACGGACCAATTTATTTTGGATTGGCCCAATCCAATAATTATAGTGGAGTGCCCAAATCCAATTTGATAAGGCTTGGATCGGATTGGATCCAAACCAAAACCAGTTGATTGACATCCCTATTACTGCTAGTAGTTTTGGGCAAACTTGGTTTATTGATTTTAGCTACATCTTCACAGCCCCAAATATGAAGATGATTCAAGCTAGAATTTCTTCTATCCAATGTTTAGAAGGAATCTTTAACACTACCTTGATCAACCCACAATACTTTGCACCATGTCCATCGTTGTCCAATTTCTCCTCTCCGCAATTCCATCTCACTATGGCGTATGATGAACAATGCTATGCTTTAGAAAACAATGTTACTCCCCTCCCCTATTAGATCTATTGCCATGATTTAATTTGCTTCTCCAATTACTTTTTTCTACTTCACCTTTATAGATTTTGAGCATGTTGAATGCACATAATTTATGTTCTATTAAGTATAAATAGCTAAATACTGTGTAGTGAGAGTGTAGTGTAGCAGTGAACTCTAGATCAGGCTGTTAGTGTATTGATGCTCTTGTTGTAGACGATGGCACTATGGCATTCAACTATGGCGATCAAAACTTTTCTTTTGACCAACTGAAAATCTGGTCTTGCTTCTCATAGATCTAGCTTTTCAAACTTCAAGTTCTACGCCTCCTCAACTTGTTGATGTGTTCCTCCATTCCATAAACCTTACTATCTAAGTTGGTCAGGTGATCATTGAAAGTTTCCTCTATATTACACTACTTGTCAGGTGAATGAGCATGCGACTCTCTAGCAACTTCTCTTGTAGTGGAGGTGGTGGTTCTTCTCGAACTGCAGATCTCCTTGGTGGAATCCTTCTTATTGAGAATAACCCTACTACCACATCATCAGATGCTGCCACATCATCGGATAGATCTCCATCTACAAATGTAACTCTATCTAGATTAAGATAGAACTAAACTAACTAGATAGATCCTATCAGATAGAGTTCAAAACTAAGATAAACTCTATCTAATAAAGTTCAATGTTATCTGATTCTCTCTAACTAAGTGTTGCACTCAAATTGAACTTCTTCATCTATAAATATACAGGGTTCAAATGGTTCTACATCCATCGAACCATTCTCAATCTATTTAGTTTTCTATCCTTTATTTATTCTTTAATTTGGTATAAGATCCATCTTCTCATACCTTCATTCAATAGCTCGACAGGAGGAGAGATCAACAACCTAGGGTCATTGACACCAACATCTACAACTAGTACGCCAAGATCAATTCAAAATGTCTCACTATATCCCCATCAAGTTGAACTGCAACATTTACCTCCTATGGCGTGCGCAACTTCTTCCCATTTTCCGTACTCACAAACTCATGGGTATAGTGGAAGGAAAAACCCCTGCTCCTAAAGAAATCGATGATCCTGAAGATCCATCAAGAAAGATTATCAACCCATCATTCGACCATTTGCGTAGAATCCCTATCCCACTTGTAGCAGTATGACATCTTGAATGGAAATCCTTGTGGGAAAATGAGTTATGTTTGAAGATGCATTTGGTTCATTCACTATGGATGGAGATCTAAAAGTAAGGTAGTTCTATAAGACCTTAATTGGCCTAGTCTACACCTGGTTTTCCAACCTAGCACTAAACAACATCTAATGCTAGGAAGAGTTGATGGAGAAGTTCCTCACCAAATGGTTCATCATGGAGAGGCATATGTTGATAGTGGACCTGAGGAATATCAAGCATGTTGGCCTTATGCGTTTTGACGATAACACTCGTGAAAGTACTAAGGGTTTGAGAAGTAGGTGTACAATTGTAGAAAAACAATTTTCAATTGAGCTCAAAATAGTTGAACAAGCAGCCATTAATCTAAGGCAAGAAAGTGCAGCTGATTCACATAATGAATTGATAACCCTCCAACAGAGAAGAGAAAGAACACATCAAGCTCCAAGATCTTAATTTGTTTTTACCTTTCTAGGAATTGTTGTAACCAATTATAAGAATACACTATATGGGCTTTACTTAGACCTACCACAGTTACCAATCCTATGAGACTAATGGTTAAACATGGAAAAGGTTCTTAGGCTCTTTCCCACATTCAAAGTTGGGCTTAATTGTGAAAATTCTGCATTTGAGAGCGTAAGGAGTCAATAGTTCTATGAGATGACCGGTGAAATTTTTTTGAGGTTGGTTGCTGGTAGTAGTTTACTACCAAGAAGTTATAGTTGACTACCCCTATTAGACTACTATTGGAATCATCTAGTAGTGAACTACCTATGATAGCAGTGTCTAGGTAGGCTAAGTAGTCAACTACTAAAGCCTAGTAGTCGACTAGCACATGAAGAAAAGTTTTCACATGATTTTTTTAACTGTTTGAGCTTTAACATCTCTTTCCTATTTGGGAAATGTTTAAAACATGTTAGAAATCATCTTTACAACTTTCTAACAAAGGACTGAACAACCTCCAATGGTCAAATAATAGTTGTTTGTTTTGGCTATAAAAATCTATGAGAAAGAGAAAGAGAAAGAGAAAGAGAAAGAAAGAGAGGGCAAACATGTAAGAATTAGAGGGTTTGGTTTATCCAAACCTCTACAAAAATTTTGTGTGTGTTATATTCTTCATGTTCTTTGTTTCTATTTCACAAACTTATGATTTGGTTGCTCAGTTCTAAGCAACACTACCTCTCCACAACATTATATTCAAATTCAAAAAGTTATAAAAGGAGTTCAATCAACATAGGAAAAAGAAAAAAGCCCAATTCCACCCCCTCTAGGGTTAGGCTAATTAGGAAATAAATGGTATTAGAGCAAGTTCTCCAGTGATTAGCTTAATATCTAGGAGACAAAGTACAATATCAGCCCAAGTTTCAGCCTTTAATCTAGAAGGGAGATTTACATGGAGGGTGAATCATTCAAGCAAAAGGCAACAAGGAAACAAGGGGGGAAAAGAAATCAAAGAATCTTGCATTGATAGTGCAAGGTCTTCGTCAATTAAAGAATATAAAAGTCAAGATGTGTACGTAGAAAGGAAGATTAGTTAGCTACAATGAGATTGTCTAAATGTTTTCTTTATTTGCTTGCTAGTTATGCTTTAAATGCTTAGATAGCAATTACCATCTCTAGTAATGATATGATGTATTAACATTTAGGCTGCGTTTGGAAACAATGCAAATGAAGTGTAAATCTTGGTTCAGGGTAAATTTGTACTCTGGTTCACTTTTGTCTGTGTTTGGCAACATTACATTTATGTATTGACAAATGATAGAAAATACATTTTCCAGTGCATATTTACATTGATAATTAAATGCAAAGTACATCATAAAAATAAGTAAAATTGCATTTGAGTGGGCTTTTGATAAGAAAAAGGCATATGTTTTATTGGAATTTGTGTTTGCATCCATTACAGCTAAAAGTCTGTTTGGTAAGAAGGTAAATTTGTTAGTGCAAAACTAACCCAACTTTGCAATTTATATGGACTGTTTTACACTCTACATATTTGCATTCACAGTTATTTGCACCATTTCCAAAAACAACCTTAATTCTAGATGCATTTATCATGCTTTATTTGAGTTTTGCCACCAAATTCAAATTGTGCTAGACTCAAATGTGGATCATAGAAAATAGTTGTATTCTTTGAAATGTTTTGGATAAAGCAAAAGCAAAGTTTTCTTGAGTGCTCAACTTCTTCTTGGTCTTAGGAATGTGAAATTTTGGCAAAAGTAATATAATTAGGAAATCTAAGAGCTTCCCTTTCAAACATGAGAATCTATTTTAAGTCAAATCTTGCCTAGGACCATGAATCTATAAGGCTCTGTTTGGTTTGTAGAAAGATTTGGTTTGGATGGGAAAAGATGGGATGGGATGGGATGGGATGATAAGGTGTAAAAATTTAACTTTACATTGTTTGGTTTTACATATGGGAAAATAGTAAGAAAACTACCACCACGATCTAGTTCTTTGTCAGATCGCCACTGCTGAGAAAGAAAATAAGGCGAGGAAATTAGGAGAGGAGAAAGCAGATTGAGAGAGTATATCAGGATAGGAGTGCTGAGAAAGTAGATTGCCGTTGCCGAGAATTGCAAAGGTGGTCAGAGAAAGAAAGAAATGAAACGGGGAGGAAGACGAGAAGAATAAGAAGAAGAAGAAGGTGAGGTAGAAGAGAGAAGAGGAAGATGGAGGGAAAGATAGAGAGACAGAGAATAGATCAGGAGAGGAGATCGTCGTTCCTCTACCACCCTTGTTCGAAGAGAGGGGGATTTGTTTTATTGATTTTTGTCATTCCTCTGCCCCTTGCACTGGTTCTCTTGCCACCGCCGCCTCCTTTGTTTGAATGGGGAAGGCAATGAACAATGTCTGGTTCGATGGTAACAGGGGAGCGAAAACAAAAACGAAGGAGAAGAAGAGAGAGAGAGAGAGAGAGAGAGAGAGAGAGAGAAGGGGAAGGGACCGTTGCTGGTTCGTTGCCGCTTTCGAGTTTTTCCACTAGGATGTTGCACTATTTTGGTGTGATCTCCAAATCCACAATTTTGGGATTCCACATCCCACTTTTTTCTCATCCCATCCCTCTATTTCTCTCAAAACAAATGAGAGGAAAATATTCCTTTTCTCTCATCCCCATCCCACAAACCAAACGGAGCCCAAGTGTTGGATGCTTCACATGAACTCTATCGATATTGATATTTACACGAACATTGAGCTAAATTATTTGAGCATATGGCTAGTAATTTTTATATAAATTGATCATTTGTTTCATGTTTTGGCTAAGTGAATTGAAAATGAGAATGTTGAGCTCCTTCTTTGAGCAATAAGATCAATCCCCTTTGATGAAATGTGAATCTTTAATCGTGGTTCCTAGAAAGTTTAAAACTTCAAAAGCCTAGCTTAGGTCAAAAGCCTAGTTTGTATTACATGCAAGTTTGAAATTTCAAATGCCTTATAGGAATTAATCCTACTTAAAATGGTTGCAAGTAGGGATTTTAATACCTCAAATCCTAGAGAACTTTTACCCTAGGTTTAGAAGTATGATTAAATTCTTGCTTGTCATAGTTTGCTATAAAGATTGAACCCCTAACAGTCTTAGGATTGTGGGCTAGAATAGGTAACATCATAGGTCAGAAAACCTAAGAGTTTTAGGAAAACGGATTCAATCTTAAAGAAAATAGCTTTGAAGTGTGTAATAAGTAACATTTCTCATTAAAGTGAAAGAAATTGATCAGTATTCCTCATGAGCATGTGAGAACCTTGGAAGATTAAGTGTGTTCAACATTGAGATGGATATTGTGATAATTTAGCTTAAGTGTGAAACCATGTTAATTTGAAATGAATCAAATTGGGTGCCATGTTATTATCACAAAAATCATATTGCCTTGCATCATTAAATAATCCTTTGTCTCGTGGGAGCTCAACGTTCAAACTTTATGTCAACCTTTTGCTCTCTAGGCTTGTGATGGGTGGTAGTCATGTATGTATTTGATTGATGATTTTTCCCATCATACCTAATATATAATTCTGATAAGTATGATTTCAAAAGTTGTTATGATGATTTTAATACAAACCCTTCCAATCACCTTTCTGAAATTAATTTGTGTTGCAAATTTTCCCTTCATATCAATCTCTCAAAGTATGAACCTTGAATTCTTTATTTTTTCTTTTTTTTTGTTTATAAAGTTTAAATTGTTTAATTTAAATATAGAAACCAGTCTCAATAGTAATTTTATGGGTATTTTGGATATTTTTGTTTCTTTTTGTTTTAGGATTCTAACAGAGGGGCCTACTTGTAACTGTGTCAAAAAATTCAGGGGAGGTTTCAGCAATTTACCCTAAAGCTCCATTTGGTTTGTGAGAAGATCTAGGTGGAATGGGATGGGATGGGATGGGATGGGAAGCGTAAAAATTTATTCTTCCATTGTGAGAGGAAAGCGAAACAATGAATAGTGCATTCAAGCATTACAGGTGAAACTGGGGTTCTTCATCTTGAGGGCTGTAATTTGAAACTGGGGTCAAGATCTTCTCCAGCAATGACAGTTGTGGATAATAGTATCTCTTGTGTGCAGGAGCTTTCCTGCGATTTGAACTGAAAATAAGACAAGCTTTCGTGGTTTTAACCAATCTTCGGGGTTCGAAGGCCTCACTTTAACCTATCTATGCTGTATTGATCACAGAGCTATTAGAAGTTTTTAGTACAGGAAAGGTCACGCAGATCGTAAAAGAGAACCTAAACTAGTCCGCTGTGATTTCTTCTACTCGCAAATGGAGACTCTTGTTATTGTGTCTCAGCATCAGAATGAATATTACAGCAGAAGCAACTCTACTGTTTCCGATACATTTTCTTCTCCTTCCAGAGGCTTCAGGGAGATCAATTGCAGAACCTTTCAATCTGAAGCAGTAGTAGAGGGTAAATGATCCTGGTCACTGCCGTGGGTATTTCCTGTGTTTGTTGTTGAGAAGACTAGGTGAAAAACAAAAGACGGAATAAGAAGAGAGAAGAGAGGGAGGAAGGGAGTGGCTGAGAGGGGGTGCAGCTGCTGCTGCTCTGTTTTTGGGTTCGGACGGGGAAGGGGAGGTAGCAAATCACCGATGGTAAGGGAGAAGGCACTGGTTCTCTCCTTTCTCTGTTCGTGTCGCTGGTTCTCTAACAGTGGTTTCTCAAATTTTTTCACGGAGTCGCACGGCTTTGATGCAAATACAAATCCACGATTTTGGGATCTGACATCCCTCTATTTCCCACATTTTTCTCATCCCTCCCTCTATTTCCCTCAAAACAAATGAGAAAAAAGAGAATATTTCATTCCTATCCAACAAACCAAACGGAACCTAAGAATAAAAAAAACGAAAAGATCCTTGGTGTAAAAATATAATGGAAAAAAAAAACCTCAACCTCTCGGAGATAAGATAATAATAAAGTGGGAAGCATGCCAAATTGCCATTTTACGACGGTGGGTGTGTAACTCAGTTATTTTTATATTATATAAAAAACCTTTTATTTATTTATTTATTTATTTGCATATACTAGCACTTCTCAAAAGAATAAATAAGCAGTACCCACATTAGTTGGTGAGGATCATCCAACTTGGTGATGTCCTACATGCATGATCATCTTTGACGTTGTATTGGTTTCACTTGACATTTCGTTTCTCATATTTCTATGGAACCAAACATAGCCTGATATGGAAGAATTTTGATGCAAGCCAAATCAAGAGGAATAAGGTCCCAACCAACAGGGTCAATTGGTAAGGTCTTTGGCTGGTCGTAGCAGAAACTTATGATGAAATCTTAAATCATACCCTTCACCAGGGTTGGGGGTTATTAGGGCTGCGC
The DNA here is from genome assembly GCF_056320005.1 of Nelumbo lutea. Classification (NCBI taxonomy): domain Eukaryota; kingdom Viridiplantae; phylum Streptophyta; class Magnoliopsida; order Proteales; family Nelumbonaceae; genus Nelumbo; species Nelumbo lutea. The sequence continues at coordinate 74,722,578 of NC_142685.1, forward strand.
AAGTCTGGTTGCCCAATTTGATTAGTAATTTCAACTACGTCAAGCTCGGGTTAGGGTTCAGGTGGCCCATTTAAACTTTAACAAATTTCCAATCCAATCCAACCTAAATTGCAGCTTTATATGCTCCTTTTGTTTGTAGAGAAAGTATGAGATGCAAATTGGGTTTTAACTTTGGTTTGGTTTTAGGGATGACAATCTTCCCTGTCTCCAATGGGATCAGGGGTGGAGATTGCCTTGGTGGGGGCGGAGAGTGAAGCCCCCTCATCACCGTGGCCCCGATATTGAATATTATTTACATTAAATATTATATATTATATCAAAATATATTTAAACTATTTAATTATATTCTAAAATTTTCCTCTATTTTATGCAGATCTATTTTTTGAAAAACTTTTAATTAAAAAATTTAGAAATTCAGGTTCCACCAAGAAGTCACTTCATCTAATTGAAGATGGAGCCATGGAAACAAATCATATGCTTCAATTCAGTTGTTTTATCCCTAGTGATCAGGGTTTGGAGAAGGACATGTGAAGTAAAATAAAATCCATAGCAAAGGAAAACTCCAAGAAAAAAAAAATGATCCGGAGGTCCTACTACTCCCGTTGCATTTGTACTAGTTTAACTGAAATTGCACTTCAAACAATAAGGTACCTTTTTCATAAATTAGAATACGTCAAGGAAATTGAAGCCAAATGGGGTTGGGCCACAAATGGGATTGGATCCATAGCACATTCAGATTTCTACTCGGATCATTTGGATATTGAATATCATTAATAATTTAAACTGAAAAGAAGAATACTAAACTTAACTTGAATATAAATGACTTTGATATGAAAAATGACTTGAAAATAATTTGATGAATATTTTTAAACTTACAACATTTTGTAGGCATAAACACATGTCCATGTTGGATTTATTTTTCCTTTTTCTATTTTTCAGATGAAAATGATGGATTGAACTCACATATCCATTAGATGAAAATAATGGATACCTAGTTTCTCAAGAAAAAGCCTACACGAATCATGGTTTGGAAAACGGGACAGGAAATAAAACCATTTTGACCACCAATTTCTGAGTCAAATGGTCCGACCGTCTGATCCAAACCTAAATCATCAAACGGAAACCAGACCCAGACCGTCCGGTTCCCAGGTCAAGCAGTCCGACCGTCCAGTCTGATCCGGTTTTCAAAACAATGGCAGTATTCACAAGGCCACACTGCTGACGTCTGACTTGAAATCTTTCTAAGAGAGGAAACCGCCTCTCCCTTACAGCTATCTATTCCAAGGGTATAGATGAAAATAATCTCTATGATGTAACTAAGCTTAAAAAAGCATGCAACAAAGGGGTGGGGTGAGGCTGATGTCACATGGCTAATATAATGCGCATCACCTATATACATTATATTATTTCTTTATAAACCATGGGACATTGGAGTTTCTATGGCTCCTTAACATCTCTCTCTCTCTCTCTCTCTCTCTCTCATTGTTCTTGGTACAATGAGAGGAAAACATTCTTAATTTTATTCATCACCCAAGTATTCAACAGTCATCCATTGCAGATCTACAAGTTCAACCTCTGAGAACCTCCCTAAGGTGAATGGCAAAGTTGGTATCTTCATCCCATGGCAAGAAATTGCCTCTTCTCCTCAACATATCTTTTCTCTTTCTCATCACTTTCTACATCTCGATCTCAACCCGTTTCTCTCTCTCCAGTTCTGATCACTTACTGAGGAATTTAAAAAGACCCAGCCTCATCTCCACCTGTCCAGAAATCCTAGATGAACCCAACGGCAATGGCTGCAGTCGCCTTCATCAGTACCACACTTACAAAGAAAAGTGCGAATACTTGAGATTAGAGAAGGGATGCCAGCCCAAAGGCTACATAAACTATCTCCAGATCTTCTATTGCATCTGTGGCCGGTACCCTCTTCTGGGTTGCACCATTCTCATCCTCTGGCTCGTAGTTCTGTTCTATTTACTGGGCAACACAGCTGCCAATTACTTCTGTTATTCCCTGGAGAGACTATCAAAAACCTTGGAACTTTCCCCTACTATAGCTGGTGTAACTCTGCTTTCATTAGGAAATGGTGCACCAGATGTCTTCGCCAGCATCGTCTCTTTCATGGGAGCTGGGTCTGGTCAGGTTGGGCTCAACAGTGTTTTGGGTGGAGCCTTCTTCATATCTAGCACAGTGGTCGGAATCATAAGCATATTGGTCAGCCCATATCAGGTAGCCATTGATAGGTCTAGCTTCATAAGAGATGTTGTCTTCTACCTTGTATCTCTTTCTTCTCTACTTGTGATTGTGAGCATTGGAAGGATCGGTTTTCTGGGTGCAATGGCTTTTGTTTCTCTCTACTTTGTGTATGTGTTGATCGTCTGCACAGCACATTTCTGCAGAAAGAAAGACAGAGAGGTGAACTTCTTTACAAAATCTCCTTCATTACCAGCCTCCAGCAGCTTGGACGCACCTCTACTGAGTTACATTGATGATGACAAGTCTGTTCCTATTGAGAGAGGTCTTGATGAAGAAAGTAATAATCATCAGAATTATTCAATAGGCTGGAGGTGTTCTGTTCTTGATTCATCAACAAGGTACTTCATTAGTAGGCTTCTGTTCATTCTAGAGCTTCCACTTTACTTACCAAGGAGGTTGACCATCCCTGTTGTTAGTGAGGAGAATTGGTCTAAGCCCTTTGCAGTTATTTCAGTTACATTGGCGCCAGTTCTCTTTGCTTCCCTTTGGAACTCTCAAGGGGGAAATATTGGTACCAGAACAGGAGTAGTGATCTATATAATTGGTTGTTTGGCAGGGATTATCTTGGGGATTATTGCATTTTTTACTACTGAGAGCTCCAACCCACCAAAGAAATGCTTACTCCCTTGGCTTACAGGAGGGTTTATGATGAGCATCACCTGGACCTATATCACAGCTCAGGAATTGGTTTCATTGCTGCTCTCACTTGGTCTTGTATTTGGAATAAGCCCATCTGTTCTAGCACTGACTGTGCTTGCTTGGGGTAACTCACTTGGGGACTTGATCTCCAATGTTGCAATGGCAGTGAATAGTGTGCCAGATGGGACCCAGGTCGCCATCTCGGGCTGTTATGCGGGGCCCATCTTCAATACATTAATGGGCTTGGGCCTGTCACTTGCTTTTTCTTCATGGTCTGTCTATCCATCTTCTATTGTCATCCCCAAGGACTCCTTTCTCTACGAGACCCTTGGGTTTTTAATGGCTGGCTTGGTTTGGGCGCTTGTGATTCTTCCCAGGAAAGAAATGAGGCTTGATAAAGTTTTGGGTGTTGGGCTCTTGGCTATATACTTGTGCTTCCTAACTCTCAGGCTGGCCAAGGCTCTTGGGCTACTCCAACTTAGTGGTTCATCTTTCCCCTTCAAACCCTAATGTGGTTTTCATATTATATCGATTCAGTTTTTTTTTTTTTAACCTTTTGTTGTTACTATTGGACATTTATTTTCACTATGATTCAATTTCAAGGTAAGAGATGCCCAGTGTAAACCTATGGCCAAAGAATGTTGATTATACATGGTTTCATGCTAATTAGAGAGTTGATTTTGCTGTTTAAGCTTGTCTCTTCTTTTGATAGACAATTTAACTAACAAAACTACTAATTGATAGCCATTTATAACTAGTTTTTGCTTCCACCAGTTATAGAACATTATCTTATAACTCCATATACCGAAGCATTTTATTGGGTGAATCAAGAGAATTGCATTGCCAATATATTTCATTTTTTACTTATCATGACTTTTTTTTTTTTTGGTAAATAATGGTTTTCTTGTATTTATAACTACTGCTGTAAGATTTTAATCAGTGACCAGTGACCTTTTTGGGTCCCGGTTAAATAATGGTTTTCTTGTTTTTTTTTTTTTTGGTAAAACTAGGAGCAGCTAAACAAGAGGGGGCTGGGTAGCTTGGCCTCAAATATCACTCAAACATATATATAATAGAGCACTAGGAAGAGTAAGAATACTAAAGGGAAAAGAAGAGATTGATGTGTCATCCAATTCATTGCTTGATTTGTTTCCTTGAATGAATGAGAATAAGAAACACCACAATCCAGCCTTCTAGCTAGCTTCGAGTTGTCTTCAGGAAGGTTTAAATTATCGATACGTATTGGGTCGTATCGATTAATACGTATCATTCCGGGACCTCTCTGATACACCCCTACAGTGGGTGTATCGAGGGTCTAATTGGTTCAGGGGATGCAGAAGCCCTAAATCGGCCCTCTGAACCGGTTTCGAAAAAAATAGAATAAAATAAAAAAAGGTATTGATTCGCCTGATACATCCCTACCGGTGTATCAGGCGTACCGATATACAACCGTGACTCAATGAGTGCATTTATGTGCACTCCGATTTTTACAGCTAGCATTGGCTATAACAAAAATAATGTGAAGGAAAATAGAAATTTATCGTAATTCAAATTTAATCACAAATCCAATATAATTTAAGTCAAATAAAAAAGGCCATTTACTAACACACCCCCTATAATTTTATAGATTTACAGAACTTACCTATACCTTGTGTTTACAATTGATTTACTTAATTGACCTTCCATTAGGTTGGAGTGGAAAATGATATTCTTGACCTTAGGATCTGATTGGAACAACAATATAATCTACAGAAAATATAAATGCTGGAAATGTCACTCTTGCCCCTAGTAAAACATGGGCAACAACTCTTTTCGATCAATTTTATTCTCTGGCTATTTGAAGAAGACATGACGTTGCAAATTAACCAATAGCTTGATATGCACTCTTCTCTCTTCTTCAGTCTACAGAAATCAAACATCGTGTGTTATATCTGAAAATCAAACAATTAATGGTTCATTTTAAAAGCTCAATATGATGTACTAGAGGTAATTTCAGAATAAAATAACATAAGCCCATGCCCTTGAACATTTTTCACTCAGTATAGATGGTCAAATTACCGTTTTCAGACAACAATATAAAAAATCTTTGATAGTAAATTGATCGCAAATTATAAGGAGAGTGTTAGTAAAACGTAAATTAAAAGGTAGGTTTTAGTAAATATGTGAAACTATAGGAGATGTTTTAGTAAATAACCCTAAAACACTAAACCAGATTAGACACCAGGTCAGGTCTTAATCAAATTCAGTTTCTTAAGACAATTAAGAAAAGAAAAAACAATCTTCTCAGTTGGGCTATGTTACATTTGCTAGAACAATAAGAGATAAACATAAAGTTGTACTACTGAAAGTTCTCTATTTATCTATTTTGGTTTTTATCAAACCAATCACAGCCTTCCTAAATAAAATATCATAAAATTGCCCTTTTCTCAGGAATCAGGACTAATTTAATACAAACATCCAAATGAAGCTTCTCATTGAAGTGTGCATAGGCATGAATGAATCATCTTGGGCTTTACACTTAGGAAATGCGGTCCCACACGGTTAGCTTTAGCTTGTGAACATAAGCTATACACTGGAGTCTGGACAAAGACAAACCAGCCTATAACATATAATGACTAAAGAGGGTTGTCGCCTCTCCTCCTTAGAACCGTAGCGACCTCAGCTTCCTTGGAAGGGGCGATGAAATTGGATGTTTGCAGAGTCACGTTCAAAAAATGGCCCATCAAAGTACATGCATGAAAATAAAAAGAATTGATGGCACTGCTTGTATCATAACAGAATTGGAACTGGGATATATAGGATTTGGCAGTCCAATTTAGCAACATGCTTCTGAAAACCGGACCGGACCGGACAGTCAGCCCGGTTAACTCAGGAACTGGTCATGAGTTTGGGTCCGATTTTTGGACCCCTAATCCATCCAATCAGACTTTGAAACAGATGGTTGGACAGTTTGACCTAAAAACCGATGGTTAAAGTGGTTTTGTTTTCGTTCTTTTTACCACTCTTGAAATTGAATTTGGACATTACTGGGTTAGGCCTTTAATTCATTCCTAATTTTGCACAGGGGTAAATTGTTGAAACCTCTGCTGAAGTTTGATAATTGCAATCACCTCCCTTGAACTTTCTGACAGAGCTGCAAGTAAATTCCCTCTGGTAGAATTCTTTAAAAAGAGACATGAAAATGTCCAAAATACTCATACAGTTAATATTAGGTAATTGAGACTGGTTTCTACAGAAAAAAAACAATACAAATTTTATGAACAACAATAGAAAGGAGAAAATTTAAAGTTGCAGCTTTGCCTTTGAGTGATTGATATGATGGAAAATTTTGAAAAATAAACAATTTCAGAAAAGAGATTGAAAGGATTTGATATAGGATTCATATGAAAAGAAAATTTGGAAAATAATGATTTTGATCAAAAGTAATTGCATGGGTATTTTGAACATTTTCATGCCTTTTTTTAGGAAATTCTAACAAATTAAAGGGGGTTCACTTATAGATATGTCAGAAAGTTCAGGGGCGGTGATTGCAATTATCAAACTGGATAAAAGGTTTCAGCAATTTACCCTAAAAATTAAGAAAATAAATTGGATATATACAAGCCAAGTTATAACCTGTGAGTTGACTCCACTCAGGAGTCATGAAGAAATAATAAATAAATCATAGGGAAATTGTCTAAAACTCACCATGAGTTTTCAACATTTCTCTTAAACTCACCACGACTTTTCAAAATGTCTAAAACTCACCATGTCAGTAAGCTTTTATTTTCCAAAACTCACATTCCGTTAGTGCACTGTTAATGCTTCTTAACAGAGGTGTCCATGTCAGCATAAGTAATAATTTTTATGATGAAATTACCCTTGAATGGTGAGTTAGAGGATAATTGGTCTTTTTTAGTTTTCAATTTTCTTGCTTTTTTTTTTTCATTTTAGTGCTTTGTTATAATTTCCAATATTTTTTATAATTTTCTATTTTATACAATCTATAAGTTTTCCTGTATTTTTTGTTATTTATTTGCAATTTCTGTTTTTATCTATAATTTTTGGTGTTATTCCCACAATTCTTATTTTCTGATTTTGTTATTCAATTTCTATAGTTTCTATAATTTGAAAATATATTTTTCATTTTATTTTCAATTTCTATAATTTTTATTTTTTTTTGTAATTTCTATGTTTTTATGTATTTTATATTTGAAAATATTTTTTGAGTTTTTTCCTTTTTTCATGTCTAAAGATTAAAATGGTAATATATTAACACCCATTAATTTATTTTGTATATATTTTATATTTTTCTATGAAGGTTAAAATGGTAATATATTAACACCCCTTAGTCTGTTTAACGTCAAGTTAGTGACATGGTGAGTTTTAAACATTTTGAAAAGTTGTGGTGAGTTTAAGAGAAATGGTGAAAACTCATAATGAGTTTTAGACAATTTCCCTAAATCATATAAGATAGCCCTTAGTTTGGAGCATGATAACTTCTTACCAACTCAAAACCCTAAAATGAAAAAAGAAATATTGAGGAAATATTCCCCTCAAAAAGAAATTGAAAGCTTATAGGTTAAATCTCTTTCTCAAAAGTTTTAATATCAACGTAAAAAAAAAAAAAAAAAGAAATTAAAACATTATTAGTGCTATACAAACATTCACTCTTTTTCTGTTTACTCCTATTCTTCACAATTGCCAAAACTCCAGGCTGGAGGGTGAAACCTTCATTTCCTTTTGAAGACTTTAAAAAGCCTAAATCAGGTTTCTTTATCCAATTAGACTTCCTCTTCTAAGAGTGGTAAAAGGGTAATTTTCGTCTTAGTGTCCTTGATATCTAAGCTAACAATTATAAATTTGGAAATTACAATCAAAGGCTATAATTTGTACTTTTCCCACGATTTAATCCCTTAGTAATAAATGATTAAATAGTGTATAATTTGCACTTGTAAGATTCTCTAGAATGATAAAAAGCTCAAATATTGGTCAAAATCAATTGTAATTCTGCACATGGCCACATCTTACCACCCTTATAACTTTTCAAAGGTGTGAGCAATGTTCAAAATATCGATATAGGCTGATATGTCTGTAACACTATATCGGTACTATTTTTATGTTTTTTTTATTTTTTACAAAACTGGTTCAGAGGGACCAGTTTAAGGTCGGTCTGCCCTCTGCACCCTTGTAGGAGCATACCTGGAAGGCTCCAATATAATAAGTATTGACCGATACGGGCCAATGTGAAACGAAATTTTAATCCCTGGGTGTGAGTTCATATATTAACTTTCCAAACACCACCTAAATCACATAATCATAGCTGTGTATTTTTGAAAGGCTTGTACCATAATGTGTACTAATAGCATAGGAAGCACACTAATATGCTGATCCCCATTTATTTTCATGTCATTTTACATTCACTACCTTCAGGAGCTAACCCTTCATGCATCTCCTAGAAATTGTTTCAATTTGAGTTTTCCCTTGGGATTTATATACATCGGGAATCTCTACCTTTCTTGCCAGTGTCTTCAAAAATAGCTTAATTCATACTGTAAAAAATTGGCACCATTTATGGGAATTAAACACCAAAGCTTGATGACCATGCCTTGGAAGACTTGCACCCACACTAATAAATTGTTGAATCTATGTGTTTTGATAATAACAAACTCATTGAGAGTACTAATGGTATGCTAAATATGCAACTGCCTTAAGATTATGTTTGGGAGTGCATAAAATAAGTGTTTATTTGAAATAATTGCTTATTTGGGTTGGAACCACACCATTAAGCAATTATTGGTGTTTGGTAAATAAACCCAAAATAAGTGCTTATTTTAAAAATAAGGGTTTATTTTTGAAGCCCAAATTTCCAGCATTCTATTGATAGATGGGATCAGCTTGAGAGAGAATTACTCACTTGCTTCTACTATACACGTCGAATGGTTGGACTTTCAGAACTTTCTACTACAAGGCAAAGAAATGACGAGTCCGTCATCAACTACATCGAGTAGTGGAGAAACATCTCCCTTTAGTGCAAGGAACAAATCAGTCAATCCTCTACCATAGACATGTGTGTCCAAAGTGATGAACTAAGGGCTACTCTACAGCTACCAATTTCGAAGAATTAGCTACTTGAGCTTATGACTTGGAGCTCCAGATAGCCAAACATGGGAATCCCCAACTAAATGATCATTGTAAAAAGAAGGAAGGTAAGAAGGAAGTCAAGGACACTAAGACCTCCTCCTCCTCCTCCAAAGGAAAGGAAATCATGAATATTACCACTACACCAGTTAAGATCTCCGGCAAGAAGAAAAAGATGGAGATTAAAGTGAAATTTTTGGAAAACCAAGGCCAAGAGAAGTTTAGGCCTACTCTAAAGGAACACGAAGAGAAAGAGTATCAAGTTGATTAAGCTTCCACCATCCAAGCGGCCTAAAGAGCAAGGACATGTGAGTGACTTCAAGTATTTCTAGTACCATTGCATGATAAGTCCACCAATTGAAAGGTGTTTTGTCTTTAAGGACAAAATACTTCATCTTGTAGAACAATGATAGATTGAGTTAGACCTTAGTGACAATTTTGCTACTACTAACGTCACCATGGTGATTTTTTAGTCTCTTAACCCAGTGCTATTGCAACCCTCCACAGGTTCTTCCTCTGCTCAAGCTATAGAGCATCCCGACTTCAAGGAACTCTACACCTGTAAAAGGGAAGTTAACACTACAACACCAACTTAGTGGATTCACCTCAAATTATGGAGACTAAGGGCAAGGTAGTTGGACTCCCAATGATGTCTTTTCCTATAGTGTCCCTCCCACAGGGGGCAATTTCTATCCAATTTGTTGTTGATCAAGAGGTGACCATGGTCTATGCCTATCTTGGCATACCAAGGTTCAGGAATCCCAATATGCCAACTCTCTATGAGCTGATGACTAATGATCTGACTATTGGGAAGAGTTGTCCATTTTAGAAGATGGGTGGTCCACCTTCACTAGCAAGAAACCCAAGGAGAAGGTACAACACCAACTTGAAAGAATCATTTTGAATGGGGGCAAGACTATCTCCATGTACTCAAATGACTTTGAAACATCTCCTTAAGACGAGGTCGGATGAACTGTTGTCTTCCGATATAAGAACAAGACTCCTCACCCCATGGTCCCAGCATCAACTAGATCAAAGTGAACTAATAGGTAGTGAGTATACAATGCCTCCAAGAAGAAGAATGTGCCAAAGAAGAAAGTACCTCAAGTACATGGTAACGGTTAACGAAGAGGAGACATCACCATCAATTGAAGAATCTTCATCTAATGAGGACGAAAACATGACAAGGCTTTTTCAAGAACACCCCATGTGTGATGAAGAAGTAACAGAGCAGATGAAGGAAGTGTCATCCCACTTAAGCCTCATTCAAGCACTTCAACTACCATAGAAGGTTCACGTTGCAATGGCGAGGACCCTGATTTTCTCCAACAAATAGTAAAGCAAAATACCAAAAAAGGACAACTATGAGTATTGCATGGCAGTAATTACCTCCATAGATGAGGATCTACAACTTGGGTCACTTTCACACAACATATCCTTGTATATTTCTATATATGTTCATGAATAGAAGATGTCATGCATCATCATTTATTGCAGATCTGCCATCAACATCATGCCAATCTCTATAATGAAACAACTTGGGATTCATAATGATGAGTTGTTAAAGAACATGTTGACAATCCAAGTCTTTAATCAAAAGGGACAGTGTGTTGTGGGCATGGTTCGCCTCGAGATACGAATAGAGGACTTGAACCTTCATCCCTTCTACATGTCATCGATGCCAAGACATCCTACCAACTACTTTTGGGATGTTCTTGGTTGCATGAGACAATGGCGGTTCCTTCAACATGGTGTCAATGCTTAAAATACTATCATAATGGAATATAGAGGAAAGTGGTCATCAAGCTAGAACCTTTTAACAAAGCCGAAGAACATTTTGTCGATGCCAAGTTCTACTCTAATAAGGTCATATCAAAAGCTCTTCTGCTCTTTGTACCAAAGTCTTCCATAATGAAGGTCTGACAGGGAAAAGAGGAAACAATGCACAAAGAAGAAAATTCATTTTCAAGAGGTGACAAAAGGTCCTAAAAAAACCAGCACACATCTGCTACTTTGCCAGCAACTCCACCTCTTGCATCCTCTCCTAATAATCGGTCAGTCCTTGTGCTTCGTTACACACCAAAGTCAAGGAGAAAGGAAGGACAATTGCCTTTTGAGCACTGCACCAATATCAAGGAATGGCATTCATGTTCTCGAGAAGGATCTTGTGCTTCCAATCTCTATGGCATCTAGGTCGTGGGTCTCTAAGCCACCACCAATGGTATTTGTCAGGGCTTCATCAACCAATAAAGTAGGCAACAACAAGAAGGGTGGTTTGACCCCAATGATGAACAACTCCTCAAGAATGTAGGGTACGGAGAAGGTAAAAATTGTCAGTTATTGAACCTTGAGCTAGTCCTTGCTAGTATACAAGCCTACAGCCTAACAAAGACCAAATAACTTTACAAAGTTGAGGCTCCACATCCCTCAGTAAAATGTTAGCTTAAGATACTATCAAAATCCACCAACTCAAATTTCATAGAGGAAGGCATCATCTAGCCACATCACCATAAAAGTGATTGATAATAAGAAAAATAAGCATAGAAAACAAAGTTTAGTCTTCGACTGACTAGGAGAACCGAGAGAAAGGCAGTCGGTGTTTGACAGGCTCAAAGGATAAGATGCTACTCCAACAACATCTGCTCAAAAACAAAGGACTTCAGTACTCTCCCACATTGGGCCTAAGGGTGCCAATATGAATAGAAATGCCTAGTAACAAAACCAAAGCCTACAATGCACCTTTGCTACAAAGGAAAAAGTAGAACCTCATAGTGTTGTTCCTTCTTGGATGAAAAAGGTGGAAAACTTGAAAGTTTTCTCTAATGAGGCCTTGATAGTTAGATAATAGACTATTGTCATCATGTCTCCATCATCTTCTCAATCAAAGTTCAACTTTTTTCTAGAACAAGGCATGAAAAAGAAAAGTGAAGGGGTAACTGAGGATGATGGCATTGTCTCAATTAATCACATCACCATTAAGGACAATGATGAAGATCTGTCAAATTCTTCTTCAGATGAAGAACTTGAGCCTACTCCACCTACCTTTGAAGAGGGAGGCTAAGCAATAGTTGATGATTTGAAGGAGCTGAACTGTGGCACTAATGAAGAACCTAGACCATTCCACGTCAGTGCACTCCTAAGTCTAGAAGGGGATGCCAAATATTTCAAACTACTTCAAAATCACAAAGACATCTTTGTTTGGACATACAAGGAAATTCCTAGGTTAGACCCAAAGGTTGTTGTCCACCACCTCTCTATTAGGCATGGGGTACGACCAATCAAGCAAACACAACATCTAATCAGGCCCGAGTTGATTCTGCAAATCGAAGCAGAAGTCAACATGTTCATTGAAGCTAATTTCATCCGAGAGATAAAGTACCCAACGTGGATTGCAAACATTGTCCCTATAAGGAATAAAAATAGACAATCAGGTCTGTGTTGACCTCCAAGAACTAAATCAAGCATTCTCAAAGGACAATTTTCCCTTGCTTATTACTGAACTAAATGTAGTTGCAACTACAAGACATGAGGCATTATCCTTAATAGATAGTTCATCTGGGTACAATCAAATCCAGATGAAATGGATCTTTGATGACATGCTACACAAGAATGTTGGCACAACATACCAACGCGCAATGAAACGGATCTTTGATGACATGCTACACAAGAATGTTGGCACAACATACCAACGCGCAATGAAATGGATCTTTGATGACATGCTACACAAGAAAGTCGAGTGCTACATTAATGATTTGGTTGTCAAGTCTAAGAAAAGTGAAGACCACCTCGATGACTTGCATAGCATCTTCAATAGGCTAAGAAGATATCAACTAAAGATGAACCCTCTCAAGTGTGCATTTAGAGTCACATCGGGAAAGTTCCTTGGGTTCATTGTTCACCATCAAGGGATTGAAGCTGATCAATAAAAAATTGACACTTGGTTGTTCATCTCCAACCTTGTAGAATGTTGTCAACCATTGAATGAGTTAATGAAAAAGGATATCCCAAATGAGTTGGATGAATCCTACAAAAATGCCTTAGAGAGCATAAAGTAATACCTCCTCAAACCCCTATTATTTGTCGCACCAATTCCCAAGAAGCTACTCATCCTATACATCACAACACAAGCACAGTCATTGGGAGCTTTATTGGCACAAGTCAATGAGGAAGGGAAAGAGAATGCACTTTACTACTTTAGTCGAACACTAACAGGAGCTAAGTTGAACTATTCATCCATAGAGAAGACTTATCTTCCTCTCATCTTTTCTACTAAGAAGCTACAATATTAAATGTTGGCACATATCGTCCACCTTATCTCAAGGGTAGACCCCCTCAAATACATCATTACATGACCTGTACTATTAGAGAGACTAGCTAAGTGGGCTCTTCTCCTATCAGAATTTGGCCTCACCTACGACCTGTGAAAGGACATGCATTAGTAGATTTCCTTGCATACCACCCTGTTGCGGTAGATTAGGAACTCTACAAAGACTTTCCTGATGAAGAGGTTTTCTACATAGACATCCTACCAACATGGATAATGTTCTTCAATGAAGCAACATGCAAAAATAGTGCAGGTGTTGGCATTGTATTTATCTCGCCACAGAGAAGTCATCCCCTACTCGTTTGTGTTAACTGAGCCTTAATCTAATAATATGGAAGAGTATCAATCTCTAATCATCATCTTAGAAATGGCTCTTAACCTAGAAATTCACCACATCACAGTTTATAGGTATTCGAAATTGGTAATCAACCAGCTAACTACAAAGTATGAAATGCACAAAGACGATCTGGTTCCTCCTCACTACCATTATGCAATCCAATTACTAAAGGAGTTCGAGCATGCTACCATTGAACATGTACCCAGAAGTGAAAACAAGAAAATGGAAGCCTTTGCTCAATAGTCTTAAAATTCACAGGTGATGAAGCAATAGTAATACTCATTTGTGCAAAATGGGTTCTACTCCCTAAGTCACCTTAAGAAGAGATAAAACAGGAAAGTAACCTTGTTTTTGTATTTTCCATTGAAGTTAAGGACTGGAGACAATCTTTCATTGACTACTTACAGCATAAGAAGTTGCTTGAAGATCCTAAGTGCCCCATTTACTGTATTATAATGACAACCTATACATGTACTCCTTCAATGATGTCTATAAGAGGTGTACCCACAGAGATGAAATCCAAGGCATGCTCAACCAAAACTCTAGAGTTTGTGGTGTCCAGTAATCAAGACATAAGCTCCATGATTGTCTTAATGAATGTGCTTCTATTGGCCAACAATGGTGCAGGACTCAATGGAATATGCCAAAAGATGTCAAGCATATCAATTTTATGGGGATTTTATGCCAACATGGGGACTTGATGTGGTTGGTCCTTTACCTAAGTCTTTTCACCAATACCTCTTCATCCTAGTAGCAACAAATTACTTTTCTAGATGGGAAAAAGTAGTTCCTCTTTGAGAAGTAAATAAAGATGTCAAATTCCTCCAGACTCACATGACCTTCTAGTTGCTTTAGAAAAAGAATTTGCAAATATTCAACAAGTGTGATGTTGCCTTTTCTCATGATTGACTTACTGAGGTTATTGATCGTCTATATAAAGCTTTTCAAGATTCATTGTATGCCTTATTATAGAATTATGGTGCTCTGTTTTGTTGCTTATAAGCTTCACTATGATATTTTGTTTTTCTCTCATCTATATGAACTTTGGTTAAGCCAACTGTTGCATAGGAGTAGATCAAATTATAAATGGATACACTATAAAGAATTTGGGAGTTGTTCCCATCGATAGTTTTATACAACAGTTGCATAGGATGTTGTGATAGATGAATACCTAGACTAAAAATGATATAATTAGAAATGGGTACACTATAAAGAACTTGGGAGTGGTTCTAATGAGTAACAAGATAAGTAGGAATCAGCTAATGCAAGATAAGGAAGACCATAACTAGCAATTTCTAGATTTTTCATGTAATTCTATATTCTTTGGCAGTAGGAGTATTTAGGTAAAGTTTACATGTTTGTGGAATTTGACCTTAGGTTTTCATTTGATTAATCATAGATCTTTTTCATTCAAAGTTTCAGAATCATTGGTTTAGTAGTTTAGGAGTTATTGAGGTTTCCTATGATAGTGGTAGTTTTGTAATATTTTAGTTCTAATAGGACTAGCCACTCCAATAGTTTCTTTGTGTGTTTTAAGAGCAAAAGTGATATGAGTTAATGGAACTCATTTGAGTTCTTTCTTCTTGTGCTAAGGGTAAGTTAATCCTTATGCAACAAAGTAAATAACTAAATTTTCTAATGAGAACTACGTCATAAATGCTTTTCTAAAAGATAAATAAATAAATAAATAAATAAAATGATTCATGAATTTCGTAAATGAACTAGGGGGTTTTAAGTGCCCTAATGATATGCTTAAATGCACCCATATCAAACCAAAAGCACCATATTACATGTCTGGGTTATAGACCTCCAATGAAATATGTTGTTCAATACAAGGTTAATTCCTATACCATCTGATGATGCACGATTTGGAAATTCAAGCTGGAAGTTGCTTGGACGTGCTCATGTGATGAGCTGGATCAAACTACAAAACAAGGATCAGAGAGACCAGGGTGGATGACCCGATGAGGTCGCTCCGATGCTTAAGTCAGTAATCTTGTTGTGGTTGCAAGTTAAAGTTTGAATGCTAGAGAGCTTGAATGTAAGTAATCGTAAGTACCTGAGCCCTGAAGGGGTTGATGCCCTTATATAGCTGAGTTGCCGTGGGTCTCACGAAACGGTTCTAGGATCTTCGACCTGAGTAGATGAGATCTATTTCCATTTTAATTGGGGAGTAATGTATCAGTCAATGAAGTCTATCGTTACCGCCCGATCCAGACAGAGAGAGGATAAGGTTTGCCATTACATGGCATGATCTCGAGAAGTTCGGAATCCATTGAGAAGCTTCTGGAGTCGATTACATATCACTTTGGTTCCTGGGCCCCGAACTAGCTTAAGTGTTGAGATGCCTCCATACCGAGGTGACTCTATGCCGAGGTAGCCAAACACCCGAGCTCTGAAAACTGCTAACTAGGCTCCTCTTGCTGAATTGTCATCCTACGAGCAAATCGCATCCACGTGACCTTTACTCACTAGGTCGTACCAAATTACCCCTCATCATCATCATTTTGTGTTTAGAATTTAACTAGTATCAAATGATTGTTTTTGTTCTCTACCTCTATTTCTTATTTTGGAACTTGATATCAAGGAAATCTTGTATGACCTTTCTCCTTCAGATGATTTATTTGTTATTTTCTCTTCTATCAACTCTAAATACTTGACGGATCTTGCCAGACTAAAGTAAGGGATGCTTAGAATATTGTAGTATTTTAAAATTTTCTTTATTAATAAAGTTTTCATGTTTCCAATAAAAAATTCAACAATCTTAGTTTCAATTTTGTTGATGTTAATGAAGTATGTTAACTAGTTTGCTATTTGGACATGCCTTTGCCAATAAATTTAGCTATAATTACTTTGTCTAATTAATGAGCTAATCAAACTCACATTTGTTAAAGCTTAAAGGAAGCGGTTGTACCAAGTTAAGCTTTGATGTTTAGTTCCCTCCGAAAGGGGAAGCAAACATGGTCCCAACACATGATTTTAGTACTTTAATGAAAAATTTGTTTTTCAAAAATCATTTTCAAAGCACACTACTTTAGCATGGTCTTTCGAATCAAACAACTACTTTCATTACTTGTTTTCAGCACCACCTCCCAAAATATATTGTCACCTAGTTGCAAAATTACATTTCACTATTGTTTCTCAAAACATGTTTTCAAATATAGGTATTCTTTAACATCGCAATGAACATATGACTCCAAAATCATTCAAAGATTTTAAAATGAGTTTTAAGCAAATGCCTACCCATTAATTGCATATATTGCAACTTGCTAACATGTTACTTGCAGTATTTCACAGAAGTCTTGAACAACAAACCCTAATTGCCAATGTAGCTTACAAAGTGCTAGCAACCCTAGGTAACTATCTTACAAAACCCTAGTAACCCCAAGTGGATACCTTACAAAGCACTAGCAACTCTAGGTAACTATCTTACAAAAGCCCTGGCAGCCCCAAAGCATTACTTATTAAGTCCTGGATATCCAGTCCCAAGCATTGCACATTACTTATGAAGCCCTAGGTGATCAAGCCAGACATTGTGCATTACTTATGAAGCCCTGGATAACTAGTCTCAAGCACCGGTAATTCACTTTATCTTTGTCTATATCACAAATAGATACAAATAGAACAAATCGCAAAGTTTACTATAATCAAACAGTTGCAAAAGAACTCGATACTAGTGAGCTCCGACACCATCCATCTCATGACAAGTCTAGTGGAGAAAACACTCTTTCAAATGATTGTTAATCTTTCAACACACTAACCAAACTATGTGACTACATATCCTGCACACTATTCAAATGAAACTATATATATGCATCATGATTTACAATATTATCATTATGAGATTATCAGTATGCTATAACAAAGCAATTGCAACAAATGCTCAAATCACATCACATAAATGATATTGTGTTCCTTCCAAAGTTTTGCACACTAAATGGGGGGCTTCTTATTACACCACTGTTGTACCATATTTTCCCCTACTGAATACTTCACTCACCAAAATGCAGAGTCCTAATATTTTAAAACTATTTTCGAACCTTTTCTAGTTTTGAAAACCCAACAACAACTCTACCAACAATACATCAATACTTTTATCAATAAACAAGGGGGCAAAGAACTAAGAGCAAAAATTTCAAGATCACTAGACACATTCATTAAGCACCAAGAGCAAGAAGTCACAGAAAATTCATTCATTAAGCATTAAAAGTAGAAAATTGTAGAATCACCAGATCCATTTATCATAGCTCAAAGTACACTTAAAAGAAAGATAACTAATGTTTTTGATAGAATACTTCTATCAATAAACATGGGGCCAATGTAAGTAAATGTAATTTACCATTGCACTGATTACAATGAGGATCTTGATAGCACAGAGGTAATCATGATATGAGCTGCAATGGACATTACATTTGATGTTAAAACCGCCGAATGCATGATCGTAGGTCTTCGTGTTCATTCCCAATAAAGGATCTTGGACAAGCATAGAAGGGGCTGAATTTAGAAACATACCCATGTGAGTATTTTAAAGGATATGGAAACCCTAATCCCAAAAGATTCTCATCGGACATGTGAAAAAACTTCGATAGACCCTTCAACAAATCATGAACACCTTCTTGAAAAAGGGAGAGCATTTCCTCGACATCTCCTTTTAACCCTAGTCATGCAACTATAAAAGGGGGATGACCCTCTTAGTAGGAGATAACTCTTTTGCCACATGAAGACCCCTCTTGGCAGCCCGGCCTAACCCTAGGGTTTCCCTGCTATGATCCCCTCTCTCTCTCTCCCTTTTCTCCTCTCTGGCCCATTGTTATTTCCAAACCTTCGAAAACTTGACCAACCGATCGGAATCCATGGCGTTTATAATCCCAAAAGAGTGAAGGGTCATGGAGAATTTGTCAGACCCTACTAACCCAGTCATATGTCCATCCAAGTTGATGATGACTCTTATAGTGACAATTGGAACTCATATACAAGGCAACCATGATGTCTCAAGTCTAAGGAACACTTATATAACAAAAAATCATAGAAGAAATCTCTAGCAAACTTGTAAAACACCATTTGATTATTTTATTTAATGAATCATGTTCAACGAACTTGTTCTCTGACAAGCACCCACATATTTGCTAGCGTCTCTACACAAGTAATTTGAGATTCATAATGCCTTAAGGCTCGCACAATATGTGCTAGTCTAACGAAATTATCAAAGCCCTCTTAATAATCCTCTAACTAGCTAGGAACAACTTAAGGATCATATTTGCATAAAGAATGATATGTCCCAAATTGTTAACATAGAACTTATAGACTATTCATGTAAATGTAAATTAAAAGAAACATGAATGAAAACTTGCACTTTATTATAATAAAGTGTGAACAGTACAAGTGCTTAGAGTCTTTGTGTCAAATGATTGGTTTTAGAGCTTATACAACTAATAGATATGGATGCGGTCATTAATGATGTATGATGAAGCTATGTTTTCTCATTTCCAAGTATTAGCCCTTGAGGACAATAACCACCTTTTGAGGGAGGCATTGTTACGAGTTGTTACAACATGGGACCATGTTTGCAAGCATAGTAATGGGAGGTTAAAGTTAGGAGTCACAAAGTCTTAGTGTTATGTGGGAATGTGGCATGTTAGTATGAATTAGTTATGTATAGATTAGGGTCCATCAAATAGGAGTGGGCCATGTTGAGCCACTTATTATTTAAGGAGTCTATCCATAAGCTAAGGAGTGGGCCATGTATAGGTTAAGGAGTCTATCTATCAGCTAAGTCTTCCCACTTATTATTTAAATCTTGAGTTAATACGAATGTACTTATGATAATTTTGATATAAGTTTAATTGAGAAAGCTCTACATTTGGAGTCTTCACTCTCTATTCTCCTTTCTTTCTCTTTATTTTGATCCATCCATTATTGTCATTGGACCTAATCCTAAAGATGCATATCACTAGCAGGTTTAAATCATAAACCATCCCAACCTGTGGTGAAATCCTTTAGGCTGCATATAGAATCGGTGTAAATCAAAAACGGTGTAAAAGCATATACCAGTTTGATTTTGTTCATGTTTGAAAAGAGAGTGTAATCATGATCGACATAAAACTTCACTCTAGTTCAATTTTGCGTACGTTTGGATGGAGTAGAGTTTTACTTTGATAATCAACGTAAAACTGATCAAATGTGAAGTTTTACATCGATTATCGATATAAATACTACATTGATTTTATCGACGTAAAATCAACGATCACTTTTACAATGAAAGTGAAAGTACACCGATGACGTTTTTCAAAAAGCAATGGTCACTTTCACGGTTCACCGATAACGCTTTTCAGAAAACACCGATCACAGTTCAAAAATGGTCAAAAAGTACACCGATCACATTTTGCACTGATTCCGAATGCAGCCTTAAGCACTCCCAATTTGCCACGAACAGTCTGGTTTGGGTTAAACTTCTACCTTGATGTCATTAGAACTAATAGGTGTTGGATATTATATTTATTCCTAGATTGAAAGACTCCATCTCTTATGGGAACCTCTTTGGTGCATCCCACTTTGCTATCGCTTGTTGGATCCTATAGAAGAAGGTTTGGTGTGATGTGGTCTTTTCGACAAAAGTCACATTGCTATGCTATTGGGGCCATGTCATTAGGACTAAAGTCGCATTGCTATGCTATTTGGGAAAATGTTACATTTACGTATTTACTTATTTTATTATTATTATTATTATTATTATTATTATTATTATTATTATTATTATTATTATTATTATTATTATTATTAATGCAGAAGATAAACTTGCATTAAATCTAAATGCAAAAAAGAACTTCAAGCAACACTGGGAATAGGCTTGTAAATGATACTCAAAAGTCAAAGCCTGACATTTGACCCAATTATCTCATATTTGGATTATGTATTTATGTAATTAAATCGTATTTGGATTGTAATCTAGATCCAATTCAATAATCGGAATGAATTCAGATTTGACTCCATCCGGTTCAACTAAAATCCGAATTTCATTATATTATAATATTTATTATTTTTAATATATAAATTATATTATAAATTCAATATGTATGTTTACATTGATTTATTATATATAAAAGTTGAAAAGTAAATATTTTTTTTATTTTATTTACCGAATCCGTTAGGATTCAAATTCGAATTCATGGTCTTTAAACCCGATCAGATTTCAAATGCAAGCTTTTCATAATCTGATCGGAACCAGATTTTGTTGAATCTGATCTGACTACAACCCTAGTGGGGATTATCCAACCACCTTAGCGATCAATAGTAATGTACCACGTAAGTGATAAAATACATGGACCCAACTCTCTACTGCAAAGTCCCAATAAATGAAAAAGGGAAATTTTCTTTAAATACCCCTATGGTTTAGAAAATTGACTAATTTTACCCCCTTACTGTTTACATATTGTCTTGAAGTTCCTTAAGTTTTTTTGACAACTGTCTAAAACCTCCCTTGCCCTTAACTTTTCGTCACACTCTGTTCACATGTGACATCACGTGAATGATATATTTTTAAAAATTCCTAAAAAACCCTTTTTATGGTTACAGTGTCAAACTATAAACGATAAGGAAAACCCACTTCTAAGTCCACTCCATCTCCATCTCTACCTCTATCTCTATCTACGTCTGCAATTGCAAGTGCTGAAGGGGAGGTATCTCCGACATTGTTGGTGGAAAACACCGATGGAGATGGTGCCGAGTGATGATGATATCAAAGAGATAGTCTAGAAGGATTGGAGGAAACCTCCTACAACCAAAAAGAAGGAAAGAAAGGAAAATGAAAAAGAAAATGAGAGAAAGGAAAGGAAGGAAGGAAGGAAGGAGGAAGAGGGAAGGAAGAAGAAAGAAGAGGAGGAGGAGGATTTGATGCTCACTGGTGACAATAATGGTGACGGTGACGACGAGGCAGCAACAACAAATACAGATTTCAGATCTGAGATCAATTTCTCTCTCTCTCTCTCTCTCTCTCTCTCTCTCTCTCTCTCACTCTCTCTGTCGGATCTCAGATCTGATCATCTAAGTTCGTGTTTTACACGGTTCAACTGCCCTGATCAATGGTTCTCTAACCAAGTCACCAGTTTTTAACTCGAGAACAGGTTAAGGGTGAAATAGAGTCGGTTGCTTCGACTGTTTAAAACACTGGTATCAATGTATCTAACCATATCTAGATACACCAATTCAGATGCAATACACACTTTACGTTAATTCTTTCGACATAAATCATTTGTTACTTGATGGTTCAATATTTGGTGCTCCCTACTAGAGGACAGCTTAGACGTTGGGCTGACAAGGTTGGTTGGCCAAGCTGCAAGAAGACATAAGTTAGAGTGCCCAGGGTGGGCACTCCAATGCTTAAGCTAGCGAAGAGTATCTGGATTCTTAGAAAGTGAAAGTACAGGAGAGCTTAAAAGCTAAATTGTGCGTACCTTCAACGATCAATGGGATGCCTTTATATAGGCGCATATTACGTAGACTTCAAGTAGTGCGTCTGAGATCTCCGGGAGGACGTGGCTTACCAACCTGCTTTGCTCGAAGGTGGTTTTCGCTTAAAGCGATAGAGCTTATTCGTTTTTCTCCAAAGTGAGCAAGGCAGGAGTTAGCTTCGTCGATGAGGTGACGTGATCATGGAGGATTCAAAGGTGATAGCCCACACGTAATAGAGATTGGCCACCACGTCATATAGGTCGTCAACCAGGCCACATGTAATGGAGATTGACACTATCGAGATATCTACAAGTCAGCCCTACTGAGGTGGTGCTGGGACAGTTAAGGCAAATGAGGTGTGCCTAAAGTGTTTCTAGAGTCATCACCTACATGGCATTGAGGTGTCATGAGATGGTTCTGGGGTGCCACATGTCACGATGTCACTAGAAGGCCAAATTACCCCTCATCATTTGCCCCCCAAAATCTGAAGGGATGAGAGATCCATCGTATGGACGCCCAAACTATGCGGAATAAAGGGGGCGAATTCAAAAATTTTTCTCTCCCTTTCAACTGGGAATCGAATTCCTTATTTAGAAAATCATATTTTCAATAATCAATCTTGAACCATAAACTGAACCAGATTTGAACCAAAAGAAGTAGGAGAGGATTATACCTAATACGGAGAAATAATATCTCCCAACAAAGGTGTTCACGCCCAAGGAAGGATCCAAAGATTACTCCCACTAAAGATGGCACAGTGTAGGATGGAGCAGAATCAGTAGTGTTCTTCTCCAAGAACTCTGTCCTTCGCAAGAAACAGCAGGATGACCCGTGAGCACAGCTTCCGATCAATTCTTTCTCAAAGAACTGATGCCAAGATCAAATCTTGACTTCTCCCACAACTGGAGATCGAACTGACAAACTGGGCGGCAAGAACAGGGAGGGCAGCAAGAAAGAATTCTGCAGGGTTGCTTAATTCTTCCTTCTATGATTTCAGCTCTGAAGAGAATGTGAATATGTGTCTTCTCTAAAGGCTATTGCCCCTTCCTTCTTTTGTAATCATAAAAGATCAACTCCTAATCCAATTAAGAGTTGTTGATCCAAATCATATTTGGATCAGACATCCTTTTAGGTGATAAGGATAAACCCTTATCTTTTTTGCAGGTTAGATCAGACTTCTCCTAATCTCATTAGGAGGTTTCTAGATCTGAATCATATTCAGATCTGGACTCTCTGAGTGGATGGGGTTAAGACCCTATCCTATCTGCTGATCCATCTCAGAATTCGCCCATATTTAACTTATTAAATTAGTCCAGTTCAAAATGGGCTTTAGGCCCATTAAGCTTATGTGCTCACTTAGCCTTCCTAACTACTACCCAGTTGGGCTTCCTTGTATGGTGTGGGACCCAAGCATTGATCTACACATCAGCCACATTGGTTCGGCCCAGCCTTTGTTACAAGGCCATGCCGAATACACTACTATGGACAGTGCACCCCTTGAAACCCATCAAATGGGCTCTATGGGCCCAACACTTACCCTAAGTGGTCCCTGGGCCAAGTCACCTTGTAACACCCAGGGACTATGGGCAGATGCAAAATTAGCCCATTAGGTATTGCCCTCAATGGTTTTACACTCAACTTCTCAGCCCTTAATGATCAAACATTGCCCGACAAGAGAGGACCTCTTTCTCAACTGCAAGGAACAGTGTTGCACTCTCTGCTTATATGGATCCTGGGAATTAAAACATTTTAAAAACATTTTAGAAACTATAATATATATATACTTTTATATCTAATATAAAATATATTTTGCAAAACTAATCTCAATGATTGAAATCGACTGTCGACAGTCTTGGTTTCCATCAGTGAGAGTGCATCCCCGATCATTACATTTGTCCGACAAAAGGGCTGATCCTGTCACTATGATCACCCACTCAGATGAATTCTCATACTGTCCCAACAAACCCAGGTTTTGACCCCCGCTAAGGATCTCACTGATTGGTACATCAAAGACAGCTCAATCCGACACCTAGTGCAGTATCATAATCGAGTCTAGGGGTCGGGTGTAACTTTCTAGTTTTGCCCATTAATCTCTAAGGTCCAGGGAAATGCTGAAAATCTGGTCCAGTTCAAAGATTCAATTAATCCTACACTGTATGTGCCTAGGGTCTCACCCTGGCAGCTGAGACAGGCCACTCCAACCGACTTGGTGGCACAACAGTGTCAGCCTTATCAGGATAGGTCTCCCCAGACTGACCCACTGGTTGTGAACATTCTAAACTAACACGGGTCTCATTAAGTGTCCAATTTAAAGTTATTACACAAAAACATACCAAGGGAACATGAATCAAATATGCACGTTTGTTCATTTACAATAAACTCATAAAATACATCATTCTGATTGAAGCTAAGGGCACACAAAACTGTCTAACAAAATCAAGGTGAAGGATAGTGGAGGAGGTGACAAGAATGACACCAATAATGGTACTGACGATGAGGATGAGGGTGGGAAGTCGTGTTTTCCGACTATTATCCTCCCTTGTGATTTTACATTTTCCATCTTAGGAAAATTGGCTATCAAAAAACACTAGCAGAGGTGCAAGGGAATATGTAAGCTAGGGTTCTAAGAGTGAATCATCCTGCTACAAACTTGGCTAAGTCAGAACCTTGTCGAGGTGATAATAGCGTAGGTTGACTTGATTGGGATACCGAAGCGGGTGGTTATTAGGTGGGTGCTCGGATGGCCGAGGTCTTGTCACACTTGGGTTAAAGCTGCAATGAGCCTTAGACGTAGTATTTGTGCAAGTTGTTGATGTTTCATGCATGGGGGACCTGCCTCCCCTTAAGGGTTGCAAGCTTATAGGTTCTGGATCGTATCACTTTGTTGACCCTATAGGGGCCTTCCCAATTAGGTCCCAGTTTCCTTGAACCCAACTCAAATACCATAACCTTCTTGAGAACTAGATTACCTACTCAGGACAAGTGTCTCTTAACTCAGGCATTATAGTACCGAGCTACCCTCTATTGGTATGTAATAGCCCGAATGTGTGCTAAGTCTCAGACCTCTTCCACCAAGCCAAGGTTCATCCGTAGCTCATCATCATTAGTGTCCTCGTTATGCTTCAGATCGAAGGGTTGGTACCTCGATCACGGTAAGAATGACAACTTCTATACCATATGCCAGGTTGAATGATGTTTCGCCAATCACCATCTTGATAGTCATGTTGTATGCCTTTAAGACACTGGGTAGTTCGTCCTAAACCCTTAGCTTGGGAGACCTCACAAGATTGCTTGTGGGTAAGTCACTACGGTGAAATTCTATTGGATCCTCATCTTGACGCACCAATTCTAAAACTTGACATCTTTGAACTACTTCTTGTCATCAAGGATCAACACGCGAGGAAGGCTAAAATGGAAAACTATATTTCTCCTAAGAAAGCCTTATACATTCCAAGCTATAATGGATACCAACGGCTCAGCCTCAACTCACTTAGTAAAATAATCTACCATGACGACTAGGAATCTCCTCTACTCGGTTGCCAACAAGAAGGGGCCAAGTATATCAATCCCCTACTATGCGAACAACCATAGACTAGTTAGATACTTTAGGTCGGTTGCGGGTTGTTGGGGTATGTTAGCATATCTCTAACACCTATCACACCTATGTATGAGCTATACTTTAGTAGTACCTTGTCGTAGCAACTTATGGGCCAGCACCCAACCCCCAAGTGTCCACTACAGAGACCTTCATGGATCTCTCGTAGCATTTGGTTCACCTCAGTAGGTCATAAACAACGGAAATAGGGGAGCATGAACAACCTGTGATACATTTGCTCGCCTATGAGTACATAGCAAGTTGACTACCACTCTACCCTCCATGCTTTGTTGCGACCTTTTGGTAGGGTCCCGTGGTATAGATAATCAACAAGTGGGCTCCCAAGCTTCACACTGCCCATTTACTTGATTGACCACTAGCTAGGAATTGATGCAGATGACGAGGTGCTTTTCACCGACCTCCTTGGCTAAAGATAAGCCCGTTAGCAGTGCTTCATACACTATCTCGTTATTCAATGCTCAAAATGTGAATCGAAGAGCATACTCTAACTTGACCTCACTTAGTCCGAGGAGGATTAGTTTGGCTCTGCTTCCTCTTTGATTGGATGAATTGTCCACATAAAGGATCCAAGGCTCTTCATCCTATGTCGAGATAGGTGTCACACTGGTCAAAGCCTTCAAGCTAATTATAGGTCCTCCAATTTTAGGGGTCGGCGAGCTAAACGTCCATTTGACGAACAAAGGTAACCAAGACATGTGCCTTTATAGATAGGTGAGGCTTAAACCAAATATCGTATTCCTTAAGCTTGATCGCCCACTTCGTTAGTCTCCTTGGACACCTCGAGCTTCTATAGTACTTGCCTCAAGGCTTATCGATGAGGATGACGATCATATGGGCCTGGAAATAGGGGCACAACTTGAGATCTATTAAAACCAAGGAGAATGCTAGCTTTTTAATGTCAAGGTATCTGGTCTCGACAACATGCAGGACTATACTTGCGTAATAGACAGGTTGTTGCACTCTATCCACCTCTCAGATTAATGCTGAGGTGACCACCTTATCACTCGCAGAAAAGTAGAGCTTCAGCTCGTCTCCAAATTTTGAGCTAATTAATAAAGGTGGAGAACTAAGGTATCTTTTGAGGTGACCACCTTATCACTCGCAGAGAGGTAGAGCTTCAGCTCCTCTCCAAGTTCCGGCCTAGTTAACAAAGGTGGGGAACTTAGGTATATTTTGAGCTCGTCGAACGTGCGATGACATTATTCATTCCATTCAAAGTCTTGGACCTTTTTGATGACCTTGAAGAATAGAAGGCATCACATAGCC
Source organism: Nelumbo lutea (assembly GCF_056320005.1). NCBI lineage: Eukaryota > Viridiplantae > Streptophyta > Magnoliopsida > Proteales > Nelumbonaceae > Nelumbo > Nelumbo lutea. Next base: position 74,749,584 of record NC_142685.1, read on the forward strand.
GACTTAAACATGAATTGGCTTAGGGCGGCTATCCAACCTATTAGTCTTTGGACCTCTTTAACGAACCTAGGAGATCACATATTTAAGACAGCCTAGATTTTATCGGGGTTGGCTTCGATGCCATGTTGGTTCACTTTATAGCCAAAGAACTTGCCCAACGTGACATCGAAAATAGACTTGTTCAAGTTTAGCTTCATGTTAAATTTTCTTAGTGCAATGAAAATGTCAGTTAGGTCAGTAGTTAGAGTTTTAGAAGGTTTACTCTTTGCAATCATATAATCTACATAAACTTCAACTTTTTATTTCCAATAAGCTCAGAAAAAATTTTATTTACAAATTGCTGATAGGTCGCCCTAGCGTTCTTTAAGCTGAAGGCATGACCTTATAACAATAAAACCTATTTTGGTTACTAAAGATGTTTTTTCTTGGTCGATAGGATCCATTGAATTTGGTTGAACCTGGAATAGGCACCCATAAATCTCAATAACTCGAACCCCGAGGTCGCAGCTACCAGTCGATCTATATAAGGGAATGGGAAGCTATCTTTTGGATAAACTCTATTCAGGTCAGTATAGTCGACACACATGCGCCATTTCCCCTTGGCCTTCTTTACAAGCATTGTGTTCACAAGCAAGCCCAACTATTCAACCTCCTTAAGCCTGTTGAGAGGAGCTTTCCGACCTCATTAATTATTCTCCACCTCTCCTAGGCAAAGTTCCTTTTCCTCTATTTGACCGGTCTAGCTAGAGGGTTTACATTCAATCTATGGGTTATTATAGAGGAGTCTGATGATGCACGATTTCTTGCTCCCTCGTGTCTTGTGATTGGGCTCTAACAAGGTTTTGATTTGGTAGTGCCGAGTTAGAGTTGTAAAAAGATGTAAAGAGATAAGGGTAAGAGTGCTCGGGTAGGTTTTACCTAGGAGAACACTCTGATGCTTAAGTCAGTATGGGAATTTTGTAGCAATGTATGAGAGAGCTTAAGTGTTTCAGTGTGCATACCTTTCTGGGTGGATCTGGAGATCTTATATAGGCTCCTAGGCTCAGGGGGTTCAGGGTAACAGTCTTGAGCTCTTTGTGGAGCAATTTCCTTATTTTCAGGCGCATTAAGGTGTCAGTTGAGAGATCTTTGTGGGAGTTGCAATTCATCTAAGTGAAGTTGAGGCGTGTGAGACAGTGAGTCGTTGTAATGGTCACACTATCAACGACTTTGGTAGCGAGCTGCTAGGGATGATTAGTGAGCTCTTCCTCGCAAGTCTCCTTAGGTCTTCTTAACTCGGCTGGCTCCTAGAATAGGTCACCGCTAGCTTGGCCTTGCCGAGGTGGAACTGTAGGGGGTGGTTAGCGAGCTCTCCATAGCAGGTTGCCTTAAGTCCTTATATCTCGACCGACTCCTAGGACAACTTGTCGTAATCCTATAGGGTCAGCTAGTTCGGTCTCGCCAAGGTAGAGGTCGACCTAGGTGAGATGCTCCGAGATGATTTTATTGAGCTAGCTCACTGGCTTGGCATAGAGATGTCATCTGGAAGCCACATGTCATTGTACAATTAAGAGGACCAAATTACCCATCATCAATTGCCCCCCACTCTCGAGCCAACATTAGCTCGACAAAGAGGGTAACTCTTAGTAAGGGTAATTGGTTCGATTGGTTCATAGGTCGCTTGCTTTATTAGCTCAGTCTAAGGTTAGGCGGGCCGCATTTCTTCTTTAAACATCAAATATGGGGAAAAAAGGGAGCACGTGCTAGTTGGTGTAGGATGTTGACGTGTCACTGGCATTCATCACATCTCAAGACCAGCTCGACCGCATCTGCTTTCATGGTGGGCCAGTATTACATTTGTTGTAAGACTTTTTGAGCAAGGGCCCAACCCCCCAAGTATCCTCCACAGAGGCCTTCATAAATCTCATGCAGGACTTGGTCTGCTTTTGCTTGTCGTAGGCATCATAGATAGGGCAGCATAAAGGACCTTCTGTAGAGTAGCTCGCCTACTATCACGTAGTGAGCTGACTATCGTTCTATCCGTCAGACTGCATTTTTTCTTTTGGCATTGTGTCGTGCTTTAGGTAGTTGTAGATCGTGTCTATCCAGCTCGGCTCTGTATCAGTTATATGGGTGACCTCTTCTCCCCCCTTTTGCTATCGAGGAGCGAGGTAGCTCTTCTATGTAGACCATTCATTTTGTCAAGTCAATCATGCTCGCAAGTCTAGAAAGGGCATCAGCCTCTGTATTTTCCGATCCCATAATTTGTTGAAGATACCAATAGTCAAAATTGGGGAGGAGTTCTCTTACCTTGGCCAAGTAGGATGCCATGGAGGGTTCTCGTGCTTTGTATTCCCCATTCACTTGGTTTACGATGAGTTGTGAGTCACTACACACTACAAGGTGTCTGGCTCCTACTTCCTTTGCTAGTGCCAAGCCAGCTAGTAATGCCTCATATTCGGCCTCATTGTTAGAAGCTCGAAATCGAAATCGAAGTGCGTACTCCAACTTTACTTCACTAGGTCCGTAGAGTATTAACCCAGCTCTACTCCCACTCTGATTGGACGAGCCATCAACATGGAGTATCCAAGATTCCTTGTTCTAGCTCGCTATCTCGCGATCTGGGGGTAGTGCTGCACTGGTTGAAGCCTTCGATGCTATTGCGAGCTCATCCGCGTTAGGGGTTGGCAAGCTAAAAGTGCACTTGGCAATAAAATCTTCCAGAACCTGTGCTTTTATTGTTGGTCACAACTCATAACGGATGTCGTATTCATTAAGCTTTATTGCCCACCTCGTCAGTCTCCCCGAGACCTCGGGCTTCTAAAGAATTTGCCTCAGAGATTGATCAGTCAGGACGACAATGGTGTGGGCCTGAAAGTAGGGCCTTAGCTTCCGAACTGCTAGCACTAATGCAAAGGCGAGCTTTTCTATATCAGGATACCTTGTCTTAGCAACATGCAAGACCTTGCTCACGTAGTATATTGGTTGTTGTACCTTGTCGACTTCTCTTACTAGGACCGAGCTAACCATTTCGTCATTCGCAGAGAGATAAAGTTTGAGCTCGACCCTATTCTCGGGTTTGGTCAACAAGGGGCAAACTAAGGTATCTTTTCATCTCGTCAAAGGCAAGCTGCTATACAGAGGTGGAGGGGCTTGTCGTTGAGTCGAGCTCTGAGGTGACAACCTACTTTTTCTTCGTGGCGAGCTACTGCACCTACTCCAAGGTGACCTGCTTCTTCTAGGAGATTTACTTTTCTTCTTTTTCTTGTTGCTGGTTGTCTTTTCCTCGTTGTTCACTTTGCTTCCCGATGCCTCCCTAGTTAGAGCAAGCTGGCTTTTCTTCCTAGCACAGTGCGCGCACCTTCCACGCTTTTTCTTGGTCCCTGTGAACAAGCTTGTGGCCTCAGTCCCAACTGGAGCCACAACTCGGCTCTCCATCGGTAGCTGGTTGTTATTGAGGGTTGCGTTGTCAATGGGAGGCTGGTTGTTGGTGTTCCCTAGTACACTGCTAGATCCTTGAATTTGGCTACGGACTGGGGCCAGGTTGATGTGGCCGACCTGATTTAGGTCGGCATTCTGCTCGAGAGGTACCTATTGCTTGTTTCGAGGCACCTGCAAGCTGTGCTGAGGTACCTGCTAGGCACTTGTTGGCGTTGGTGTTGTTGTAATTGTTGATGTGGTTGTTGCTATCCTGCTACAAAGATTAATTTGTTTTCCCAAGATTTGAGTTGCTCGCTCATTCCACGTGCGCAACATACCAAATCATAGAAGTGTCATGCGTCTACTGCTATAGGAGCCACTACGGACTCAACTACAGGAGGAGGTGCGCTCATATTCTCTAGTACGGTAACAAGGTGCAGAGGAACGTTTATCTATCCAATAGTAAAAGTGGGGATTCAACCATTATCACTGTTGTTGTTGTTGTTATTGGAAAGTTGGTTGCTTAAGTAGGCCATTTCTTAACTTTCAAAACAGTAACAGAGAACTTAGCTTTTTGTAACGTTTTCCCATAGACGGCGCCAATTTAAGATGCACGATCTACTCGCTCCCTCGTATCCTTTGACTGGGTTCGAACAAGGTTCTGATCTAGTAGTGTCGAGCTGGTATCTAGGTGTTCGAGCTGGAAAGAGCTGTAAAGAAAGAAGGGTGAGAGTGTCCGGGTAGGTTTTACCCAGAAGAACACTCCGATGCTTAAGTCAATATGGGAATTTCGTAGGAATGTATGAGAGAACTTAAGTGTTTCAGTGTGCATACCTTTCTGGGTGGTTCTGGACATCTTATATAGGCTCCTGGGCTCTGGGGGTTTAGGGTAACAGTCTTGAGCTCTTTGTGGAGTTGTTTCCTTATTTTCAAGCGCATTAAGGTGTTAGTTGAGAAATCTTCACGGGAGTTACGATCCGTCCAAGTGAAGTCGAGGCGCGTGACACAATGAGTTGTTATAACGGTCGTGCTATCGGTGCCTTTGGTAGCGAGCTTTGGGGGCAGTTAGTGAGCTCTTCCTCACATGTCGCCTTAGGTCCTCTTAGCTCGACTGGCTCCTAAAACAGGTCGCTGCCAACTCGGCCTTTCCGAGGTGGAACTGTAGGGGTGGTTAGCGAGCTCTCCTTAGCAGGTCACCTTAAGTCCCTACAACTCAACCAACTCCTAGGACAGCTCGCCGTAATCCTATGCTCTGACTTATTTTTACTGAGCTAGCTCATTGACTTGGTGCCGAGATGTCATCCGGAAGCCATGTGTCATTGTATGATTGGGAGGACCATATTACCCCTCATCATAGTCTATGTTGGGCATGTTGGCAACTGACTAGGCAAAAACATCAATATTCAATTTAAAAAAAAAAATACCAGTTCGAAACACATGGGTTCTTTGAGTTGTGAGCCAATCTGGACCATCTTGCCAGGGTTGGTATCAGAGAGTGGCACCAAGATGGTGTCCTCTTTTGGATGAGCTCCCCCTTGTCGCTTTCTAGGGGTGGCTCTATGTCTATCTCCAACATCTTCGCTTTGCTTTTGAATTCTACCACGTAGCATTTCCATGACTCGAGTCGATCACCATGCACTACTCCTACTCTGTGGTCAATGAGGAACTTCATTGCGAGGTGGGATGTGGAGACCACCTTTCTAAGGGCATTTAGAATTGAGCACCCAAGATTGCATTATAGGGAAGAGTTGTTGCCACCACTAGGAATTCATGTTGAAACCTCGTCCAATTCAGTGCAGTCCCTATAGTTACAGACAAGTTTATACGCCCAAGAGATCAGACCACCTTTCCGTTGAAACTAACCAAAGGCACATCGGGTTGGACTAGGTCCTTCTTCTGTAGTCTCATTTGCTCAAAGGCTCAAAGGAACATGATATCTACTGAGCTACTAGAGTCGACTAGAATCCTTCTCACCTCGTAGTCATGGATAAGGGGCTTAACTACAAGGGTGTCATCGTGGGGGTAGCAGACCCCGCATGTGTCGTCTTCGATGAAGTAGATCACCTCTTCCAATCTTGGTCGCTTTGGCATGTTCTCCTCATGGTCCAGCTCACGAGCTGGGGTTCAACCAGTTGAAGTACTGCATCCTGCTACTATGGACTCGTCAGTGCTTGCGTTGATCACTCAACGAATCAATGGATCATTGTGTTGTTGTGGGGGCTACGTCCACGCCATCGCGATGAGGTGACCCTCCTAGCTTTGCTTACACAAGTCGATGCCACGGATGTATTGCGCCAGCTCTAGGAACTATTGGCAGTTGACTCTCACGAAAGTCATGGAGAGTTCGACCTGCGGAGGCAGCTCCATAGTTAGGGCTAGGAGATTCTGTCTAGGCCAAATTGCTGGAACTTGTCCAGGATGGTCGCCCTGATTCTACCCCCTGTTGGGGTTTCCTCGATCCAGGAGTTGTTGTTGTTGTCGTTGGTTGATGCCATTGCTTGCTTAGTCATAGGGTTGGTGAAAACTCAGCTTTTGTGTAGTGGTTCCCACAAACAGTGTCATAGATTTTCATATAGTGCCTCCAAGATCTCTAAGAGGACGCAACTTACCAGCCCGCTTTGCTTGGAGGTGGTTTCCATGTAAAGAGATAGAGCTTATCCATTTGCCTCCAAAGCATGTGGAGCATGAATCGGTTCTGTCGATGAAGCAATGTGATTCCAAAGGATTCAGAGGGTGATAACCCACACATAATGGAGATCGGCCACCACGCCATGCAAGTCGCCAACCTACCTCCGCCAATCTGACCCTATCTAGGTGCTAGGTCGACCCTATCAAGGTGATGTCGGGACAGTTAAAGTAGACAAGGTATGATAGAAATGTTTTTGAAGCCATCGCCTATATGACGTTGAAATATCATGAGACAGTTTAAAGTGCCACATGTCATGATGTCATTGAGTCAAACCATTCCTCATCATTATTTATTTGAAATAATGTTTTAAAACCTAGCAAAGAGGTTGAATCATTTTTTCTTCGGATAATTGGTCAATAGTTCAACCACGAGACTAAGGAGTCAACCTATGATGTCAATAGTTTAAAACAATTTATAAAAATAAAATAAAATATAAGGGCCATACCAATGATGTCAATTGCGTAAAACAATTTTTTAGGAGTAAAATAATATAAGGCCCATTTGGATGGGCTGAGCTGAACATTCGGCAAAGCTGGTTCAGCAGCTTTGAGGTATTTGGATAAGCTATCCAAGGAGGCTGAAGTGGCAGCCCAAAAAATGATTCACAGATGATTTTGCACTCTGTGGATTTTTCCACAAAACATAGCTTAGCTTAAAGGCTGTTTCTGTGGGGCCCACCTCATAAACCGAGTCAACAGCTTTTTCTGCAAGGTAGCAGGTAAGAGGTTGATCCAAACGATATTGTGACCAGGTCACTGGTCCGACCGCCCAGGTCATTGGCCGGCTGAAAACATTGAGAAAGAAGTTAAGCAATCAAAACTAGCTTAAAATTCAAACATTATCATTTATCAAATCAAACTAAAACTAAGGTAGTAGTAGTAACAATCTGACAACAATACATAGCTAAAAAAATCTGCAATAGATAGTAGAGTGAACTTATTTTTACCGGAAGATCTAGGAACATGGTGATGATGTCCTTAAATGTGGATTTCACCCTCTTCTTGCATGATTTCCTCAATGGATACGACCTTGCGCTTAGGTGGTTCCACCTCCATGTATGCTGAGTTGAACATTAAAATTCTGGAAGAAGCAGCCAAATGAGAAAGAAGTCTTTAGACAGTCGGAGAATGGTGCTTTCCTTTGTCCCTTCAGTGTCTGTACCGCTACCCAATTTAGATATATAGAGACAAGAAAACCCAATATGCAGATGACCATCGAAGCACATACTGTTGGTTCAAACAATACCAAAAAAAGCTAACACATCAATTATTGGACTAGGCCTAAGTTGAATTTGGATTTGCTCCTCACAGCACATCCCACCATCACCATGTACTGGCAACATCTACCCATCAATAACAACATGTAAGTATGGGAGCAAGGTTCAAAATCGGCCAATACATATCGTATTGGAGCCTTTCCAATATTCCCTTACAGAAGGTGTTTCGGATCAACAAGTGGTTCAAGGAGTAGACCAGCCTTACACCAGCCCCTTTGAATCAGATTCGAAAAAAAATTAAAAAAAAAAAAGTGTACCGATACGATACACCCTACTGGCGTATCACCCTATATCAATACTTGAAACCTTATACGCAAAATGTTCCCGATGTATGATCGGAATGTGATGTGAGGTTGTTGTGAAGAACGCTCTGTGAGGAGCAGACAAGCATGTTAAGCCTAGCCCAGTCCAGCCCATAAAGTTCTCTCACCTCAATGCTCACAAAACCTCCTTACCCTACATTTCTCATATGTAATTATTTATTTTTATTAAAAAAGTAAGAAGTTAAAATAAAAACACTCTTAGGTGTTAACTATCTCTAATAAAATTCATCATTGCTCTCAGAAATAAGTTCATTGTTAAAACTCTCTTTCCAATATTCAATGTTTGTGACATCTCCCCTCCCCATTAAATTTCTCATTGCCTCTTTAAATCTCTCAACCTCTTGATAGGTATAATTAGATGGAATGGATCAAGTTAAAGGGCCAATTCAAGACCAACCCTGAATATGAACCCTGGTCTAAACCAAAAAGCCAAAAATTGGAAAGCTTCAAATGAAGCTTTTGGTCTTTCCATGCTGAAAATATCCTTCCCAGCTGTTTTTAACAGCCTGATAGACCATGACTCAAACCAGAAGCTCAATGCGTCTTCTTGTCTACAAGGTTGTTGAAAGATCTACCTACAAAGACTTGCCAAACAGCCCCTAATTTCCTAGGCAGAAATAACCCTATTTAGGAATGGCAATTTCCCCCATAAAATTGGGGCCCCATCCCACCCCAAATGGGGCGGATTTTTTTCCGACCCTAAACAGGGATGGGGCAGTGACAGGGAAAATAGTTTTCCCCAAACCGGGGACGGGACAGGGATGGGTTTTGTATATAATTCCCCAAACTTGAAGGTAAATTAGTAAAATATCTCTAAGTTTAATATTGATATTTAAAATATCTAAATTTTCTCTAAATTCTTAAAATCCTAAGGTCCCATAACTCTATTTTTTAATTACCGTTAAAGTATTATAATTCAATTCCTAAAATACCCCAAATGTAAATTGTCCATAATACATAATTTTTAATTTTTAAGTAATTGCTTTGAAGCGGAAAAAATTCGAAGATTCCCATCCCCACAAGGAGTGGATGCCCCCACCCCGAACATGCCCTACAACTCATCTAGTTTGCTACCATCAAAAAGTGATGACACTTGAAACGAAAAAAAAAAAAAATGCCAAAACAGTCAAGTTTTGTAGAAGTAAAAGTGAAACTTGATTAAAAGAGATAAGAATAGTAATAATAAAATTTTATTATATTTTTGAATTCAATAAAATTTAATTAATTCATGATAAAACTGATCATGCATTTGTTGAAACAATGAATAACAGTAAATAGCAGTAAGAACTAAATTTGAAAGGGTGAAATACAAAAATTTAGAGAAGATTGTAATGTAATAATTTTACAATGAAACAGTAGAAATTTAGAAGCATCAACCCTTTTAGGAACTTTCTTGCCCACATTGATATGGATGTGAACAAGGGTAGGACAATTTGTAAAAGATAATGCAAACAAAGATCATTCAGTTTATCCGAGTTTAGTTTTTTTTTTTTCCTAATTTATTAATTAATCAGATGGGTATTGCTTTTTTCAGACATCTTATCAAGTTTCTGACAAAAAGTATCAGAATTCTCCAACATTGCATACTGGTTATATGGAAATCAATTATTAAGATAACAGAGTATTGCATATTCTTGTACCGAGAGAGAGAGAGAAAGAGAGAGAGAGGAGAGAGAATTGCTGATCGATTAAAGATATTTCATGCTGTTAGTAAACAAAAGCATTGATGCTTACAGTTATATATGTACAATAAACCTCGCTTGAGTTGGAGGCAATTCTTTCATCATCATCACTTCTCATGAATATTATTCATGATATTATCCTTCACACATCATGGTCCGACTGACGAGAAGAGATAAGTTAAAAAAAAAATACGTACTAGTCAGAAGTGATCTTTTTAATCAAACAAAGTAAATAACTGTCTGGTTGGTGAAGTTTTGATAAACCCTAGTGTTTGAGCAATCCTCAAAGAAATGGAAGTCAAGTATATGGTTAAAAGTCCTGCTCCCAGAACCCCATCAACCTTCATGTTTCGACTAGGCAAAACCACAAGAGCCCAAAGCAACCCACCTACTAAGAAGGCGATAGTCTCCATGAAAAATTTGTCTTGAGCAATCATAATAGACGCTGGATAAGCATTCCAAGAAGAAATCACAAGAGATAAACCCAATCCAATAAATGTGTTGAAGGTTGGCCCTGCATAACACCCTGACATTGCAATCTGAGCACCATCTGGTCCACCTTTTACTGCAAGTGTAAAGTTGGTTACTAAATCCCCTAATGAGTTGCCCCAAGCAAGCACAGTGAGTCCTAGAATAGAAAGGCTTATCCCAAATATCTTCCCAAATGAAACTAGCAGGCCAATCAATTCCTCTGCTATAATATAACTCCAAGTAACACTCATCAGAAACTCAACTGCAAACCAAGGGAGTAAGCATTTCTTGGGTGGACTGTAATTGCCTGTTTTCACAAATGCAATTACACCAAAACTAATCCCTACTACTCCAGCAATTATATAGGACACCAGGCTGCCTTTGGAGCCCATGTTCCCTGAACTCCAAACGGCTACCAAGAGAACTGGTGCTAATGTAAGTGAAATAACTGCAAATGGCTTAGACCACCTCTCTTCACAAACAACAGGAATAGTCATTCTCCTTGGTAAGTACAGGGGCAATAGCAGAATGAACAGACATCTACCAAAACAAATTGATGAATTCCAACTAAAAAAGCTTCCATCAGCCTCTATACAATGGATATCTTGAAGATCTTCTCTGTCCCCGCTACAACCTAGAATGGGCACACCCAATTCATCATCATGCTTCATAGGCAAAACCACTACAGAGCCTTCTCTGTTTTTCCTTCTACGTGAGTGCATGATGTAGACCACAAAGACATACAAGAAGTAGAGAGATGTAAAAGCCATTGCACCCCACAAATTGATCTCTCCAATTATCACAATTACAAGAACTAATATAACTCCTAGAAGGAGAAAGGAAGCATCTCTTAGAAAGTCAGATTTGTTAACTGAAGTCCTTCGTTTTCCCATGGAAATGCTTATGACTCCAGCCACAATACAGGAGACAAAGAAAGCCCCACCTACCACACTGTTAAGGCCAATACCACTTGTTCCAATCTCCCTGAAGGACACCAGGCTGGAAAAAAGATCAGCCGCGCCATTGCCAATAGAAAGGAGGGTTACTCCGGCCATAGGAGGGGAGAGCTTCAAGGCACCGGATAAGTTTTCAAGTGAAGGACAGAAATACTCAGAAGCTGTGTTTCCCAATAGATAAAACAGCACAAGAAGCCAAACTGAAAGAAGGCAATAGCCCAGAACAGGCCATCTCCCATATACGCAATAGAAGAGATAAAGATAGTCAAGAAAACCTTGAGACACACATGGGCTATTGGCTTTAAGGTAGAGGCACTTTTCTTTGTAACTTTCTAGCTTCTGAAACTGCTTACAACTATGCACACCGCTGCCATTCTGATAATTACTTAAACCACTTAGGACCTGGGACTCTGAGGAATTAAATTGAGCCCTGATTAAGAAACACAATAACAACAGAAAGGAGATATTGAGGAATACAAGGTATGCTCTAGACTGGGACTTGGAAACAACTGTAGCCATTGAAGAAATAAAAGCAACCCAGCTAAACCAGAAATCTCAGAACACAAAATGACCCAAAGAAATGGGAATTGATAATCTCATCTGGTTATAAACAAACTCCCATCTTGACAGGCTATCTCGGCTAAATATTTGCAGAAGCTTGGAAAAATATACAAAAGGGTTTTGAAGAAAACTAACCTTTCGATGCGTTGTATGAGAAATTTTTCATCTGGAGTCCTCTGGTTGTTCGTGGTTGTGGATTGTGAAAGACTGTTAATAATAATACAACTACCCAGAGGCGATCGCATCGGTGGATTCAATCCAAGGCCAGAAGCTGAGAAGAATTATTTAATACAGATGGACCAGGACAAGGACGCGGTTACGGCCGACGGGTAAATGGCACACGTGCATTCTGGTGGCATGTCCATGTTGCGTGTGATATTTCCAAGATTGGAATCCAGAGCCCACGTGGCAAAATGGGGATCGATCGACGGAGAAATTGGAATTGAATGAAGTGTTGCAGTGAAGTCGGTGTGCTCACCGTATGAGGTTTAAGGTTTGTCTTGAACGGTTGAACCTTTTACCGCTCAGGCACGTTTACATACACTCGGAGTCAGGACTGGACTCATTAGTCATTATTGAATTTTCCTGCCACTAAGATCGCCTACACCAATAAAATAATTAGCATGACTGGTTCAACTATTGCGTTTATCAGGGGTGTTTACGGGTCGGGTTGAATCGGTTTGAGTATTTTCACTAAATCAATATCGATTGACTCTGAAGTAAAATTAAGATAAATATGAAGGGTTGATTTATCAGTTTAGTGGGTTTTTATATATATTTTAAATTAAAATATCTATATAAAATTGATTTTTTTGTCAATATATATTTAAATTTATATAAAATTGAATTAAATATTGTACAATTGTATTACATTTGTATTGATTTTATATTTTTAGTTTTTATCATAAATAATCAACTTTTTTTCAAAGTTCAAACAAAACACAAATAAAATATATCAACATTTAAGATATAGGGTATGGACTAACTAATAATTACTTAAAAATAAAGGATTGGTTCGGTTCAATTTGGCTTTGGTTTTGAATAATTACATGAAAACCGAAACCGAACCCAATTGTCGATTTATTTTTTCATACAAATCGAAATGGACTAGTGACTTTGAAAAATCGACCAACTTGGATTGAGTTGGGCTGGTTTGGTCGGTTCGACATTTAATATGAACACCCCTAGCGTTTATGGATCTTATTTGGAGTCTGTTCCCATAAAATTTTTTTACCATTACTGAAACATATCCTGAATTTTGGTAATTGTAATCACCTCCCTTGAAAAGAATCCTCTAATAAAATGCATGAAAATGTCCAAAATACCTCATATAGTTTCCTTTCAACCAAAATGTTTATTTTCCAAATCTCTCTTCATACCAATTACTAATTTTTTACCCCAAACCCTTCCAATTTCTTTTACAAAGTTGATTTATTTTCTAAATGTATCCTTCATATCAATCGTGCAAAGGTAAAGCTACATCTTTAAACTCTTTTTCCTTTGTTCATAAAGTTTGTATTGTTTTCTCTGTAGAAACCAGATTTAGTGTTAACTGCATGGTTATTTTGGACATTTTTGTGTCTCTTATTAGAAGATGCTAAAAGGAGGTCTACTTGCAACTATGTTAGTAAGTTTAAGAAAGGTGATTGTAGTTACCAAACTTTAGGCGAGGTTTAAGCAACAGTCAAAAACTTCAGAGGAAGTTTCAGCAACAGTCAAAAACTTCAGGGGTTTAAGAAATTTGCCCTTTTTAAAGGTGAAATGGAGCAGATATTCGTTTTTGATAAGCACATATTTGCTCCTACCATCTTTAGATTTTTATAAAGACCCTAATTTTAAACACTACCAAAAACTAAAATTTAACCTAAACCCTAAAAACCCTAACTTTTAATTGAAAACTATTGGGGACCCGTTTGGTGCACATGAATTTTCAAGAGAAAGTAAAACAATAGAAACCATTAACTATTATAAGGAAGGAATTTAATGTTTTTTAAAATAATTAATCTTTATTTTAGTAATTTGTTACAAAAATAACTTAATAATTTAATAATTTGGCCTAATTATATTAATAATCTTTAACAAAAATAACTAATTACTTAATAGAATAATTATTTTTCCATATTATCTATTAGTATTCTATTTTATTTTATTTTATTTTATTAGTAATTAAATGTTACATTTTTTTTGTAAATATTACTTAAATATTTAAAATTATTTAAAGATTAGTAAATATATAAAATTGAGTTGCAGTCATAATTAAGTTCATCTATATAGATTAACTTTTTTTAGTCTTTAGTAAATTAATCTAAGCCAAAGCTTGAGGTTTGAAACTTCGAGTTGGGCTTGGGTTGATCCTCAACCTAACTCAACCCACCCAAGTTGCACTCCTAAGAACAATATGCATTCATAGTTGGACCAAGTCAAACCAAGCACAACCTATACATGGATTATTTTTGGGTTTTTAATTGTTTTTAGATAACAATGAAGTCAAAGGAGCTGTGGGGGCTGGCTCAACATGACCCACACTTCAAGTGTAATAATATTTGTTTGGGCCTAAAATAGCAACATGCTTGCTCATGTTAATTATAAAACTATGATATTTTTTAAATTAAAAATTTTATTTAATTTTAGTCTATTATAAAAATATATAGAAATATATATATATATACCATATATGTATATGACTTCCAGGTCAAGCTTAGGGGTTACTTAGGTTGGACCATGTCTGCTAGGGCTGTCATTAGACTCCAAAAGTATAATACCAATTAGACTTTGAATCCATTTATCCCATATTTGGATGTTAAAACTTGCATCTGATTAGTAATCAGGCTGGATGTAGATTTAATCCCATCCAATCTGATTAAAATTTGAGTCTAATAAAAAACTATTATTTTATGTATATATGTAGTATAGCTATATATACATATAGTATTATGTATAATTATACAAAGTTTATAATTGATAAATTTAATATTTTATATTTATATACATTTGTTATACATATATACTTTAAAAATAATTAGTTTTTCTTTAACTTTTAATTTTTTTGGTCATTTTGAACATAATAAGATGGTTGTATATTAAATCTGAAATCCTACATAATAATCAAATGTAGATAGAGATCTAGAGATTTCATAATCTGATGCAGATCTAAATTTGATCTGTTTATAGCCTTGCTATCCGCATTATTTGTGGACTTGATACAGATCCAAATTAGACCTAGATCAGAAGAAAATAATTACTTAACCTAAAATTTATAGATGTAGTTAGATTGGCTAAATTATAAACGACCATTGCTAAGTAAAAGAAGTCTTATGACATTTCTAATCTAGCCATTATTAATTTAATTATTTTAAGGAAATTTTTATGCTTAATACATCTCTCGCTTTTTCAAATGGATTACTACCTCCCTTGTTTGGTGATATCATCCCCTCTGTTTGGAATCTGTTAGATCCGATTTCATGTAACCTCACATGTTAAATTTTTTTGGAAAATCCAATATTGCCCTTAGTGGTGCTTTTCTATGAAGCAACCGCTATTGTTCCAATGACATGATCTTCAGTGACAGATTTTGGGGTGGTTTCATGGTAAAATTGCATTACTGGACGGTGTTAATTCAAGGTTTTCAAGTTTGTTTTGTCCATAGTGGAGGTTTCAGGCCTTCACTTGTAACCATGGTTTTAAAAAACGATCCAAAAGTGGAATCATTTTAGCCATCGGTTTTTGGGTCAACGGTTTGATTATTCAGTTTGAATGAATGGTCTATTTTGAAAAAAAAAAATTAATTAAAAATAAAAAATAGCTAAAATTCATTGAACAGATCGGAGGATTGGCAATTTAAAGTAAAACAGAACCTATTACCTGAACAATTCTCGGGTCAATCCAACCATCCAAATCAACGACGATTCAAAAACCATACTTGCAAGGGAAAGACACTTGGAACAACCTAGTTACGTTTTTCAGGTAATTAAATACAATACCCGCTGAAAATATATAAATAAGAAAAATCTTATAAAATTCCTTCATAAATGCTACTGTTAACAATTTATAAACGGTTTTGAATAATTAAAGATGGGGCTAGGAAAGAGTTTGTATGGAAATTTAGCCTTTTACTTCCTCTGATCATGAGATAAAGTAAATCTGGGTCCCAATTGAATTCAGATAATATATCAAAATGATTAACAAATGATTGAAATTTTGAAGGATATTTAAGGGCAAAGGAATCTTTTAATTTATTGACTCCACCCGTTATAACAACAGTTTATTCTAATAAAAGAGGTTTAAGTCCTTTTAAAAACTAGAGGGGAGTTTATAGTATTTATTAGAAATTTGAGGGGAGGTTTAAGTCTCTTGCCCTTATTTTAATTATTTTTTTATAATTTTTATATGGAATAAAAATGATTTATTTTATTACTTTTAATATTTTCTTGCTTTTTATTATTAATTTTAATTATCCTCTTAATTAAATGTGTAAATTGGGCACTGCCCACGAGTGGCTCGTGCTTTGTCGGGCCATGCCCTTTAAAGGTCAACACGAACCTAGGCGGGCCTGGGCCATGCCGTGCCATGCCATGGGCCTAGGCCTGGTTGAGTTGGGCTACGAGTCGAGCCATGGGCCTGGGCCAAACTGGGCTAGTCCTTTCTTTTACACTTTTTTTTTTCATTTTTTGCTAAGTAAAGTGAAACAAACTTTGGAAAAATAAAAAAAAAATTAACAAAATACAAAATAGACAACAAATTGGAAAAAATAGAAATTTTATTTCATTTGAATTTGAACAATATAATGGATGAATGAAATATTGGAAATGGAATAAAATATAAAAAACAATATAATAAAATTATATATTGGAAATAAAAAATTACAAAGGTATTATTGAAAAAATAACAAATAATTTAAATAATACTGAAAAACAAAATTTACAATAACTTTAAAAAAATAAAAATGATATACAATTATTGAGTATACAAAAAAAGAAAAGTTATTGACTTTACTTTCTTCAAGTCCCATCTCCATCTTCATCTTCTTGACCCTAATCTACATCATTTGCATCTCGTGAAACACTAGGTGAAGTGTCATGCCCTTTTTTATCTTGTGTCAATCATCAACATCCAACCAATCTTTTAAGCATATGCACATTTCTAAGCTTTCATCGTTCATACAGTTTCTTTTGTCATCTAACACCCTAGTACTTGTACTAAAACAAGACTCTGGTGAAATTGCAGACATCAAAAGGGTTAGTAGATCACGTGTCATGGTGACAAGAACTGAATAATTTTTTCCATTTTCACTCCATCAGGCTAAAATATCAAAATTATTTATTTCCTCCGGATCAAAGGATTCATTTACATTAGAAAAGATTAGCTTGTAAATAAAAAATAAGTTCAGTAAATGAAGTGCCAATAGATATTTGCCTTATATTTATTAAAGGCCAAAATTTTTCCCTTCCACTACTAGAACTAGGTGTTTTAGAAGTGGAAGTTGCACCTATACAAATTTTCCTATGCCCTAATATTTAAGATTCATATAAACTATACATTTCAAATAATAAATTATTGATTTCTTCTTTTTTATTTTCAATTTCAACATTCATATTTTCACAATATGATTCAAGTAAAGCATATAAATCAGCTTTCCTAATCCTAGGATCTAGAATTTTAGCTAAACTATAAAGAGAAAAAAAACTTCCCAATATTTTTTAAATTTAAGTTCCATTATTTCATTAAGAACTTTAAATTTTGAATTATTTCTATATTTTGCAAAACATTCACTAATCATAAATAATTGATTAACTAAAATACAAATAGTTGGGTAATAAACACCTGAAAATTCATTAGATGTATCATAAAAATTTTGTAAAAAATCTTTTATACAAATTTCCATTTCCAGTCATCTTCAATTATAAAATCATATGGCATTTTTTTATTATAAAAAATTAGTAAGAATATCTTTTTATGAAATTCAATTTCTAGCATAGAATAATAGGTTGAATTCCAGCTATGTTGAACATCTAATACAAAATTTTTATATTTTTAACCATATTTTGACATAAACATTTAAATTCTTATTTTCTTGTTATAGAACTTCTAATATATATATATATATATATATATATATATGTGTGTGTGTGTGTGTGTGTGTGTGTGTGTGTGTGTGTGTGTGTGGTTTTTAAAACCGAATCGGCCAGGGCACCATTTTTTGGTTCAGTGGTTTAATTGTCTGGGTCAAACAGTTCAACCCGTGACATCATAAATACATAAAAAATAAAAAATACTTATATATAATAAAAACTACCATAAAATTTTAAATAAAATACAAAACAATACACATAAAAATATAGGAAAAGGAACAACATATAAAAAAATAAAAATATCTAAATATAAAAATAATAAACTACAAAAAATACAAAAAAAATACAGATTTTTTTCCAAAAAGTATAGAAAAAATTCCAATTGTAATACTTAGACCCTTTGGCCTACCTAAAGCATCCATGCCAACATAACAGAGCATGGATAGCTATACAAAAAGGAGCTATGTTGCAACTCTTCTCTGCTACTTGACTTCTTCATATTTTGGATTTTGGTGAGAAGAATATACAAATATAGTGCTTCTATATACATATAGGTAGATAGGTAGATAGATAGATAGATAGATAGATAGAGAGAGAGAGAGAGAGAGATTTCTATCTGTTGTTCCATTCTTTCAAACCAAAAACCCAAGGCCCCAACGCAAGGCAGATTGGCTCCATCTTGCCTTGGGGTAGTCTAATAAATCGGTAGTTCTTTACATTCTTCAATAAAGGGGTAGTCTAGTAAATATTAGTAATATACTTATAGTTGCAACCAAACACCACAACCTACATATATACGAAGGTCTTTAAGGACATAATTGCTACTGACTAATGAAACATCCCAGTCAAAATAGCTCACTTGTGTAATGGAAAGAAATGGCAATGTCCTTCTGACAAGTGGAAATGAAGTAGATCAATAAAGCATGTGTGACAATCACATCATATTATATTCAAATTGGTTTAGCACCTTTAATAAGCAAGATCTTTTCAAATCAAGAATCATGTAATTACAGCCAGTTTCTTTTTCATCATATGTCAAACTACAATTATAATCACCCATATGTTTGATGTAATGCAGCATTTTCAGTAAACAAGAATTTAAGGTCCTAATACATTACCTTCAATTAACCAATTAAAAATGGTAAATTTCCTTTAATCAAAATGATGAATACAAATGAAAATGGATTCATAGCATAAACATTTGGCTGTAATGGACTCATTGTAAATTTCCTTTACATGATTGATCTACTTAAAAAATAATATATGTTCAAAAAATTAGGGTGAAGGCATTGAAAGCTTTTGAGAAACAATGAACTCTTGGTTGTGATAGCCCGGTTAACAAGCTTAACACATAGAACTAAAGAAAGAAAATTTACATCATAAGGATGAGTAAAAGATGGAATCCTTGATCACCTTTAGCCCTTGTTCACTTCAAAATGTTTCACTTTTTGCCTTTGTTCTTTGCTTGCTTCTTCTATGTGCATTAGAATCACATATAATTGTCAAGAACTCATCCAATAGATTTTGTATGTTTAAGAAGAGGGTTGAACAAGCACCTTGTCTCCTTTTTGCTTCAGATTTTGCAAAGAATTCCATCCATTCATCAGTCATTGCAAACACAGGTTCTTCTTCTTCTTCTTTCATCAAGTCCCATTGCTCCCTACTAATTAGAAAATACCCATTATAACAACTCAATGCACCTTACCATTAGTTAGATAAATAAAATTTTTAGTTAACAGAAAAAAAAAAGGTTATAACTTATAATTGAGAAACAAAATCATCCCTTGAGATACTAACAATTAACTTCTAGTCTTTTTTGTTGGTTATGCAATTTTACTTGATTCATCAAACATCTAGTTCAGTTTCGAAATGAAAAACACTAAATTTATCAATTTTGCATATTAAAGCAACATCTAATCTTGAAATAAAAAGGAATTTCTAAATGCCAACTGAAGCAAATATAAGTTATGCAACCCAAACTCATCATGCCTTATAATTCAAGAAATTGTAGTTAAAACTTAAAAGGGTTTCCATGAAAATCTACAAAATAACTTCAACCAGTCTTCAATATGAGGATTTCCATAAAAATCTATTGTTTTAATAATAAAATACCATAGATCCAATTCTCAACTATCCAACCAAACTGATGACAAATATGATTATTAACAGAAAATGGCAAAGCAAAAATTAATTTAAATTTTGAATTTAATCAAAACTTCAATTCATTAGCTATCTTTAACATATGAGTTGTTAAAACTTAAAAGGGTAAGAAATGAACTTACGAGTTAAGGATAATGATGTTGGAACCTTTGTTAATTCTCTTGAGGTATGAAATCTTCAGAGCAACTACTTCAGGCTTTCAGCTTCTACTTTGTTTGAGTTTCTGACAAGCATTCTTAACCTGTATTCCAAATATACAAAGAAAAATGTAAGAAAAACTTCTACTAGGCCATAAGCTATGCAAATTATAAAAGGAGTACTTTCTTTCACCTTATGGAGGGGGACCCCTTTAGATGGTCAATTCTTTCAGAGTTTCCTCTGGACTTCCTATTCAAAAACACTAAGAAGACAAGAAAAGAAATTTTGCAAAAGATTCCATACATATTTCTATAACATCGTGCATTCTCAATTCATCAAACATAATACTTAGATACTCAAAAATAAAATGATCACAATCACAAGTAATAAAAATGATCAAAAACCAAGTTCACCAAGTATTAAACATAAATCAAAACTTAAACTTCAACATAGAGTTCAGCTCACTAATCTAATCATCCAAATTCTCAAGATATGTTGGCCCCACTTCTCAATGGTTCCAACTACCAACCAAAGCCAAGTGGTATTTCACCATCATCTTCATCTTCATCTTCGAAAGGTTGTGTTTCATCTACATCTCCAACTTGGGTGTTTGGTTGCATTTTCCTCTATGGTTCCCCATTGCTCAATGAAAAATTCATCATCACCAACTAAAGAATGAAAACAGAAAACTTGAACTCAAAAAATAGCCAAAATAATCAAGTATGAAAATGTCATTTAAGATAATATCAATGATAGTTACCTTCAATCCTAGCTCTTTTTCTTGATGGTGATTTCATTATTGGAATGTTGTCTCATTAGCTTTAAACATATCATTTTTCTCATTAACATCAAGTAATAAAGGATCTTCATCATTGTGCACTATCCAATCTTCCACAACATCATGTTCATGCCTAATTGGGTCAAGACTTTCAGTTTTTCTCCTACAATCAATAAATGATACATTGAATGCAATAAAAGCATTAAAAGAAAAAAAGTAATCAAGAAACATAAAAGTTAAAACACTTACCCATCCATCACATGCAGGTTGCAATGAACATATACTAGGTCATTGATCCTCTACTACTCTAACATATTCCTTCTCTTCATGTGTATACATTCAAAAACACTTCACTTGCGTTTACATCCAGATGAACTACATGTCTAGCTAAGGATCCGTCCAACAAACCTTTTCAAATTTGCAGTGTCACAACCAAATATTGACCACCAATCACCTATATACAATGAAATAGAGTTGATTTAATTTATAAAATAAAATTGAAAATTGAAATAATAAAATATTATAAAAAATATATTTATTACCCGGAGGAATTGACTGAAATGTCTTCACTAAGAAAGGTCTTCCAAAATTACCACGACAATTTTCAAAAAGAGTAAGCTCTTTGTTCAGCTTTATCTCCACATCATCCGATTTGATTGCAAGCTTTTCAATGACTTCAAAAACTGTAGATATAACAGCCAGGAATTTAACTTTTGATTTTGGATCATATTGGAAGCCTGGGTTACCCTACAAGATAAGGCCTCTGACTCATTTGTCTATTCTATCTTCTATCAATAATGTCCATGATTGGGCTATATTCAACTTTCTTATAATTAAAAAGCTTTTTCAGTGATTCTTTTGCCTTCAACATTGCATGATACATATACCTTATTGCAGACCTAAACTCAGAATCTGCAAATCTCAATGCACTAACAAGAGGTGATGTGAAACCCACAATCATTTTGCATTGTGCCCAAAATTCAGAATCCAAAACTATTTGTATTACTTCCTTCCCCTTTGCATCTTTTGCATATCTAGAATCAATAAAACTTCGATCTGTCACCAAATTTTGCAAATCATACATGTGTTTCAAAATGCTATCAAATGCAATAAAATTAGTTGCAAAATGAGTGGCTCCAAAACGTACTATCTCAATCCAATTAGGTCTCTTCCTTAGCATTAAGAGTACAGAAATATATTTGTAGACAAATTTGGTAATTCTAGATGCACTTTGAACCACATTTGCAATATAATTCATTTCCCCAATTTTCTATAACATCAAGTTTAGACAATGTGTTGCACAAGGTGACCCATATATTCATGGAAATTATGTTTCTAACAATCTTCTTACAGGTACATAATTCACCACATTGTCAGTGACTACCTAAACAACATTTTCTGATTGTACCCAATTAATAACTTCTTTAAACAAAAGAAATAAATTCTCTGCACTCTTGACAATTTCATAAGCATCTACAGACTTCACAAATGCAATTCCTGTAGGACAATACACTAAAACATTAATCAATGTTCAGCTATGTGTATCTGTCCAACCATCAGCCATTATAATGCAACCATTGTAGCCCAATCGTTATAGAGTTTGTCAATTGACATTTGCACCTCCTGAACTAAATCCTTCAACAAATTGGTCTTATAATTATAATTTGAATGAGCTTTGTACCTTTGATCAATACTAGCAAGGACATCCAACATATGCTGAAAATATCCTAAACGCAAAGCATTCAAGGGAATACAAGATTCGCACAACCATTTCATAACAGCATAGTCCACATGATTAATTGCTCCCTTATATGCCAATACACTCTTAATTCCAGGTTGTGCACCTGGAGTGGTCCATGGAGCAAAATGGCTAATTATTAGCCCTGAAGATGCTTTCCCCTTTCCTGATGATGTAGTTATCTTTTTCCCTTGATAAGTATCATGTGTACTAGGTGGATCTATTTCTCTAATCTCAATACCATCATCATCATCACTCCTTCCACATTGTGCTCTAGTGTCAACATGGTTGCAATTCACTTCTTTTTCTGTCATTGATTTCATTCAACGATTTCTCCATTTTGAACTTTACATCATGGGGTACTTTACGACAAATTGCAATTTCACCTTTCCTTTAGGCAAGATGTTGTTTCATCCTATTAATCCCTCACCCTTTAAAAGTCTTTTGATAATAAAGACATGTCATTGACTTTGATTCATTAAGATGGTCAATTTTAAGGGAAACATGCTCCCAAGCAGAATCAGTTTTTGCCATAACCTTTGATGAAATGGACTCTTGTGATGGAACTAGATCAGATGTATTAGCATTTGGACTTTGGGATTCCATCATCTTAGTTCAATCAAAGAAACCCAACTCAAAAATAAATCCCTCCATACAAACACAAAATATAAAATTTAAAACCTTGCATTGACTAAAAGAACCAACCAAATGTAAAATCACTCCATATAAGAAAAAAATAATCAACCAAATAATTAACCAAAATGTAAAATCACTCCATTAGAAATGTGAGTAAATTGCTTGCAAAAATTTAAGCAAAAGTTTCAGCATCTGATCATCGTATGAAAATTAAGCAAAATATGCATATGAAATTTAAAAACAAATTAAGCAAGATTAATTAAACAAAGAATTAAGCATCTAATCATCATATGCAGTTCGAGGGTTCAGCAAGTCATATAATCAACAAGAAACCAATACAAAAATAAGGAGTTAAATATAACCTTATTGTCTTAATTAAAATTGCTATAGTTAAAAATAACTTTAATGTCTTATCAAAGAAGTGTCAAATGTCCATTTAATTATGAAGATATAAACCCTAATCAAGGCACAATGGAAGGAGAGCAATAAAGAAAAAAAAAAAGTTAAGTTGAGTCCACCTCTTGATTTATCAAGGCATAGTGAAGGGGCAGCTCTTAATTGATTGATTCAGTTGAATCAAGAGCTTCCTCATCAATCAATAAAAAATAAAAATATGGAGTTAAGTGACCCCTTTAGAGTCATTTTCTTTCAATCTGAAGTTGTCTCTATAAATCCTACCAAAGAAAAAAATCTCTAGAAAAATTAATTCATGCTTACTAAACAAGCCTATATATATATATATATATATATATATATATATATATATATATGTAGGGTTAATGACAACAACTTCCTTGATGAGTAGCTTATTTCTAACTAATTAATGCAAAAGGAATTAATTAAGCTAAGTTCAAACCCTAGATCGATGTAGAGAACATAATTAAACTTGAATTTTGTAAAAATCAAAAGTTCTCTTGTTTTTCCTTTAGATTTTCACAAGATGGTCTACTCTTCCATATGCCTAATCAAATTTAAAGCTTTTAATCAAATTTGAAGCTTTTAGGTGAAGGAAGTTAACTCTTAATCAAATATATTCACTACATGTGTCTAGCTATAACTAGATCTCATCATCAGAAGTCAAAAAATTCATTGATGGTCAAGTAAGCTTAATTAGGTGGGTACATATTGGTTGTTTTGTGGCCAAATGGAATCCAAGGTCATGGAAAAGCCTCCGCCTAGCTGGTCCAAAGCAAAATGATGAACCAAATGAAACAAAAAAATCAATTAAATCACAAAAAAAATCTGACAAAAAAAAATTATACCATTAGGGTTTCATTGCCGAGTGCCGGTAATGGTGGTGCCTAAAGCTAAAGGGAATAAGAGATTCAAACTGGATGGGATATAGTAGGTATTTTGTTTTTTGTTTTTTGTTTTTTGTTTTTTATTTAAAACATTAAAAAAAATATTAACCCACGAACCGCTACTTGGGTCGATCGGATTAGCGGTCCAACTGCCCAAGTCAGTGGTTTTCTGACCTTTTCAACATTTTTTAACAAACTCCGATTTTTAGTAAAATCGGGCCCAAGCGGCTGACCGGTTACCAGTTTTTCCAATCCAATTGTCTAGTCCGTTTCGGTCTTGAAAACCATGTGTGTGTGTGTGTGTGTGTGTGTGTGTGTGTGTATGTATATACATATAACATGAAAAATATTATGAGAACTAATATTTAAAGAAACACATAAATTTAAGATGTGAAATGCACACCTAATATGAAATAATTTACCATTTAAACATGGTTTAAATTAATATTTTAAATTATTTATTGTTGAATCATTATTACTAGCATTATCAAAACTAACAGAAAAAAAAAATTATTTTCAATTCCATAGTTATGTAAAGTATTTAAAATACTTGCAACCAAGGTTCAAAATATCAATACAGATAGATATGTCGGTAGGGCGTATCGACCTGTATTGATACTATCTTTTATGTGTTTTTTTTTTTCAAAACTAGTTCAAAGGGGCAGGTTTAAGGCCAGTTTGCCCTCTGAACCACTTGCTGACCCAAAGCAGTACCCCCTATAGGGGTGTATCGGGAAGTCTCCAATACGTGATGAAATTTTGATCCTTGCTTGCAACAATTGTTGAACCGGTATGTGGCCATTCAAGCTTAGTAAAACTTAAAATTCTTTTTTGTAAAAGCCATTTTTCATCAATAAAATGTCCAATAACACAAATATAACTCATTATGTTTTAAAGTCCAAATATCATAAGTAATTGCAACTTTAGAAATAAGTGGTGATCAAGTAGAAATTAAATTTTATTTATGAATAAAAAATTTTTAAAACATCTGATCTAATAATATTTTTAAATTGAGGATTTACAAAATGCTATAAAAATCTTTCAAGCTTAGTGTTTTCAACTAATAAAAATGATTGTTCAGCATGTGCAATATATTTTGTTAATTCTTGTCTCATCTTTCTTGAGAATATCTAAAATTACTGAAAACAAACCCACACCCAATTTCTATTTGTTATGATTGTTTATCTTCTTCTTCATTTTTGTAATGAGTGGCCATATGTTTGCCCAAATGGCCATTACCGCCCTTGTTACTATAACTGAAGTAACACCTACATTTATAGAAAATGGTTCTTTTTCCTTTCCCCTCAACCTTTTCTGTGCTAAATAATTTTTAGATAGGGCTAGTCAACTTATTGCCCTTCTTTTTTCTTTCCCCTAGTAGTAGTACTAGGGAAGGGAACTCTGACAACATTAGTAGCATCCATACTGGTGTTGGCACTATCATGCTACGATTAACATCATTAAAGTTGAATATATTGGGAAATTGGTTTTTAAAGGAGCCAGGCATTTAAAAAATTATAGTACTAAAATTTTAAAATTTTAAAATTTTAAAATTAATTTAATTGCAACTTACCCGATCTTCCGGTTTGGAATCTCAAATTCATTTCAACTATTGAAGCCTTTAAGCCTCCCAAATTGCTAACTTGTGATACTTGAGCAAGCATTCTTGTTGAAACTTGAATATAGCTGAGAATTAGAGAGTAAGAAGAGTATGACAGAATATGAGAGAATATGAGAATTTAGTTGCTCAAAATACCCTGCAAAACTAGTTGCTTTTTAGTTGTTGGAAGGTTATTTTGGTCATTATAAATCTAATTATCGCTTTTCCCAAATGCCTTCAAACTAGTTGTTATATAGCTATTGGGGGTATTGTTGTCATTTTTTCTACTAACTAGTTGTTTATAGCTGTTAGGAGGTATTTATGTAAAAAAACCCCCAAAGAGTAAAAGAGTAGCCATTGGCAAGGGGTCCTCAATGGCTATATTCCACGGGTAGGGTTTGGACCACTACGGTCCCATGGGCCAGGTTGCAAGCCGAGTCGTGATGGGCCACGGGCCCGTGCGAGCACCGTTGTGTCATGTCACGCCAGCTAGGGGTGAGCATGATTCGGTTCGGTTCCAACCGTGTGAACACTATTGGGCCTAGTGCCACTTCGGTCCCTCGAACTTTAAAATGCTACTAAATTTTCAAAACAAGACAATCCAATACCTGCTATTAATTAGTTGTTAACCAGCCGTTCAGTGGCATTTGAAAAAGACACAAATACCCTTCAAATGTCATCTAATTTTCTTTATCATCCATCCAAATATTGACAAAAAATTAACAATCTCAAACCCTTGCCTCTTCTATTCAAGAAAGTTGGAGTCACCAAAATGCCCACTCAAACATGACCCCAACTTTCTTGAATGGAAAAGGCAAGGATTTGGGACTGTTAATTTTTTGTCAACTTTTAGATGGTTGATAAAGAAAATTAAATGACACTTAAGGGCATTTGTGTCTTCTTCAAGTGCCCCGTAACGACTGATTAACAGCTATTTAACGGTAGATACTGAATTGTCTTTTAAATTTTGGGTACTGAATTATTGCATTTTAAAGTATGGGGACCAAAGTAGCACTAGACCCAAAGTACAATATACTAAACGGGAATTTTCCTTTCATTAAAATATTATTTAAATAAATAATAGCAAATGATTCCCGATTATTTAGAGATTCTTATATCATGTTTGGGTCTCCTACCAAATCCCACCCACACCTATCAAACATCATTACACACATTAAGAGCTTACCATACACGGGGAGATGTTTCTCATGTACAGTTTTAATAGGCTTAAGCCTTGAGGCTATGTTCATAGGTTTTGTCTGGCTTAAGCCTTTGTAAGAGTGAAACCTCAAGCCTCAAGGTATGAGGTATAACTTGAAGCGTAAAAAGGCATAAGCCACGAGTATCAATGATTGTTTAGCGGTTTAATGCCAAAAAAAATAAATTATTTCATACATTTTTATATACAAAATATATGATAGAAACATTTAAAAAAATTATGAACTAAATAAAAAAAAAAGAGTAAAAATGAAATACCAATAAGGGAAATCAAGTTCCATTAATTTCTAAACCAATAGGGCAAAAAAGGCCAATCAAGTTCTTAATTTCTAAATCTAACATCCTAAGTTTGTTATTTTTCTCATTTCTTTTCCTAATAGATTTACTTTTTATTGATATTTTTTTGCATAGATCAAATTAGCCAAGTTATTTTCTTTTTTCTAAAGTATTGAATGACTATAAATTTAATATCCATGTATATGGATGATTTTTCATATGTTTCCTTTCTTCTAAATTGGTCGTTTGCATTATTTAAGAACTTTGCATTTTGACACATGAAATGTAAAATGTTTATAATTGTTAATTGATTTGTTATTATTTTATTAATGCTTAAATGCTAAAACTTATTGCTTATAAACTTTTATTTTATGGATATCTATATCGTACATCATTCTTACTTGGTATATTATATGTTACTTTTATCAATTTATAAACTTTAATTAATTTTATTCTTAATATTTGAAGCTTGTGCCTCAACTTTTTGGGACATTTGGCCTCAACTACGCCCTTAACCATTTAAAACCTTAGTTGTGGTATCATATGCGTAGGTGTTGGTAGGAGATCTGAATTGCTCAATATCATTATTAAAGTAAGCTTAAAATAAACATTATAAATTGCAAATATGTTTTGATGTAGGGTGATTTGGCCCGACCTCATAGCACGGGGACACGTAGACATGACCTGGCATAAGTGACAACTCAGCATTAGTGGCCCGACCAAACGACTCGGCGGGTGTGATAGCTTGCCAAGAAGCAAGGCCTAGCTCACCCCGAGCCTGAGGGTGGAGCACCCTGAACCCCCCCCCCCCCCCCCCCGTGCAAAGGGACCCAAACTCCCCTTGAGACCCAAGCTCCACCTAAGGGACTCCGAGCTCTCCCTTCCTAAGAAGAGAGAACCCCGGCTTTTGGCTAAGTGTCCTGAGGGAGAAACACCTCGAGACAACACCATCGAGACTCCTGTTCGTACTTACTAGGCTCGCCTCCAGTATGAGCACCTCGGCGTACCTCGGCACCTTGGTGCAAGGCAAACCTGTCTCGGGAGGTTCGGTAGCACAGCAAACTACAGAGGAGATCTGCCTGACATCTGTACCTGCCTGACATCCGTACCTGCCGGATCTGGTGGCAGTGCCCACATCCCTTGCCAGGCAGCGTTCTGCCTACCATCTCTGAAAAGCATGGCACACCTCACGAGTCCATACCCGGCAGCAACAGCCTGTGCCTACCACCCTAGCCTTGGCAGTAACGGCTAGGGCTATGGCGGTTACGCCTTATTTGACCGAGCTCCGGTATAAAAGGACCCCGATCCTCACGAAGCAAAGGTATTAAAGCTAGCACTTTCAGCAATCTTAACTCTTTGTGTCTTCTTTGAGTTTCCTCAGAGTTCTAATTTAGCCATCGGAGTGTTCCCGCCGTGAGAGCTCCCTGGGAACCCTTCACCTTCCTCTTCCTCTCAGGTGTAGTCCGTCACAGCTAGGAGCCAACTCTCAGCCAGCTAGGAGTGCCCAGATTGTGCAACATCATTTGGCACCGTCTATGGGAAACGCTTCAAAAGGCCTTCCTCTAACTTCTGTGAAACCTTCTCCTAAGAACTCATCAGCAACACCTATGGCTTCCTCCAGCAATGTCGGACGTCGAAACACCCCTGAGGAACAACCCCAGTTACACCCCATCCGCATCGGGCAGTTCACCGTCCCCTTCTCTGTGGATGGGGTTCCAAGTCTGAATGTGCCTCAGACGGTAGCACCCGTGACTGTTCCACTGCCTTCTGCAGTCGGAACAACCTTCGTTGAACCCACCATCCTCCCCCCGTTGGCCAGCCAAGGTCAGCTTGAGGATCTGATGCTATGCATGCATGTAGACTCAGATGCAACAGTTCCAGTAACTCCAATTCCACCAGCAGCAAGTGTTGCACCAAGTTTCCCAATATCAGTATCAGCAACAATTTCCTTCACTCCCTCCTCAGCATCCAGCTTCATAGCCAACCAAGCCTCACCACCGAAGTGAGCTTCCTTCCCATCGAGGAGAGACCTCGGTATCATCCCATGGAAGGAAGGAAAGACCCCCTACCCCCGCCTCGCGGCCTGCAGTTAGGTCTGGGGCCTCCCAGCCAGTTAGGCTGGTGTCACCTTAGCGCTCACAGTTCAAACCTCTGTTTGCCGAAAACCGATTCAAAGTGTTGGCCGATGACCTGGAACAAGGTCCCTCTATTCGCAGCTACCGACAGTCATCTGAGCTTTTCCCTAGGCCCATCGAGCTCAATAATACCGAGGCCAGCAGCACCAACAACGAGCCGGTTAAGAAGCAACGAAGGCGTCACCGAGCTCGCCGAACTGCCACATGCGACCTACCCAAGCTCAGAGGCTAGGTAGAGGTAAGTTCGGGTGAGGCAAAAGCTACACCGCTTCTTTCAGTTCCCTCCCCCCTGTCACCAAAGCTTCTTGTTGTCCCCATGCCAAGGGACTTCAAGCTCCCCCCGCTGGACAAGTACGATGGGTCCTTCAATCCCAATGACCACGTGGACACCTTTCAGTCACAAATGCATCTAGCCAGAGCGAGCGAGTCTTGCATGTGCATGGCCTTCTCCACCACTTTCAAAGGAGTAGCCCGCACTTGGTACCAAAACCTCGCGCCAGGTTCAATAAGGAGTTGGGCGCAGTACGTACAGGTCTTCACCTCCCACTTCGTCACCAATAAAAGGTGCTCGAGGACCCAAGAGAGCCTCCTTAGCATAGTTCAGAGGGAAGGAGAGTCCATTCGGAACTACATCAAGCGGTTTAATGACGCTTGCCTGCAGATACCCGACCTAGACCCTGCAGTTCGGCTCACTGTGGCCAAGTGGGGCATCACCCAGAAGGAGTTCAAATGGCATGTGGTTGTCAACCAACCCAAGACCATGACCGAGTTCCTCAAACTAGAAGATCTGTTCATAGGGACAGAGGAGGAGATCAACCAGAAGGGCGAGCAGGCCCTTGAAAAAAGCAAAAGGGAACCGAAGCCCCCGGCTCCAAGTGATAGCAAGAAGAAGAAGGACCAAGCTCGGGGGGCAAAGCCAATTCAGCCTTTCCGAGCCCTGGCAGCAAAAAGGGATTATACGCCCCTCAACACAAAGTGGGCCGAGATCCTCAGGGCGATCAAGGACGCCCCATATGTGAAGTGGCCACCTCAGCTTAAGACCGATCCCAATGTTAGGAATAAAAACTTGTATTGTAGCTTTCAAAGAGATCACGGTCATAGTACCGAAAACTGTAAGAACCTCTGCGACGAGATAGAAGAACTTATCCATCGCGGATATCTGAGAAATTTTGCACAGCATAATAATAATAATAAAGCAGGTCGGCACGGGGAGCAGAGTAAAGAAGCTCTCGAGTCCAGCAGACAAGCAGAACAGCTGCAGAGGCAGCCTCCTGACGAGAGACCAGTCCGGAGGACCATCCATGTAATTATCGGAGGATCAATTGTTGCAGGCTGCACTTCGGCAGCAGCTCGGTCATCAGCCCGCGAGGCCGCCAGGGAAGAGCTTAACCTCCTAAAGCGGCCAAGGATGGAAGAACCGATCTTCACTGAAGACGATGAGCGAGGGGTCCATTAACCCCATGATGGCATGCTCGTCATAAATATTAAGATCAACAACTTCGAGGTCAGGCGCATCCTAATCGACTCGGGCAGCTCGGCAAATATTCTCTTCAAGGCAACCTTCAATCAGCTTCAGTTCCAGGAAGGTGATTTGAAGCCCGCGAACACTCCACTCGTGGGATTCAGTGGTGAGGAGGTCAGACCTTTAGGGAGAGTCACTGTACCCGTGGAGGTCAGCAACTGGCCTAGTGCGGTAAGGCTTAGCCACGAGTTCCTGGTGGTCACGACCCCCTCCCCGTACAACGCAATAGTAGGTTGGCCCATCACCCACGCCTTATGAGTAGTGATCTCCACCTACCATCTGGCAATGAAGTTCCCTACAGACTTTGAAGTTAGAGTGACGTGAGGCTATCAACTCGAGTCCCGCAAGTGTTACGTAGCTACCCTCAAAGGAAAGGCCAAGGTAACAGACGACCTCGAGCTAGAGCGACCTGCGGAGCAGTTTGCGGAGCAAGCCGCACCTACTGAAGAAACCATCCCCATCCCGGCTTCGGTAGAGGACCCAGCTCGGGTACTTCAGATCGACTCTTCTATTGAGGAACCCCTACGGTCTCAACTGGTAAGTTTCTTACTTGAAAATTTAGATGTTTTTGCATGGTCAGCGGCAGAAATGCCTGGCATAGACCCCAGCATTATAACTCATAGGCTCAACACTGATCTTGTAGTTAGGCCCGTTAGATAGAAGAAACGCAACCTAGCCCCAGAGCGAAGGAGGGCAGTCGACGAGGAGGTTAGGAAACTCCTTGCAATCGATTTTATCAGGGAGGTTCATTACTCGAGCTGGGTGGCCAACCCCGTTCTGGTGAAAAAGGCCAATGGTAAATGGCGCATGTGCATTGACTACACTGACCTGAACCGAGCTTGCCCAAAGGACTGCTTCCCACTTCCCATGATTGATCGTCTAGTGGACGTGACCTCAGGGCACGAGTTGCTGAGCTTCCTAGATGCCTATTCAGGCTACAATCATATCAAGATGGACCCAGCTGATGAAGATAAAACTACTTTCATAACAAAGTTCGGCCTGTACTGTTATAAGGTCATGCCCTTCGGGTTGAAAAACGCTGGGGCCACTTTTTAAAGACTTGTAAACAAAGTGTTTGAGCCACTAATTGGCAAAAAATTAGAGTGTTATGTAGACGATATGGTTGTCAAAACCCAATTTTCACATGATTTCATACAAGATTTACATTCAGTTTTTGAAATTTTGTGTAAATTTATTATGAAACTAAATCCAAACAAGTGTGTCTTCGATGTCACATCGGGTAAATTCCTAGGGTACATCATTAACCGGCGAGGCATTGAGGCCAACCCGGACAAAATCAAAGCCATCCTAGAAATGAGACCACCCCGAAAATTAAAGGAGGTTCAGAAGCTGAACTGCCGGTTAGCCGCCCTGTGTCACTTTTTGTCCAAGTCAGCAGATCGTTGTCTACCTTTCTTTAAGCTCATAAAAAGCAAAGGCTTTGAATGGGCTGAAGAGTGCCAACTCACGTTCGACAAGCTCAAAAGGCACCTTGCCATCATCCTAGTCTTAACCCGACCCAAGTTGGATGATGTTTTAGAACTATACCTCTCAGCAAGTGACGAGGTGGTCAGCTCGGTACTAATAAGAGAAGTAGATCAGGTTCAGTGACCCGTCTATTATGTTGGTAAAGTGTTGCAGGGAGTAGAAACAAGGTACCCAGAGATAGAAAAGTTGGCCTATGCCTTGGTCATAGCAGCCCAAAAGCTCCGCCCGTAATTCCAAGCTCACAACATCGTTGTCCTTACCAACAAACCTCTGAGGCAAGTATTGCTCAAGCCCGAGGTCTTGGGAAGGCTAACAAAGTGGGCCATCGAGCTCAGTGAATACGAACTCCAGTATAAGCCGTGAACTACTATCAAGGTCCAAGCCTTAGCAAATTTTGTCGCATAATGCACCTTTAGCTCTGAAGTCCTCAGGCTGGTGGAACACGAGGCCCCCAGTGCGGGTGAGACCGGAGTCCCCGGGCTGGTTGAGATCGAGCGTCATGAAGTAGCAACAAGCGCGACCTCTGTCCTAGTTAGGCCAAGCGCGAAATAGGACGAGGAACCCTGAATCCTTCACCAAGATGGCTCGTCAAACCGGTAGGGCAGCGGAGCTAGTATCATTCTGTACAGGCCAAGTGGTGTGAAACTGGAGTACGTACTACGCTTTGAGTTTGCAGCATCCAACAACGAAGCAGAGTATGAAGTGCTACTAGCCGGGCTGGATCTGGCAAAGGAAGTGAAAGCCAAACACATTGTTGTCTGTAGCGATTCCCAACTCGTGGTCAATCAGGTTATGGGTGAGTACAAAGCTCGCGAGCCAACCATAGTAGCATACTTAGCCAAAGTGAGAGGAGCTCTACTCAACTTCTAGTCACACTTCATCCAGCAAATCCTGAGGTGGCGTTCTGCCTGCCGTCTTTGAAAAGCATGGCACACCTGACGAGTCTGTGCCCTGCAGCAGCAGCAGCCTGTGCCTACCACCCCAGCCCTGGCAGTAACGACTAGGGCAATGGCGGTTATGCCTGATGTGACCGAGCTCTGGTATAAAAGAACCCCAATCCTCACGAAGCAAAGGTATTAAAGCTAGCACTTTCAGCACTCTTAACTCTCTATGTCTTCTTTGAGTTTCCTCAGAGTTCTAACTTAGCCATCGGAGTGTTCCCACTGAGAGAGCTCCCCGGGAATCCTTCACCTTCCTCTTCCTCTCAGGTGCTGTCCGTCACAGCTAGGAGCCAACTCTCAACTAGCTAGGAGTGCCCAGATTGTGCAGTATCATGTTTAAACATACATTAAGATTGTGTTTGGTTCAAAAGAAAAGGTAGGAAAACCTGTACAGGTTTGAATAAAAACCTTAAGGCTATGTTTGAAGGAAAAGTAGGAAAAAGAAGGGAAAGGTAGGGGAACCTTTTAAAATGTTTTTTTTTATTTCAAAAATATCCTTATCAAATGTTGATTCACGCTTACAATAATGATATAATGGTTTTTTTATCTCCACTTGTCTTTCAATTTTCACAACAAACCAAGGTTTTTAAAACCAAACCATTCAAGAGTCTGGTTCCCGGGTCGAACGGTCCAACAATTCAAACCAAAAGAATGGCCTGTTCTGACAAAAAAATAAAAATGGCCAAAAATCATTGGATGGTTTGAATGGTTTGAATGGTTCAACCACCCGAGTCAGTGGTTCATTAACCAAATCAATGGTTTTGGCCAAAATACGATTCTGGGTAAAACAACCAGTTTCCAATTTTTTTCGGTCCAACCGTTTGATCCAGTCTAGTTTTGAAAACATTGCAACAAACCGTGATGGAATTTATAACCAAAAATCAAAATTTATATCACAATTCAATGCGTGAAGAACATTCAAAAGAAACATCCCATGGTGAATAAATTCAGATTAAAAAAGAAAACAAAAAAATTGAAGCCCTCAATTGATCTCTCGTTGATGATGACGAAATTCTCGATTGCATAGCCACTCTTTTGGGATGATCAACAGAAACATTTCCAAAGCCATTATCACCAAAAGCATGGACCAATTCAAGAGACCGGATCTGCTCCTCACTCAGGGCACCTCACACCGACCTTACAGGTCATTGGAAACATCTCTCATACTTATGTGTTACTATTTACGAGAGCACGGTGGAATGTTCCTGTTAGATCATTGTGAGGCACCCTGTATGAGGAGCAGATCCCGATTCCCAATTCAATCAGCTAATCCTCTTCCCACTTCCCTCTCCTTCTCAACCCACAACCCAGTATCCAAACCAATCCTCTTCGCACCACCGTAGGCCACTCATGACCCAAGCATGCAGAGAAATTATGAAGGCCAGGTAGAGGAAGGGAAGCAGAAAGATGGAGCAGAGGTGTTTGCAAGCATTCTAACCAAAGAAATATGAACTCAAACTGAATTCATACCTTTTGATGCAAATTCTTGAAGGTTGCAAAAATTCCTGCTTGATGGTATAGATATATAGATTATGAGCATTTCGACAACAAAATGGGGTTACCTCATTTAATTAGCTTGCATTTGTAGATCCACATGATGAATGAAAACCAGCTCAGACCCAATATTTGGTTCTTTGGAGGAAGTATGGGCATCTCAAAGACTATGGCTATGTTTGGTACCATTGCAGTTTCTTCATGAAACATTTTGAGCCTTATCAATAGATATTTAGGCTGCATTTGGAAACGAGTGTAAATCCCGGTTCCTGGTAATTTTGCACTCTAGTTCACTTTCACCTGTGTTTGACAAAATTGTATTTATGCATTGATAAATGATAGAATACACATTTTTCAATGCATATTTATATCCATAATGAGATGTAAAAGTATATCAATAAAAAAAAAGTAAATTTGCATTCTATGCATACTTATCCAATAAAGTCATATACTTTATACTTATCAGAATAAAGTCATATACTTTATTGGAATTCATATTTGCATTCATTATATCTGAAATTCTATTTGGTAAGAAGATAGATTTATTGGTGCAAAACTAACCCAACTTTGCAATTTATATGAATCGCTTTACATTGTATATTTGAATTCACACTTATTTGCATCGTTTCCAAATGCAGCCTTATGAGAAAGACAAATTGTCATATCACATAAGGGAGTCACCTCAACTGAAAAAATGCATGTGAGAACACAGGTTGTTGTCATTAGAGTTGAAACACCAAACTTGATCTGTTCCAAGTAACAACATCAATTTGTATTAATCAACCTAAAAAATTTCTGATTATATGACATGACAACTCATTGTAACACCAATTTTTATTATTCAACCCCAAATATTTCATGAAGAAACAGCATTGATACCAAACACAACCTATGTTTAGCTTTCAATTCTGTGTATAGTAAGGAGGCAAGTTTAACGAGTATATCTCAGTTTGTGAGATGCTTTGAGACTCTAAGCTCTAATTACAGGGGGGAGGAAACTAGGAAAGGTGTTGGTAAGCTTCAGTACCAATATCATGGGTGGTGAGTTGTCTCCCAAGAATGCACTTACTTAGGTAATTATATTTACCCATGTTCTTTTATTTTTCATGCAAAAAAGACAATGACCATTTTACCCAGAAAAAATTCATTATTATAAGGGACATTTTTGTCCCATTCAAGTGTTGGCAACTTTCCCCCAATGTGGAAAAGTTATTTACCCACCTAGGATGATATCCAGAAAAATAAACTTTTCTTGGTCCCCACATAAATCTAAAAAAAGAACATGAAATCTTTGGTCAATGGGAATCCAAATCCCATTGACCAACTTCCCCCCCTCTCAAAGTCCAGAAAACGAATGCACCCCAAGAGTCAGGAAAAGTAATCTCAACCTCTCTTACTTGGTCTATGGATGACTCTATGCTGAATATTCAAGCCTCTTTTATCTGAGCTCGGATCTGCTACTCACGAAATGTTCTCACATTTTTACTCATGAGATATGACAATTGTGCATTAAGAATATCTCCTTGTCATTCATGGGGAGATGTTTCCAATACATGACAGTAATGCCCCGTGGGTATAGATGTAGGTACAACTTGTGGGTAACAGATCCTGAGTCCTTTTATCCAAGTACAGTACTCTCTTCATAGCCGTTGATCAGCTTTTGATTTAGTATAGCGATCATCAAGGTCAAAAATGTCATTTTTGTGATCATGTTTAGGAAAACTAGCAATAAGTAATATGATTGCAAACTACAGGGGAGTCTTACTAAACGCAAATTAGAGGGGATGTCTTGGTAATTAGGTGAAACAACAGGTGGTATCTATGTAAATGACCCTGTTTATTCGGATAAATGTAATTATCAGTGTTTTTTAATTTATCATAAAATTTATTCGGATAAGTAAATCATTTTTTCCTCTATAACTATTTTACCCTTGTCTCAACAACTTATTCATTCTTTTTATAGGGACATTTTAGTCTAATTAATTTTAGCCTTCGTAGAACCTAAAAGTGACTAAGAAAGTTTACCTACCGCCAATCCCACATGGTTTTGCTAATTTCCCAAAAAGCAACTGATTGGTTGATTCTATTTTAAGGCTGAAAAGTAACAAATCAATTAGGCTAAAGAAGTAAAGATTCATGGCCTTAAGGTAGCTTGGAAACGTAGCCAAGATTCATGGCATGTGCTATTTTGCTTGCATCAATATATATAGAAGAAGTAGCACAAAAAATATATGTAGAGCGTGGAAAGATTCTGGCTTATCATTAGACCTGTTCATAGTCGAGTTGGGCTCGGTTTTGTCCTTTTATCAATAGAAAATGTGTAGGCCTGAATTCGAGACTGGCTTGATTATTGGGTCTAGATCTTGAATTCAAACCCGGCCCTTATATAAAATCCGAGCTAAAGGTGTAAAGTGGGTCGTGCCGGTTCAGCACGGTATGGCCTATGGGTTGTCACGATCCGTGCAGTCCTCTCCGGTGAAAATTTTGGGGATCGGCCTGACACGGCCTACGGCCCAAGCCCGTGCCATGCCATGGGCCAAGCCTTGGCCCAAGTCAAGCCATGGATCGGGCATAAGCAATTGTATTGATTATTAGTTAGAGGGAGAAAGAATAAACGGGGAGAAAGAATAAAGGGGGGATAGCATAGTTGGACCCCTAAAATAGGGGTAACATTATTCGGTTGAAACCAAAATTTTCAGTTTTAGAGGATTTGGGTACAGTTAATATAATTTCAGGGTATTTTGCCGTTTTTAAATTTGAAAGTTCAGTTAACCGGAAAAAAGGATTTATATATAATATAATGTAATGAAATTCAGTTTTAACCAAAAAACAAAACCCAAAATTTCAGTTCTGGTTTGGTTCTCCCTCTTAAAATTTTGATTTATTCAATTCTTGGTTTTGAAAATCGAACCAGACTTGACGATTGGACTGGTTGACCCAGGAACCGGTCAGGCAACCAGTTTCATTTCATCCTAAAACTGTTCTTGGACCAAAAACCATTGATTTGGTCAGTGACCCGCTGACCCAAATAGTCGAACCATCAACCCGGATAACATTTTTTGACATTTTTATTTTAAATCAGAACAAGTCATCCATTCAAACCGGACATTCAGATCATTCAACCCAAGAACCGGTCCCCAAAATGGTTCCATGCCCAGTCCGGTTTTTAAAATCTTCATTCAGTTAACACTCACCCCTACCCTAAAATCTTCAAAGGCAACGGGAATGATGGCTCCAAGTTTCCTCTTCGGCCGTGGTTAAGTCATCTATGGTCACTTCGCTCTCCTATTTGCAATCCAAGCTATTATATGCAAAAATCGAATCGTTTCTTTAGTGAAAGACAAAAAAAGTTGCTTTCAAGCTTTGGGTTGTGCTGTAAAAAATAAAATTCATCTAAGTGTTTTGGGCACTTGGTAAAAATTGCTTTTAAAAGGCATTGTAATATGAATCATAACACAATTAAGACCTAAAGCACAAAGCCTAAAATTGGGGTTGTGTTTGTTTGGTTTAAAAGCACATATCTTGATGCTTATCCAAACACAACATAAACCACCCTAGTAGGTGTTTCTACCTAGCAATGAACAATTTGCATATATAAAAAACTATCATTTAGTCCTATATAGCCGTTTTCACACTTTTAACCACATACTATTTATTCAAGGTTTAAAATATCGATACGATAATGTGATTGATATGAACACAAATCATATGGTATCCAATTTCGTAGAAACTTATGATATGCACAACACAAGCCATATGGTATCAACCAGCACAATAGCACAATTTTGTTTTTATTCATACCACACCTGTCAGTCAATATCATCCCTATGTTGCATATCGAACTTGTCTCAGTCCATATGAACCACATTCTGGCAGAATTGTCCATGTTTATGGTTTAAGATTTTAAGCACATTTGCTCAGCTCCATGATTTTCATCTCCATCCCATACGCCTTTAGACATGTCTCTATCTGCAAAGGGAAAATTTATGATGCGGAAAAGACATGGTATGGAAAGAGTTCTGACCAATCAAAACCCACCCATGAATTTTGATAAATAATACCTGATTGGCTACCACGTTTATGATTCCAGTTGACTGATCAAAAATTTTTTCAGATATTATATATTTCTCATATCATAGTCGAACCCATCTGCAAGACACTTGAGATCTTAAATCTAGGAAGAAAACTCATTGGAAGAAGAATAGGTTTTTTTCATTTAATCCTTCTATGTTCAGTAGATCTACGTATTTCCAATGTTTGAAATGCAGGGGTATATATTGATTTGTTGATGTTTTTTATTGTATTAGTAGATTTTGAGATAGGGGTGCAAATCGGGCGGGTTGGGCCACGTTTATGGTCAACCCAAGAGATCCTAAAATTTAGACTTAAGGCCTGAGCCCAAGGTCAAGCCTAACTTTTTCAATCCGAGCCCATCCTGCACTGTAATTTGGTGCACTCGGGTAGGCCTCGGGCCCAAGCCGGGCTTGGGTTGGTCAATGAACCCACTTTAAAGTTATACATATATATGTATTTATGCAAATATTATACATATATTTATGTATATATATGTATGCAAAATATGTATGCAAATAGGTAAATATAAATGTATTTATATACCAATATATATATATATATATATATATATATATGCAAAATTAACAAATATATACATATGTGTGTAGTTGGGCTGGGTTCAGGCTACCTAAGGGTTAAGCCTGGGGCCAGCCCAATTTTTTGAGCCTGAACCCAGCCTGAGGACTGAAAATCCAAGCCAGCCCACGTAAAATTTTGGACTACGCTGATTCGGGCTCAACCAAGTTGCACCCCTACCTTTGGATATTACTCACAATATTGAGAAAATTAAAATTATAAAAATAATTTATTTAAACTGATTTTGATGATAAATAAGGTTCAAAATATCGGTAAGACTGATTTTGAATCATTTGTCAGACACTTCCTCAAAGCTTTCAAGAATGTTCTCATGGACAACCAAACTGGCGCAATGGAAAGCTCGGTGGTCAATATGTTAACATAAGAGCTCTGCTGAATCCTAATTCCTAACAGGCCATTTCTTAGCATCGATGAGCAACATTATATACACTTTATTTTGCACCAAATGTTAAGATAAAAGAATTACTGAAGCTTCAGTCTGTTTCTGCCATTAATTTATATCTATCGATTTATATCTATACTATTATAAAGCGTACAACTAACTTCTAACTTCTGAAATATGGTCTCTTTGTTGCGATGGTAGAAAATGTAATTTGAATATTATTATTCAATGCATTCAATTTTTTCTTGTTAAATCTTACATTTTAAGGTATTAACTCCTATACACCCTCATTAAATCATATATTTAAAGAATTAATTTATTTTCATCACTAAATTCTACTAATTAAATCCATACATAAAAAATTAATAATTCTAATAACATAAAAACTTACACTTTTAAAATCTACAAGGAAAATTAGTGTTTTCATCTAAGTGGTGGTAAGAAATTTAACCATTTTGGGTCAAGTGGACCAATTCATGTTGCCACAATTAAACAATAAAAATTAAAAATTAGATAAAATGCAAAAATAAATATAAAAATTAAAGAAAAATTATAAAACGTTTTTAGCATCATATATTTGACATATTAAACAATAATAAGGGTGTGGAACTTTCTTTTTTTACTAAACTACCCCTATATTTGAATTTAGTCCCTCTTTAATTGTGAGGGGTCATGGTAAATCCAGACTCATAAAATACTAAAAATTTTAAAATAAAAAAATTCACAAAAAAAAAATGTAAAAAAATGGGCAATTTCTTTAATGTTTTAAAATCATATTAAATAGTCACAAAGAATAATTATTTTTATTGATAATGGAAATGAAATACAATTTTAAAACCAACCAAAAAAATGAAATTGATTTCCTATTTTGTCGGGGTCAACAGTTCAACTTTTCGGTCAAATGTATCAATATTTGATGTCATAATTAAATAATAAAAATTAAGAAAAAGATAAAATGAAAAAATACATAAATTTTGCAATAAAAACATTTGGGTGTTTCTCTAATTTTTTATATTCATCATATTAAACAAAAATAAATGTGATAAATAAAAATGATTTTTGTACATATAAATACAAGAATTGTCAAAAATGCAATTTGAACTATTATTTTTCACCTCATTCAAATCCCTCACATTAAGTCATATATTTGAGGTACTAACGCCTATTCTCTCATATTAAGTCATATATTCAAGTTATTTTTTCACTAATAAATGCTACTAATTAGATATATATCCAATAGTTTTAAGAATATAAAACCATAATCCAAGTGATTACTAAGCAATTCAACCATCTAAATCAAATTGGTCAACCCATGAAGTCATAGTTGGATAATAAAATATTTAAATATAAATAAGTATAGAAAATTACAAAAATTCAGAAAAAAATAGACACATTTATAATATTTTTATTAATCAAATAAAAAATAAGAGTAATAAACAAGAATTATTTTATTGATGATGAAAATGAAATGCATAATCTAAAACTATACAAAATGAAATTATTTTCCTGTTGAACGGAGATCAATAGTTCAACTTTTGGGTCAAATGTGTTAACTTTTAATGTCATAATTAAATAATAAAAAATAACGAAATATAAAAACACAAAAATGAAAAAATATATATGTTTTACAAAAAAAAAGAATATTTAAACATATGTAC
Source organism: Nelumbo lutea (assembly GCF_056320005.1). Taxonomy (NCBI): domain Eukaryota; kingdom Viridiplantae; phylum Streptophyta; class Magnoliopsida; order Proteales; family Nelumbonaceae; genus Nelumbo; species Nelumbo lutea. Next base: position 74,791,145 of record NC_142685.1, read on the forward strand.
AATATCACATATCTATCATATTAAACAAAGTTTGTGTACACACAGAAATTAAAAAAAAAAAAAAAAGTTACAAAACAAATTAAACACTTCTACAATTTTATATTTTTACTACTACTAAAAACATGAATAAGATTGTAGAACTTTCTTTTAACTAAAATTACACCATTTTTTTTAATTTAATCGCTATTTAATTGTGAGGTTTAAAATGTAACTTAAATTATTACTTTTCGCATCATTCAATTTCTTCTCTTTAAGTCTTACATTTTTTTTTTTTGATAAATGAGCAAAAAAGATACACTACAAAAATAAAACATTACAAAAAGAAGAGTCCAACCAAGAAGGTAGGCCTGCCAATGATACATAAAACTTTGTAGCCCAATATGAGGTGTTTACATAATCAGATTTGGATTTTGCAATCTGCATTCAATTAACAATAAAAAACAAAAAAAAAATGCATGATTTTTATAAAAAAAAAATTGAATACATTATTACTATCACTATAATCATCTATAATTGTCACGTGTAAAGCACATGCATACTTACTAGTTATTTGTAAAAGTATGAATGGGGTTTAAGTTTTTGGAATTTTCACTAAACATAAATTACTCCTTAATCACTGAATTTCTTTGGGACAAATGTATACTTTGACAAAACACCATAATTAAGGCATTTAATATTGTAATTTTCAGGAATTTTCATCAGACATAAATTATCCCTTAACCACTAAGGGTCCATTTGGTTTGCAGCTGGAATCAGAATTGAAATTCTTCATAATCAGAATAAGAATGGTCTATTCCCATAGTCTGTTTGGTTTGGACAAGAATGGGAATGAAAATTGGAATCAATTGGAATGAGATTTCATTCGCAAGGGAGGGGCAAGGAATGGCCATTCTTTCAAATGGGAAAATGTCATTCCAGCAAGAATGGGAATGGAATTCCGATTCCGCACAACCAAACAGTTGGAATCGGAATAACCCATTCTGATTCCGATTCTAAACCCCTATTCCCATAAACCAAACAAGGCCTAATAAATCTTAGGGACAAATGTGTATTTTGACAAAACACAATAATTAAGACACTTATTGTAACGGTCATTGTTGAAAACGTATTCTCACCTTTACACACACCATTGAAAATGTAAATTTTTCTTCCATTCAAAGGGAACAAAATTTACAAACAAAAAAGTTAATTATAACTATATGATAGGAAATAATAATTAAAGGAACCAAATCTAAATTCAATAAGTTATGTATCATTATATCAATTTTTTTTTTTTTTTTGAGAATTTTCACTAAAACATGGCATCCCTTTTAAATTGCCTCTTTTAATTGAAATAAAATGGTTATTAAAAAGCAGTTCCAATCCAATGCAATTGGACTTCATATAGGATTTTTCCAAGTCCTATATTTAAGGTGTTAATTCCCGTTCTCTATGATCATAATCTTTATTTGTGGTATTTTGATTCTTTCTCACTAATAATTCGGATGGCAAGTAGTTAAATCATCAGATTAAACAAGTCAACCCATGGTGTCATAGTTAAATAATAAAAAAAAATTAAGAAACAATTGAAAAATATATAATTACAAAAAAAATAAATAAAGTAAAATTTTTTAGCACATTTCTAATATTACATATTTATCATGTATAAAAAATAAGTACAAAAAATAAGAATAATTATCTATTAATGATCAAAATGAAATACAAAAATTAAAAACACCCAAAAACAAAACCACACTCCAATTCAAGTGGTGAATTAATGGTTCAATCTTTGAGGTCAAATGGATAAAATAAAAAATTTTAAAAAAGATGAAAGCATAAAAAAGAAAGTTAAACTAACTCCTAAAGAAATGTTTGAATAAAAAAACAAGTATTCATCATGTCAAAAAAAAAAGTGTAATAATAAAGTTATTTTTTCAGTGATGTAAATAGAATAGAAAGTTAAACTAACTCATAAAGAAAACTATTTTCCACCTAAGTAGTGGTCAATGATCCATAGGGATCTACTTAGGCAAATCCAACTCGAACCTAAATTGATTTAGATTGCGATTTAAGACAAGTTAGGCTTGGATTTTCAGTCCTTGGATTGGGTGGACCTAAACGTTTGGCCTTTTCTATTTTCTGGGTTGAACTTGAAGCTAGACCTTATAGGTAGTTTGAACCCAAGCCAATTACACAAATATAATTATAAACATATTTGCATATATACAAATGTTATGCACACATAAATACATACATTTATTCCAAATTATAGTATGGGTTGATTTAGCAACACAAGCCTGGCCACTAGCCCAAAACCAACCTAAGTGCATAAAATTGTTTCACAATAATTAGGTAGCCCGTCCACAATATTAACAGCAAAATACCATATTTAATGAATTATTGAAATTATAATTGTTGTTATTTTTAATTACTATAAAATTGTTTTATAGTAATTAAAATAACAGTAATTATAACTTAATTATTATTGAGAATTACTTAAATTGTTAAGTATAAATATAATTGATAATTATAGTAATTATTATTGAAAATTATCATAATTTATGAAAATTTATGTTACTTAATTACTTCCCAAACTATTTGAAAAAATGTAATTTAATTGTAAACTACCATATTTAATGAATTATTTAAGTAAAACATTAGTAATTAAAGTAACAATGATTTAATAGTAAATTACTATTAAATTAGTGAATTTACCATAAATTTGTTAGGTAAATTACTGAATTATTTATGTAAAATATCAAAGTAATTAAAATAATTTTCACAATTATTTACTTAATTAGGTAAAATAATTTCACAGTAATTAAAATAGCAATAATTAAGCTCAACCAAGGCCCAACCCTTAGAATTGGACTTAAGGCCCGAGGTTGAAGTCAAGTCAGATCTGTCAAATAATGTGTCTATATGTGCATGTACGCCTGTATACAGTTCTCCTAGCCTCGAGTTGGGATAAAGTTGGGTTGGCCTCATGTTGCCCAAGGGCTAGGCCTAGGCCCAACCCCAAAAATTAAGAATTCTCAAACATTTAGTCCCACAACTAACACGAGGATCGAAAGTCCAAGCCCAACCCATATAAATTTATGGTCCGGGTCAGTTCGGATTCAGGCTGGCCTCACTCAAGTTGCACCCCGAGATATTGGTCCTTTTTGAGTTTAGACCCGTACTCATATATGGGTCCATTAGTTTCATGCCAATTAATCCATATGTTATAGTGTAAATGTTTTAACAAGCTTGTGCTTTAAGTTACCTATTTAATTAGGTAACTTATATATGTGATTAAGAAATCCTAACTTAGTTAAGTAGCATAATTATTAATTGTTATTACTAATAAAACTTTAAAGGTTATAATTTTAATTCATTTAAGTCATATTTAAAAATTACAAAATTTGCAAAAAATAATTCAAATTTTGTAATTTTTATTAATTGAAAATCCAATTGAATTACTAATATTATATAAAATTAATTTATAGGAGAATTAATTTTATAAATAAAATTATTTTTTCTATGAGAAATTTACTAATTTTTAAATTAACTTGTATTATTTTAAATTTGATTTAAAATAATTACATTAATAAAAATAAGTGTGATAAGTGATAGTTTTTTTTATTGAAGTTGGATATAACACATAAAATTCAAAACTAATCAAAAATGAAATTAATTTCTAGGTGGCAAGTCAATAGTTTAACCTTTCAGGTAATATGTGTCAACCCTTAATATATGATCTCATAAATAAATAAAAATTAAAAATATATAAAAATATGAAAATATAGAAACTTTACAGAAAACATTTAGACACATCTCTAATATTTTATATTAATTATTATAAAAATTAAATAAAATAAACAAAATTGTTTTTAATGATGGAAATAAAATGCAAAATTTAAAACTAACCCAAGTGAAATTGTTTTCCTATTTGGTGGTAGATCAACAATTGAATCTTTTAGGTCAAATGTGTCAACCTATGATGTCATAATTAAATAATAAAAACTAAAATAAGATAAAGCACAAAATATATAAGTTATATGAAAAACATTTGGGCATATCTAATATTTTATATTATTAAAGAAAAGGGAAGATATAAAGACCTCCCTTGAGTTTTTTGACAATCATAAAAACCTCCAGTGTTTTTACTTTTACAAAAACCTCCCCTATAATATTGAAAAGGCATACAATTACCTCCCTTCCATCATTTTATAAAAATACCAATTTTACCCCCATGTCTATCAATTCATGTATAATTTTACTAAAATGCTCCAAAAATACCGTTTTCTTCTTCCCCAACAACTATGTGTTTGGTATAGCTTCTATTTATTAAATAAACATTTGTACTTGATTTTTCATCAAAACCGAGAAAAAGTAGTTGATAAACATTTTCCTGGGATTTATTGACAACTAGACATTACTAAATGCCATTAAGCACCACATCAGCATAACAGTAAATAAACGCTTTTGCATTAAGGAAATCGTTAAAATAAAGGTTCTCCAACAATTGGTTTGCATGTAAATCAAGACAAATTTATGAATAAATATACATATGAAACAGCATGATGGGACAAATGCTGGTTCGACAATAACATGGCACCATTTATCAAATAAACAGAAGCCATACAAAAAACCATCAAAGTGAAAGCAGAGAATAAAATGTCTCTACATTGAAAAGTAAGCAATCGCTTGTCCTCCATCCCTCCATCATTACAGTGTTCAAATGGGTAGGAATTTGGTTGGATACCTACAGTATTTCGACCAATAAAATCATGGTAATCTGTCCACACAGAGGGCATGCATCCAAATATACATTACAACATTCTCTTAGACGGACTTCTCTCTCTAGTGAATATCCTATAATAGAGATGATTTTTTTGGTAGAAATTTCTGAGGTAATGCGTCTCTCTAAAATCATAGGCTAGGTGAGAAAGGGCACCTGATGATTATAACCTACCTTCTCTAATCGATGAAACAACAGCCCCTGGTGAAATAGGAATGTATAGAGGAGCAAACATCAGAAATTTACAAAAAAAAAGTTTGTACATGAATATGATACCTCCAAAGAAGGGTTCAAATTGGTATATATTGGAGTAACCAGCCTTGGAGGGATGGAGGACCATGGGTTTGGTTCTATTCGCTGCCTTCGATTCATGGTTATTGGGAAAGAAGATGAGCAGTAATTTTTCGGGATATTTTAGTAAATTTATACATGAATTGAAAGACATGAGGGAAAAATAAGTATTTTCAAAAATAAAATAAAACATTAAATCACCATTACCTGTCTCAGGAAATGATGAAAGGGAAGTAACTGTATATTTTTTCAGAAGTACAAGGAGGTTTTTGTTAAAGTGAAAACATAGAGGAAGTTTTTATGATTGTTAGAAAATGAACAGGATGTTTTTATATTTCACTCTAAAACTAGTAGGAGACCCGTGCGATGCACGGGAAAACCCAATGTCTAATTTTAAATATATTAAATAATTTATTTTCTTTTTAAATATATTACTTACAAAATTAAACTAATTTATCTTTTATTTTTCCTTTTCTAAAATTTTCCAATATAATACTAATTTATATTAATAACAGAAATAATTTTTGTAATTATTGCTTCAAATTACCGTTTTCCTTTGCCAATATAATACTAATTTATCTTTAATAATTTAAAATGAAAATCACACATTTTTTAAATAATTTTCCAAAATATATCAAATGTAATAAAATTTCCCAAATTACCAAAATATTCCAATAATTTTCAATAATTATTTACTACATTTTAAAGAAATTTTCCAAAATTACATTAATATATTTTTATTTTCTTCTCCACAGTTTTCCAAAATTATGATATTTTGTTTGCCAATTTGCAATCTCCACCAACTCTTTCCTGGAGCTATAATTGTTGACTTTATTTTTCAATTTTATAATTTTTAATTAATTTTAAATGAAATTTATAAAGAAATTATTTGTTGAAAATTTTGTATATTCATTGATTTCTAGTCATTTTTCTGGAAAATAACACAATTTAATTGTTTGTGTAATAAACTTAATTTTAAGAAATTGTAACTACAGTAAAATATTTATTTTAATGATTACTCTGTTTAATTATTACACCAAATTCAATAATAATTATTAGTGTCATAATTATTTTGAAAAAATAATTAATTTAACTACAGTAATAATTATTATTGGAATTACAGTTATTTCAAAATTACTGTAATTAAAGTATTTTGAAAATAACAAATTTTACCATAATAATTAATGTAACTTAATAATTATTATTACACTAATAATAAAATTACATTAATAAATTTCTGAAGATGTAAATTCCAATGATAATTATTACTGTAATTATTGTCAGCAATAAATTCCAATAATAATTATTGTTATAATTTTCCGTAAAATAATAATTTACACTAAAATTTCAAAGATAATTATTTCCGTAAAAGTTAATATTAAAAACAAATCTGTAATTAGAAATAAAATTTTCATCACAATAATTATTGTAATTGAATTATTACAATAAAATTCAATAAGATTTATTAGTTTAATAAAGTTATTTGGAAACAAACTGCAATTATTACACTAATAATTATTATTGGAATTTCTGTATTTCAAAATTACTGTAATTACAGTAATTTCAAATAACAGATTTTATTGTAATTTATAATTCTGTAGTTATTAATATTATTAAATAATTGATTTTTATGTAATTTAATAATTACATTATTGGAATTGATACAAAATGGAAAATTGTTAATTATGTAACAATAATCAGTGCTATTAGTTTCCATTATTTTAAATCAAGATTCACAGTTTTTTCTATTATTAATTTTTCAAAAATTATTAGATAATGGGAATTACTATTTGAGATTATGAAAAAAGGAATTAGTTAATCTACACTAACAATCATTTTAGTGTAATAATTATAATTACATTGATGATAATAAAATTTTCAATAATTATAAATTATGATAACATAATTAAAAATTTTCAATAATTACAACAATTTTCCATAATATTCCAAACAGTAAAAAATGTCATAAAATTCCAAAATTGCACTAGGTTATCTGTTATTTTCAATTAAAATTAATCAATAATTTTATGAAAATGTAATAATGAGAATTATACTATTTTTCTGATTAATCAATTATTAATTTTCAATAATTATTTATTGGTTGAATAATCAATAAATTTTCAATAATTTCAGTAATCTATTGAATAATCAATAAATTATCCATAATTTCCAAAAAAAAAAAAAAACTACACCAAACTATCTTTCGTTTTTGAATGAAACTAATCAATAATATATAATTATCTGAAATCATAATTATAATTTTTAGAATGTAATTATTTCAATATCTTTTACCAACAATCAATTACTATAATTTTTAGAAATTATTGATAAATATTAATAGTAATTTATTGATAAATTAATTATTTGTATTTATTTTCAGAAATTACTATTATTATTTTTATAAGAGAGGATAGGATTGGAAATAGAAAATCATGGAGGGGTAGGATTGGAAATATAAAACCAGGGTGTTGGAAGATTCATCCATTTCTTCTTTTTCATAAATGGGTAAGAAATAAAATAAAATACAAATTTAAAACCATCCCAAAAAGAGCTATTTTCCTGTTTGGTGGTGAGTCAAGAATTTAACTTTTTGGGTCAAATGTGTCAATCATTGATGTCATAATTAAATAATAAAAATTAAAAAATGTAAAAACATACAAAAGTATAAAAAAATTGTAGAAAACATTTGAACACATCCCAAATATCGTATATTCATCATAAAAAACAAAAACAAGTGTAACAAATAAGTATTTTTTATAGAGAAAATATATAAAAAAAATGTAGAAAATCTTGGAAACATATCATTTACTATATTATCATAAAAAATTGCCACAGACAAAGCATGTACACGCTTACTAGTAAAAAAAAATCTATAAAACTGAAAAGACATGGTATTGGAAGAGCTTTGACCAATCAAAACACCTTGTGAATTATAATGAATATCACCAGATTGTTCACCACTTTTATGATACCAGTTGATTAGCTGTAAGCTTATCATGTCTTTCTGTTATCATAGTCAAACCCTTAATATAAAGATCCATAAAGTGGTCTGGATTTTTTATTTGTTTACTTTTTATATATTAAAAAAAGCCAAAAATCCAGACCGCCTTATCATCTCCTCATAAGTCTTTAACTGATGAGTTTACATGTAGTTTAGAATAACTGAAGCAGAAGTGCACTGTTATAATAGGAGCAGAAGTGCAACAATTCTGCTGACTTTACATGTAGATTTCACGGGAGCTTAAGTGCAGTTTATAGAGTAACATATCTTAACTGTTGGCACAATGGTGAGTATCTCCAAGACCACCTTCATGATGATGATAAACAATGTAAAAGCTCAAGATCGTGGTTTGGATCTTGATCTGTTGACAGGCCAGGCTTCGCTCAGCCCTTGAACAGGTCTGTTTGGATCCAACCAGTTAAAAGTAGCCAACATTCTAATTCTGTAAGCTGAAGTCACAGAATGAAAAAAAAAAAACAAAAAACAAAAAAAGAATATCATTTGATATAACATGTCTATTTTGACTAAAATAGATGCATTCCATGTTTGCTTCCATGTCATCTTCCTTGTTGACTCCAAGGAATTATGATACAAAGGATCCATATCACCTTATTGCCTCAAGTCATAAAAGCCTTTCAACTGACAAGTTTTCATGTAATTTAGAAAACGATGTTTCTAAACAAGCTTTGAAATAACTAAAAATGATCCAAAGGAGTGAAGTGTAGTTGATAAAGTACCATATCAATGTTAGTACAAAGGTGTGAGGATCTCCAATATCACCTTCATGATGATAAACAATGTAAAATCTCAAGATCATGGTTCATACCCAAATAGTTGGAAGTAGTCAACCTTCTTCTGATTCTGCATATTAAAACTCAAAGAATGAAACAAGAATAGCACTTGATGTAACATATCTATTTGCTTAAAAAAGAAACATACCATGTATTGCTCCCATCTTATCTTCCTTGTAGACTCCAAGGGGTGAACCATGGATAGAAAGAAGCATCTCACCATTCTTTGGTAATCTTCGAGTTTTAGGTGTCATTCCAACAGATAGCCTCTGGGTGCTGACCTGTGATTACAGTTAGGAACCACTAAGCCACTCCATACACCTTAAATGGTATATAGGATCAAAAAGAGCATCAAGGAAATACATTACACAGAAACAATAATATCAAGAAAAGTATGGATCCAGAATACTTGGTTCACATACCAAGGCCTCCATGAGCCAATAGTATAATAAGACCAAACTACTTAACAAAAGCAACAATTATTGTTAAAAATGAAAAGTACCAGACAGATGCAGAGTCACAATTGACCAAAGCTTCTTGGCTTCTTTTGTTCCTCGTTTACTAGTGTAAAATCTTAATTATCTCCTTCATTTGGGTAAATTACTTAAGTCTCCCCTATGTTTGACAAATGCTTTAACCCCCCCCCCCTACTTCGACCTCTGCAAATTTCTTCCTTGACATTTCCAATATTTTTTTTTTGATAGATAACAGAAACTTTTATTAATAAAAAGATTAAAAAGGAGGATATAATGGCAGGGAGGGGTAAAATCTCTTAACCCTCCCTAAAAGTTTACTTCATATTACAAAGGTGCCCAGAAAAGAAAAGCTCTTCCCACCCCTTGCTTAGCCAAAGAATCTGCCAGGAAATTGGCACACCTTTTAGTCCACTAAACTGGACTTCCATATTTTGGGTCAAATGTTTAATTTTCCAATAAATTATACAAACCCCTTCAGTTAGTTTGAAATCAACAACTTAACAGAAAATGATAATGTCATCCTTTTAAAAATTTGAAAATTCCCAGTTTGACCATGTATGACACCATTGGAGTTTCCATTGGCAAAATACCCCCACAAGGTTCTTCTACATATTTCAAGAAATTAGGACAAGAGCCTTTTGGGGGTTATTTGGTCAATAGAACTCCAATATTCATTCATGGGCAAACTGGGGATTTTAAAGTGTTCAAAAACATGACATCATCGTTTTCGGTTAAGTTCTTATAGTCACTCAAACGGATCTGTTTGTATAATTTCTCTAAAATGTCAACGGAGAAATTTGCAGATTGTCAAAGTAAAGGGGAGGTTAAAGCATTTGTTAGAAAACACAGAGAAGGTTTACTTAATTTACCCCTTCATTTTTTTTTCCTCTTACATCATAATTATTTTCAGTTAAGTTCTTATCGTCAATCTAACAGATCTGTTTGTATAATTTCTCTAAAATGAACTTATCAAAACAAAATCTCTAAAATGTCAAGGGAGAAATTTGCAGATTGTCAAAGTACATGGGAGGTTAAAGCATTTGTTAGAAAACACAGTGAAGGTTTAATTAATTTACCCCCTCATTCTTTTCCTCTTACATATTACACATTGCAGAGAGACTTAAGGGGTGGGAACAGAGTAGGGTGCATGCGAGGTCCATTGACCTTACCACGGAAAGCATGCAGTTACAAAGATTTAGTTGAAAAACAGCCCACTTGATGTATGGAACTGTTTGAGATTAGATGCAAACCAGAAAATGAACAAACAAGAGAGGAAGAGAAGAGAGAGCTGGCGGCAATGAGTGTTAGAGAGTAAGAGGTTCGAACATAACCCCTCTCTAACACTCTAAACATCTTATTAATAAGTTAATCTTTGACAAATTACAGAGAGGCCCTTGAGTGAGCAGGAAAATACAAAAAAACAGAATATTACAGAGTATGGGCCTAGAATAAGGCCCACAACAGAGAGAAACATAACATAACCTGAAATGACAGTCTATGGGCCATTCGGCCCATCTTCTCTACACTCCCCCTCAAGCTGAGCATAGATGTTAATCATGCCCAGCTTGCCAGTGTCATGTTGAAGCCTTGCCTTGGAAATGCCCTTGGTGAGAAAATCAGCCAGTTGTCCTTCAGAAGTAATGAATGGAAGACACACTTCACCGGAGGAGACTCTTTCACGAATAAAGTGTCTATCAACCTCAATATGTTTGGTTCTATCATGTTGTACCGGGTTGTGAGCAATGTTGATGGCAGCCTGATTATCACAGTACAACATCATGGGTTTGTCATGATCTACCCCAAGTTCTTCCATTAAGGACCTTAGCCACAATAATTCCGAGACTCCATGTGCCATGGCTCTATATTCTGCTTCTGCGGAGGATCGAGCCACAACTGTTTGTTTCTTACTCCTCCAAGAGACAACATTACCAGCCACCAGACTGCAATACCCTAAAGTAGATCTTCTATCATCAATATTTCCAGCCCAATCAGCATCAGTATAGGCTTCAAGTTTCAGATGACCATGTTTGGCAAATAGAATTCCTTTTCCTGGAGAGCCTTTCAGATAGCACAAAATCCGTTCTGCTGCTGCCATATGGGTATCTCTAGGAGCATGCATGAACTGGCTAATGCAACTGACAGCATACGCGATATCTGGCCTAGTCATGCACAGGTACAAAAGCTTCCCAAAAAGTCTCTGAAAGACCCCTTTGTCTTCCAACAAAGTTCCATCCGAAGCTGAAAGTTTGTGACTCATATCAATAGGAGTTGCAGCTGGTCTTGCACCCAATTTTCCAGTTTCAGACAACAAATCAATGACATATTTCCTCTGGGAAATAAGAATCCCATCCCTGAATCTGGCAACTTCTATGCCAAGGAAATATCTCAACTCTCCCAGATCCTTAATCTCAAATTCTGTACGGAGGAAAGACTTAAGGCCCAGAATGCCAAAGGCATCATCACCAGTCACTATAATGTCATCAACATACACAATGAGATACACTGCTAGAAACCCACTTTTCTTCACAAAAAGAGTATGATCTGACTGTGTCTGAACATAGCCGAATTTAACAAGTGCAGCTCTAAATCTCTCAAACCAGGCTCTAGGAGATTGTTTGAGGCCATAAAGAGATTTCTTCAGTTTACATACCTTTCCTTGCATATCTTTCCCATACATTCCTGGAGGAAGACACATGTAGACCTCCTCATGTAAGTCACCATTCAGAAATGCATTCTTTACATCTAACTGATAGAGAGGCCAATCAAAGTGAGCTGCCAGAGATAAAAGAACCCTCACAGATGTCATCTTAGCAACAGGGGCAAAAGTCTCCAGATAGTCAATCCCATATGTCTGTGTGTAGCCCTTTGCAACAAGTCTGGCCTTGTACCTCTCAATAGTCCCATCTGCCCTGTATTTAATGGTAAAAACCCACTTGCATCCAACTGGATCCTTCCCTTCAGGCAAATCCACCACCTCCCAAGTACCATTTTCATGTAGAGCATCCATTTCACCCTGCATGGCATCTCTCCATTCTGGAATCCCAAGAGCTTCTGATACAGACCTAGGAATGGGGTTAGAAGCAACTGAAGAGAGGTAGGCACAATATGAAGGGGAAAGTAGGTCATAAGAAAGGTGTTTGGAAATGCAGTGTGCAGTACACTTCCGCTTTCCTTTCCTAACAGCAATGGGGACATCAAGATCTGGGAAGGGGGATTCCAAGGGAGCTGAAGCAATACCTATTATCTCATCTGTGATTGGGAGGGTATGAGCCTCATCTGTTGTAAGGGAAACCACTTGCTCATTCCTGGATCTCTGCCTTTGATACACTTTGGGATTATGGGTAGGACGAGGAGGTAAAGAAATAGGAGCACTAGGACAAGAGGAATGAAGTGGCTGATCCTCCTTTGATTCATTTTGTGAGGATACAGATTTGTCAAGAGACTGAACTGGGACAGGAAGGGGAAGAGCAAAAACTTGTGACAGACTCTCCCCCTGTTGATAATGTCCTTCCTGAGAGGAACCATAAAAAGGAGAAAGTTCATCAAAGGTAACATCCATAGAGACATGTCTGGTGCCAGTCTTTGGATCAAAACAACAATAACCCTTTTGTGTGGGAGAGTAACCGAGGAAGATGCATTTGTGGGCTTTTGGTTCAAACTTGTGTCTCTGCACACTTGGAATGTGAACATAACAGGCACAACCAAACACACGAAGAGGAATTGGGAAGAGATCCTTATCTGGATGAAGAAGACTGAAGGGGGATTTAAACCCTAAAACCCTGGATGGCATACGGTTTATGAGATAGGTAGCAGTAAGTACAGCATCACCCCAAAATCTTGTGGGGACATGTGAGGCAAATAAAAGGCTCCTTGCAAATTCAACAATATGTCTATTTTTTCTCTCAGCAACTCCATTTTGTTCAGGGGTTCTAACACAGGAGCTTTGGTGAATAACCCCCATGTCAGAGAGATACAAGGATAAGCTCTTCTCAAAATACTCTTTTGCATTGTCAAATCTGAAAACCTTAATTCTGGTACCAAATTGAGTCAAAACAAGCTCATGAAATTGCCTCACAAGTCTCGGGACTTCATCTCGGGATTTCATTAAGTATATCCAAGTGAATCTAGAAAAGTCATCAATGAACAGGATAAAGTATTTGTAGCCCCCCATAGAGGATAAGTGGTAAGGCCCCCACACATCAGTGTACAATATGAAAAAGAAAAGAGGATCTTTTATTGCTCACAGGATAATTTTTTCTACAATGCTTTGACAACTGACATGACTTACAATTGAGACTGGACACACTGACTCCCTTAAACAGTTTGGGAAGCAAATGACTTAAAGCAGAAAAAGATAAATGACCCAACCGACAATGACTCAACATGATCAAAGCATTGGCCAGGGGTGTCGAGCAAGTATATTCCATTCGCTTCATGGCCACTCCCAATCACCTTCCGAGACTTCAGGTCCTGAAACACACAGTGAGAAGGGAAAAAAGTTACACAACAATTCAATGACTTGGTCAAGCTACTTACAGATAACAAGTTGGTATTTAACTTAGGTACATGAAGAGTGGAAGATAAAAGTAAAGAGTCTGTAGGCTTGACAGTTCCCTTGCCAGAAATGGGGGCAAGAGAACCATCAGCTAAGGTGATTTTGTCACGACCAGGAAGCAAATGATATGACACAAACAAAGTGGAAAGGCTGGTCATGTGATCAGAAGCACCTGAGTCAATGATCCAAGGGGTCTTGGGATTACCTGAGGTAGATGCATGGTTAGCAGAAGCCCTTATACCCGAGTGAGCAAATGCAGAGGTGGCTGGACTTCCAGAAGGGTTGGATGATGAAGTTACACCTTCAAGCTGGCTGATCATCCTTCCAAACTTCTCATAATCAGCTTTCATGGCTGCCAATTGTGCACTTGCAGACTCAAACTCTGTATCTGTACTTGTGGTTGTATGTGCACTTCCTGTCTTTCTACTGTCATTCTTCTTCTGGAATCGGATAGGGACAAGACTGGGATGCAATTTCCAGCACTTGTCCTTAGTGTGTTTCGGCTTCTTGCAATATTCACACACCACCTCCTTCTTTCCTGTGCCACTGGGGGCTTCTGTAACCCCTTTGGGTTTGATTCCCATATTTGCAAAATGATCATTGATACTGACCCCTTGAACCTGCACTTGCCTCCTGCTTTCTTCACTGCTGACCAAAGCATATGCTTGAGACAATGAAACATCTTCCTTGGACAAGATGTTTTGCTTTGTAATGTCATATTCAGAATTCAGCCCCGTCAAGAACTCAAAGACCCTATTCCTTTCAACCAATTTCCTATATGTTTCAGCATCCTTAGGGGTATCCCATGTCACGGCCTCTATCAAATCAATCTCTTGCCATATAGATTTTAGGGCTGAGAAGTATGCTGCAAGTGACTTCTCCCCCTGTCTTAGATTCTTCACATCACTTCTCAGTTTGTAAGCTCTGGCAACATTCAACTTCTGTGAGTAAGTTTCTGCAACACTATCCCAGATTTCTTTAGTCGAGTTCATCCACAGATAATGCTGACTAATCTGTGGCTGCATTGAGTTCACAAGCCACCCAATCACTGTGTAGTTTTCTTGTACCCATCTCTCATAAGATGGATCATCCTCTGGAGGAGCTTTCTTGCTCCCATAAATAAAACCCCATTTTCCTTTGCTACAAATGTGGATTTTCACTGATTGTGACCAAGCCAAGTAGTTGGTCCCATCAAGCTTAACTATAATTACAGCCAGCATAGAATCAGTTGGGGTTCCCAAAATCTGTCCATATTCAGCAGCATTCTTGTTTTCAAGGCTTGAGAAATCCATCATGTAAAGGCTCCAATTAGGATTTTTAATAGGTTTCTCAAGGTACTGGGGTCTTGATGAGTTTAGTTTGAGCTGAATAGGCAACAACAACTACCTCACAGAATCAGTTCAGACTTGATAACTGTGACAGTCCAGTTCGGTGGTAGTTTTTTTCTTTACTGTTTCACCCTTTAAAGGACACCCAACAAACCTCCAATCACAAGGTATTTCAGGTTCTCAACAGCCGTTGTCCCAAAGAGAAGAAAACAGGGCCACAGTCCTTAAGAGACCTTTCGTCGAACACTCAGTGTGCAGTAGTTAACAGCCTACTGTTAACTAGAAGAAACCACTTCAAGGTGTTCAGTATAGGTCCAAGAAGAGGCTGGGATGAAGATGAGACTAGTGCCACTTAGTTTTAGATCAGTTTCAGCAGCTCGGCAGTCCAATAATCAGCCGAATAGCACTTCCAAAGCAACCCAGAAAAACAGTCCAGCAACAGTGGGCCGAATGTATGTGGGCTTTGAATGCTTTAATAGTCCTCCCAAACAACAAAAAATAACTCAGCAAAGGACTGAGAAAAGACTTACAGCAAGAGAGTCTCTGGTTTGAACTATAAACCAAGTCGAACACTTGTTCTCTGAGATAACTTCGAAAGTCCTTTTCTCTGATTTCAAATCAGGCCAAACAACTTGCTCTCTGATTCTTCCTGGTCACCGAACCCTTCTCCAAGTGTATAGAAACTTGGGCACCCTCCAATGACCTCCAAGAACCAAGCGGATGACTGTAAACTTTCAGCCCTAGAACCTCCTCATGTAGTTGGCTGAACTAGAACCACATGAGGGACACGCCAAGCAATGGCCCGCTCTAATACCAAGTTGAAAAACAGCCCACTTGATGTATGGAACTGTTTGAGATTAGATGCAAACCAGAAAATGAACAAACAAGAGAGGAAGAGAAGAGAGAGCTGGCGGCAATGAGTGTTAGAGAGTAAGAGGTTCGAACATAACCCCTCTCTAACACTCTAAACATCTTATTAATAAGTTAATCTTTGACAAATTACAGAGAGGCCCTTGAGTGAGCAGGAAAATACAAAAAAACAGAATATTACAGAGTATGGGCCCAGAATAAGGCCCACAACAGAGAGAAACATAACATAACCTGAAATGACAGTCTATGGCCATTTGGCCCATCTTCTCTACAGATTTGACCATATGTTTCCACATACCTCATTATAGTTTCTTGTTACTCATTCTGTATGCTCACTTATCAAAATACATTTTTCTTTTAGATTTTTACATGATAGATTTGAAAATTACCAAGATTTTTCTTATTTAATCAGTATCAGAACAAAGAAATTTTATTTACGTAATATAATAGTAGAGTTATCTTAAAGCAATTAGAGGGGCAATAAGAATTAAGTTGGTTTAATGGTATCACTGCTGATAAAAGCCACAAATGCTTGGTACACCAGGTGACCATTTGTTACCCTGCCAGCATATTTGGTGCCTTCCAGTTCCTTCAAAAAATGCACCACTGAATGGACCCTTTAAGAAAGTGCCTCACCTCATCATTGGCATCCTCATTAGAAAGGAGATGAAAAATAGAAACACGGCATGCATATATGATAAAAAACTCACAAAGACAACAAACCACTAAACTCTGCACTTCTAGAACTCGTATACCTTTTCATCATATTCATACTTTCTGATTACTTTTTGAAGTAGGTGGAGCTTCCTGTTCTATATTCTCAAGAAAGTTTGATGTTGCCAATTTTCCATATGAAGAGCCATAGCAAGAAAGATAAATGTAACTTCAACAACCAACAAAGATCTAAAGAGAGATTATCTAAGTAAAATTTTGTTAATTTTTTTGTTATGATTTATTTATATTCATTTATGATAAATTTTTTTCCAAAGCTACATGGATTCCCCATTTTATAGAAGCTTTTGTACACCTTATGTTATACCCTCTTTCTTTTTATTCTTGAATAGTGTTGAAAATTTATGTTACTTTTTGAAATAATTGTACAATAGTTTATCTTCAAATAATAAGAATAATAGAAAGACTTCGTTTGTTGGGGTCGGCACATCAGATGAACAGTGTTTTTCTAGTGATTCCGGAATTGATAAATGTACTAATATCTAGGTAAGTAACAAAGTATAACCTATAAGCCATGAAGATATGGAACACCACTGAGACCAATATTGGATGAAACATTGTATGATCATTGATCAAGAATATACTTACTCCAGGAGTTTGGAAAGCATCTTGCAAGCCAAGCATCTGCGTTTCTGATGGTTCCTCCAAAACCTAGAAAAGGGAAAGATCAGAATGGAAGAAGCTGAAAGAAGAGAAGGGAAGAACGGAACTCTTTTTGAGGTTCAAAAGTTGCCACAATAACAAAAACGTGGAGTTACATACCAAATCAGGGATCTGCAGGTTTGCAGCACCTACAAGGCTTGTTTTCACTGCCAAGAAATCAAATGCAGCTCCTGTTAAAATACAACTAGGATATGAAATTTATGCAGCCTAGTAAGTAAATTTACCTGATTTACTAGAAAATTCAAAACCACCAAGTGCTGGCATTGCACTGGTGCAAGCAGGGTATGCTATGGACATCAGATGTAGAAAAGATGCATGTATATTACTATCATCAGCATGACTAATGGATAAATGACCATCTTTATC
Source organism: Nelumbo lutea (assembly GCF_056320005.1). Taxonomy (NCBI): domain Eukaryota; kingdom Viridiplantae; phylum Streptophyta; class Magnoliopsida; order Proteales; family Nelumbonaceae; genus Nelumbo; species Nelumbo lutea. The sequence continues at coordinate 74,808,980 of NC_142685.1, forward strand.
CTTCCATCTCACTTCAAATTGCCCTTTTTCATTTCTTACTACTGACAGATTAGGCAAAGTTTCCTTGAAAAATTGTAGTGCAGGGGTTTGCATCTGTTCCTTATTAAAATTTGAGCGAAGCAACCGCAAGCCAGTTAGCAGATGTTCAATCTCCACATCACGAATAGCCCTGGTAGCTGCAATTCTCCGTTCGACTGTATGCAGGAAACAATATTTAGCACTTCCAGATCTTCTAAAGAGAATGAATATGGAATAAAGAATGGTATCTATAACAGAAAGACAAGATTTCATCAATTTCTTATTACTAAATTATATTTACAAACTGCTTATGAAAAGAACATTTAGGATAGCCCTGCATTCAACACATGCCATCAAAACAATTTCAATCAACAAGCTTTCTTACAAATGCAATATTCAGAACATCTAAGCTACTAAAGATATATTAATATTTTTTTATGAACTCCAAAAAATATTAATATATATGTTAAAATAAAAAAAATTCATGTATTTTCAAATCATACAACTGAATTCAACTAAGCCTTGTCCCACCTATATGGGCTGAAATCTTGTTCAATCATTCCACTTAATTTTGTAGCTATTTGCATAACTGCACTTTGGGAATGACTAGTTCTCTTTAGGCATAAATGAGTGTCTTTCCATCAAATGAATATCAAAAAATTATGAAAACATTTTCAAAACCCAATATCATAAACATACTATATAATTTGCAAATCATGTTCACAAACCATTTTCTCAATCATCTGTTAGCAAATTTTTTATATTTATCTAATTGAAGATCCACCAAAATATTCTGCCAAACTTTTCAAGGGGTAGATCCCTTGGACCTTTCAACATGACAACCAACCTCCATCCATTCTTTGAATGACCCCACATGCCCATGTATGTCCCTCAATTTGGCATCACTGGTCAAAAATATCAAACCCACCCAAGTCCTAGATAAAACTATATAACATTAACTTCTTTTCTGTAAACCATCATCATAATCTAAGTGTTATCCCAACTATATGGTGTTTCCAACATGAACCCTGTTTTGTCATTCCGTTCAGTTCAGTGCCATTCTTTACCCATCTCAGTCCAAATCAATGCAAGAACCCTTACTTATGTAAAGAAAGAAGATGAGAAAAAAAAACACTGTAAATCAACAAAATAAAAGCCATATAAACCAAATCCAGTAGGAAACTAAGAGATTCTACAATAGAATAATAAAGGAAGAAGATGAGAGGAAAAAAAAACAGTTCTAAAGAGAATTGCCTAGGAGTTTATAAATCCTTTGCTAAATAAGATCATTGTATAATAAAAGATAAAAGAACAATAAACTTGCCCACTTCTCAACACTCCCCCTCAAGCTAAGCATAAAGATCAACCATCCCCAACTTGCTTACATAGTGGTCATGCTTTGTCTTTTAGACAACTTTAGTGAATACATAAGCCAACAGTCCATCAGTGCCAACATATAGAAGACATACTTCTCCAAAAGTCACCAATTCGCTGATAAAGTGCTTGTCAATCTCAACATGCTTAAGTTTTGTCATTTTATACTACATTATGGGTTATGTTTATGGCTGCCTAATTGTCACAAATACATCATCATGGCCTTAACATATATAGTTCCCAACTCCTCCAACAAAGATCAAATCCACAGCATCTCTAAAATACCATGTGCCATTACTTGATATTCTACTTCAACAATATAGCAAGTAACATTGTTTCTCTCCTCCAAAAAATAAGATTTTTTTTATGAATAAGTATAATTTATTAAATCAGAAATATTCTACTTCAACTACCAAGTGCTGAACTCCTAATTGTTCTGCAATTTGAATACCTTGAACCGCCGCTAATATCTCAGCTCTATTGGAGTCTCCTATTCCCACGGGGCCTGAAAATAATGCTAATATTTTGCTTTCATTATCTCTCAGCACCCCTCCTATCCCCGATGGGCCTGGGTTTCCTTGGCTATTTCCATCAAAATTTAGCTTTACCCATCCTTCAGGTGGAGGCATCCACATTACAGATTTCCTGTCCCTCCTTGCATGGCTGTTAGCCACCACTATCCAATTTCTCCAAAAATCATCAAAGGAGAATGTATGAAATAAGTCCATAGTTCATAACCAATGGATGGCCCTAGTTAAGATACATTCCTCAACAGCTTGAGAGCTTCTTTCCTCCTTAAAAACCCTTGCATTCCTTTCTTCCTAGATTGTCCACAAGGCGGCTGCTCTAATACATCTCCACATTATTTTTCCTTTTTTTGTAGGCCACACAAAAAAGGAAGGATCGAACAGCTGACTTAAATCTGTGGTCAGATTCCACCTGCACCCAAACAAAGAGAAAATCCAACTCCAAATAGCACTAGAAAAGGAACAAGATACAAGTAAGTGAGAGCAATCCTCACCACTAGCCCTGCAAAGTACACACCAGTTAAGGAACAAACACAAAGAAGGCCTTTTCCTCTACAAGCAGTCCAAGGTATTAATCTTTCTATGAAACACCTCCCAGCAGAAAATAAAAACTTTAGGTGGAACCGGTTTAGGCCAAATCTCCTTGGTTGGAAAGCCCCACTATCCTTGGGAAGAGAAAAGGAATTTAAAATAGGAAGCACAGGTAAAGTAACCTTTTGGGTGAGGGGCCATAATCTCACATCCAAACTAAGAGGGTCCAAAAAGACACGGCCAAGAAGGAATAACAGATCTGAAACACTGTTAAGTTCATCATCCCTCAAGCCTCTCCGAAAGCCAAAGTCCCAACTTAAAGAGGGGGGTGAAACAGGAGAAGGGAGAAAATGAGAGAACTTTTTCCTTGTAAAGGAAAATAGAATAAAGAGACGGAAATTGGTCCTTAAGGGCAACACTACCCACCCAAATGTCTTCCCAAAATAAAATAAAGGTACCAAAATTGACATCATATCTGACAAAGTTGAGAAACTAAGGGAGGATACTCTGGATTGCTTTCCACGGGGAAGCCAACGTAGCTTGATGTGATACACCCGCATCCCATCCATTTTCTAGTCTACCATGTATGCTAGCTATCACTTCGTGCCACAACCTCTCCCTTTCTCTAGGCCATCTCCACAACCACTTTCCTAAGAGAGCTTTATTCTTGAGAGTTAACCTTCCTAGTCCCAAACCACCTTCCTCTTTACTTCTACAAACTATTTCTCAGTTAATTAGGTGGTCTTTCTTTTCCTCCCTTGGCTCCCAAAGGAAATTTCTCATTAATCTCTCCAACTTCTTAGCTTCCATATTAGGAATCCTAAACATGGAGAGGAAATAGACCGGTAGGTTTTCTAGGGTAGCTCTCAATAAAGTCACTCGACCCCCTATAGAGATATAGCTCTTTTTTTTAAGAAGTTAGTATTTTCTCAAACTTTTCCAACACTGGGGTCCAGAAGCTACTCTCTTTTGGGTTAGCCCCTAGAGGGAGACCTAAGTACTGCAATGGCCAAATAGCGACGGAACAACCTAAACAATCAGCCATATATTGGATAATCCCCTCATTCATGTTAACACCTACCACACAACTCTTCTCCAGGTCTATTCTCAAATTTATACCTCCTCAAAGTGTTGTATTAATGCTCTGAGATTCCTCACTTTTTGTCTGTCACCCCCTTCACAGAATATTATGATATCATCAGCAAACTGTAGGTGGATTACCCTAATATTGTTCCTTCCTATCTTCTAGCAACTCACTTCCTCTTCCCTATCTGCCTTAGAGATTAATCTACTGAAGACATTTGCAACTAATGTGAAAGGAAATGGGAAGAGTGAGTCACCTTGTCTAAGGCCTCTACAAGTAAGGAAAAAATCTTTGACCACCCCATTCACCAAGACTGAATAATGACAGGAGCTAATACAACCCTTTACCCAATTGCACCATCTATCTCCAAAACCACAGCACCCAAGGACCTCTAGTAAAAAACTCCAATCCACAAGATCATAAGCCTTCTCTAAGTCTAACTTACATGCAAAACCTTGATTCCCCGACTTTCTCATGTCCTCCACGCACTCATTTGCTATTAGGATATGATTTGTTATTTGTTGTCCCTACATGAAGGCACCTTGTGCTTGACTAATGATGAAGGGTAGTACTACTCGAATTCTTAATGACAACACTTTAGCCAGAATTTTATAGATGCTTGTAACCAGACTAATCGGCCTGTACTCCTTAGGGTCCTTCACATCTATCTTTTTTGGGATTAGGACTAAGGAAGTGGCATTCACTCCAAGGCTCACCCTTTTTTTGTCTGCAAACTCCTAAAACACCCCAATAAGATCTTCTTTTACCACATCCCAACAGTCCTGATAAAAAGCCATTGTGAAGCCATTTTGGCCAGGTGCTTTGCGTCTATCTATTGAGAATATCGCCTGTCTAATCTCTTCTTCACTGAAATCCCTCTCTAACCAATTTACTTGTTCTTTAGATAACCTATTCCACTCCAAATCATCCAATATTGACCTATTATTCAATGGTTTTCTATAGATTGATTTAAAGTGATCCACAAACATTCTTGTTATCTCATCTTGATTTGCGACTTCCTCCCCATTTACCTCTAACTTGGCCACAAAATTTTTCCTTCTCCTCCCATTAGACAACGCATGGAAGAATTTTGTATTTCCATCCCCTTCCTTGACCCATCTATGCCTTGACTTTTGCCTCTAGGAAATTTCCTGTCTCAGAAAAACCTCTTCCAAATCCTTCTTTAAATTTCTTCTCAAAATCCTTTCTTGTTCACTCATTATCCTTTGGGCTTCTTTGGAATCTAATTCTTCAATCCTAGACACCAAATTACCTTTTTGCTCCTCTATCCTCCCAAAGTGTTCCCTATTCCATTCCTTGATTTTGGATCTCAACCTTTTCAGCTTTTTGTGGAATCTCACTCCCTTCCACTTCACCCCTCTTACCTCTTCTCTCCACCACTCCCCAATCAGGTGCACAAAATCCGGGTGAGTCAACCACATATTCTCAAATCTAAACAGTTGTGAACCAAGGGCTAGTGTTTCAAGGCTTAACTGGATAAGGCAGTGATTAGAAATGACTGGATATGGCTCTAGCCATCGGGTTCCTCCAATGGTTCTCCCACTCTTCATTAAAGAGGAATTTGTCTAATTTCGAGCAAAGACGGTTTTCTTGGAAATTAGACCAAGTAAAATTGGCTTGTGAGAGGGGTAACTCCTTTAACCCACAAATATTAATGAATTCATTAAACTTTCTCATACCGGTTATGACTGTTCTTTGGGGATTATTTGATTCATTACAAAATCTAATTACATTGAAATCCCCCCCCCCCAAGACACCAAGGGCCCTCCCATAAACCTCGAATGCCATGCAACTCTTCCCACATCTCATTCCTCTCTCTATATGTATTGGGCCCATAGACATTGGTTAGAACCCAGGTAAAGCTATCCCCCCACATTCCTCACCTTTAAGGACACTGAATATCTCCCTATTAGCTCCATTGATTCTACTGCATCCTCCCTCCATAATGTTACTAAACATCCAGACGTTCCCCAAGAAGGAGCTGAAGTCCAACAAACTCCTCTTGATTTCGACACACTTCTGACCCAACTTCTATCCAATTCTGCTAATTTGGTTTCTTGTATCAACACTATATCCGGTTTCTCTCTTCTTAGTAAGTCTTTAGTTGCCCTTCTCTTTCTTTCACTTCCCAATCCTCTCACATTCCAGCTGATGATCTTCATTGAGCACTCCTTTCAGACACCCTTCCCAAGAGACTCCACCTTACAACAGAATCCTTTTTCTCTCCCTCTCCCACTGAATTCAATATCACCCTCAATATCTAAGATTAACCTTTCCACTTCTGATCTTTTCTTTTCCTTTTATTATTCCCCTCATTCTTCCTAGATAATGCATTAGCTTCAGCCACCTCTCCCTCCAAGTTGGAGCTTTTGTAGTATTCCTTCTCTTGAGAAATAGCTGCTCTCTCCCTTTGATCTAATTCCTCCTCCTCTTCCTTCTCCTTATACTCCTCCAACAAAGCGCAAATCATTTCCCATATTCTCTCCAATTCCTCCTCCTGTCTCTCTCTGGGTTTCCCATCTTATTTCCTCCAAGAAATAAGATTACCAACCACAAGAGTACAATAGCTTAAGTAAACCTCCTATAATCTATAGATCCATCCCAATCTGCGTGTATAAAACATTGTATCTTCAATATGCCCATAATCCAAGAATAAAATACCCCAGCATCTCTTTCAAGTATGCCAGAATCTTCTCAAATGCAACTAGATTGGATATGCTTGAATTGCCTGGTAGTACCCCAGCTAATTCTCAAGAGAGTTGTTGTAGTAGTTGTCCATTCAGTAGCCTTGATATGCTTGAATTGCCTGGTATACGTACATGGATTTAACCCCTATGGAGATTGCAATGAAGACACTCAAGTAAGTGACCACAGTGCACTCACATTGTAATCGGAAACCCAAGTTTCCACACTTAAATAACAAAGGAATTATGTCGAAGAACACCTAGTTACAACTGGCATAGCCTGAAAATCTCTACAATGCAGTCCCAATCAAAGTCTTAAATCACAACAAATAGACACACTCACGATGAAATGTACTGAACAATTATCTCAACACAAAAGTCCATGCAGTTCAGCACAACATTGTGGCAGTTATTGCGTTGTAATGATACATTACCAAGGTACTGAAGGCAATAGTCTAACATACAAAAGATCTACGAAGACAAACCAAAACATTAATGTTTCAACCAAAACGTTAAGGCATGAAAGGCTTTTAGAAACAGGGTTGTAGCTGAACTTGTGCTAACATGCAGATCCCGAGGAGAAGGGTAGAAACCCATACCGGCCCATATCAGCCCAACGTTCAAAGTATCAACACGTATCGGCCCATATAGGTCAATACGTATCATGTTGATGGCTTCCCGATACGCCCCTCCAGGGGTTGTATTGGGTCAGACCATGGTTCAAAGGGTAGTCGGGCCTTAAACTGACCCCTCTGAATCGGTTTTGAAAATAAAACTTTAAAAAAAAAAGTACCGATACAGGCCAATACGCCCTATTGGTGTATCGGCCTGTGTCGATACTTTGAACTTGATTGATACATATCGGGCCGTACCGGGAGCTTCTCAATACACCCCTACAAGGGGTGCTTTGGGGTTTCGACCAATTCATGGGGTGGACAGACCTTAAACCAGCCCCTCCGAACCATATTTGAAAAAAAAAAACTAAAAAAATAAAAAAATGCTATTGATACTGCCTAATACTTACCAGTGTATCAGGCGTATAGATATTTTGAACCTTGCCCGTACCCTGGGATCTCCATAGTAACACATGGTGAAACCTTACTTGTATCCTTTATGTCCCAAATCTAACTAAATAACAGACTTTCCCACTTCGAGGAAAGTTCCCTTTCCATTACGTGATTTCCTGTTCTATTAAGTGGCTTCCTCCTCTATAAATAGAAGAGACTCAAAGCATTCTGTAGACACATATCATCATCTCCCTATGTAAGCTCTGCCCAACTACTTTCTCATCTCTCTCCCAACCTCCATTATAGCCCTCCTTCAACTCTTCCTCCTCCCTTCTTCCTTCTCTCAGAGCCATCTATCGTCTTTCAAGTAGACCCCTCATTATTTCCTTACCTCCTCACCTACACCTAGAAGAGATTCCTTAATTGGAATGATGTGGTGATGGTGTAGAAATCATGAAGCACAGGCAACCAACTCAACAAAGCTTCCATTTCTTCATCTTTGGTAGCATTTTTGCCTAAATACATTTTTGGCACAAAGAAGCTTATCAAAGATTGCTCCAGACTTAATTACACCATTAGTACTCTCAATGAGTTTGTTATCATCAAAATGAATAGGGTCCACAAAGGCTATGGCCATACTTTTTGCCTCCCAAACCTTTCCATCTTCTCCTTCTACTTCTATTATTCTCAATAATTTCTACCTCTATCTTCCAAATAATTCCACTTGGTTTTTGTAGAGAAACAGCTTATTAGTATTTATCCTATTCATTTATGTTGCTTCTATAGTGTTCCTCTTAGGTTTTTATTGTTGTTATTAGATTATTAGGAAAGCAAGGCATTTTGGTCATTGTTGCCTTCTAATTAGATCAGCACATAAATACAACTTATTTGGGGCAGCAGTTACTTATTTGCTGCTCCCCTTCTCTCCTACTTCCTCTTCTCTTTTCTCTGCTACTATTCTATCCCTTTTCTCTCCCTCTCTTCTCTATTTATTTATTTTTTTATTTGAACTGTGACCTGGTGACTGACTGCTCAACAAGTTGGTACAAGGGCAGGTTCAGTCTTGGTCTAGATCTCAAGTTGGTCGATCCAGTCAGCTACATGAGATGGATTAGAGACTGGAGACATAAGTGCTATATGACTTGATTGTTGAATGTTGTTAGGTTCTGATTCGCTGCCGAATATGGAGTTTCTTGGAGACCGCACATTGACCCAGAAGGATCAGAGAAATAATATCGGATTGTGGTTAAGTGATCAAATCACTGATTGAGGCTGGCGCCCAATGTTTTTTGGAGGGAGCAGCTACATCTTCTTGCTCTCTAGGTCCAATTCTTGATTTTTTTTCATGAAATTCATCTAAACTCTAATTTGTTGACAGCTAATTTCTTTTATCCTAACCCGTTGACAGGTAATTTCTTGATTTTCTTGTGGTGTTTTCTGAGCTTTGTTCTCCTTAGGGAAGTGTGAATAGGGCATAATATAGTTTCATTTCTTCTCTTTTAATCTGGTTGGTGAGCTTGAGTGTTGTGGGCAATATGGAAACTGCTAGAAGTAAGCCTAAAATTAATGAAGATGTATTGGGGGTTGGAAGTATGGCAGATAGCAACACCTTTCAAATCACTACAGTTAAGCTTGATAGAATGAATTACTAGGAGTGGGCCCAGTCTGCTATGATGGAAATTGAAGGAAGAGGAAAGATAAGATGTTTTATTGGTACACCAGCGGACCAGCCACTATGGACCACACTCACAATCAATGAATCCAAGAGAACAGATTTTGATCAACGTTGTAATAATTTGTGTATTTAATCAAAGAAATCAAAAGGAGAAGAAGAGGGAAGAGAGAAGAAGGCATCGAACAGCCATCCTCATTTCTTCAGACTTCGAATAGTAAAACCCTAACGAAATAAGTAATAAAATCATTTTATGAAATAAAAAGAATGATTCGGTGTATCTTACTTATCTTAATATTATAAATTCAAAATATAAAACAGATAAGAAACTTAAAGAATTTATATATAAATGTCATGGAATTTGGGTGAGGCAAGCCCCAAAAAGTGCCTAGATGCTTAGGCGTTGCCTTGACAACTATGATTTTGTGTTACCATCTCCCTCCAAAAGCCATTTACATCTTGATTTCTGTCTCCAAGAAGTTTCCTCCTTTCTCAATATCTCCTAATCCACTTTTAGACTCCATCATTCTGGTCTTTCATCTACACGAACCTCTCAATTTACTTTGTTTTTGTCTAGCTCCCCAATCCTTTTAGAAATTCTCTCCTTTGTTTCTCCAAGTCTACCAAACTCTTCTTTATTCCAATCCTTGATTTTTTTTTCTTTTATGCTTCAATTTTTTACAAAATTGAACCCCTCTATTACTTACATTGATTCCACCTTCCTCCCACCATTCTTTTATCTTTTTCAATAAACTTTGGTACTTCAAACCACATATTTTCAAATCTAAAAGGTATAGGGCCCCAAGGTGAAAATCCTATCTAGACACAAAGGACAATGGTCAAAGGTTACCCTAGGGAGTGCTTTCAGCACTAGGTATCCCTATAACTCTTGCCACTCAATAGGGAAAAAAAAACTACCCAATTTTAAGCATACTTGAATTTTCTAGAAGTTGGACCAAGTAAAACAAGCTTGCAGCAAGGGGGTTCTTTAAGCTCTTGGCTTTTGTTGAGCAGAAGAAGAAGAAGAAGAAGAAGAAGAAGAAGAAGAAAGGAAGGAAGAAGAAGAAGGAGAAGAGAAGAGGCTGCAGGCTTAAGGCCTCAAAAGAACAGCTTCATGCGAGTGAAGCATTTGTATTTATACTATACTGGCCGTACAACACAAGAGGTCTACAAAATTACAAAAATACCCCTGTGGGCACTAAACCTGTGTACAGTACATACAATACCTCTGTCAACACTCCCCCCTCAAGTTGGGGCATAGATATCAATCATTCCCAACTTGTCACAGAGATCTTGGTGTCTGGAATGGTTTAACCCTTTTGTAAAGATGTCTGCTAGTTGGTCTTCAGAGCTGATGTATGGAGTGCATACTTCGCCTGTGATGCTTTTCTCTCTGATAAAGTGTTTGTCAACTTCAATGTGCTTTGTTCTATCATGTAGTACCGGGTTAGCAGCGATACTTATAGCTGCCTTGTTGTCACAGAGTAGAGCCATGGGTTTGTCCACTGGAAAATCCAACTCTCCTAATAGATTCTTTATCCACATACCTTCGGCTACTCCGTGTGCCATTGCACGATACTCAGCTTCAGCACTAGATCTAGCTACCACGGTTTGTTTCTTACTCTTCCAAGTAACAAGGTTCCCTCCTACAAAGGTGCAGTAACCACTAGTAGACCTTCTATCACTTTGAGATCCAGCCCAATCCCCATCTGTGTAAATTTCAACTCTCAAATGTCCATGTTTCTGGAATAATAAGCCAGCACCTGAGAACTTCTTAAGATACTGCAGTATTCTCTCCGCTGCTTCAAGATGAGTGGACCTAGGCGCATGCATGAACTGGCTGAGGACACCAACAGCATATTCTATGTCTGGACGAGTCACAGAGAGGTACAACAATCTCCCTACAAGCCTCTGAAATTGCTTCACATCCTTAAGAGGTTCACCTTGGTTGTCACTTAACTTATGGTTGGGGTCAATGGGAGAGTCAGCTAGCTTAACCCCAATCTTTCCAGTGTCCTTAAGCAAGTCCAGGACATATTTCCTTTGGGAGATGAAGATACCCTTTTTTGATCGGACAACCTCAATTCCAATGAAGTATGTGGTAGGACCTAGATCTTTCACTTCGAACTGAGTGGCAAGGAAGCCCTTCAAACTTTGAATTTCATCCTTCCAATCACCAGTAACAATTATGTCATCCACATATACTATTAGGGCAGCCATTTTACTTTCTCCCCTTTTTACAAACAGTGTGTGATCTGACTAACATTGCTTGTATCCCCTCTACTGAACTGTAGTATGAAATTTGTTGAACCAAGCTCTTGGTGATTGCTTCAGCCCATATAAAGACTTCTTTAACTTGCACACTTTTTGTTCATTTCCTTGAGCCAGAAAACCAGGGGGTTGAACCATATAAACTTCCTCTTCAAGGTCACCATTCAAGAAGGCATTCTTGATGTCGAGCTGATGTAGATCCCAATTCAGATTGGCAGCAAGTGAGAAAAGTACTCTAATAGAGTTCATTTTGGCAACAGGGGCAAAGGTTTCTGCACAATCAACTCCATATACTTGAGTAAAACCCTTTGCCACCAAACGAGCTTTATACCTCTCCACGGTTCCATTAGCCCCATGTTAAACAGTGAACACCCATTTACATCCAATTGGATCCTTTCCCTTAGGGAGATCAACAAGTTCCCACGTGCCATTCTTGTGAAGAGCATCAATTTCTTCCTTCATGGCATTTGTCCATTCTAGTACTGAGAGAGCTTCTGCCACATTCTTGGGAATAGGGATACTGTCAATGGAGGTAAGGAAGGCACGAAATGAAGGTGAGATGTTCTCATAGGAAACAAAGTTGGAAATGGGGTGTTTAGTGGTGCACGACCTAACACTTTTCCTGTGGGCAATAGGAAGGTCAAGATCATTAGCAACAGGGAGGTCAGGACCATCATTGGGAGTCAAGTTACCTGAGTGAGTATCATCTTCCCCCGAGGAATTTGATGGTACTTGAGGTACAACTTCTAGATTCTCCAGAGCTCTTGAACCTGGTTGGCCTTTACGACGACGAGAAAAAACACGGAAAGGTGGAGGGTCAGAAGGAGAAGGGGAAGGAGGAGAAGGATTAGGAAGAGGAGGAAGCTGAACCAGTTTCTCCTCATGTCTACACTCCCCGTGAGGAGAAACAGGAAAGAAGGGCTCATCTTCAAAGAAGGTAACATCCATGGAGACATAGAATCTCCAAGAAACTAGATCAAAGCAATGATACCCTTTCTGAGAGAATGAGTAGCTAAGAAATATGCACGGGATAGAACGAGAGTCCAATTTCCCTTGGGTGGGAGATAGGTTTTGGACAAAGCACCGACAACCAAAAACACGAGGAGGGATAGAAAGAAGAGGGGCCTTAGGAAAGATAAGCTGATGTGGGGCTTTGTACTCTAACCAATGAAAGGGCATTCGGTTAATGAGGTATGTAGAACAAAGGACAGCCTCAAGCCAAAATCGTTTGGGAACATTCATGTGGAGTAGTAGACCCCGTGCCACTTCAAGGAGGTGTCGGTTCTTCTGTTCAGCCACACCATTTTGTTGTGGTGTGCGGGCACAAGAGCTCCGATGAAGTGAGCCATGTGAAGCAAAGAACTCCGTGAGGTCACTATGAAAAAACTCTTTTGCATTGTCTGACTGAAATATTTGAATCTCAGTCTGAAATTGGGTGAAGATCATCCGCTGAAAATCTTGGATAATTTTTGGTACTTCCTCACGGGTTCGCATTGGATATACCCAAGTGTATCTGGAATAATCGTCAATGAAGGTAATGAAGTACTTGTAGCCACTCTCAGAAGGTAAAGTAATAGGGCCCCACACATCAGAATGCACAATGTGAAAAGGAAACTCAGATTTACTATTTCTTTGAGGAAATTGAGTTCTACAATGCTTGCTTAACTGACATGTTTGACAAGAAAAATTAGAAAAAGACACTGACTTACACAGTTCTGGGACAACAACTTTCAAGGACTCAAAGGACAAATGACCCAGACGACAATGCCACAAATATGTTTTACTCTTTCTAAACTGACTCATAGACTTTGTAACATGAAGGCCAGCCATATTCTCCAGCATGTAGAGTCCATCAACCATACGTCCCCTACCAATCGTCCTCCCCAAGGCTAGATCCTGAATCACACAATAGGAAGGGAAAAAAAGTCACAGAACAGTTTAAGGAATTTGTAACACTACTGATTGAGAACAAATTCATAGGGAATTTTAGAACATGAAGAACATCAGAAAGAGTAAGGCCAAGGGGAAGAGAGAGAGTTCCTTGACCAGCTATGGAAGTGTATGATCCATCAGCTAGTCTCACTTTATCTCTTCCAGAAAGAGGGTGATAAGTTTGAAAGTAAGAGGACATACCAGTCATGTGTTTTGATGCTCTAGAATCAATGATTCATGGAGAGTCAAGGTTGTGAGAAGCAACATGGAAAGTTGTGACAGGATTACCTGATGTGGATGCAAAAGAGGTGGTGGGAGGAGCATCCACCTGGTGAATTGCTCTACCATAAAGCTCCAAATGGTCACGGAAGGAGTTTACAATATCCTCCCTTGGGTCAGATCCAGAGTAACTATGTTGGCCATGTGGTGTTTGAGTCACAGTAGAAGTGGAGGGCTGATTCTCCCGAGTAACCATGTTGGCCATGTGGTGTTTCTTAGTACCTTGTTGCATGGGCCTTCTAATTACATCTAAGCCTTGCTTCTTAGGTAGATCCTGAGCCCACTTTGGTTTCCCATGGAGATCCCAACAAATATCTTTGGTGTGTCGGGGCTTCTGACAATTAGTGCACCACAATTTTTCCTTATCTTCTGATTTCTTCTGGAGATCCCCTCTCTTGGAAGAAGGTCCACCACTAGTAGAGGTACCCCCCCTTTGCCTCCAACACAATTGCATCCCCTTCGGTGTTGTTCATCAAGTTTCTCTTGCTCTCTTCAGACTGGACAAGAGCATAGACCTCCTGAATTGAAGGAAGATCCTTAGAACTTAGAATTTGTACTCTGATAGATTCATAAATAGGATTGAGACCATGTAAAAAAGCAAACACTCTTTGCTATGAGACAAGTTTCTTATACAATTTTGCATCTTCATCACACTTCCAATCAATATTCTGGTAATGGTCCAACTCCTTCCAAATAGTGGTCAAGTCAAAGTAATAAACTGATAAACTTCTCTCCCCCTGTTGACAAGTAGATGAGGTTGCTTGCAGTTGATAAATCTTGGCATAGTGTCGAAGTTCAGAATATGTGGATTTTGCCTGTTCCCATATCTCATTTGCAGTTTCAGCTCACATGAAGTTCTTCCTTATTTGCGGTTGCATGGAGATCAAAAGCCATGACATGACCATACTATTCTCCTTATCCCATCTATCATGTTCTGCATTTCCAAAAGGTGGTTCTTTGATTATTCCATTTATGTAGCCTATTTTTCCCCTTGCAATTATGTATAACTTGATCCCTCTTGACCACTCTAGGTAATTTAACCCATCAAGAGGAACAACGGCCATAGGGAAGGATAGGTCACTGCTCCCACTCATTCCATTCAGCATTGTAGAGATTCCAGATGTAGCTGAATCTTCACTATTCATGATTCTAGGTTTAAAAGTACACAAAACCAAAGGCACACTGCCTTACAGAGCTACTACAGTCCACAACTAGGCACTTGCTGATTTCCGATTTCACAGAGAACCAAGCATAAACACTGCAGCTGTAGTACTAGTTTGTATGACCTACACTTTGTAGGAGTCCACAGAACAATATACGAACACTGCACTTGCAGTGTAACCAGGTTTGAATGACCTACAGTTTTACAAATTTCATGAAGCTCTCTTAGTAGGAACAGCAATACAAGTGGTGGTTCACCACACCTAATCGGCTGATATCCACTTTCCAGGGCAGCCGAACAGTCACTTAGGGTTTAGGGTTCATCAACAGTCCCTTAGATAGCTGAATAGAGCAACACACAATCAGAGGAGGGAAAAAAAACAGCCAAACAGTCCCTACACAATCAAAGGAGCAACACACCATCGAAATAGTGCAAGAAGAGAACCATAAACAGAGAAACTTCAGTTCAGTACCTAGGTCACCCGAACTCTGAATAGGCAGTACACTAATGGACTAATCTTCTCTACAGGCCAGAACCCTTCTTCATACATCTGGGATGGTTTTCTACAGTCTTCTTAGCTGAGCAACTCCAATCACCAGTACCTGGGCTGGAGGATAAAGAAGAAAAAACTTGTAGCAGAACCCTTTTCTGCGCTAGAAAGTTGAACAGTCAGCTTTCTTGTAGCAGAGCCCTACTCAGCAGTGGAGACTAACCGCAACACTAGAGAATGCTTCCTCTTCCTTGTCTTCTAGCATCAGGACTATAGCTTCTACGCAGCAGTGGAGAGAGATCTCAGCTGGTTGTTTTCCAGGCCTGGTCGGTTCTGCACTGATACCATGTTGAGCAGAAGAAGAAAGGAAGGAAGAAGAAGAAGGAGAAGAGAAGAGGTTGCAGGCTTAAGGCCTCAAAAGAACAGCTTCATGCGAGTGAAGCATTTGTATTTATACTATACTGGTCGTACAACACAAGAGGTCCACAAAATTACAAAAATACCCCTGTGGGCACTAAACCTGTGTACAGTACATACAATACATCTGTCAAAAGCTTTTATATCAGATGGATGTAAAGAATGCCTTTCTTAATGGAGACTGTTGTTAGAGTTGTTATTAGAATTGTTTTTGTTGTTAGAGTTGCTTACGTTGTTAGTCTAGGGTGTTGTCAGCATGTTCTTAGCCTTTTATTTAATGTTTTTTATTAGGGTGTTCTTCCAGGGGTAGATATGTCATTTTCCTCTTTTATTTTTTTATGTTATGATAGATAGAAAGTTGGGCGCTACCAGCCCAGGTTTTTGGCTCTCACCTCTCTCTTCTCTTCTTCTCTTCCTCCTCTCTCTTTTCTAGAAGAAAACAAAGACCTATAGGAGGAAGTATGAACATGCCTCCAAGAGCGAGTTTTCCTAATAGTGAGGGAAAGGTGTGTCATCTAAAGAAGTCTATGCATGGACTCAAACAGTCTCCCAAAGCCTGGTTTGATAGGTTTAGATGAGCAATCTCGGTGGTTGGATTCTCTCAATCTCAGGATGATCATATTTGTTCATAAGAAGGCATGATGATCGGGTGACTATGTTGATACTATATGTTGATGATATTGTTGTGACTGGTGATGACATCTCTAGAATCTCTCAACTGAAACCCTTCCTTGCCTTTAACAACTAGCAAAACTAGGTTCAGGTTTTGAAGTCTTTAAGGGTCCAAACAACATACAACAAGGGTGAGCAAGCCAAAGTCCCCCTCCCTTTTCAATTAGTGTTATGCATCTTCATTATTCTTAATACAAGACATCTTTCATAAAAAGAAAGAAATAAAAAAGGGGATCCTCTTTCCTTTTCCTCCCCCTCCTCCTTCCTCCTCTTAAGGAGGCTTACACCTTGTGCTCAAGAGGTTTAAGCCTCTTACATTCTAAACTACACCTCACACCTCTAGGCATTGAAACACCTCAAGTCATGCATCTGCATTTTAATCAAAACTTAATTGTAAGAATCACAAGTTTGTTCAAAAGCAATGAAAACCTTTGAATTGAGGAAAATAGATCTAAAACTGGAATTTTCCAATGAAATTTTTTACATAGGTCTGGAATGGATAGTTAGTTGTAAGGGGTGACCAAAATTAGTAAGATTTGGAGTATGATTAGCACAAAAGAACAAAATTTACTTTGTAAGAAACCTCAAAGAACTATAATCCTAGGTTCTAGGCAGATTTTCAGTCCTTCAACAATGTTTGAGCCCACTAAATACATGGACTAATTTGATATAGTTTAAGAATCTCCCATGACAAACATATGCCCAAGTTTTTTATCTCTTAGTATACGTAGATATCATGTTTGTTTCCATTAGTCATAGGACATGATTGTAAGCCCACAATGAAAACTAGATATCTAGTTCAGGAAAGTTTTATCGACTAGAAATTACAAGTTCAGAGTATATACTTGAAACAAGCAAAGAAATTTTTAATGCCAAAAGCCACCTAGCAAAACTTGCATCATTTTCTGAAAATAATTTTCCATGGGCCAGGTTTTGAAAGTTGAAATACTTTATGATTTACTTTATGGGAAAAAAAAGGCATTTTATAGAATATATCTAAATCAGATATCTTACAAGGCCCTCAACTTTAACAATTTAACAATTTAACCAGCAAAGATGCTGATCATATATTATTTAATGATCAAAGAGAAGAAGAAAAGGGGGAGGAGAGAGAAAATAAATGCAAGCTACAAGTGAAAAATGGAACTTTCACCTTCATGGTCATTTGATGTATCATATTGCTTTTTGACTTGTGGCTCCTTGCGATTACTGCCTAAGTTGTTATCAAGGGTCTCGGATTTTCTTTTGGCATTTTTCCTGGGCCTTCCTCTTGCCATTAAACAAATATTATGAAAACAAACTCGGATACTATAACTTGACAGAGGCTCTCTTTACACCAATGAGAAGAGGTCCTGATGAGGCCATATATGAAACTGCTTCTTTCTGTAGCATCATACATATTAAAGATGTAAGATAGGCACATCGATAGAAAGGAAGTGAAAAAAGAGATCCATCAGATTATAAATCATCATAATGAAATACAAATATAATATACTTATATACATATAAGCATACATAAGCAACCCAGATTTGTACATGTTACACTTTGTGTTTTTGATCTTATGCTTTGTGCCTCAATAAATGTTTTCTTTCTTGAGATCTAAAAATAGTGCCTTAGTAAATGCCGTCAACTACAAAAGAGAGAAATTGTTAACTGTTCCAACTGCCAGAAACAAAAAAAGAATGTTAAAAAATGTTAAAACGGTTAATAGTTTTATAATAGTGTGGCACAAGTACACTATAGTCTTTTTATTTTATTTTTAATTATGTAATGTTGCCCTACTACAAATACAAAGGCTGGCACCGCCAGCACAATCTTTTTACTTCCAATCCTTCATTTCTCTCTTTTCCTCCTCTCCTCTCTCTCCTTCCTCTTCTATTTCTTTCTATCAAGAAAACATGGTATAAGAGCAACTTCCTTGGGTCTGAAGACAGTTCAATCAAGGATTCCATTCTTATTTTGCAATTTTTCCAGCTCAAGACATAGAGAAACTTACACCGGCTGGTCTGAGAGGAACTATCTACTGTTTTCCTTTTCTTCTCTTGGTTGTATGCCAAGATATACCCTATGACTGTACCTATTAGATGCTATGAAAGAGTTTACGTTATTTTTTCAACTCCTATGTGGATTATCCATTGTACCCAGGTAAGTGGGTCTTGTAGGTCTGGGATGACCTGTATCTGCTCATCTGCTGTAACAGCAGTGTTGTGCATGGTTTTTGGTGACAGAAGTGATCATGTGGCCTAGAGAAGGGAAAATCGATACTCATGGGCCTGTGCAAACTTAGTTTTTCGCTTCTAGAATTGCTCTGTAATCAGTCACAACATATTCTAGGAGAGAAGACGAGAGAGAGAGGAGAAGAAAAAGAGAACGAACAGAATGAGGGAGAAAAAATGAAATGGGTTATTGATGGCTCCCATTTTACCCTAATATATTAATAAGATATATAATTACAGAGTGGTCCTTGGAAGAAAGAAAAATAACAAGAAACCCCTTGTGCCTGAAACACCCCTTACAACACTCCCCCTCAAGTTGGGTTGTAAATATCATGCATACCCAACTTGGTACATAACTCTTCAT
The DNA here is from genome assembly GCF_056320005.1 of Nelumbo lutea. NCBI lineage: Eukaryota > Viridiplantae > Streptophyta > Magnoliopsida > Proteales > Nelumbonaceae > Nelumbo > Nelumbo lutea. The sequence continues at coordinate 74,827,702 of NC_142685.1, forward strand.
GGTGCAGGGCATTTAGTCCTTTCATAAGGACATCAACCATTTGTTACTTTGATTCAATAAAAGATATACAAATTTAACTCCCTTTCCATTCTTTCACAAATGAAGTGCTTGTCAATCTCAATGTGTTTGATCCGCTCATGGAGAACTGGATTGTGAGCAATACTAATAGCAGATTTGTTATCACAACACAATGACATAGGATCTGAATTCCCTATACCCAACTCAGTAAGGAGGTTTCTCAACCACAATGATTCTGCAACTCCTTAAGACATAGCTCTATACTCAGCTTCAGAACTTGATTTTACTACCATTGACTGTTTCTTACGTCTCTAAGTGACTAAATTCCCTCCTACAAAAGTGCAATAACCATTTTTTTATAAATAAAAGTGCAATAACCATTAGTAGACTTCCTACCATCAATAGAATCTACCCAGTCAGTGTCAATATAGCCTTCAACCTTTGTATGCCCATGGTTGGTAAACAGGAGACCCCTACCTGGATGTTTCTTCATGTAAGCTAGAACCCTCTCCGCAGCCTTGAAGTGAAAGGATTTAGGTTAATACATATATTAACTCAAAACACTCACTGCAAAGGCAATATCCGACTGAGTCATGGAAATTTATAACAACCTCCTAATAAGTCTCTGATACTGATGAACATCTGAACCTGTCTCACTTTCACAATTTCCAAGTTTATGACTTGGATTAATATGAGAACTGACCAGTTTACACCCTAGTTTCCTGGTATCTTTTAACAAGAATAAAATTCCTTTGGGAGAGTAAAGATACCCTTGTCAAACCGAGCAACTTCAATACCAAGGAAATATTTCAGAGGTCCAAGATCTTTAACTTCAAACTATGAAGCTAAAAATTTCTTCAACTCTTAAATTTCTTCCTCCCAATTTCCTATAATCACCATATCATCCACAAACAATCACCATAGCAACCAATTCACCTCTTTTCACAAACAATGTATGACCAACTTGGCATTGGACAAAACCAATCTGTTGGACGATGCCATTGAAACTCTCAAACCATGCCTTGGGGAATTACTTCAATCCATATAAGGATTTCTTCAAACAACAAACTTTATCCTCACTACCTTGCACCTGAAATCCAGGAGGTTGGATCATACATACTTCCTCATCAAGATTACCATTCAAAAACGCATTATCTTTTTTATGAATAATTCAAAAACGCATTCTTTACATCCAATTGATGAAGATGCCAGGAGAAATTGATAACCAGGGATAAGAGCACTCAAATAGAATTCATCTTGGCAATTGGAGTAAAGGTTTCAATACAATCCACACCATGTGTCTGTGAAAAACCCTTTGCTACCAGCCTCACCTTATACCTTTCAATAGTCTCATCTACACGATGCTTTACAATAAAAATCCACTTACAATCAACTGGCTTCTTTCCATTTAGAAGATCAATAAGGTCTAATGTGTGGTTTTTATGAAGGGCATAAATTTCCTCACACATAGCATTTTTTGCATTAGGTAATTCCAAAGCCTCTATAACACACTAAGGGATAGAAACACTACAAATAGTAGAAATAAAGGTAGGATAATAAGGAGACAAATGAGCAGTGGAAGTAAAGAGGGCAATAGGGTGCTTGGTTCAAGCCCTCACACCCTTATGAAAAGCAATGGGAAGGTCAATATCACAAGAGGTTCAAATATACCTGAAGGGTCATAGATATGTGGATCTGCCTCATGAGAGTAGCTACACTCTAGCTGGTTCTACACTTGAGTTTAGAGGTTGATCTAACAATGGGCCTTTATAATGTTACCAAGTATAACGAGAAAAAGTACAACAAGACGGTAGAGGCACAGGAGGTTTCTGCTGAGGCGATGAAGACTAGATTGGGATTGCAAGGGACTAGGAACTGGGGAACGATAAGAAAGAATGTCTCACCTCACCACCACTCTCTCCCTTAGGTGAGGCGACAAAGAAAGGACATAACTCAAAGAAAGAAACATCCTTAGAGATGTACACTTTGTGAGACATAGGGCCAAAGCATTTATATCCCTTGTGAGTAGAAGGGTAACCAAGAAACACGCAAGGAATTGCACGAGGGTCCAACTTACTGGATGAGGGAGAAAGGTTCTGAACAAAACATCAACACCCAAACACATAGAGAAGAATGGAAAACAAAGGAGATGAAGGGAAAACCAACTGATGTAGGGCCCGTGAGTCCAACAATCACGAGATTGCATCAGATAAATCCATGTGTAGCATGAGTAATCATCAATAAAACTTATAAAATACTAATATCCACAATATGGAATGGAAAATCAGCTCTTTTATTAATAGGAGGATATGAGCTTCTACAATGTTTGCTTAACTAAACTGACAAGTAGCACATTCTAATGATGACAAATATACTAACTTGAACAAGTCTGGAAACAAAACCTTCAAGGAAACAAAGGACAAATGACCCAAACGACAATGCCAAAGGTAAATCCGGTCTTTATTATATTGACTCTTAGCTAAGCTAGACTGACTCAACAAACTAGTGCTCTTAGAAGAACAAGGAGCCATTGAATCCAAAATGTAGGGTCCATCTATCAGGCGACCTCTACCAATCATTCTCCCCGAAGTCAAATCCCAAAACATACAAGAGTTAGGAAGAACGATTACAGAGCAATTTGTAGATTTTGTAATGCAACTAATAAACAAGAGATTAATAGGCACCTTTGGAACATGGTAGACATCAGATAGAGTTAGGCCAACTAGAAGAGGGACAACTCCCTATCCAGCAATAGAAGAACAAGAGCCATCAGTAAGTTTAACTTTACCTTTTCCAAACAAAATACAATAAGAGAAAAGTGAAGACTTACCAGTCATATGGTTGGTAGCACCTGAATCAATGATCCGGGAAGACTGAGAAGGAACTAAAGAAACATGTAAAACATTGGCTTAGTTACCTAAATTTGTTGTATATGAGATGGATGGAGTAATAGAGGTTTCCTCCAACTATCTAAGAAAACACCCAAACTGTTCAAACTAATAACTCATGGTACTTAGAAGACCCTCCTTAGGTGTAGAGGCCAGGGGCTGAATTGGGGCAATGTTGCTTGTTTTCCAAGTTAAAGATATCAGAGAAGGAGAAGAAGAGAAGAGGAAAAGAGAAGAGAGAAGAGAGAAGAGAAAAATTTTGGATTCAAAATCACATAGCTGGCGGTGCCAGCTATTAGCTTTTATATTAGGGCGACCCAACTAATAATAAAGATAAGTAGAATTACAAGACTGCCCCTTGCGGCACTAAAGGACAGAAATATAAATAAAAAAACTGAGAACAACTAACTGATTTAAACATTGCTCTAACTGGACTACTAACCATCATGACTAGTAATGGAAGAAGCATCATTAGCTGCATTAGGTCTTTCGTTCTACTTCTCTAAAGATTTTTAGGTTTTCCAACGAAACTCCTTTGCGTGTCCAGGTCTTACAATGAGTACACCAAAACTTGTCTCTATCACCTCCACCTTTTTTTTTTTTGTACCCCATTCTTCTTGTTGTCCCCCTTGGACAATAAGGCCACTTGCTCCCCCTCAGGAGGATTCGTAGCATCCCTCCTAGTTTCCTCAAATTGTATCAAAGTAAACACTTCTTCAAGTCCTAGAAGCTCCTTACCACCCAAAATCTGAACTTTGATAGGCTCATAAATAGGATTCAAAACTGCTAAGAAGGCAAATACCCTTTCTTGAGAGAGCAACTTTTTGTAAGTAGAAGCATCCTCTTCACTCTTCCAATCTATAGAGTATAGACTTGTAGTGGCCCAGTTCTGTCCACATAAAAGTGAGGGCAGAATAATAGGCTACAAGAGACTTTTCTCCTTGTTTCAATGGAGCTGACTCCACTTGAAGTTGGTAGATTCAAGAAAAATGCCTTTGTTCAGAGAATGCGGACTTTGATTGGTTCCAAATTCCCTTGGCTATTACAGCCCACATAAAATTCTTTCTAAGTGTAAGATGAATGGAAGATATAAGCGAAGACATAATAAGGTAGTTCTCTTGCTCCCACTTCTCATACTCAGCCCCTTCATAAGTAGGCTTCTTAACTGTCCCAGTAAGGTACCCTAACTTTCCTCTAGCTCCAACAAACATCTTCACATTTTTGGACCATTCCAAATAATTCAGACCATCAAGAAGGACAATAGATACTAGGAAATCAACACTGCCTATTCCATTACCAGAACTAACTAGTCCTCCAGAAGGGTTTGAAGTGACTAAACTCTCTGAGGACATACTTGAAACACACTATTTTAGGGTCCAAACTCCAAAAAATAGGGTTTTCTGTGCACACACAGTCACACGGCTGCAATAGTCCAAGGTAACAGCACTAAAACTGATCTAGGAAGGATAAACTAAAGCCTAGAAAACACTTACTCATGGACTGCAATCACTTTAAACATCCACACTCAATCACTGTGAATCACTACTGCAGATACATCCTATTAACATCCAAGCAACCCTTCGGTTCCCATTTGGTAGACCAAAAGACATAAAACTGGTTGCCAAAAAAACTTCCCTTAAACCAAACACACCTTACAGTTAAATACCAACACCTGTCTTAGAAGAAGTGAAGGCAACTGCAGACCATTTCCTCCTTATATCATCGAAGGAGTAATTTTCAAAGAGCTTTAAGGATTTCAGCCACAGAATAGCCCCCGTCAAAATACACTCCTTGACCTCAAGAATGGTTTTTTCCTTCTCCTAAAAAATTCTGCCACTTCTCTCTTCCAAAATAGTCCATAGGAGAACTGCTCTTATACACTTCAACATAATTCTCCCTCTTCTCGTGGCCCACACGAAGGTAGATGGAGAAAACAACAAATTTACCTTAATGGCAAGTTCCACCTACACCCAAACAAATCAAATACCCAATTCCAAATAGTTGCAACAAAGGAACAGGAAACCAATAAGTGGTAACAGTCCTCGTTCTGTGCTTTGCACAAAGTACACCAATTAGGGAATAAACACAAGAAAGGTCTTTTCTTCTGCAAGTTATCCATCGTGTTGATCTTACCATAGTAAACTTCCCAACAAAAGACAGCTAATTTTGGAGGAATAGGCCTAGACCAGAGTTCTTTAACTGGGAATGCCCAAGGAGAAGAACTAGAGCAAAGGGATTTAAAGAAAGAGGCACAAGTAAACGACCCTTTTGGAATCAAAGTCCAAATTCTCCTATCAGAATTGAGTGGGTCCAAGCAAATAGAATCAAGTAACAATAAGAGCTCAGAAACTGATACGGATTCCTCATCCCTCAACCCTCTACGAAAGCCAAGGTCCCAATTTGTAGACAAAGGGGTATACGAGGACAAAAGAAAGGTAGATAAAGGCTCTTCTTTAAAAAGGAAAAGAGAGGGGAACAGGTCCTTGAGAGGCAAATTTCCCACCTAAGTGTCTTCCCATAAAAGAACATGAATCCCAGAGCAAGCAGTATACCCTACGAAGCGAAGGAACTGGGGGAGGATGCCATGAATTGCCTTCCAAGGTGTTACAAGAGTTGCTCGTCTTGATACCCCTGCATCCCAACCATTTCGGAAACAGCCATGGATACTCACCACCACCGCATGCCACAACCTCTCCCTCTCTAAGGGCCATCTTCACAACCACTTCCCCAGAAAAAAATATGCAATTATATTTCTTCTAATGATTTCTTTAAAGTTTATTAACTAATTTCAAATTTCTAGAAAACTATCCTGATTTTTAAGATTTTCCAAATATCTTAGCAAAATTAGAGAAATATCTTTGAATCCAACTCTACAAGGAAAAATGTCCATCAACATTGAAATTGTGAACGACGGGTGCAGGTGAAGGCTGCCAACTAATCTGAAATATTTGTTTGATGTCTCCTTTACTCCAACGAATAAAGGCAGGATGTTGTGGAGGTGTGCAAAGGCAACTACTTTATGGTGTCAGTGGGAAGAGAGGAATAATTGCATTTTTAACAATGAAAAAAAAATGATCTAAAGACAATCATTGACAAAATCACCATCGACGTGACATGTTGGGTTAGGACTAAGGAGTTGTTTACCACATCTAAGACTAAGGAAATTATAAGAAATTAGAGGAACACAAGGAAGTGGCTGATTCTCCTCTAAAAAAGGTCAAGAGTACAAGCAAAGTAGCAATCACCACAGTTTCCATTTTTTAAGCTGAACTTTGATTGGTGCAAATTAGGCAACCCAAGCTCATCGGGGTAGGAGGTGTGGTAAGAAATTATTTGGGTAATGTTTTGATTATGTACTCTGGAGCTATGGGTGTTAGGGATTCAAGCAGAGCAGAATTGAAGGCTATGTTAGCAGGTTAAAAAAAGCAAGAGAAATGAGATGTAGAAGGGGACCCCAAGGTCATGACAAGCTGGTTCTGAAGTAACAAAGATGGCCACAGAAGAACTGATGTGAAAGCAGAGAAGCAAAAGAGATATTAAAGGAATTGGGAGCAGGCAATCAATGGATATCAAGGTTTGCTAATAGTCTTGCACTCTTGCATATGGCCTAGCAAAACAGGGGATAACAAGGAATTCAATTTTTTGGGGAATAGTACAGTAAAAGGGGAATTGTATTTAGCACATGTCAGAAAAGACTACAAATAAAAATAAAATAAAATCTTGATGCATTGAGATCTTCTGTACATAATGTGTTGAACTAGGAGTTTAGATTAGCTGAATGCCCACGTGCAATCCCTCTTTAACAGAAATTGACAGGAGTGGTTTCAAAATTTTGCATTTTTTTTGTTTTCTTTTCTTTTTTTTCTTCAAGCCCTAACCCTCTTCCTCTCCCCTTTCTCTCTTGTTCCAGCCTCCCTTCCCCTGCTATCACTTCCACCTCGTGTGTTTTAAAAGTGCAAGGGGCATTTTGTGTGAGGCGCAAGGCAAGGTATGCGCCTTCTCAAAGCAAGGGACAAAATGCAAAAAAAAATTGCCAAAATAATCAAAAATACATATAAATTAAAAAAATAATAAACATAATATTAATTAAAATTTTAATTTTTAATTTTAAAATAAATAAAGCATATTATCTAAAATTAAATATATAAATATAACATTCAAAACATATTCAACATGAAAATTTAAAAATAAAATCAAACATAACATATAAAACATATTCAAGCATATAAAACTCTCAATCTCTTTTTTTCTCAGTTGCATTACTTCAAATAGTCAATGTGATGTTATATATTTTGCATTCTTGATTCTACGAGCCACCTTTATACCAAACCCCTTGAGGCAAGCCCAAACAAGTCCAAGTTAGGGTCTTAAATTCTCAATCCCTACAAAAAAAAAAAAAAAAGACTTTATAATTTTCATTATCTTTTATTACGATGAATGAATGAACAACATTAGTAAATAGGGAGTTCTCAGAGCTTCAGTGAGCGAGCAAAGCAAGCAATGCATAAAATGTTGCACATGGGGACTAGGCAAGGTGCATACCTTAAAATGGGCCTTACATGTGCACCTACACACACACACCTTTTAAATCACTGGTTCCCCCCTTCTCTCTCAGTATGGGAAGTCTTCCACTTCCTTATGAGCAAAAAATTGAATACTAAATGAAGCAGACTTGATAGTCCTAGATTTGAAATTTGAAATTGCAATGGGAAACTGGATAAAGTCACAAAATTTCTAGCAGAGGGAAACATCACACATCCATATGTCTACCTAGAATCTAGCTTTACTAGAGGAATCAACGTCATATAAAGTATATTAAAATTTTAAAAAGGAAGAACTGATGAATTACCAAGGACAAATAAGAAATGCTCTATCCTAAATTCAATAATTTTGGCAAAGGCTAAATTTGCTTTGAACCACTAAGTACCTTACTGCCTTAATTTGTTGTTTAGTTGCAAATTCTCATTATGATTTTTGAAGCAATAATACGTTCCTTAATAATCCCCATTATGACTTTCCAAGCAATAATACCTTAATCTGCATTCCAAAGCTTGCAGTTTCCATGTCAATCCATCAACAAGGGGAATTGAAGGAAGAGGCTTTTTCACAATGGGATTGGAATTCCTAGTCATTGATCATGATAGGAAAACTCGGGGACGGAATGGAACCACTTAAGCCTGCATTTTAGGCTCCGATGAGTTAGTGCAGTTGATGCCGAGTGGGATAGTTGACTCAATAAGATAATATTACAATAGGTGTCGAAGTCTTCAAACCAAAATGCAGATACATTTGATTATTAACTAAGAATCACTTCGACCCTGATTTCAAAAAGGAAGAATGCAGAAACGTTCAACAATTAACAAGGTTGTAAGGTTCTATGTTACCTGGTTCTGTAGCGTTGTCACCGAATGCGGGAGGTGGCCAGATTTGCAACGGCAGCGCAGCGGCGCGTTCGTAGTAGAAGATGAACAGAACAGGGGCTACTGAGAAAGAGAGGGGGAAGGAGGGAGGGAGGGGCCGCCGGTGGTGAAAATCGACGGTGACCGGCAGGGGAGTTGATGGTTGAGGCGCGAGAGAAATGGGAGAGGAAGAGAGTTAGGGATCGAAGAGAAAATATGAATAAAAAAAGGGGTTCGACTATGATATGGAAAAGATATGAATATGCAAATTTTTTAAACCACTCCCTCCTTGGTGTTGTGGCATCACTTCCACAACTGTGGCGCGGGATCAAAAGGACAAAAATCCACGTGGACCTCGGCTTCACCGCCCTTCAAATTTGGGCGAATGACTTTTGGAGACCGGATCTGCTCCACGCGTAATGCGCCTCACCGCGCCTCACATCATGCATTGAAAACATTTCCCGAAATTGTATGTTGTTTTTCACGGTCTCAATGCACGGTGGATGTGCAATTGAGGCGCCCAACTGTGAAGAGAATATCCCGTTCCTGACCTTTGTATATAACTAGCGGCGTGCCCCTTGTTGCAGGGCTAATAAGTAATAAGAATGCAATATCACATTAAATAAGTAATTTTATTTATCTAAGCAGATTTAAAGTTTGTTTTTTGGATAAATAAATCAGATTATTATAGTGTAATTTAATTGATTATTTATTTATCTAAGCAGATTTAAAGTTTGTTATTTGGATAAATAAATCAGATTATTATAGTGTAATTTAATTGATTAAATATAATAAATTAATTAATTACTAATTTAATTAATCTAATTAAATACTTAAATTATATTAGTTATTCAAATTTTAAAACAATTAATTTTGTAATTACAATTAATAACTTTAAAATAATTAATAAAATTTTAAAAAATACGTTTGAGCAAAATTAAGCAACATAACAAATGATATGCACTGTGACATTTTAACAAGTGTATATTATTGGAAGGGTTGGGGGATAGGGATGGTTGGGAGTGGTTTGAGTTCTTCTAGTGAGTGAGAGAAAGTGAAAGAAGAAAGAATGTTTTAAAATATTAGTTGGATTTTGTTTCACGGAATTTGATTGAGACGTTAAAGAGATGTAGATAACAAGACTTGGCTTGGCCCCAAAATTCTAAGCTTAATCCAAAGTTTTGTATTTAGACTTAGTGTGGGCTTGCCCCTACAAATTTTTAGCCCAAACTTTGGCCCAATACCTTAGCCCAACCCAATCTCACATTAGGATCACAAACTTCCAAGTTAAGGCTTGGACCCAGGTTTTTTGTTAAAGCATGGCCTTGGGCTTGAGTGTGCATTAAGCCCACAAGTTTCCAATACTTCAATCCCAACTTAGGACTTGCTTAGATGAAACATAATTAGAAGGCTTAATTAATTAATTAATTATATTGATTAATTATTAAATATATTAAAAGCAATTATTATCTTGTAAGTAATATTAAAAGTTCATCCAATACTTCAATCCCAACTTGGGGCTTACCTAAAAGGAACATAATTAGAATAATTAATTAATTAATTGAAAAAAAAAATATATATATATATATATATATTAAAACATTTATTGTCTTGTAAAAGTTCATGTAGAGAGTGGTTGAAGATAAATGAAATTTTGAAAATAAAGACGGATGAAAAATTAGAAATAGTAGTATTGTAATGGGAGTAGAGAGAGATAGGGTTGTCAACAGTTGGCATCCAGGTAGAACTAGAAACGACCCAACAAAAATTTCTAAGGACCTGGAACCAAGATTGGCTTCAGTCAGTGCAAGCCCATACTTACATCGTTCGAACAACCTCTTGCAACCTTACATTGGGAAAATCTTCCCATGAAACAAAGCACAAAAGTATGAAGATATTCCTAATGCAAGGTTGTAAATGATGTTTAAAAGGACTTTGACTCATTGAAGCCGAACTCCCCAAACCTAAACTAGACTTGACAGGGTTTATAATTTTAGACCCATTACCAAACCGATCAATTCTCAAGTCAATCAAGTCTAACCTAATGGACCTAATTATAATAAATCTATTGAAAATATTATATATAATATTTAATTTATTTAATATATTATACATTATATATATATATATATATATACATATATATAGCTTGAGTCATGTCTAAATCAATTTGTGACTAGTAGACCTGTTCATGGGCCGGCCCGACCCCCGGACGGGCTTAAACATGCTTATAGGCCCACGGGCTTAAATTCGGGCCAAAAAGCCTGGCCCGCAATAAATTCGAGCAGGGCTCAAGTTTTGTCAAAATAGCCCAGCCCGAGCCCAGCCCACCCCGACCTAATATTAAACTTAAAATTAGTTATGTGATTATGTCCATTTGAATAAATTTTTTGATTTAAGAATGTAAAATTATGTTTTAAAATATAAAAGAAAGGGGAAAATACCATCTTGTAGGCCCATTGTTCATTTAAATAGAAAAAAAATACTATCTGAATTTTTAATTCTAATTTGAATAGGGAAATTTGTTTTTTTTTTTTCAATTAGATCGGGCTTCAGGCTTGGGCTCGGGTTTCGGGCTTTTTACCCGGGCAAGGCTCATGCCCAAGTTACAGGCCCATTGGTCGGGGTGGGCTTGGGCTCGGGCCTAGTATATTTTCATTAGTGACAAGTGAAAGCCCGGCCCGGCCCATGAACAGGTCTAGTGACTAGGTGGAACTGGCTCTGACTCAATAAGAATCAAGACAATATATCAGGAATCATAACCAAATTTACCCAACAATTTCAAGTCCATCGGGTCCAACCCGACCCATTGACAACCCTAAAGAGAGAAGGGGTAATAAATGAAAAATAAAGAGAGTAAAAACAATTTTGTGACAATATTGTAATTACATGTTGATGACACTCTTGTAATTACATGAAAACTCAATGTCGCATCCACAATAAAAGAGGCAACATTGCTTTCAATGGCGTAATTAGTAAAAACTCAAATTGAAAAATAATAGTATTCTTGTAATTATATGAAAACTCAATGTCATATGTATAAATATAAAAAAAAAAAAGGCAATGATTGCTTTCAATGGCATTATTGTAAAAAATGAATGAGATAAATAATGGCATTCTTGTAATTAGAAAATGCTCATGAACATTACAATATTTGTGCCAAAAATAGCAAAATATTTCACATAAGCCCATATAACATTCACACTATAGGATTCCATTTTAAGCAAATCGGGCACTCCATCCGTACCTATTTTTCTTTTAGTATATATATGATACAAGCCATATTTATATAAAACTAGCAATTGGGAAGAAGGGGCAACTTATTGAAAATATGAAGTAGTCATATGTTTGTTCTAATTATTATTGCGATTGGACTGTAATTTTAGTCCTTTTTCCCATCTCAACAAGTCATTTACCTCGGTAAATGCACTTATTTGAGTAAGTGTTTCCCTAAGGATGCATTTGGAAATGGCGTAAATATGTAGAGTGTAAAACGGTTTAGATAAATTGCAAAATTCCATTAGTTTTGCATTGACAAATTTACCTTCTTACCAAACAAACTTTTAGCTGTAATGGATGCAAACATGAATTCTAATAAAGCATATGCGTTTTTTTTTTTTATCAAAAGCCCATTTGAATGCAAATTTACTTATTTTTATTGATATACTTTTACATCTTATTATCAATGTAAATATGCATTGGTCTGTCATTTGTCAATGCATAAATGTAATGTTGCCAAACATAGGCAAAAGTGAACCAGAGTGCAAATTTACTTTGAACCAAGATTTATACTCCACTTGCATTGTTTCCAAATGCAGTCAAAGTTGTACAATGATTGTTTTATCCAAAAAAAAAAAGTGATAGCATTCAAGAACATAGTACTTACCTAGGTAAATGAGCCACTCGAGAATAGTTATTTTCCGTAAGGCCCACTTAATGAAATGTAAATGTAGGTTTATTTATTTTCTTGGAACCCACCAACTTACCCTCCCCCATTTTGCAAAAAAAAAAAATGAACAAGGCCTTAGAAAATAATGTGGCAAAATTGTATATCGACATGGTTCATTGTTAGCTATTATTTGTCTTTTTATATAGAAGATTTTTTTATGTTAAAATAAGAAATGGAATACTTTTAAAGATAAAACCCTCACAATGCCTCTCTCCCCCCCACCCAACATCTGACCCTACTAGGTCCCACAAAACCCCCTTTCTCCCTCTCCAACCCCAACTTATGACAATAGTCTTACACAAACTATTTCTCTCTCTAAGCTACACGGTATCCCACACAAACCCCTCTCTCCTAGTCTCTCCCCTCTCCCTCTCCTCCCTAAAGCTTCAATTAGCCCACGAGTCGTGTTAGGCCTGACACGATGGTTCGTGTCGTGTTGGGCTGGGGGTTCATAGTCCACAGGCCGGCACGACGTGGCCCACAATGGCCTGGGGCTCGTAACTAGTCGTTGCCCCCCCCCCCAAAAAAGTCCCCCAATGGCTAGTTTCAGCTTTTTGGGTGGTTTTTTACATAAATACCCCCCTAACAGCTATACAGATGGCATTTATGTATTTATGGGGGTTTTTTGGATAAAGTTATAAATAACTTTACAATAACCAAAATACCCCTCCCAACAACTAAAAGATAGTTAGTTTTTAGGGTATTTTAGGCAATTAAATTAATTTTAATTTCTATAAATAGCCTTATCCTCTACCATTCTTCTCATCACACCAATTCAACAATTCTCTTAATCTCTTCCCTCTCTCTCATACATTCTCTGCAATCTGAGTGAACTTTGATAGTCTAATTGGTTGATCGTCTAATTCTCCAAGTTAGCAATTTGGGAGGCTTGGAGCCTTGGACGTTGAAAGGCTTTAACCGTTGACATCAAGTTGGGATTTTGAACTGGCAATTTGGGGCAAGTCCAATTAAATTAATTTTATTTTTTTAGAATTAAAAAAATGGTCAGCTCTTCCCAAAACCCCTTGATTTAGTAGCCCGATTTGGAAAATAGTTTAAATAGAGGATGTTGAGGGGAAGGGGAAAAGGGTAGTTTGCCAAAAATGCAAAAAAATATTTAACTATTTTAGCAAGGGTGGTACTGGCCATTTGAGTAGACATTTTCTCACACATGAAAAGGAGGAAGAAATAACCCACAATTTAAATGAATTGTTGAAATAATGGAAAATAAATTTTAAAAATATTGGAAGAACATTTATCCCATTTATTGCTTAGCTGCAATATTAGATCCTAAGATTAGGAAAGGTGGTTTTGATATTTCAGTTGAAACATATTGTGAAAAAATGAATATTGAAATTGGAAATAAAAAAGAATAAATTAATAATTTAGTATTTGAAATATATAGTTTATATGAATCTAATTATCTAAAAAAATAGGAAATAATAAGTATAAGGTAGAAATCAATACTTCTACAACAAGTTCATTTATTGAACTTAATTTATTTACAAGCAATTTTTTCTAGTTTAGGTGAGGGAACAAATAATTTTGATATTTTAGCATGGTGGAGTGATTGAGTGAACATTCAAAAAATTATCCAATTCTTGCCACCATAGCATGCGATCTATGATCTACTAACCCCTCTAGTGTCTATAGGCTACAGTTTCATTGAGTCTTGTTTTAGTGCAAGTACCACTGTACTAGGGTTGGCTAGATGAAGTCATGTAGAAGATAGATTACAACTTTACAATTACCAGACAAAGGAGGGCATGATACTACTACATACATTGGATATTTCACCTGAAGTAGATGATGAAATTCATGATTCATGAACAATAGTTGACTAGTTGTATAACATTTTTTTATTTTTTTCAAATTATTGTAAATTCTGTTTTAATTTAATTTTATTTATTTGCTATTAATGTAATTTTGTATTTTTAATTTGTAACTATATTGTATTTTTATATTTTATTAATTTATTCAATTTCATACTTCATTCATCTAAGTATGAAGTATCCAACCATTGTATATTTCTATAGGTGTAAAGTGGGTCATGTCAGGCCAACACGACACAGCCTGTGGACGTCTCGCACAAAGTGTGGGTCATGCTGCCCTCCCTAGTGAAAAATTTAGGGGTTGACTCGACATGGCCCATGGCCCAGGCTCATGCTGGGCTAGCCCATGGGCCGAGCCTTGGGGCAGGTCGGGTCGTGCATCGGGCCAAAGCTATTTATTTAAAAAAATGATAAAAAACTTAAAATTTTAATTTTATATGAATTTTGTGTATACAATTGCTTAGATATACAATAATTAGATAAATTAGTATAGTAAAATAAAAAAACATTTATTTTATTAATAATTTATTATATAATTATAATTTATATAATATTATATAAAATATATATAATATAAATATATAAAATATGTATAAAATAAATATATATGGGTTGTACCATCTCGCAAACCGTAGATGGCATGGCCCGCTCGGTTGTGTCGTGTCGTGCTGGTCCGTGGACCTAAAACCCCAGGCCTAACACAGCTTACATGATCATGTCGGGCTTGGCATGGCCCATGGATTATCATGCTGGGCCGCAAGCAGCACGACCTGATTTACACCTCTATATATTTCAATATTTGTATACTTTTTAATTTGTATCATTCAAATTTAAATGAAATAAAATTCCTATTTGAATTGTTTTATTTATTTATTTTTTGGGTAATCGTAATCCATTCAGTCTAGTCCGGTTCGGCTCAGGCCCAAGGTCTACCCTATGGCCTAGCCCAGCACGGCTGTAGCCTGGCTTGGCCCAAGCCCACAGCACGGCACGGGCCTGGGCCGTGGGCCATGCCGGGCCGACCCCCGGCATGGCCCACTTTACACCTCTAGCTTCAATTATGACATCAGGTCACACATAAGTGCATAACTTCCCTCTCTCTTCATACATTCAATAGAAAAAATGAACTAGTAGAAAATTTGCATTAATTTTCTTAAAAGAAAAAATAACATTAACAACTTCATTAGATTTCTAAAGAAAAACATTTATTCTTCATTTTCTTACATTAAAATCTCACTACCATAAATAAAAAATCTTAAAAGGTTAATTCTATATCAAAAAATAATTAAAATCATCAAAAACAAATTAGAAAAATATTTTAAAAAAGATTGCTAGTATAATATCAAAAGTATAGAAAAAAATGAAAAAGTATAACAATTATGTTAGTAGTAATATTAGAAAGAATATTAAAAAAAATTAGTTAATTAATCTAAGTTCACTTGACTAAATTAAAAATATTTTGACAAAGATAAAAAAAAAAGTTAAATAGAAAATTTGTTGTAGCCATCTTCCTCTTCTTTCTCATTCAATCTCATATCATAGGTAAGGAGAGGCCCAATCAACTCATCAATATGCATAAAGTTGAAGCTTCTTGATTCTTTGGTGACTATTAACTTTAATTTCCCATTCCTTTAAAAGAGATCTTAAAATTTTTCTCATTTTCTCTTTCTAATAAAAGATTTTTTTGAATGGATTTGAGTCCATTCACAATATATGTGAATTTAGTAAACACATTAACAATAAATTCATAAATAAGAATGACAACAGGCGAGTTACGAGAGGGTTTTGTAAATTCTATACCCTACATACCTCCCTAAACCTCCCAACCCATACCCACCCCAAAATCGAGATTTAAGAATCCAAACCCTTTCCACACATGACAATGCAAAACCCTCCCCAACCCTATCCTCCTTGCATTCAAGGGTAATGTGGGTTGGGTTTAGAACCCACATCTAATTTTCCTATTATTTATTGTCACATATATGCAATAAATAAGTAAAATAACATGAAAAAACAACAAATTTTTCAAATATTTGATTAACACATGTGAAAACACAAAAATAACGGACTTTCCACTATCACATTCTCAGCTCTCTCTCTCTCTCTCTCTCTCTCTCTCTTTATTGGAAAAATGGGAGAACACTCACTCGCTTCTTTCTTCCTCTCGCTCTCTATCTCTCTTGAAACTTCTCTTGCTTGACCTCTTTCTCTCTCTCTCACTCTCTCTCACTCTTCAAACTCTCTGCTCTCAGTTCGATAGCCTCTCTAAAGGAGAACCACTGAGAGCTCCCCCTTCCAAACTCCTCTCCTTTGACCTCTCCCCACTCTCTTGGGAATGGTACTTCCTATTTATAAGGAAAGGGAAGGGAAGGGTTGCTTTTACAAAAATCTTTAAGGTACATGGGATCTTTTAGGTTAACTCGACAATTAGGGCTTGAAAGGGTGCATTTAGGGTCACATTTGGGTAAGGGGTATTTTAGGTAATTTTGAAAGGAATGATTTGAGAATTTGGTGAGTGAAGGGCATTTTGGTAATTTGGGG
This sequence comes from Nelumbo lutea, assembly GCF_056320005.1. Classification (NCBI taxonomy): domain Eukaryota; kingdom Viridiplantae; phylum Streptophyta; class Magnoliopsida; order Proteales; family Nelumbonaceae; genus Nelumbo; species Nelumbo lutea. Next base: position 74,844,329 of record NC_142685.1, read on the forward strand.
TTTGGAAAGGGGTATTCTGGTAATTTGGAAAATAAGGAGGATTTTGGTAATTTTGGAATGAGGGGTAATTTGGGAATTAGGTTTGGGGTATTTTGGTAACTTGGGAATTAGGTCGGGGTAATTTGGGTAACTTGGGTAACTTGTTCAAGGGTATTTTGGGAATTTGGTCAAGGGGGGTAATTTAGGAATTTGATTGGGGGTATTTTGGGCATTTGGAGAGAATGGGCAAATGAAGGGTATTTCGGTAATTTTGAAATAAGGGGTATGTTGGTAATTTATAAGGAGGGGTATTTTGGGAATTAGGTTAGGGGTAATTTAGGAATTGGTCAAAGGGGTAATTCGGGTAACCTAGTAAAGGGTGTCTTGGTCATTTTAGAAGGATAGTTTTTTTTGGGGAATTTGGTCAGGGGTATTTTGGTAATTAGTCAAAGAGGTATTTTGGTAATATAGGTATAAGGTGGGGTTCGACAATGGATTTTAGGGATTTGGGGGTTGAGATTTTGGTTCATTGGATTCTTTAGGTTTCGGCAAGGTCAAAATGGTTTGATCAGTGTTCGAGGGTGAATTGGGGGTTCAGACAGAGGGCCGAGCAAAATCAGGTGCTGATACTAGCGATGGGCTGGGAATTAAGAATTCTAAATTAAGACCATCCATACTTTCCCATCAAAATATAAGTGAGACTTTATGGTGCCAAATTTAATGGTAAGACTAAGGTAGTATAGAACCATCATAAAAGTCATTACAATTGTCATTCAAAATTTAATATCTAACCATAGCAAGAAAATTAAACAAAATACATTGAAGAACATAACAAAAGGAAATTAATTATAAAAATAACAATCAAATTAATTGTTGCAAAACAACTCTTTGTTTTGCAAGGAACATAACATGTGGTTTATTCAAACCCATCGAATAACCCAAATGTTAAAACCATGTTCTCCTAGATTTAATAAAAGAAGCAATCGAACAACTTGCAACTTCCTTAGATCATAAGACCACATCAATGGAATCCCATGTATTAAACAAAAAGTAAATTAAAAGAATCTAAAAAAAATCAAAACGGTAACACCAAAGCATAGTAGAGTACCATATTAAAATCAACCTCATAAGCACACATCTACCCCAATAATCCATCTACAATCATCATATGAAAACCCTGTAAATTAGAAATACCTAGTTGAAAGTAAGAAGAAATCATGATGATTTCATAAGGTTGCACCTTCAACAAAGCCATCACATGCTTCAATAAAACCCTGCAAAATGTGAACAAACAAAGATCATAAAACAAATTCAAGAAAACCAACTATGGATTAATGTCACGCCATTCTTCAAAAGAGCCTTACATGCCTTAGCAAAATCCTGAACAACGGATTAAAATATCGATATGATCCAATACAAGATATGCTAAGTGCATCCTATCGATCGTGTGTATTGGTCCAATACAACATTGTATCGTCTAGTACGGTCTGATAGGCACCGATAAGAAAGCATGTTGAAACCTAAATTGATAATGTGCACACTATAAAAAACAAGGCTAGCATGATTCGAACCTAAGAACCCAAGATGATCAATACCTACAGTTATATGCATCTTTACCAAGCCACCTTTTATTTCATGACAATGAGTGGAATAAATTATCTTTTATTAAAATAATGTCTACATGTAATCCAAAAAAATTAACATACACATGTGTTAGTGTATATGCCCTCAGTTCATATTGATGTGTTGTACATACTTTTGTTATGAATAAAAGAATGTTTATTTCATGTGTTATTGGGTTGTTCCGCCTCATACCCTTAGTTCATATAAATATTATGTATGAGACCTCATAATTGTTATAATGTTGACTTTAAAGTTCACAACCAGTGGGTATACTTGGGTAAGTCTATCTTGACAAAGTTGTCATTCTCACACTACCCAAAGTATTAGAGTTGTGGTCTCAGCAGCTCGAGTTATGACCTAAGGTGTGAGGATGAGTTTTGTTGGAAACATTGAATTGGACCAAACCCATTATGTTCTTGGACTTTATGACTAGTGGAACAATTGAGTGTTGCTTTTAATACCTAGACTTGATATTGATATCACATTGAGCATCAGACTTGTTTATCTTTAATATACCAACCAATGAGATTCTTCTAGGGTCAGACATTTGGGTATGTTGGGAGAATTAAGTGTAGTATGTATATTGATGATCAATGTTATAGGTTCTACTACTATGTTAGGATGTAAAGAATACTTTATACAACTTCCTCCCTGGAATTCTGAATATGTCGACAATATGATTATCTACATCCTCAATGATAGATCCAATGGAGTTGGAAGTTAGACATCATGTCATAAAGATAAAGCAGGAAAAAGTCTCTCTTAACGCTGTGTTTATAGTAGAGATATTGATAATGGAGTAAACCAATAGACTTGGGCTTTATGCTAGTATGGTTTCAAGTGTTTTAAGTGTTTAGACACTGGACGTGCATGCTCATTTAAGTCCATGATAGTTAAAGTCGAATTTGCCTATAATAGCTAATTAAAACTTATGTGGCCGATCCCACTAGCTTGTATGAAGCATGTGACATGTTGGCTCTCCCATTAAGTTAGAGGCCCCACACCAAAGAACCTGTAATCTCCTAAATGGATAAATATTTTTCAAAAATAATAAAGTACTAGTGGATAATTAAGAGTTTTACGTAGGAGTACTAGTCAAACTATGTGATAGATAAGTTTAGTAAGACTAGGATTTAACTAGGTGATAGATTCCAATCTAATGGCTAATTTAAGAGACTTGGACTCTTTTTAATCTTATCTTAATTGAATTAGAAAATGTAAATAGATTAGGAGAAGGCTCTTGCACCCTCCAAAGTCTATAAATGAGAAGGGATCAAACCATGCTTTGTTCTCCCTATTACTTGCATTCGTCCCCCCCCCCCCCCCCCCTCCCCCAATCTCAATTGAGAGACATTTAAATTGGGGTGGTTTTGCACCTTATTTGACTAGAGCTTATATTCATTGGTTCAAGCACTACTCTAGCCTTGTTTGGGGACAAGAAAACCACCAAAAAATGTGACAAAGGTTGGACTTTTGTTGTTATACTTCTTGAAGAAGAAATCCAAGATTGCAAATATAAAGTTGCACCATCTTCAACTTGTTGTAAAGTTACTGGGAGGATTCAAGCTTGGGTGTGAACACCACTTCGAATTTTGCATTTGTGGATTTTAGCACAAATGGTCTAAGAACCCATTCGGTCCTATGAGAAAAATCGGTTTTCTCATGTCTTCGGTTTTAGCATTAGGGTTTAGTGAATTTTTTAATTTCTACCTTTCTTATTGTTACTATTTTTGGAACAATACGATCATTGGATGATCATTTCAATATGTTGAACAACTCCAACAACAAATTACAAAGATTAATATTCAAAATTCATATTATATAAACCAATGGAATATATAAGCTATAAAATCACATTTATATCAAATATTATTTTTAATTTTAAGAAATTTATACAAATAAAATATGAATAATATAATAATGATTTTAATACTTAAATTTATAAATTTGCACATGACATGTATCTTAATTTTTTATAAAATATTAATTAATATTTTAATTTGCCTTAAATAACAATGTATTTATTATTTACGAAAATAAAAATATTGTTTACAAAATATTCAAAAATATAATATGAATTGAAGATATAAAATCCATTCATCTACATTTATGTTAAAAAAATTAAATTGTTTACTTTAAAAAACTTTATAAAAATACAAATATTAATAATGAAATGATTATTTTAGTAATTAGAATTTATGAATTTTCACATGACATGTATCTTTAAAATTTTAATAGGTTTGATATATTTTATGTTAAGATTATATATTTTTATAAATTATTAATTGATATTTTGTTTTTATTTTTATAATTACATATTTAATGTTTACAAAAATGAAAATATTGTTTAACAAACATTTGAGAATTATTTTTTTGTTAATGTTAAAAATTAAAAATAGTAAAATGGAAATGATATATTAATTCAAATATATTATTTTTATAGTTTTTGTGCCTTAGACTTTAAAAGAATATAAAATAATAATGGCTTTGTACATGTATTAATTTGAATAAATCTATATAATATGTGTCTTAGACTTTTGATTGATGCATTATCAATAAAATTGTAGGAATTTTATGCCCACTATATTAATTGTAATATATTTCTTCATATATACCATTAAAATATATAATTTCTATGTATTTATAAATCATTTGTAGCTATTTTGATATTAAACTTAATGTTATGAATATATTTATAGAATTTGTATACATTTTCTTAATGTATCCAAGCATTTCTATATATATTTCTTCATATTCGTATCCATATCCATAGCCCAGTTGTTCGATATGGCACTTGATACCAATACTTTGGTCCTGGTCCTGAACTCCTCAATAAACAACAACGTTATTCCTCTTAGACCAATCAACTCCAACTTTGCATAGAAATGAAAGTTTATTCTCTACCTATTTTCAAGAAAAAATAAAAATATAATAAAGAAATGAGAAATATAAGAAAGAAAGGCATGTCAAGAGGAAAAAAGTAATAAAAACACATTGTCGTCATTGCATGGGGGGGGGGATAGAGTATGGAGCCATCTGGTAAGTCCTTTTGGGAAGATCTTTTGGTAGCTTTGACAATCAAATGATGCATTGAGCTTTTGCATTAAGATCCAAGCAGCCTAAAGTCCGTTTGGCTAAGGAATGTCTTTTTACACGTCTTTCTATGCAGAGATGAATAGAAAAAATGCAAAAGCTCCATTTGGAGCTTCCTGAAAATTGCCTATTTTGGGCTTCTCGTGTCTTTTTGACGCATTGTCTTTTAGCAGTTAGATCTACTATGAACCAAACGGAGAAGACGACAAACCTAATTGAAAGATGCATCGAACGAGGCCTATGTTTTTCCACATTGAAACGACGGGAAGATGTTGCTCCTCCTCTATATTGAAGTTATACTTTCAATTTGCATGATTTAGTTGGAAGAGAAAGATTAGTAATGTGTTAGGAGAAGATACAAATGGGTTAGGAAAGGAGGAGTCCTATTATGGGTAGTTTTTCATTATATCACGATTTAGAATCATTGATTTTTAAGTCTAACCCTCTTTTTTCTTTATATAAAGGGAAAATTCCTAATTAGTACACTGTATTTGGGCCTAGTGCTACTTTGGTCCCCGAACTTTAAAACATAAGAACTCAATATATGAACTTTCAAAACATGTCAATCCAGTAATTGCCGTTAATCCACCATTAAGTGGCGTTTGAAAAGATACAAATGTCATTTAGTGTCATCTAATTCTCCTTATCAACCACTCAAATGTTGACAAAAAATGAATAGTCCCAAATCTTTGCCTCTTCTATTAAAAAAATGACCTCGGCTTTTTTGAATATAAGAGGCAAAGATTTGAGATTATTCATTTTTATTAATGTTTGGATGGTTGATAAAAAATAAGATGACATTAGAAAGGCATTTATATATTTTCAAATGCTACATAATGGCCAATTAAAGATAGGTATTAAATTTACACATTTTAAAAGTTTGGGAATTGAATTTTCGCATTTTAAAATTTGCCACCAAGGTAACAATAGGCAAAATTTACTTGTAAATTTTTCTTCAACATGAATTGAAGAGTAGGACTAGGAGTGGTAGAAGGGGAAAGGACAAATGAGAGAGTTGAGGAAGGGGGGTTTGGAGAAAAGGAAAGGGCTCAGGGCTGCAACTAATATTCTTGCCGGTCCCACCATTTCTCTATTGAAGAACCGAACAGTGCATATTCTTGTTGTTTAGCTAGCATTAATAAATAATTCAAAGTTTAAAACAGCTTGTAAGGATCATACTCGGTATTGGGTGCCGACTATCAAGAGAAAAGATCATATCGCCGTCTTCATTACTCGGACTGATCTAATGGTCTATAATCCATTATTCTGGTGGCAGTTATTCAAAAGCGAGTTCAAATCAGCCCCCACTTCTTCTCCAGCACATCTTCGCCATATATTGAGTATATTTTCTGATGAAACATCAGAAATGAACATGTCATCATGAGAGATATTTCCAATACAGGTGGGGAAACGAAGATGTCATGATCGAGAGATGTTTATAATACCCGGTGGGATGTTCTTGTAAGGTGCAATCTTGTGGGGGGCTGATTTGATATCCCAAAAGCGATCATTAATTACGTGCCTGTAACTTCCTGTATAATGTACTTTCTATATATCATTTTGAGGCGAATCTTTTCCGGGGCTTTTCGCGCTTCATGAAACTCTCTCCACTCCCTCTGAGACTCTTGAGTCTTGGCTCTGCAATCTGGTGAAGTGGGGAGGTTACAATGGGAGCTGGAAGGAAAACACAAACATTTACGTTGAACCACGAGAGAGGGAAAGGTCCATTATCGGTCGGTGCAAACTCTAGTGCTTCTGCTCGTGGGTTGAGGAAAGGAGACATTGGTGGGTTGATATTTGGTTGTACTCATGCTACGATGAAGGAGTGCCTGGCAATGCAGTTGTTTGGTTAGTTCTTTAACTTTCCTAATCTCCATTTGAGGTTCTGTAATGATTATTTCGTGGTAACGTTTGCGTTTCGTGCTCTTGCAGTTGGTCTTGTGATTTTTTTTGAATATCCATGTTGATTTTTACTCATTGAGACTTCTAGATCGTGATATATATTTTTTTGTAAATTAGGTTTCCAGGATTCGTGAAATTTTTACCTGTTACTCATGAACTTTTATCACTGTGTTCAACCATCCTGTTTTCTGGTTACAATTCGTGCTCTTGTATTTCGGTTTGTGGTTTTCTTCAATTCAATGCCCACATCGACTTCTTTTTACTCGGTGGAATGTATTGACAGATGTTTATTATTCATTTATGTATAAATCTTGGCATCATGAATTCATGAAGTACTCGACTCTTTCACAGGATTGCCGGCTCAACATATTTCGTACGTGAGGAATGTTGAACCCGGCCTACCCTTGTTTCTTTTCAATTATTCTGATAGGAAATTACATGGTATTTTTGAGGCTGCATGCCAAGGGCAGATGAATATCAATCCATATGGCTGGACTGATGGGTCTCAGAGAAGCCCGTATCCTGCACAGGTAGGCATGCATTGTGTTATTTCTAATTTACTCGAAGTTTTCCATTTAGGAATAATGGATGCATTTGAAACAATGGATAATTGTATTACTATTTTTCTCTCCCTCCCTCTATTTTATTAGGTTCGCGTCCATGTCAGGTTGCTGTGCCAAGCACTGACAGAAGGGCAGTTTAAACGGATAATTGAGGATAACTATTACAGTTCGAGCCACTTCTATTTTGAGCTGGACCACAAACAGACAAGAGATTTGATTGCATTATTTTCTTCATCACCGGTCCAAGGTAGTACTACCTTACCGAACAGTTCTGTCAACTGGAACACTTTGCCAATGGTCCTTTCAAATCCTATTAGAACTCGTGGAGACGATGGCTCTATAACACCAACTTCAGAGATGGATGTAGGTCAATCAGATCAGTTTAACATGGAATCCTGGCAATCAGGTGCTGCATCTTCCTTGGATGATGTAAGCGAGTCACTAGAAGAACACAAAGATGGGGTTGTTGAGGAAAATTTTGAAAAACAGGAAGAGGTATACCGTAGGCTACTTGAAATATCCAAAACTCGTGAACGTCGCAATTCTTCTCCAAAGGAAAATGTTGAAGATATTGCTGGTCCTTCTATGGTAAATGACAAGCATTCAGAGGGTGAATGCTTTTCAGATGAGCAACAGGTTTCAGAAGAGAATAGAGAATGTCCATTTAACTCCACTGATCCTCATTTCATCATATCTAAGGTTATTAATGCTTTGTTATCTGTTAACTTTGTCTCTCTAGTTTGGTTATTTGTTTATTCTGTACTCATGTTCCCTAATGCGTTTAATGTAGTTGATGTGGAAAATAGAGCAATTGGAGATAGAACAACTCCAAAAGATGGCAGCATTGGAGAGCAAGCTGGTATTTCTGCTCATAATGTTGGATACTAGATTGATTTCTTTTTGTTATTTCTTACTGATTTGTCATGCATCTTTAATTTCCAAATAATGCCTTTGACACTTTAGTTTATTGGAACATTCTAATGCGTTTCTGCATCAAATGTTATCATCATCATCCATGCCTTATCCCAACTATATGGGGTTGGCTACATAAAACCTGCTTCTCCAATCCATTCTATTTAAAACCATATCCAACATTAAATCATTAGTGCTTAACCGTTTCTTACTACTACCCATGTCCTTTTTGGTTTACCCCTAACTTTGCTAGTGTGAGCATGTCTTACATTGTCAGTCCCAAGCCCAGATAAAGGAGGAGGGTTTCATCAGGTTGGCCGGTGGCACTAAAACTTTTGCCAAACACTCATTAATATGGATCCTGATTTGTTTTTTCTGCATCAAATATGTATTAATAAAATTATGAATCAAATTCAGACTATTGGCGAATGTACATCATTGTTAAGAAGGTTGACAGAATTATCAATTAGTTAGGGCAGTAGTATTGAATTTGATTTGATTTTACTTGATGTCTCTCATGTAATCTTCATAGTGTAGGAAGATTCTTGGAGCTAAGGTGGTTATTTCTTCTTTGATGAAAAACACCACAATTTTCAAGGTGTTTATTTCTTTGTTATTTGATTTCACAATTTTGCTGATTTCATTTTCGTAAGGTGGTCTTTTGGGGCATAGTGATTTCTTGTTTAGTCCAGACTCAGATCTGAACTATTCGTAGGGGAATCCACAATTCAGCCCTCCAGCAGCCAAGGGTTGATCTGATGAGTTTTAATTGTTCATTAAAAAACCAGCCAACCAGAAACCTACTTCACCTATTTCTCATGGTTGAACTATTTTATCTTTCAATGCCAACCATGAGCCTTATGACCGGTATTTATGTAATCGATTAAACTCTCTTAATTTCTCTTTGGTTTCAATCATTTATTGACTACAGTAGACAATATTGAACGTTACACTGATTTATGATCTCTATTCTGCTGTCCAAGTGAGGTGTGATATATCTTAACAAGTAAACTCTCCTTATGTTACACTGATTTATGATCTTCATTCTGCCAACCAAGTTAGAAGGTCTAATATTGCTTTCATGTTTAACTAGAAATGATCACATGACTGAACATTTATATCTTAACAAGTAAAATCTCTTTTTACCTTAAAATGGTGGCCTTTGCTGGATCAAGATACTAAATATATGCTCCTATTCCAAATATCAAACCCTTCACAGAATTCAGTAGACAATATTAAACTCTCCTAAGGTTACACTGATCCCAAATTGTAACAGTCTTTAACATCCAGAATTGTAAGTCTTTAATATTTTTTCATGATTTTTTGTCAAGGTGCCATCTTGTCACCTCCTTTAGTAATCCTTTTATTTTATTAAAAAATTTATTATTACTCTTCACAAAAAAAAAAAGGTTACACTGATTTCTGATCTGCATTCTGCTGACTAAATGGGAAGATCTAATATTGCTTTCATGTTTAACTAGAATTGATCACAAGATTGAACATTCATATCTGAACAAGTAAAATCTCTTTGTACCTTAAAATGGTGTATAAAATGGTGGCCTTTGCTGGATCAAGATACTAAATTTATGTTCTTTGCTCCAAATATTAAATCCTTTGCAGAATTCATGATATTCCTTTTCATGGTGATTTTTTTTTGGTAATAAAATAAAATTTATCAAGAAATGAAAAAAGAAAGTACAAAGGAGAGTGACCAGAAGTCATTCGAGAGAGGCAAGAAAAAGCTTCACCTACATCCACAGCTGTGTCCATAACCTTAGTTAGGTCAGCAGCTTTATCAATCTGATGAGTCTCATCTTCCTGTTGTACACTTTGGGCCCTGAGAAATCCTGGTTTCACATCTGTTTCTTCTCCCCTCCTCTAACCTTTCACTTCCGAGGAAACAGCGTCAACCAAATCAGAACAAAGGCCTGTTCTGCCCCTTCCTCTAAGCCCTTCTCCAAAGTGAAAGTCTTAGCTGCAACAGGGTTAAACCCCTCCACTATGCCCTCTCAGCCATTATGAGAGATCTGTTCTGAGACCTGGTCTGTGGAAGGAGATTGTCAAATGGTGATTAACTGGTTTCAATCAAAGCTGAAGGCCCTTGGTGTTCAAGAAACAAAATAATAGAAGCTATGGCACTCGCACTGGTTACCAATCTGAACTGCTCGTTCGGTTGCATACCTAGGTCTGCCAATAGCTGAGACAGGCTAGCCATTGGGGTGAACAAGAGGGAACCGGAGTGGGGCACACCAGGTCCAGTGGTATCATTTGTAATTTAGAGTGTTTAGTTACTTGTTGATATATGCTAGCTTATGGCTGTTTTGAATTATGAGTTACCCATCCATTCTCTTGTAGTGTAGGGTGCCTTTATCTTTTTATAAAAGGTATAGGGTCTCTCTATCTTTTCCTGTTGTTATGTGATAAGGTTACTTGTTTTTTTATTGGGCATATGACCATTTTGAATTTGTAGTATCACCTTTTACACCTACTGATGCTTAGATCATCTGGTTAACATTTGCTTGCTTTGGCTTTCTACATTGATAATTTTCTTTTTTATTCAAGAAATGCAGATTTGGTTTTCACAATTCACGGTTATTAAGAAACTGCTGCTGGCACAGTTTCTGATCTTATTATGGACTTTCTTCATTAATGTACTTTGTGAAAATAATGGTCATTATTCTAGTTATATTCTCTATTGGAGTTCTGAGAATTTCAGTCTATGTATCATGTTTTAGATTATTTGCTTTGGCTAATGCTTGTCCTACCATTCTCATCAATTCTTGAAGAATGTCTTCTTTTTCTTTCTGTCTGAGTTTCTCTTAAGGTTTATATTTTGTTGAAGATTGTTAGTGTAGGGGTATTTCTGTCTTTATACTTATGTTGAGGTTGCTGATCTGTAATATAATATTAGAACTAGTGTCCATCACTTAAATAAGGCACATGTGTCTTTTCCATTATATTAATAATATAAAAACTTGTTTGGTCGAATGGGAGAGTAATTCGAACCCGACTTTTCTTCTCTCCTTTTCTCCTCCTTTCTCTTTCTTTTCCTTGCCTCTTTCTTCCTCTTTCTTCTTGGCTGTTATCAGACTATAACTCAAAGGCAGGCCGAATTATAACATGGTATCAGAGCTCAACTAAGAAACTCGGATCTGTCCAGATTTCTATTCTCTACGCACTCGATCTAGGGTTTTTCCTTGATTTCTCTGCCGTCAATTGGAGATAAGGGAAAGGGCTGAAAAGGAGTGGTCGCCCTCTTCCCTTGGAGGTTTATGCCTCCAGTTGTGTCTTGTGTGGTCGGTTGCTGTGGTTTCTAAGAAGCCCTCCCCTAATCGATGAAGAGAAGAGGGCTGATTCGTGTGGTGCAGTGGGTATCTTGTGTGGACTGATTTTCTTCTCGTGTGGTTTGTCTTTCAAGTGATGAGGTAAGAGATTTCTATGAATATTTTCTGTTATGAATCAAATAGGAATTATGTTTCAGATCGTATGATGGGATTTTAGACTGTAGTGTGCTAGGGTTTATGCTATTTTTTTATGTGATTCGAAGGAGGAGTGGTGCTCATATAGTGGTGAGATTTCAAGTAGTCGTAGGGTAGGGTTTGTGGTGTAAAGAGTGCAATCTTCATCAATAGCAAGTGCTGAAACCAGTGTGATCAAACAGTGTGCAGTGTGTCGAATTCAGTGATAACAGAACTCAACAATGGGAGATAACAGTATAGCAAATCTAATGTGATGATACCTACTGACTACCTGAATGTTCAAATGTCCTCCATTAAACTGAATGGAGAGAATTATGTACCTTGGGCTAAATCTGTAGAAGTTTTTCTGAAGGCAAAGAAGAAGGTGAAACACATAAGGGAGGAGAAACCCTCCACTGATTCTCATGAGTATGAAGACTAGGAACAAGAGGATGCACATATTATCACGTGGTTATGGAATAGTATGGAATCCAAGATTAGTGTAAATTTCATGTTTCTTGACACTGCCAAAGATGTGTGGGACCATGCTAAGAAGTATTCTGGTAAAGACAATACAACCAGAGTATATCGGCTATATCAGGAATACTTAAATCTACAATAAGGCAATCAGAGTCTTGAGGAGTACTAAGCTAGTATGAGAAACATCCGTAATGAGTTGAATATTTATCACCCCCTCACTTCTGATGTCAAAATTCAACAACAACAAAGAGAACAACTTGACGTGACTCGATTTTTGGTGGGGCTGAAATCCGAGTATAAACCAGTATGGGCTCAGATACTAGGAGGGTCAGCTCTCCCTTCTTTAGAAGAGGTGTTTGCTCGACTTTGGAGGACTTCTATTGGATCTATTGAGAACTCTAATGCCTCAGATAGATCAGCCTTTGCAGTGTCAAGGGGCCGTGGTGTTCGAGGTGGAGCTCGAGGAGCTCAGTCTGGCTGTGGTGATAGCAGTGGTTCGGTATATGGCTGGAGTGGTGGTGGTGGACCTACATATAACCGTGGTGGTGGTCGTACTGGAGGTAGAGATTCAGGGGGAGCCCGTGGTAGAGGACATGGCTTGGGTCCGAGGAGGTGTACTCATTGTGTATGGATGGACATACCATTAATTATTGCTATGACTTGCATGGTTCACCCTCAACCTGGGCCAATCATGCCATGACTAGTGACACCAGTTCCAGTTTCAGACAGGAGAATCGTTCATTGATCAGATGCCTCCTACATCCACAGATGGTGAGTGTTCCCCGTGATGAGTATGAGAGATTTGTCCAATCCACATCTCAGTAGAACACGACTACTCTCGCACACTTAGGTATGGCTTGTTTGGCATCCACACCCAATCCTTGGATTATTGACTCTAGAGCCTCTGATCACATGACTGGAACTCCAGGTGTGTTTTCTTCCCTCTCATTTTTCAACATCACAATTTGTTACCCTTGCTAATGGTTCCACATCCTTCATTTGTGGTGTTGGTAATGTTGACCTGGACCCTGTATCCCTATCCTCAGTTTTGTATGTCCCTAAATTTTCGTTTAACCTTATGTCTGTTAGTAAGCTGACAAAGTCACTTGATTGTTCCATTACCTTTTACCCTTCTATGTGTGTTTTTCAGGATCTCAAGACGGAGATGAAGATTGGTGGAGGTCATGAAGCTGGTGGATTGTATTATCTTGACGGTGGTGGAAGAACATCAACAACTCTCCAGTCATCTCTCTCTCCTCTTCAGTGGCACTGTCGATTTGGTCATCCTTCACTGAAAGTTTTGAAATCTTTGGTTCCTTCATTAAGTCAACTTTCTGTTTTAGATTGTGAGTCGTGTTAGTTTGGGAAACACCGTCGTGTTCCCTTTAGTTCTAGGGCTGATAACCATGTGTTGAGTCCTTTTTCTTTGATTCACTCGGATGTTTGGGGTCCTCATAAAGTGGTCATACAATGGATATAGATATTTTGTCATTTTTGTTGATGATTTTTCAAGGATGACGTGGCTCTATTTAATGAAAGAAAGAAGTGAATTGTTTACCATCTTACAGAAATTTTATGTTGAGATTCGCAATCAGTTTGGTGTTCACATTAACGTGAATATTTATCTTCATCATTTCAAGAGTACTTGGACCAACATGGCATTATACATCAGACCTCATGTACCTACACCCCACAACAAAATGGGGTGTTTGAGAGAAAGAATCGTCATCTCTTGGAAACATCACGATCCCTCATGCATCACATGAATGTTCCCAAACGCTTTTGGAGTGATGCGTTGCTTACTTCTTGCTTCTTGATTAATCGGATGCCCACGTCTATCCTTGATGGTCATTCCCCATTTACTACCTTGTTTTCCACCTTGTCTCCATTTCCTTTTTCTCCTCGAGTATTTGGGTGTGTCTGCTTCGTCCATAATCTGAGTTCCGGGAATGACAAATTAGATGCACGATCCCTTAAGTGCATCTTCCTTGGCTATTCTTGGACCCAGAAAGGGTATAAGTGTTACCATCATAGTTCTCGACATTCCTTTGTGTGTGCTGATGTTACCTTCTTTGAGTCTACTCTATTTTTCTTGGGGTCCGGTGATGCTTCTTCCTCCTCATCACCTCCCCCTCTTCCACTTCCAGTTGCCGATTCTGTTCCCCTTGTTCTAGCTGTGACCAAGTCCTTGCCTCCAGTGCCACCACCTGTTGAACGCCCACCTATACGTCAAGTGTATACACATCGCCCACGTATACCGATTGTTACTCCTCCGGCTCCATCACCATCGACAGATCCGGCAGTTGTCTCCACACCAGCCCCGAACCCAGTATCTGATCTTCTTCTTCCCATTGCCTTGCAGAAAGGTAATCACACTTGCACCCTTCATCCTATTTCTAATCATGTTTCACTCACTCACCTTTCCGCCTCCCATCGCCAGTTTATCTCTTTGTTATCCTCAGTTGTTGTTCCTAAGGATGTCTAGTAAGCCCTTGCCTCTCCAGGGTGGTATCGTGCAATGGAAGAAGAGCTCTCAGCTCTACTTCATAGTCATACTTGGGACCTCACCGCTCTTCCTCTTGGGAAGCAGACTGTCGGTTGTAAATGGGTTTATACTGTTAAGTATTTGGCTGATGGTAGTGTTGAGTGCCTGAAAGCTCGATTGATTGCAAAAGGGTACTCCCAAACCTATGGTATTGACTACACAAAGATCTTCTCCCCAGTTGCTAAGATTGGGTCGGTTCGTGTTGTGATCTCTCTTGCAGTTATGTATGATTGGCCCCTATATCAACTTGATATCAAGAATGCCTTTTTGCATGGTGATTTGCTCGAGGAGGTCTACATGGAGCAACCACCAGGCTTTGTTGCTCAGGGGGAGGATGGTAAGGTATGCAGACTCAAGAAGGCTATTTATGGGCTTAAACAGTCTCCTCGAGCATGGTTTGGTAGGTTCAGTGAGGTGGTAAAGAAGTTTGGTATGAAACAGTGCCAAGTTGATCAGTTCGTCGTCAGTCATGACTCTCCGGTAGGAAAAATACTATTGGTGGTGTATGTAGATGATATTGTTATTACCGGGAATGATAAAATGGGCATTGATAGGTTGAAGACTTTTCTACAGGAACATTTTCAAACAAAATACCTTGGCTAATTTAAATATTTATTGGGATAGAAGTAGCAAGGTCTAAGCACGGTATTAATTTGTGTTAGAGGAAATATGTGCTTGATTTGCTAGAGGAAACATGTTTGTTAGGTGCTAAACCAGTTGAAACACCTATGGAAACAAATACTAAGCTGAGCAGTGATATGGGTGAAGTGTTTGAAGACCCTGGTAGATACCGACGACTTGTAGGTAAACTAAACTACCTAACCATTACTCGGTCAGATATTTCATTTGCGGTATGGAAACAAATACTAAGCTGAGCAGTGATATGGGTGAAGTGTTTGAAAATCCTGATAGATACTGATGACTTGTAGGTAAATTAAACTACCTAACCATTACTCGGTCAGATATTTCATTTGCGATTAGTGTGGTAAGTCAATTCATGCAGAAACCTCTGGATCCTCATTGGAATGTGTTTCTAAGAATTGTGAGTATTTAAAAGGGGCCTCTGGTCGTGGCTTGATATACAAAAGTGGTGGAACACTTGAAATAGAAGGGTATACTGATGCTGACTGGGCTGGTTCTATGTCTGATAGGCGGTTTACCACAGGTTATTGCACTTTTATGGGGGGTAATCTGGTGACATGGAAAAGTAAGAAGCAGACAGTTGTGGCAAGAAGCAGTGCAGAGGTAGAATATAGAGCTATGACACATACTGCTTGTGAATTAGTGTGGCTAAGGAACCTTCTATAGGAGATAGGATACAACATTAATACTCCAATGAAGTTCTATTGTGACAATCAGGCTGCAGTTTATATTTCTTCTAATTCGGTGTTTCATGAAAGAACCAAACACATAGAGGTTGATTGTCACTTTGTGAGAGGGAAGGTGCTGAATGGAGTGATAGAGACTGCATACGTTAATACAGGAAACCAGTGGGCAGACTTATTTACAGAAGGGTTGAATTGGGGAAGAGTGGATTACATATGTAACAAGTTGGGATTATATGATATATACTCACCAGCTTGAGGGGGAGTGTTAGTGTAGGGGTATTTCTGTCTTTATACTTATGTTGAGGTTGCTGATTTGTAATATTATATTAGAACTAGTGTCCCTCACTTAAATAAGGGCACATGTGTCTTTTCCATTATATTAATAATATAAAACATGTCTGGCCAAATGGGAGAGTAACTTTCCCTAATTCGAACCAGACTTTTCTTCTCTCCTTTTCTCCTCCTTTCTCTCTCTCTCTTCCTTCCCTCTTTCTTCCTCTTTCTTCTTGGCTGTTATCAGACTAACAGAACTCAAAGGCAGGCCGAATTATAACAAAGATTAATTAGTTTTATGATGTTTTTCTGAGTAGATGTTTTATGTTAGTTGTTAGATAGGAGGTGGGGACCACAATAGTTATGTGAGTTCAAATTTTATTATTTTTTTGTGTTATATATATGCTGTTTTATGTTTTGCCACCCTATAAGGGCATAGTTGTCTTTGTACTATTCTATTATTTTAGTATAAATAATAAGTGAAGGAGACGACCGGATTATTGCTCTCTTTTCTTTCAACTTCTCTTCTTCTTCTCTCTTCCTTCTCTTTTCCTTCTCTCTTCAAGAAATTACTTTCTTTCATATTTTTTAATTCAGTAGATTTCTACTTGGTATTAGAGCATCGGCTAGGGTTTCTTGAAGCATTCTCATGCAGCCCTAGATCAGTTGACTGCATGAAGTAGTAAAGGGCTGATCGATCTGCTATAGATTGCCCAGTTCTTGGAGTTTTCGGCATCAAAATCAGGAAGAACTGGAGTACGGGGAAGAGTCCCAGAAAAGTTGGACTCTTTGTTTTTGATCTGATCTTGGGCGCCCAGGTATTGTTAGTTTTCTTTTGATTTTTCAAAGAGGGCGGTTTGGTTTCTGAAATTTTCTAGGCCTCTCGGAGTGATCGATTCACTTTTCTCTCTGTTGGGAGGCGTGGTGAGGAGAGAGATTTCCCTCCAGCTAGGGTTTTCTTCTTCCGGAAGGGTTGGTTTCTGTGTGTGTGGTATTAAATTATTTTTTGAAGGTCTCCAATCTATTTTCTCTTACTGTTAAACTGTTTGAAGTAAAAGGGAGAGTTGGAATACCGAGATGAAATTTACCGGTACTGTGGGACTGGGTGTTGGAGGTAGTAGTGATATTTTTGGGTCTGAGATCATTACTACAGTAAAACTTGATGGTACAAATTATTTGGAGTGGGCACAATCAGCTAAGATGGCTATTGGTGCCTGTGGAAAATTTGGGTATCTCACTAGGGAGGAGAAGAAACCTGATACAGACTCTTCCCGATGGGTGCAAGAGAATTACATGGTAATGTCCTGGTTTTGTAATTCTATGTTACCTCATATTGCAAAAAATTTCCTATGGGCCAATACTGCTAAGGAGATTTGGGATGGAGTGATTGAAACCTACTCTCAGAAGCAAAATGAAGCCAAAGCCTATCAGTTAAGAAATCAGGTGATAAATATGAAACAGGGAGAAAAACCTCTTGCTGTGTATTTTTCCACGCTGAAAACCCTATGCCAGAAAATAGATCACTTAGAAACTATGGTATGGGAAAGTGTAAATGATGCAACAATTTATCACAATCTGGGAGAGAGGAATAGGGTTTTTGAGTTCTTGGCAGGGCTGAACCCTGAATTTGACATTGCTAGGCAGTGTATTCTTTATAGGGAGGGTGTGACACTCTCTCAGGCCTATGCTTTTGTCTTTGGAGAGGAGAGTAGGTGGAATATAATGCTGAGACAGCCTGGGATTGACCAGTCGACTATGGTTGGTACAACAAAACCTAAGCCGAATGGAGACAGGGGGAGTAGTGAGGCTAGAAGGGAAGATAAGAAGGACTTGGTGTGTGATTATTGCAAGAAGCCTATGCATACCAGGGACATTTGTTGGAAGCTTCATCCAAATCTTGTGCCTGCTCGGATAAGAAACAAGAAGGGAAATGCAAATGTAGCCACTACAGGAGACACTCCAGCCCATCTCTCCCAAACTGATTGGGAATCCATTGCAGTAGCAATAGTGAGAACAAAATTGGAGAGGTTTGGACAACATGTGAGTAAGAAAGATTTACCCAGTTCTAGCCTTCCAGATGGACAACAGAATGCAGGAGCCAACTACACCACTTCCTTTTCACATACAGGTAGTTCATATGCAACTGCGAATCTTGCATCCACTTCAGGTAAGGAGGGACCTCCTTGGATTATAGACTCAAGAGCATCTGAGCATATGACTAATGCCCCTACCATTTTCAGTTCCTATCAGCTGTTCTCTGGTAGAGACAGAGTCTCTACAGCAGATGGTTCACATATGCCCATTGCTGGGAAGGGGACAATTAGAGTGACCAATGATATAAGTCTGTCCTCTGTTTTACATGTCCCTAGACTTTATACCAACCTACTGTTTGTTAGTTCTTTGACAAAAAAATTGAATTGTTCTGTGACCTTTCTTCCTGGTAATTGTGTTTTGCAGGATCTGGAGTCAAAGAAGATGATTGGGAGTGGTCGTGAGGTGAATGCAATCTACCTTCTGGATGAGATTTCGAGACATCAGGGCCATCATGTTAGCAGCAACAACAGTAGTGGGTCAGAGTCAGTAAACCAGATTATGCTTTGGCACAATCGCTTGGGACATCTTTCTTTTAGTTCTTTGAAATGTCTTTTCCTAAAGTTGTTTGAGTCTATTCAATTGTCTACTTCGGAGTGTGAGAGTTGTCAATTAGGAAAACATTGTAGACAGTTTTTTAAATCAAGTAATAAAAGAAGTACTTCTGCTTTTAATATTGTTCACACTGATGTATGGGGGCCATATCAACCCTTCCATGGGAGGATTCCATTACTTTCTCTTGTTTGTGGATGATTATACATATTTGATGAGATCACGTGATGAGGTTTATAACTTAGTACGACAATTCCACCAGATGGTTCTCACACAATTTGGAGTGAGAACTAAGGCTTTTAGATCAGATAATGCCAGTGAGTACTTTGAGAAGGACCTAACCACGTATCTCTTAGAACATGGTGTAGTTCATCAGAGCAGTTGTGCATATACACCACAATAGAATGGAGTTGCTGAGAGGAAGAACAAACACATTGTGGAGGTGACAAGGAGTCTTATGGTGTGTGCTTCAGTGCTTGTGCAGTTCTGGGGAGATGCAGTTCTTACAGCTGTACATGTGAATAACCGTGTTCCTTCACGGGCTTTGGGGTTTAAGGTGCCATTTAGCCTTTTTTTTCCAGATGGAGAGATATTTCATATACCTTTGAGGGTTTTTGGCTGTGTTTCTTTTGTTCACATTCTTGGCCCTCATTGCAAGAAATTGGATCCTAAGGCCAAGAAATGTGTTTTTCTTGGGTATGCTCAGAACCAAAAGGGGTATTGCTGTTATGACCCAGTGTCGAGGAGCAAATTTGTCACTATGGATGTTACCTTTTTTGAATCCACATTCTTTTTCTCAGGTGGTGTTCCTCAAGGGGAGAGTTTTGGGGAGGAGAACTCACAATCTGTTCCTCTTCCTGTTTCTGTGGTGCCTCCATCAGTTCAGCCTCCACCTGCACCATTAGTTCAGCCAGCACTTGCACCTCCAGTTTCATTAGCTGAGCCACTACGGGCAGCCTCACAGCAATATCAGCACTGGCAGATGATGGTTGATTCCGTACATCCTCGACCCACACCACTCTCTGTCAATCATTCTGAAACTCCAGATTCGGTAGATATAGTTCTAGGTATTCCTCTTGAGCCTGAGCATGTTATGTTTTTTGATGGTAATGTTTCTGTCCCTAACACCATTGTTGTAGCTGATCCCACTGACCTTGATCTTCCCTTTGCACTTCGTAAGGGGAAGAGAAAGTGTACAACCCACTACATTTCACACCATCTTTCCTACAATGCCTTATCACCCTCCTACCGTGCTTTTCTTTCTTCCCTGGATTCTATGTCTATACCCAGGAATGTTACTAAGGCTCTCTCCAAACCTGAGTGGAAAACAACCATGCAAGATGAGATGAATGTTTTGGTCAAAAACCAAACTTGGGAAATAGTTGATCTCCCCCTAGATAAGGAGACAGTCGGATGTCGATGGGTATTCACAGTGAAGTATAAGGCCGATGCCAAGATAGAGATGTACAAGGCAAGGTTGGTAGCAAAAGGGTATACTCAGACCTATGGTGTTGATTATCTAGAAACCGTTGCACTAGTAGCTAAGATGAGTTCAGTTCGTATCCTTTTATCTCTAGCAGCCACCTATTCATGGCCCTTGTTCCAGCTTGATGTCAAAAATGCTTTCCTCAATGGTTACTTACAAGAGGAGTTATATATGGACATTCCAGTAGGATTTTATGAAAATATTGGTAAAGGAAAGGTGTGCAGACTCAGAAAATCTCTGTATGGACTGAAACAATCACCTAGGGCTTGGTTTGACAGGTTTAGAGGGGCACTCATCCGTTATGGATACACATAGACACAGTCTGATCAAACCCTCTTTGTGAAGAGGAGAGATGCTTTGGTGTCAATTCTGATTGTGTATGTGGATGATATAGTGGTGACAGGAAATGATCTGGAGGAGATTGATAATCTCAAAAAATCATTGTAGCAGGAATTTGATATCAAAGATCTTGGTAAGCTCAAATACTTCTTTGGGATTGAAGTTGCAAGATCCAAGCATGGGATCTTCATTTCACAAAGAAAGTATGTACTTGACCTACTGCAAGAGATTGGGAAGCTGGGGATCAAACCAACAGACACTCCTATTGATCCAAATCACAAAATTAATGGTGTGGATGGTGAATTGGTAAAGGATGTGGGGAGATATCAAAGAATGGTGGCTCGACTGCTGTATTTGTGTATGAGACGACCAGATATTTCTTATGCTGTCAGTGTTGTGAGTCAGTACATGCATGCACCTCGGGTTCAACACTGGGAAGATATTGAGAGAATACTTGCATATTTGAAAAAGCACCCTGGCAGAGACATTCTTTTCTCAAATCATGAGAATTTGAAGCTAGAATCTTTTACAGATGCAGACTGGGCAAGATGCTTAGATGACAGGAGGTACATCAGGAGTGTGTACCTTTGTAGGTGGAAACTTGATATCCTGGAAGAGTAAGAGGCAATCGGTTGTGGAAAGGTCAAGTGCAGAGGCTGAGTATAGATCCATGGCTGTCTTAGAACTTCTTTGGGTTAGATCTCTTTTGAGTGAGATTGGGGTGAAAGCAGAGGAACCTTTGATGTTATACTGTGACAATCAGGCTGCAATTAATATTGCACACAATCAAATTCAGCATGACAGGACAAAACACATTGAAGTTGATAGACATTTTATAAGAGAAAGGGTAACAACTGGAGAAGTTTGTTTGCCTTATGTTTCTTCAGAGTTGCAGCTGGCTGATGTTCTCACTAAAGGGGTGGCAAGGAACAAGCTTGAACATGATCTACGCAAGTTGAGAATGTGTGACATTTACTCCCAACTTGAGGGGGAGTGTTGAAGATTAATTAGTTTTATGATGTTTTTCTGAGTAGATGTTTTATGTTAGTTGTTAGATAGGAGGTGGGGACCATAGTAGTTATGTGAGTCTAAATTTTATTATGTTTTTTGAGTGTTATATGTGCTGTTTTATGTTTTTCCGCCCTATAAGGGCATAGTTGTCTTTGTACTATTCTATTATTTTAGTATAAATAATAAGTGAAGGGGGCGGCCAGATTATTGCTCTCTTTTCTTTCAACTTTTCTTCTTCTCTTCTTCCCCTTCTCTCTTCCTTCTCTCTTCAAGAAACTACTTTCTTTCATATTTTTTAATTCAGCAGATTTCTACTTATTTCAATACATTTAATATGAGTAGTGGTGTATGCATACTATTTGCTTATTCTATTGTATTTATCCTCAATTTGCTTGAATGAATGGAACTTATTTTCTGCATTCCAGGCAGAGTCAGAAATCCAAATTCAACAATTACAGAATCGCGTGAGACAATTGGAATCTAAGGAAGATCCTCCCAGTGGATGTGAAGGAGCAATAAATGGGTCATGGGATGATAATGAAATTAAACCAAATGGACAACATTCATGCCTTGATGGCTCAATACTTATAGTAGGTGGATATGATGGAAGTTCATGGTTATCCAATTTGGATTCCTATTCACTATTTAGGGATGAAATGATACCTCTGAAGCCAATGAGCACTGTTCGTTCATATGCCTCAGCAGGAACATTGAATGGTAAAGTCTACATTTTTGGTGGCTGGAATGGTAATTTGTGGTATGACACAGGTAGGTGCTGTTTTTCTTTGCTTAGATTTTTTGTCCTCTTATTTTATATTATGTTCTTTTTACAACACACTGACATTTCAATCGTACTTTCTGAAGTTGAGTGTTACAACCCAGAGGATAATGAATGGACTTTTTGTCCACCATTAATTGAGAAGAAGGGAAATTTAGCAGGTGCAACTTTAGATAACAAAATATTTGCAATTGGTGGTGGAAATGGAATTGAATGTTTCTGGGAAGTTGAAATGTTTGACCCTGCTCTTGGACGGTGGATCCCTACTAGATCAATGCTACAGAAGGTACTTATAATTTGTTGTCTGGACTACAAGCTAGGTTTATAAATAAGGTCAAGCCTACATATTTGTCATCATGAGGGAAAAACTGCAGAAACATATTTGATAGATAGCATGTATGTAGATGACATCAATATGCATGAGTTTACTATATTGCACTATTGCAGTAGTACAGACAAGATGGTTCTTTATTATTATTTTTTGATTGGAAATTGGCATGATTTTATTAATGGCGTTGAAAGTGTACTGTGTAGTTTTAAAAACTGTAAAATCTCTATACATACATTCACAGTTCTATACGAGCTACCCCGATGCTGCTCACCCTTTCTCCTGGAAAGAGCCCCTTAGATAAAACAGAGACTGTCCTCTATTTCAGTGGGTATATTCCCAAAATCAGAACCTGCCTACTG
Source organism: Nelumbo lutea (assembly GCF_056320005.1). Taxonomy (NCBI): domain Eukaryota; kingdom Viridiplantae; phylum Streptophyta; class Magnoliopsida; order Proteales; family Nelumbonaceae; genus Nelumbo; species Nelumbo lutea. The sequence continues at coordinate 74,867,432 of NC_142685.1, forward strand.
ATTTACTCAAGAGACTGGGAAACAGCAAATGAGTTAGAAGATTGAGGTATCCAAAATGGTTCTGCTTCTGGCAGATGGATCAGGTGTCTTCTCTAATAGAATTCCAACTCTAATTTATCCTGAGAAAACCAGTTAATTATGTTCATGGTCCCTAAGTACCCCTCCTACATCTCATTGCCCAGGGTTTCCAATATTACAGCCATCAAAGTTCTTTCTTACTGTTGATGTTGATGCCACCAAATACCTTCTATTGATGCATCTGTAGAAAAGCATGAAAGTACGCCTCATGTCTTCATCCTGTGATTAACTCTGATTTCAATTAGGACACTTGGTGGTTCTCTAGATTGATGTTATCTTGAAAAATCCAATCATTTTTTTTCCCAGAATTTCCATAATATGATTGCTCTTGCACACCTCTACATGATTTTCTTTTCTTTCTTGGGGAGAAAAAGTTGGTAGAAATAAAGTGTGTATCTGGCATTGTGGATAAGTAAATTAAAGCAGAAAAACGTTCCAACATAATATGTACAAAAAAATAGGAGATTTGTAAATTAAAGGTGGTGAGCTTGCATTACATAGAAAGCATATACGTAGTTATAAAACCTAATTTTCTCTTCTTCTTGAAAGAGCTTCACAAGTATTTATCTTTAGATGAAAGACTTGCCCAACATGAGGCCCTTAGTTTTTAGGATGTGGAACACAACCACACTACCTTAACTGGAAAGACTTGAAAAGTTTGGTCTATTGGAGCAATGGCCTTGAAAAAAGAGGCATAAGCGAAGTTACCTAAGTTGCCAAGTTTCCAACTTCTTGTATTACTAGCATAAGGATCTTAGAAGACACCCCTAACATTTGACATTTCTAAAAGGCAAAGTTACCTACCTGAAGGAAAGGATCCTGTAGGGTGTAAATAGGTGTTCTCACTTTTCAGTGTGAAATTGGGCAGATTGGTCTATGGAAAGATAAATATTGACTTCACTTGATATTTTGTAGTAAAGATAAAAATTTATTAAAATGAAAAAGAGAGTACAAAGAAGGTGATAAGGAATCACCCAAGAGAAAAAAGAAACAAACATTTACCCATCCTAAATCCCTTAGAGGAACAAACCAAAAGAAACACTCCAAAAGGCAAAAACAATCAGCCCACAACCAAACAACGACTTAAATATCTAAAAGCTAAAATTCCTCAATTCAATTGACTTCTCTTCTAAATTGATAAGCCCTTGCAATGTTTAATGCTTGGGAATAGGTTTCAACAACACCATCCTATATATCTTTTGAAGTTTTAGCCCACTAATAATTCCGACTGATGTGTGGCTGTATGTAATTAATAAGCCATGGCATCATATACTTTTCTTGCACCCATTCTGCATGAGAAGAGTTAGCAGATGCAGGGGTTTTAGATTCTCCACTTGTATAACCAATCTTCCCATGCCCACCAATATATATTTTTATAGATTGTGACCACTCCAATTAATTAGTTCCACCAACTGTACACAGGTGATGGATACATTGGGAAACATACCAGCATTCCTAAGAACCAGCTTGGTCAAGAACTTGTTTGAAATCATTCCAGACGGTTTTATTAGGACAATAGAGACACACAACTCCCAAAGAAACAAGAATAAAAATTCAGTCAATACTTCCAGTGACTAGTAGCAGGGTTAACTTTAATCTGGAAGGAGAAATAGTACTGTTGATCACTTCAGAGTTCAAACACAAAAAAATCCCCCAGAAAAGGCTGTCAATCTCACTGAAAAGATAGGAGACTTATCTTAATTTGGGCGCCACTTGCAAACAGTCTTTAAGACTTATCTTAATGTGGGGGCCACTTACAAACAGTCTCTTTAACCTTCAACACAAAAACTGGTTCTTTGGTTCGTCTTGTTTTGGGCAGGACCTCTGAGTGATTTCTAAGGCATGGCAAACAGCAGCAAAAGTAAGTAAGAATAAACCAGGCAGGAGAAACAGGTTCTGATCATCCCTTTAACATCCCATGCAATGGCTGATCCTAGTATTGCTTGGGAAAAGAGAAACAAGAGTGAAAGAAAACCCCCTGCTCTGATACCAAGTTGGTGATCAAAGCTTCACAAAAGAATAAAAAAAAATAATAAAGAGAGGTTTAAGGGTGCAACAACACTCGATAGATAGAAAGGAGAAAGGAGAGAAGAGAGAAGAGAAAAAGGGCTTGAGGAAGACCAAATTGTGGGTAACATGGTGCTGTCCCACTCACTTAAATATGATCTGTAAACCTACAAAATAATAAAGAGAGGTTTAAGGGTGCTACAACACTCAATAGATAGAAAGGAAAGGAGAGAAGAGAGGAGAAAAAGGGCTTGAGGAAGATCAAATCGTGGGTAACATGGTGCTGTCCCACTCACTTAAATATGATCTTTAAGCCTACAAAAAAAAATGCATCTTTACCCTTAATAAGTAAGGGCAGCAGCAACTATAAAAAGAAATAAAAATGGACCATGGTCCATTATGATTTATGACATAACAGTATAATGGTACAACAGTAAATAAAAACCAAGGCCCATTTCGACGACAATTTATATACCTATTTTTTTCCGTACAATTGAGAGGAGCACTAGTAATAATGAGGGGTAGTACTGCCCCACAAGTCTTCAACTATATGTCTCATGCAAGGTTCAAAGTATTGATACACCCTGATACAGTTGAAGGGTTGTTGTATTGGTACTTTATACCACACACATGCCACTTTTCTAGTTTTTCTTTTCCAAAAATAGGGAGGGGGTAGGTTTAAGCATTGTTTAACATTTGAAACACTTATGAGATTATAATTATAAAATAGACATTATTAAACTAAAATAATCATTTTGTGTGTTTATATACTGATTTCTTTTTATTATTTTCTTATTTAATAGGGTTTAATTAACACAAACATTGCTAAATGCTGTGTTGAATCCTCGAAGACTTAAAAACCTGAACCAATAAGTAAGGAAGAATTACAAATTTTATCTAATCATCACATTTTCCGCTTCCATATATTCTTCTTCTTCTTCTTCTTCTTCTTCTTCTTCTACCAATACTTTTTATTTTCTTCTTTTCCTATAACAAAAATAAGGGTTCAGCCCCTATATTTTTTGAAATTTATTTTCCTTCTTCCTTTTCTTCTCATGAATATGTTGATTTTCTATACTTTAATATGAAATTTATACTTTTCTTATGAAAATCATGAATAATTATTAAAGAAATATGGTTATGGTACCTAAGGAACTACCCTAGGATCTATGTTTTTTGCATAGATAATCCATCGCCTAGGTGACAAGATGCCCCCCCCCAGTCGCCTAGCCTCGCCTTGGTGCCTTGAAAATTATGATGGCCGATACAACGCGATATGCCTAATACGGGTTGACCGTGTTGACATTTTGAACCTTGGTCTCATGACATCCCTTGGGATCTCATTTGTCCAAGTTTGATTCCTAACTATGACCCAAGTTAGTCAATAAGTCTGTTGTGATTTTCTTTCCTGAGCATGTGAAATTACTATCAGTTGGATATTGTGTATACGTGCCAGTAACAAGATAGTTTGAATCGGCATATATTCCATGGTGATTAGGATTTCTGATTAATATAGTCATTTATGAACTTGCAATCTCTCTCAATCCAGACTAGTTAATGACCAACCCGTAATGGTATAGGGAAACTATACCTATGTATTTTGTTTGGGACCCACCATTTACATGGTAATTTTAGGGTCTATCTATAATTAACAAACCACTTAATCTGAAAGAATGACAGGCACACTAATATAATGTATCGAAAGCATTCGTATTAGGTTTTCTATTTGAGTTAGGAAACTAAATTAGATTTGATTTGTTACTGGTAGATATGGGGTAACCTAATCTGAGTTAAAATTTATTATCCCTTTTCTACGGTGGAGTCCTATCACGTCTTTGAGGATCTCCTCTTTTCTGAGGGCTTTGTGTAATGTGTATTGATAGGTTTGGTGTTGACCAAGATTATTTCCCACCTGGAAATTCTCCCTTGCTTCCCACACCTCTGCCATATTGACCTTCATGTCACCAATTCGTTTCATTTTGCTTCTAATATTTCCTTGTCCATTCTCTAGCATTGCAGCATCAATGTAGTTGTTGACAGACACACCAAAGTTGACTTTCATCACAATTTCCTTCAGTTTGCTCCTTATGTAGATTATTCTGTTGTTTCGCCTGGGTTCTGGAGTTAACCTGCAGGCATCAGTGAACTCACTACAATGTTGCCTGGCTTGGTCCAGGATCTTAGCTATGCTTGGCCTGAAATTCCACATGGTCTGTAGGAGGAAAGTAGTAATTTCTAATACAGCAGAGCACTGCTACTTCTTCTTCAGTTCTCATTCTCAAACTTGCATTACAGATCTGAAATATCTCTAATTTTATGTCTAGATATTTCAACCATAATACTTCATTAAATTCATTTCCGATCTGAAACCATTCCTTTCCTTGCATCCTTAACCCATTATTAATCAATCCATAGGATGTAGAGAAGATGGGCCGAATGGCCCATAGGCTTTTTATTCTTTTATTCTTTCTTACTGTTTATGTTCTTGTCTGTAATGGGTCTTACTCTGGGCCCATCTTTTCTATGTTCTGTGTAAATTCTTGCCCAACTAAGGGCCTCTTTGTAATTATTCAAAGTTTATCTTAATAAAATGGTGTTAGGGTGTTAGAGAGAGAGAGTAATGTTCGAAACTCTCATTCTCTACACCCTCATTGCCGAACTCTCAAGGTCTGTTTTCTTCATGGTATCAGAGCAGGCCTGAACTTCAGTATTCTAGGGCTGGAAGCTTCATCTCGTGTTGCCTGATTCTTGGAGGTCATTGGAAGTTGCTCAAGACTCAAATTTCTTGGAGAAGTGATTCGGTGGCCAGGAAGAATCAGAGAAAAAAGGGGAAACAGCTCGGTCCTTGATTTGAAGCTTAAATATTGTAAGTTGTGCTCAGACTTCTGGGTTATTTTTTCTTGTTCTGGACTGTTAATCTCCGAAGTTCCTTTGGAAACAGTACAGATATTCAACTATCCTCTGATCAGGTTTAACCAGAGATTTCTGGGTTGTTTTTCATTTCGTTTCTGGACTGTCAAGTAGCCGAAATACCTCTGAAATCAGTACTGCTGTTTATTGTCTTTTTTGGATTGTTTTTGGGCCCCTGTACGGACTGTTCTTTGGGGCTGTTTTCATCTTTAACAGTGTGGTCTTCTATACTGCCCACTCTGTGTTTGTAAAAAGGTCTCTTCGACAGTAGGGACTGTTCTCTTCCCTTGTGGGGTACTGTTTGGAAAGTACCTAATTTTTTTGTTTAAGAAAGGGAGCTTGGACTGGGTGGACAGTGTTTGGTAGTTTTCTGATTTATTCTTGAAGGCCGAACCAAGTTTGTTGGTGTCTCGTGCTGTCAACAAGGTGCTGCCTCTGTTTTGGGGCTCTCACAGCTTAGGTGTGACTCAGCTTTGTGTATTGCTGCTTGAGGCTGGTTTAATACAGCCCTTGTTCATCCTCATCCGGTGTTGTTTTGGTTGAAGTTTGCTGAAATCTTATTTGAAGTGGTTAAAATGATGGACTCATTAGAGATTGAAAACAAGAATGTGGCTGAATTCGGACAGGTTCCGGGAGCTCCTATTGACTCTTTATTGACTGTGACCACAGTCAAGCTAGATGGAACTAATTATCTAGCATGGTCACAATCAGTAAAGATTTATATATGTAGTAGAGGAAAGTGGGGGTTTATCTCCGGGAGCAAGAAGGCTCCCCCAGAAGATGATCCATCTCATGAGAAGTGGATCCAAGAGAACTACACTGTTATTGGGTGGCTTGTGAACTCAATGCAGCCACAGATCAGCCAGCACTATCTATGGATGAATTCAACAAAGAAAATCTGGGATAGTGTTGCTGAAACCTATTCCCAAAAACTAAATGTGGCTAGAGCCTACAAGTTGAGAAGTGATGTGAAGAATCTGAGACAGGGGGAGAAACCATTATCTGTATACTTCTCAACCTTGAAGTCTTTGTGGCAAAAATAGACTTGATAGAAGCTATAACCTGAGACACCACTAATGATGCAGAGACCTACAAGAAACTGATTGAAAGAAACAAGGTGTTTGAGTTCTTAACTGGACTAAACCCAGAATATGATATCACAAAGCAGAATATTCTATCCAAGGAGAGTGTCACATTGTCACAAGCTTATGCATTGGTGAGCAGTGAAGAGAGCAGGAGGGCTGTCCAGGTTCAAGGGGCTGGTTTTAGTGATCACTTTGCAAATATGGGGATTAAATCCAAAAGGGTTGCTGGGACTTCTAGTGGCTCTGGAAAGAAAGATGTGGTATGTGAGTACTGCAAGAAGCCGAAGCACACCAAAGATAAGTGTTGGAAGTTACATCCTGATCTTGTTCCAATTCGGTTTCAGAAAAAACATGAGAGTAAAGGGACAGGGAGTGCAAATGTGGCTGTTGGGCCAGATAGTGATAAGTACTATACTGAAGAAATGTCTGCGTGTGCACAGTTGGCAGTCATGAAAGCAGAATATGAAAAGTTTGGAAAGATGATCAGTCATCTAGAGGATGTGACTTCTTCCAACCCTTCAGGAAATTCAGCTCCTTCTGCGTTTGCTCATTCAGGTACAAGGGCCTTTGTCAATCATGCAACCACTTCAGGTAATCTTAAGATCCCTTGGATTATCGACTCAGGTGCTTTTGATCATATGACCAACCTCTCTACCCTGTTTGTTTCATACGACTTGCTTCCTGGATGTGATAAAATCACTTTAGCCGATGGTTCACTTGCCCCTATTTCTGGCAAGGGAACCATCAAGGCTACAGATTCCTTGTTCTTACCTTCTGCACTTCATGTACCTAGACTAAATACAAATTTGTTGTCTGTAAGTAGTCTAACCAAGTCACTCAGCTGTTGTGTAACATTATTTCCTTCCTATTGTGTTTTTCAGGATCTGGAGTCTCGAAAGGTGATTGGGAGTGGCCATGAGGCGAACAGAATATACCTGCTTGATACTCCGGGACAATGCACTAATCATCCTGGGAATGTTGCTCTTGGATCTGTTTCTTCAGAGTTTATTAGTCGGATTATGTTGTGTCATCGTCGTTTGGGTCATCTGTCTTTTTCTGCCTTGAGTCATCTATTTCCTGAACTGTTTAAGGGAATTAGTTTGTCCAGTCTTCATTGTGAGTCTTGTGAGTTATCAAAACATTGTAGAAACAATTATCCTTTGAGTAATAAAAGATCTTCTTTTCCTTTTAATATTGTGCATTCTGATGTGTGGGGGCCTTACCACTTACCCTCCATGGATGGCTACAAATATTTTATCTTGTTTATTGATGACTTTTCTCGGTTCACTTGGATATTCCTGATAAAATCCCGTGATGAAGTTCCAAGACTTGTAAGACAATTCCATGATTTCGTTCTAACCCAATTTGATACCAGGATTAAAATCTTCAGATCTGACAATGCAAAAGAATACTTTGAAGTTGCTGAGAGGAAAAATAGGCATATTGTTGAAGTTGCAAGAAGTATCTTATTTGCCTCGCATGTTCCTACAAGGTTTTGGGGTGATGCCATCCTCACTGCTACCTATATTATAAATCGTATGCCATCCAGGGTTTTAGGGTTTAAGTCTCCCTTCAATCTCCTTCATCCAGACAAGGACCATTTTCCTATTCCTCTTCATGTCTTTGGCTGCATCTGTTATGTACATGTTCCAAGTGTCCAAATGCATAAATTTGAACAAAAAGCCCACAAGTTTATCTTCCTTGGTTATTCCTCCACACAGAAGGGTTACTTTTGTTTTGATCCAAAGATTGGCACTCGGTATGTCTCAATGGACGTCACCTTTAATGAGTTTTCTCCCTTTTATGGTTCATCTCGGGAAGGACATTGTCCACATGGGGAGGATTTGGCACAGGTGTTTGCCCTTCCTCTTCATGTTCTAGTTGAGTCTTTTGACAAGTCTGCTTCTCCTTCACATGAATCAAGGGAGGGTCAACCATTCCATTCTCCCTGTCCCAGTGTTCTTCCCTCTTTACCTCCTCGTCCTATCCTCAATCCCAAGGTGTATCAAAGGCAAAGATCCAGGAATGAGCAGGTTGTTTCCCTTACAACACATGAGCCTCATGCACTTCCAGTCACAGATGAGACAATAGGTACTGTTTCAGCACCCTTGGAGTCATCCTTCCCTGACCTTGATATTCCCATTGCTGTTAGGAAAGGAAAACGGAAGTGCACTGCTCACTGCATTTCCAAGCACCTTTCTTACAAGTTGCTTTCTCCTTCATACTTTGCCTATCTATCTTCTGTTGCTTCTAACCCTATTCCCAGGTCTGTGTCAGAAGCTCTTAATATTCCAGAATGGAGGGATGCTATGAGGTCTGAAATTGATGCCCTACACAAGAATGACACATGGGAAGTGGTTGATTTGCCTGAAGGGAAGGATCCAATCAGTTGCAAGTGGGTCTTTACTATCAAATATCGAGTTGATGGCACCATTGAAAGGTACACGGCTAGGCTGGTTGCAAAAGGCTATACACAGACATATGGGATTGATTATCTGGAGACCATTGCACTTGTTGCCAAGATGACATTTGTGAGGGTTCTTCTATCTTTAGCTGCTCACTTTGACTGGCCCCTTTATCAATTGGATGTGAAGAATGCATTTCTGAATGGTGAATTACATGAGGAGGTTTATATGTCTCTTCCTCCAGGGATGTATGGAATTGATATGCAAGGAAAGATATGCAGACTGAAGAAATCACTTTATGGACTAAAACAGTCCCCTAGAGCATGGTTTGAGAGATTTAGAACAACACTTGTTAACTTTGGTTATGTGCAGACACAGTCTGATCATACTCTTTTTGTGAAGAGGAGTGGACCTCTGGCAGTATACCTCATTGTGTATGTAGATGACATTGTAGTGACTGGTAATGATGTTTCAGGAATTCATGATCTCAAATCTTTCCCCCATACAAAGTTTGAGATTAAAGATTTGGGGGAACTGAGATACTTCATTGGCATAGAAGTTGCTCGATCCAAGGATGAGATTCTTATCTCCCAAAGGAAGTATGTTCTTGATTTGCTCTCTAAAACTGGGAAGACAAAGGAATCTTCCAGAGGCTTCTTGGGAAACTTCTGTACCAATGCATGACTCGGCCAGATATTGCATATGCAACCAATTGCATTAGCCAATTCATGCATGCTCCTCGAGACACTCACATGGCAGTAGCAGAGCGAATCCTGTGTTATTTGAAGGGCTCCCCAGGAAAGGGAATTCAGTTTGCCAAGCATGGTCACATGAAACTTGAAGCCTACACCAATGCTGATTGGGCCAGAAACATTGATGACAGAAGATCTACTTCTGGGTATTGCAGCTTGGTGACTGGTAATGTTGTTTCTTAGAGAAGCAAGAAACAGTCGGTTGTTGCTCGGTCTTCAGCTGAAGCAGAATACAGGGCCATGGCACATGGAGTCTCTGAACTTTTATGGCTAAAATCATTGATGGAGGAACTTGGGGTTGAACATGACAAGCCAATGATGCTGTACTGTGATAATCAGGCTGCCATCAACATTGATCACAACTCAGTGCAACATGATAGAACTAAGCATATTGAAGTTGATCGACACTTCATTAGAGAAAGGGTCTCTTCGGGTGAAGTATGTCTTCCTTTCATCACATCTGAAGGACAGTTGGCAGATTTTCTCACCAAAGGCATTCCTAAGGCAAAACTTCAGTATGATACTGGCAAGTTTGGCATGATTGACATCTATGCTCAACTTGAGGAGGAGTGTAGAGAAGATGGGCCGAATGGCCCATAGGCTGTTTATTCTTTTATTCTTTCTTACTATTCATGTTCTTGTCTGTAATGAGCCTTACTTTGGGCCCATCCTTTCTATGTTATGTTCTGTGTAAATTCTGGCCCAACTAAGGGCCTCCTTGTAATTATTCAAAGTTTATCTTAATAAAATGGTGTTAGGGTGTTAGAGAGAGAGTAATGTTCGAAACTCTCATTCTCTACACCCTCATTGCCGAACTCTCAAGGTCTGTTTTCTTCATAGGATAACCCCTGTCCTCCATCCTACTTCAGTTAGAGAAGTGGTGGTGCCTGCATAAGGAACACATCTACTTTTTGAGCTTAGGAGGACCTTGTTTGGTTTTCTTAGTTTTTCCTCGAGCTGGAGGTTTCATTGTTTTTTTTTTTTGAAAATTTAAATTGGTTCTCATTTAATTTTTTTTTTGATTATTTTGATTGTCATCTGGATTCTAGAGAGCTCCTTGTTTGATGGATTTTTTATATTCATCTGTGATAACCAATAAAAATAAATAAGTGCAAGTCTTTTCGAAAAGTAAAATAGAATTTTATTAATAAACAGATATGAGCATTAGCTGCATTAAAGCATCCCTTGGAGAGGCACAAGATGCTACCTCCCCCGTGAAAAAACAGAAAATACAAATTACACCTCAGCCCAAAACAGTTGGCCCTATTCACCCCTTGTTGTGTCTGCTGTCACATTAGCTGATCTGTGCACCCATTGTATCTGTCCACACCCATGGTGCCCATTTGGCTTGTTTCTGCCATTTGCATGTATTACAAATCCATTGCCAACATTCATTTATAGTTTATTAATTTAAACTTCTGGCTACAAGACTATTATGTTTTTAGTCATATTTCAGGATCCTTTAGACACCTGTTTTTAGTCACATTTACTGACAGCATGCTCTTTTTTCCCCTTTCCAGAGATTTGCTCCTGCTGCTGCGGAACTTAATGGAGTACTCTATGTTGTTGGTGGATACGATGGAAAAGATTACTTGACGTAATATTTCATACTTCTTTTCTTTATTTTTCACTTTATTCTAATTTTTGTCACCTTAAGCCAGCAAACAACCTTGTTACAAAAACATTTCATTGAAGAACTTACAATATGATTACTTGCGAATGTACCTAGTTAATATTTTGGTCCTATTTACTACTTGCTCTGTTCGATTATTCTTCTCAAGAAACATGAAATTTCGAGTGGGTAATATATGCGAAAATCAATTATTAAAGTCTGTTGTGAGACATAATTGTGTGGGCTTGGGCCTTTTCTTAGTTTCTGTAATGTATCTCTTTTTTTGTTTAAATTTTATGGCCCTGGGCCTGTCTTGTACTTTTTTATTTTATTGCTGCCACCTAATCAGGGGTAGTTTTATCTTTGTTGTAATCTTTTAAAACCTCTCATTTAAATATCATTTAGGACTGGACTGAATAGAAGCTGCTGTCCCCATTCTGCAAGTTCTTCTCCTCTTTTATCTTAAAACCTGAATGTAAACATGGTATCAGAGCACTGATATGTCTCTTTCTGGTTGGTCATCATCTCTCTTGCTGTTCTTTCTTTTTTCTAGTGTTTCTATAAAAAACCCTAGGTTTGCTAGTGTTGTATTGAAGTTTCCTTAGCTTTTTTTCTTTGGAAAAGGGTCCAAGGAGAACCAGGATGGGTTCTGTTATTGCTCAACATGGGTAAGATAAGGTTTGAGTAGTCTTTGGACTACTAGATTAACCTGTTAATGATAGGTCAAGCTTTGAACTGTTAGCAATAATAGTTCTGGAGATTTTTTCAGTTCATACGAGTGGGAGATTCAGGTTGCATTGCAGGTGGCTGTTAAAGAGAATTGCTCAGTTTTGAAGAGTAGAGATGTCCTCCAATACAAGTGAAGGTGACTTCTAATGAGAACATGTCGGTTGAGGGTTACTACAACATGGAGAACCCTAGTTTCTCTAGCCTTCAGATTAAACATGTGAAGTTGGATGAATACAACTTCAAGGAATGGTCTATCTTAGCAGAAGTACATATATTTCAAGCCATGGGATGCTGGGGTGTATCAATGGACAGGTCAAAGAACCTAGTTTGGAACTTGGAAGAGCCTACATATGGAAAGTGGTATTGGGAAAATTCTCTTGTCATGTCATGGCTGCTATCCTCCACGACAGATAAGATTGCTAGGACAGTTCAGCACTATCCCACAACATGAAAGATTTGGGAAAAATTGTCTAATATATATATGGACAGAGAAAGAAAAATACAAGAGTCTACTGGTTAATCCAAGATATTGCAGCCTTGAGCCAAGAAAATATGTCTGTTGTGACATAGACAGTTCGAACTGCACAGAGAAGTTGAAAGGGTGTGTCTAATGTGCATACGCCCAAAAAGATGTATTATGCATTATTTGGGTACAAGAGAAGGGAAAGAACAAAACTGCCCTCCACTAAAACAAATAAGAAAGAGTTATTCAAAAGAGAAATAAAAGGTAGTGTACATAAGGTACATGATAATATGACACTCCTAACAAAGTTAGCCCATAGTATCTCGACACTTCCCTCAAACTAATGCCGAGATAAAAGCATCAATTTGTCAGCAAGAAACTTGTAGCGAGGGCTTGTCATAGCCTTCGTGAAGATGTCAGCAAGTTGAAGACTAGAAGAAACACGAGAAAGAGTAATAGTTCCAGCAAAGTATTGATCTCTAATGAAGCGATAATCAACCTCTACATGTTTAGTACGTTCATGAGAAACAGGATTAGAGGCAATATTGATGGCATTGACAGTATCTACATGGATGGGAATGGGAGTTGGGAGCTACATATGAAGATCACCAAGAAGAGCTCTGAGCCACATAATTTCACTACAGAATGATGACATGGCTTGATACGCAACCTTAGTGGAGGATTTGGATTTCTTGCATTTCTAGGAGATGAGGGAATCAGTTATAAAAACACACCAGCCAATAGTAGATCTTCTAGTGTCAAGACATCCAGCCCAATCTGCATCAACTTAGGCTGATACATGTAGAGATGATGATGATGAGAAAAGAAGTCCATGAGAGATAGTACCCTAATGTACCAAATGATTCAGAGAACTGCAGCCATAAGGGAAGAAACAAATTGACTGACAACTTGAACAACATAAGAGATATCCAGCCTTGTCATGGTGAGGTAGATGAGACTACCAACAAGTTGTCGATATAATGTAGCATCTGGAAGAAGTTCACCATCATCCTTAGATAGTTTGAGGTTCACCTAATGAGGAGTATCCACCTTCTTATCATTGGTGAGGCAAGCAAGGTTAACCAAGTTCATAGCATACTTTTGCTTATTTAGAAAGTACCCTTAAGAAGAGCAAGCCACTTCCAATCCAAGGAAGTAAGTCAAATGACCAAGATCTTTCATCTTGAAAGAGTGAGAAATATTGTTATGATCATCACTGGTAGTAAGTATTTCATCAACATAAAGAAGAAGGGTGATTCCTTGGGCCCACTTCAAAATGAAGAGAAAATAGTCAGAAGGACTTTGTAGAAATTCAACATCAATAATGACGGAAATCGTAAAGAGATTTCTTGAGGTGACAGACCATAGTTGAATCACAACAATATCCTGGAGGAGGCTTCATAAACACTGTTTCTTTGAGATGACCATGAAGGAAAGCATTCTTGACATCCATTTGATGGATGTCCCATTGCTTAATTGCTGAAATAGCCAACACCAATCAAACTGTAGTCATCTTTCCAACTGGAGGAAAGGTTTCCTCATAGTCAATCCCATATTCTTGTTTATATCCTTGAGCAACTAAGCGAGCTTTATATTTATCAAGACTACCGTCTGATTTCAGTTTGACAGAATATACCCATCTACTCCCAATGATTGAAGCATCTGAGGGTGCAGGAGCAAGACCTCAATTATCATTTTCTGCCATAGCTGGTCCATTTGGGAAGAAAGGAATGCAAGACTTTTTCAGGTAAGGAAAAGACTAGTGAACAAAATAATCATGGTGAGAGTGTTATATTGGGTAGAATCTTTGGAGATGTTTGATGCTTGTTCAACTAGTGATCTCTTGAATAATTGGAAGTGGCCAATTCAGAGTACCATAAGTTCACTACAACCCTATTTGGTCTCCACCGCTGAATGGCTATGTAAAATTAAACTTTGATGGAAGCAATGCAGGTAAATCTAGGCCCCTCTGGTATTGGAGGGGTTTTTAGAGACTGGGAGGGCAGAATTGTTGGCCTATTCTCGGGTCCAATTGGTGTAGGTGATTCTTTAAGGGCCGAGGTGATAGTTGTCATGTAGGGGCTGCAAAAGGGAAAGGACACGAATATAAGGAAGCTGATTATACAAGGTGACTCCAAGCTGGTACTAGAGTGGCTGTAGAAGGAAGGACAAGGGTTTTGGATCTTTAATAATGAAAAGAAAAAGCTTCAGTGGTTGACACAATATTGAAGTGAAATTTAATTGGGTAAAAAGAACTACAAATGGGATTGCTGATGTACTAGAAAAGCAAGGGGTGAAAAGGAGTCATTTGTTTTGGGTTCAATTGTAATAGCTAAGTTCTGTTATGGAGAGTTAAGAAAGTTTACCTCTCCTATTTGTAATTGTTCTATATTAATTTTAATGAAATTCTGTTATTGATAAAAAAAGAGGAACTGGCATTGCTTGCTGATGAGTCTTTAGAATATCTGTAGATGGCAAGACAGTAGAAAAGGAGCTATGGTTGGTAGAAAAACCATAGCAGTCAGGTCTAGAAACACAAGAAGAACGACAAAGAGGTGGAGGGGATGAAATTGTCATAGGAGAAGGTTTTAGAGTATTACTTATAGTATCAAGAGGAGGAGATGAGCCATGAGCTGGTGGAGAAGGGGGCGAGGGAGCAGGTGCTGAAGCAACTATTCACTTCCGTACATACTAGCGAAGAGATTCCAAGAAGGAAGGAGTGGAGTTCATTGTACTTGTGGATTCAAAAGAGTGCAAAACAAAAATAGGAGCAGACAACTTGACAACATGAGTAAAGAAAGAAACATTCTCAAGGAATACATCATTTATGGAAATTTGGATCCTCTGTGCTTGAGGGTCATAACAAAGAAGCCCCTTATGATCCAAGCTATAACCCATGAAGGCACATATAGCCAATTGATGTATGAGCTTTGTGCGTTCATGGGGGGGGAGATGAACAAAGCAAGCACAACCAAAAATATGAAGCAGAGAGAAGCTTGGAGGCCGATGAAATAAGCATTGGAAGGGAGAAACATCCTGAAAAACAAAAGATGGAAACTGATTAATGAGGTATACAGCTGTGTTGGCTGCCTTTGCCCAAAAGGAAGTAGCTACATGGAAGTCTTGCAACAAGGTTCTTACCACACTCAATTAGGGGTGGCCACAAACCGAGCTCTTCATGAGCTACTTGGCTTGGCTCAGCTCGGTTGAATAAAGCTTGGCTTGTGAGGCTCGTGAGCTGGCTCAAATAGCTACATTAATAATAATAATAATATAAATTTGTAGAAAATAATATATATAATAAAAATATTATGTATATAATAATATGTTTATTTTTATATATAATAATAACTAATTATTATAATTCTTAATTTTTTAAATATCAAATAAGAAATATTATATATATATATATATATTTTTTATTTTTATAAAACATTTTTCTCAAGTCGAGCTCGAGCTTACGGTCTTTTGACTTGAGTCGAGCTCGAGCTCGAGCCTAGTACTACCTTGGCAAGCCGAGCTCGAATAGCTAGCTATTTGGCTTGACTCGGTTCAACTCCACCCCTACACTCAATATGTGTCCATTCTTCCGCTCTGCCACCCCATTTTGTTGTGGGTCCCAATACAAGATATTTGCGATTGAATTCCCTGTTACCTCAAATAGGTTTGAGAATCTCCATCAAGGTATTCCCCCCCGAGTCTGATCGAAAAACACCAATAGTAGCATCAAGTTGGTTTTTAACAAGAGCATGAAACAATTTGAAGGTAAAGAAAACTTGACTTTTGCCTCAAAAAATATATCCATGTATATCGTTGTAATCATCCACAATATAACAAGTATTGGTACCCCAACCTTGAGGGTATGGGAGATGACCAAACATCACTGAAAATCAATTTAAAAGGAACCGAAGAGTACATAGCAGTAGAGGGAAAGGGTGGCCAAGGCGTCTATGCCAAAGGTGCCACTCATTATTTCTACAAACAAGTTCAGTGCTAGGTGTAGTAGAAAATAAGCATGGCGATGTTGGTGGAGACTGTGATTTCTCAAACTACAAAGTGAATAATCATCCTAGCCTACGCCCCTTCCCCTTCATCGCCCTAGTTCGTTGGTCCTGGATCAAACATCCATTACGAGAAAAGGAAACGATGTTACCATCTTCTTCTAATTGGCCAACAGAAATTAGATTAATAGGAAATTTTGGGACAAGAAGGGTTTTAGGAAGATGAAACTAAGAAGAAGAAGAGGTATGCAAGGTCAAATCATTATAACCAAGAATCTCAAGTTTTTCACCATTAGCTGTAATGATACGCTTATTCAAGGATTTAGGTTTAAAATTCTGACCAGAGTATGCCCTCGTCATATGATTGGAGGCACTGGAGTCTAACTCAAAGATGACTAGGAGAAGAACAGTAAAGGGAAGACTTACCGGACAACCCAATAGCAGAGAATGTAGAAGAAATGGCTCAAGACACCTGCTGTCGCATCTTTTCCTCAGTTATAACTCCAAAAGACACCTTTGACTGATGCCGGTGCAGGAGAAGTAGATGTACCACCTTCTGAATTGTCCATGGTAGTCTGATAAGCTCTATGCTGTTTTTTCTTGTATCCTAAAGAGTTTCCCTTAGACAGCTTAGCAGGGTATTCAGATTTTATATGTCCATGTTGCTTGCAATATGTGCAAGTGTTCTTCTTTCAGCAATGGGAGACAACATGACCATATTCCTAACACTCGTAACACTGTACCTTAGAGAGATCCTTCTTTGGCTTTCGTTTGTTTACAAAGTAGACAGTTTCAGTCCCAGATTCATGCATCCCATTAATGGTGGATTGAGTATCCAATCTTGTTTCTTCCCTGAGGAGTTTTCCCAATATAGCATCCAGATTTAGGGTAGTATCCCTACTCAGAATATTTGATCTAATCATTTCATATTATGGCCGTAAATGCATTTGGAAATGCATGATTTTCCTCTTGTCAAACAAAATGTTCCTTCATAGTCTTGACACAACAGGCTGACAAAGAGTCCCCCATGTTTACCAATTAATATTCAGTCCATAGATTAATGAAACCAGCAAAGTACTCTTGGATCTTCTTCTCCCCTTGGGTGTAGGAGAGGATTTCTGTTTCAATTTGGTATTGTCTAGGTAAGTTGGACTGTTGGTAGACCTTCTCCATATGCTCAAATATCTCCTTTACAGTTTTGAGACACTTCATCAGAATAGCTATGTCAGCTTCTATCGAACCAAGGATCCACGAAGTTATTCTTGCATTGTCTATCTTCCATTGCTTTAGCCCTTTATTATCAGATTCATCAGGCTTGGCAACCGAACAGTAGAAATCACTGTTTGTAAATCAGGATGGTTTCCTTGTGAAGAGAAAGAAAAAGAAGATGAAGAGTTTCAGCAGTAGAGAAGAAAAGAGAGGAAAGGAAGAGTGGGATGTTAACCAGAATTGAATTAGTTCTGGCCGTCAACCCCTCATTATATTTTATACTAAACTTAAAAGAACGAAAGATTACAAGAATGCCCTTAGTAGGGCGGCTATTAAAGTAGCTGAACAATCACAACTTAAAAAACATAAGCTAATGGGCCTAAAGCCTAATAACTTCCTAACTTAACAACTTAAAATAAAAACAAAAACAACTGGGCCCAATAACTAGAAATCGGCCCAACTCAACACTCCCCCTTAAGTTGGGAGTAAATGTCACACATTCCCAACTTGCGTAGATCATATTCCAGCTTGTTCCTTGCAACACCTTTTGTAAGAACATCAACAAGCTGCAGATCAGAAGCAATGTATGGGAGACAAACTTCCCCAGAAGTCACCCTTTCTCTGATGAAATGTCTATCCACTTCAATGTGCTTAGTCCAGTCATGCTGAATTGGGTTATGGGCAATGTTAATTGCTGCCTGGTTATCACAGTACAACTTCATAGGTTCTTTTGCCTGTACACCAATTTCTCCTAGTAGGGAATGGATCTAGAGGAGTTCTGAAACCCCATGTGCCATGGCTCTATATTCAGCTTTAGCACTTGATCTTGCCACCACTGCTTGTTTCTTACTCTTTCACGAGACAAGGTTACTCCCAACAAGGGTGCATACTCCTGAAGTAGATCTCCTGTCATCAAGGCATCCTGCCCAATCTGCATCTGTATAAGCCTTCAACTGTCCATGATCAGCAAACAATATGCCTCTACTTGGGTGTCCCTTCAGATAAGCAAGAATCATGTTAACATCCTTCCAATGCTGGACTCATGGAGCATGCATGTATTGACTTACCACACTTACTGCATAGGAAATGTCTAGTCTTATCATACACAAGTATAGCAGCCGCCCCACAAGTCTTTGATATCTCCCAATGTCCTTTACTGGTCACCTTCTGATGCATTAATTCTATGATTCCGATCAATAGGAGTACTGATTGCCTTTGTCTAAGCTTCCCTGTTTCTTGAAGAAGATCCAAGACATACTTCCTTTGAGAGATAACAAGTTCCTTGTTTTGATCTTACAACTTCAATGCCTAAGAAGTATCTAAGTTTTCCAAGATCCTTAATTCAAATTCTTTGCGTAGATTCTTCTTCAAACAATCAATCTCACTTAGGTCATTCCTTGTGACAACAATATCATCCACATAAACAATTAGGACTGACACCAAGGATCCCCTTCGTTTCACAAACAAGGTATGATCAGATTGAGTCTGAGTGTAGCCAAAAGCAACCAAGGCCTTCTTGAACCCGTCAAACCATGCTTTGGGAGATTGTTTGAAGCCATAAAGTGACTTCTTAAGCTTGCATACCTTTCCCTTTTCAGCATCACTGTAGAAGCCAGCAGGAAGATCCATATACACTTCCTCTTGCAGATCCCCATTTAGGAAAGAATTCTTCACATCAAGTTGAAACAGGGGCCAAGAGTATGTGGCAACAAAAGAAAGAAGTATTCGAACAGAGGTCATCTTTGCAACAGGTGCAAAGGTCTTTAAGTAATCAATGCCATAGGTCTGTGTGTACCCTTTTGCAACAAGTCTGGCCTTATACTTTTCTATACTTCCATCTGCCTTATATTTTACTGTGTAAACCCATCTGCATCCAACAGTCTCCTTGCCCTCTGGTAGGTCCACAATCTCCCATGTCTGATTCTTAATTAAAGCTTCCATCTTTTCCTGCATAGCTGTCTTCCACTTAGGTTTGGAGAGAGCCTCACTGACTCCCTTGGGCATAGACACAGAGTTAAGAGAGGAAAGAAAAGCACGATAGGAAGGAGAAAATCCACTGTAGGACAACTACTGTGAAATACAATGAGCAATACACTTTCTCTTGCCTTTCCTGAGGGCAATAGGAAGGTCCAGGTTATCTCTAACGGGATTAGTAGAACCAATGGGAACTGAAACAGTAGTGGGATCGAGAGGAATACCTGAATCCGTGTCAGTTGAATTTGGAGTCTCCAAGGAACCGACAGGAAGTGATGTGAGTTTTGCTGCAGAGGAATCAACCTCCCTGTGAAGTCTTTGTCGTGAGTAACGCTGAGGAGCATGACGCAAGTGAGGTGGTAAGGTATGTGATACAGGAGGCTCAAGGATAGGAGTGGACACAAGGACTGGAACTGGGAGAGGGATAGACTGCTCACTCACTTCTCCAAAACACTCTCCCTGAGAAGGATTCTTTGAGAAGAAGTATGTGGACTCAAAAAAGTGACATCCATAGTAACATACCGACTCCTAGAGAATGGATCATAGCAACAATACCCTTTCTGATTTTCTGCATATCCAAGGAAGACATACTTCTTTGCCTTCGGGTCAAGCTTCGAGCGGTGAGGACCAGGGATATGTGCAAAGCAGAGACACCCAAACACCTTGATAGGAATATGAAACATCTCCCCCTCAGGAAAAAGGAGATTGAATGGGGTGCTGAATCCAAGTATACGAGAACGCAACCTGTTAATCAAATATACTACTGTGAGAATTGCATCACCCCAAAACCGAGCTGGAACTGTAGATGTGATCATCATGCTTCTTGCAATCTCAACAATGTGTCTGTTCTTCCTTTCTGCAACACCATTCTACTGTGGACTGTAGGAACAATTGCTCTGATGGACAACATCATATTCTGACAGATATGAAGCAAGGTGTTTTTCAAAATATTCCCTGGCACTGTCGAATCTGAACACCTTTATTTGTGTTCCAAATTGTGTTAGCACCATCTGATGAAATTGCCTTACCAAGGATGGTACCTCATTTTGGGATCTCATCAAGTAAACCTAAGAATGTTGAGAGAAATCATCCACAAATAAGAGAAAATATCAGTAACCACCCAATGAAGGAACATGATAAGGTCCCCACACATCAGAATGAATAACATCAAAAGAAAAAGAACACCTCTTATTACTGGCTTTAAAGGAATGTCTACAATGCTTTCCAAGTTGACAACCTTCACATTCCAAACTTGACAAACTAACAGACTCAAATAGCTTTGGAAACAAAAGACTCAAAGAAGAAAAAGGCAAATGACCCAAACAATTATGACAAAGCATAACCTGACCCACAAACCCTAACTCACTATTTCTACTGACATGATGACTTTGATGAGGAGAAAGCACATCTTGGAGGTAGATTCCATTCACTTCACGACCACTCCCAATCGTCTTCTTTGAATCCAGATCATGCAAGATACAATGACCAGGAGAAAAAATTACTGAACAGTTCAGGTTCTTAATTAAACTACTAACAGATAACAAATTAGTGCTCAATCTAGGAACATGAAGGGTGGAGGGAAGGGAAATGGAATCACTAAACTTGATAGACTCCTTCCCAACAATGGGAACATGAGATCCATTAGCTGTGGAGACCCTATCTCTGACAGAATAGAGTTGGTAAGAGGAAAAAATAGTGGAGCTATGGGTCATGTGTTCTAAGGCTTCAGAATCTATAACCCAAGGGGGTCTCTCCTTACTTGAAATAGAAACATAACTTGCAGTGGCATGTGAACTACCTGTGTGAGCAAAGGAAGTAGAGTGAACTCCACCAGAACCACCTGTACCTTGCTGTCCGCCAATTGCTGAACTAGAACTGGTTGTATCCCACTGGTTCAGAAATTGCCCATACTTCTCAAGTTCGGCCCTTATTGTAGCAGCTGTAGTAGGAGGGGCCGGAATGTCACCAATGACTGCCATGTGAGCATTTCCTTTCTTATTTTTGAGTCTATTCGGCAAAAGATGTCGATGAAGCTTCCGACAAGTATCTCTGTGTGCTTAGGCTTCTTACAGTAGTCACAGATCAAATCTTTTTTGTCTTCTTTCTTGATTTCATTGCCACCTCGATCTCCACCTTGTTTAGGTCTCACAATGCTAACCATGGCCGACTGATCAAAACCAGAATTTTTCATCATCACATTTCTCCTGCTCTTCTCCCCTGACCCAAAGGCATTTGCCTGGGAGAGGGTAGCACTGTCCTTGGAAAGAATGTGCTGGCTTGCAATATCATACTCGGGATTAAGGCCAACAAGAAATTCAAACACTCTATACTTCTTTAGGTGTTTCTGGTAGGCAACTGCGTCCTTAGTGGTTTCCCATGCAAATGTCTCTAAATGGTCAATCTCCCGCCAAAGGGTTTTAAGGGTTGAAAAGTAAACTGCAATAGGTCTATCTCCCTGCCTTGTAGCAATAATATGATTTCTCAATTGATAAATCCTAGCAACATTCTCCCTCTGTGAATAGGTTTTTGCAACCCCATCCCATATTTCCTTAGATGTATTTTTCCCATAAAAAGTTTTTACTTATATGGGGCAACATGGAATTACACAACCAAGTCATCACCATATAGTTCTCCTATACCCACCGAGAGCTGTTAGTTTCGGGTTTCATTTCTTCATCAGTGATATACCCTAACTTCCCACGAGCACCAATTGCCATCTTTGTAGATTGTGACCATTCTAAGTAATTCGAACCATCCAACTGAACTGTAGTAATGGTCCCATCCTCGAAAAGGTCTCTAGCACCTCCTCCCACTAGTCCCATTTCACTCCCGGGCTTGTTTTCAACTCTGTGACCATCCATACTTCTCAAAAGGTGCAAAGAAAATTACTGTAATATGCAAGATCATATGAAACACTTTGGAACTAACAATACTGTTGAAATAATTTAGTTATTTGTTTTAGGGTCTGTTTGGCTAGTTAAAGCATTTTTTATTTCTGTTATTTCTGTTATTGTACTCACTTTTAGCAGGGGCACAAGGGTCTTTTCCCTTCTTATTTCTGTCGCCCTATATAATATAATAAAAGCTGGCGCCGCCAGCACTGTTCTATTGCTTCAAACTTTTTCTTCTTCGTTTCTTCTTTTTTTCTCTCTTCTTTCCTTCTCTTCTCTACTTCCTCATATTTCAATCAGATTTATTGTCAAGATGGTATTGGAGCAAGACTGTTGAATCTGGGCAACCAAGTTTTTTCTCTTCAAGTTGCTAAATCTGGGCAGAACAGAGGACTGAATCTGGGCTGATCAAATCAGATCTGCAACTGGTACAACCCTAAATTTTTCTTTCTTATTTTTTCTTTCCTTGGTCGTGTACCAAGTGGAGAGCAAATGAATCCAAACCACTAAATATTGGCAGACTTTTGTGATGGTTATATTTTTTATTTGTTTGATCGTGTGATCCTGTACCTATGAAAAGGTGACTGTAGGTCGTAGATGACATGTTTTCTTTGCTCGTTAGTCTGATTTCATGTGTGTTAGGATCTCTCTTATTGATTAATGCTGTGGTGGAACTTACACATTATTGATTAATGCTGTGGTGAAAATCAGTCTCGTCATAGTTCTTCTTTGGAAGTTGGTGCTGTTTGTTTTTGTGCTCAGATTAAGTCCAGAACTGAATTGTTGTGTGTGGAGCTTTTGTTGATATAAGGAGGGATCCTAAGTTGAGAGTTTAGATAAAAAAACTTGTGCTTACCATGTTGTCTGAGAATTCTGCTACTTCAGAGATTCCAGGGAGCCACAATGGAGTGAGTGGGGGAATGGATATGAGTTTCCCCATGGCTGTTATTCCCTTTGATGGTTTGAACTACCTTGAGTGGTCTAGGGGAATAAAACTCTACATCACTGCTAGAGGGAAAATAGGATACATCAATGGGAGAGTGAAGGAACCGAAGTACGGAAGTGCTGAATATGATAGGTGGAACCAAGAGAATAGTATGGTGATGTCATGGCTCTTGGTTTCCATGCTGCCATAGGTAAGGAAGACTTTTATGTGGGCTGAAACTGCTTGTGAGATATGGGAACAAGCAAAGTCCACCTATTCAGAGCAGAGACACTATGCCAAGATATATCAACTGCAAGCTGAATCCTCTACTTGCTAGCAGAGGGAGAGGAGTCTCTCGATGTACTGTTCTGATTTGACATCGATATGGAAAGAACTTGATCACTACCAGAATGTGAATTAGAAGTGTGATGAAGATGCAAAGGCGTATAAGTCACTTGTATCTCAGCAACGGATCTTTGCCTTCCTCCTAGGGCTGAATCCTTCATATGAGTCCATCAGGGTGCAGATCTTGGGTAGTAAAGACTTGCCATCAGTTCAGGAGGTGTATGCCTTAGTGCAGTCAGAAGAGAGTAGAAGAAGTGTGATGAATTGTGTAGAGGGGGAGTCAGTTGCCCTAGCTGTCCGGGAAAATTCAGATACAAATGTCGGAGGTGCTTTTAAGAAAGGTGATTATCAGAAGAGAACAAATGATAAGAGTAAACTTTGGTGCAGTCACTGCCAGAAGACACGACACACGAGAGATACATGTTGGGATCTCCATGGAAAAGAGAGAGAAGAGGCAGCCGCTCTCTCCAAAAACCTCCAAATCAGGCAGGACTTGAACCGCCCTCTACAAAAAACTCCAAGGAACCCTAAAAAATTAGGGTGCCACTTCCTAGGTCAAAATTGAAGAGTCCAACAGAAACAAGACTCTCCCCCTTTCTCCAGTTTTTCCTGATTTTGATGAGTAACCCTAGACCAGCTATAGGGCAAAACAGATTGACCAAAAAATCCAAAAACTGGGGTTACCTGAGATCTTTGATCAGCCTCTTAAATCACCATGCAGTCGACCGATCTAGGGCTGCATGAGAAAACAGCTCAAGGAACCTTTGGCCTTGCTTTGATACCAAGTAGAAATCACTGTTCGTAAATCAGGATGGTTTCTTGTGAAGAGAAAGAAAAAGAAGATGAAGAGTTTCAGCAGTAGAGAAGAAAAGAGAGGAAAGGAAGAGTGGGATGTTAACCAGAATTGAATTAGTTCTGGCTGCCAATCCCTCATTATATTTTATACTTAACTTAAAAGAATGAAAGATTACAAGAATGCCCTTAGTAGGGCGGCTACTAAAGTAGCTGAAGAGTCACAATTTAAAAAACATAAGCTAATTGGCCTAAAGCCCCACAACTTCCTAACTTAACAACTTAAAATAAGAACAAAAACAACTGGGCCCAATAACTAGAATTCGGCCCAACTCAACACGAACCATCTACATAGCCCCGGAGTCCTTGTCCTTAAACATAAAGCTGGAAGCAAAACTTCACAGAGCATAGTTATTCCCATCAAATTTGACTGACAGTTAATCCCTTTTGTCTGAAGCCATTTCAGTTGGAAAAACAACAAGAGCTAGAGTTGCTGCAAGTAAAGCTGATCTAACAAGTCTCAGATCAATCACTACAGATTTGATGTAACTAAGAGAAATCATATTTTATGAAATAAAAGCCTCCAAGAAGTTTCTGAAAGATTGACAGTCCAGAAAAGGAAAATACAGAGTCGACTGCAAGAAGATGAAGTTAGACCATACCAACAAGGAACCAAACCTCAAAGCAGAGATATGGGAAGCAAAAGTAGGTCTAGGCGACACCAGATCTAAGGCTTCAAGGCTATCCAATAGAGCAGAAGAGAGAACCGAATCAAACACCAACCTGGTACTCGCCTTTCACTGGAAAACAGCCAAGAAGTGAACTGATCGAAACAGTCGTTAGAAAGTT
Source organism: Nelumbo lutea (assembly GCF_056320005.1). Classification (NCBI taxonomy): domain Eukaryota; kingdom Viridiplantae; phylum Streptophyta; class Magnoliopsida; order Proteales; family Nelumbonaceae; genus Nelumbo; species Nelumbo lutea. The sequence goes on from NC_142685.1 coordinate 74,892,459, forward strand.
ACCAAATCAATCTCGGAAACTGAAGAGAAGAGATGACTTCTGATGCACTTTAATCGAAGTAAACAGCAGCCAAGAGCAAGAGCTTCCAGCCGATCTAGAATTGAACTGCACAGAGAAGTTGAAAGGGTGTGTCTAATGTGCACACACCCAAAAAGATGTATTCTATTATATATTATTTGGGTACAAGAGAAGGGAAAGGACAAAACTGCCCTGAACTAAAACAAATAAAAAGAGTTACACAAAAGAGAAATAAAAGATATTGTACACAAGGTACATGATAATATAATATTCCCAATAAAGTAAGCTCTAAGTATCTCAACATGTTGTTACCTATTTTTCTACTCTTGAGGGACTTTGGGAGGAGCTTGAAACATACTAAAGATACATACCGGATTTTTACTGATAAAAAAAAAAAAGATGCATCTGGATTTTAAATCCTCACCTTAAACCAGCAGCTCTAATAAAGGACAAGAAGCCAAACTTAAGTAATGGACCTCTTGGGCATGTTGGAAGTTTAAATATTGCTGAGAGCATGCAAAGGAATGCAACTACAGGTGCTGCTTCTCATGTGGGACAGACTACTACTCATCAGCTTTCCAGAATTCACAGCCCAAGAGGTAGAAATCCTCAATTGGGTATGATTTGATTTAGATAATCTTCTGTTGATTCCCAATCCTTTGCTAAGCTAGGTACTGCTTCTGCTCTCAGTGTTATTCAGGCTGCATCTCCTGGCTATTGGGTCATTGACTCATGAGCTTTTGAACATGTAACAAGTAGCTCCTCTTTGTTTTCATCATATCATCTTGTTTCTGGTCAAGATAAGGTGAGAGTGGCAGATGGTTCTTTATCTGTTGTCTCTGGTAAAGGAGATATTCAGCTTGGGAAAAATCTTTCACTCAAGCCCGATCAATAGCATTAAATGGATAACAAGGAACATTGCAGTCACAACATAGTGGGTTCAGAGGTCATCCAACTCACTGGATGATTGTTTAGCTAAGCTAGGGTTTCAAGGGATCATTTGTTTTGGGCTAAATTGTAAACCATGTAATAGGTGAGGGGTAGAAGCCTATGTATAGTCTGATTATCAGGTTGATAGTTAATTGAGGCTGACTCTCTGGATGCTCTTTTGTACCTTATAATTCTCTTTAATTGGTAATGTTATTGTTACTGATAAAATATAGAAGGTGACTAACAGATGTTAATTTAGGTGACAGAGGAGCAACCACAATCTCTTTATTGAAGCCTTTAGTTACTTGCATATATGATCTCAAATAGGAACAAATCCACTAAAGAAGCAACAGTGATACAATTAATATAAAGTGTCATTACCCAATGTTAGTTCTAACTATTTGGGGTCTTGGGAGGGTAGACTGGATATGGTCCTAATCTTTACCTTTTTTGCATAAAGTTTTTTTTTATCAGTAATCAGTAAAATATTTCATTAAATATGAAGAAATATGGCATTGCAGTTTAGTGCACAAAGAAATACAGCTTATCAAGAATTACAACTTCTAACCCACATCTGCCCAAAATGGTTGATCCTTTATACCCCTTGTTTTTCCAGAGTATCAGCCAGCCATTTAAAGCTTGCCTCGAGCTCCTTTGCTAGGCTTTTGATTCCTCTGATTAGATATCTGAATATCCACACTCCTGGACTGCTGTCTTCTTTCCAAGAATTTACTAGCTTTGGTTCTCCCTTGACCTCCAGTTTCTAAACCCCTGCTTCTTTGCTAGTTTCAGACCTTGGTGTAAAGCTGTTAATTCTGCTCTTGCGGAGTCCCCTACTCCAATTGGCCCTGAGAACAAAGCTACCACTTTCCCTGCATCATCCCTAGACACACCTCCAACTCCTGATAGCCCTAGACATAGTTTTCAAGGCGCCAAGGCGAGGCTAGGCGACTGGGGGGCGCCTTGTCGCCTAGTTGCTTAGGCGGGCACCTAGGCGTCGCCTAAGCGATGGAATTTTTATGTTGAAAATATAGATCCTAGGGTATTTCCCTAGGTACCGTAATCATATTTCTTTAATAATTATTCTTGATTTTCATAAAAAAAGTATAAATTTCATATTAAGTATAGAAAATCAACATATTCATGAGAAGAAAAGGAAGAAGGAAAATAAAATTCAAAATATATAGGAGGAAGAAGAAGAAGAAGAAGAAGAAGAAGAAGAAGAAGAAGAAGATAATAAAAACAAATTAGTACTTTATAATTATAATTATAATCTCAAAAAAGAATGAATAAAATGTATTTTATAGTAGGAAGTAGAAAACTGCTTGGTGATTAGGTGAGGCGAGCCTCAAATGGCGCCTTGTCGCCTAGGCATCTCCTTGACAACTATGGCCCTAGAATTATTCTATTAGGCTGAGGAGGCTTCCAGTCCAGAATTATTCAAACCCAATTTGCTGTTTTGATCTTTATGCTTTCACCAATGTCCTCTAAACTCCTAGACATTTCTTTGAACAGTCTTCCATTTCTTTCATCCCAAATTGTCCAAATTGTTGCTGTCCTGACTGTCTTCCAAAGTAGTCTTCCTCTCTTTTTTGCTTGCCTAAAGAAGTTTGTACTAAACAACATAATGAAGTCTTGTGGGGTGTCCCATCTGCAGCCAAAGAAGGAGGAAATGCACGTCCAAATACAATTTGCAAAGGAACAGGAAATTAGTGAGGAGTTGTTTCACCATTTGCCTTACATATGACACACATACGAGGGGATATGCTTTTGTTTGGCCTTGCATTTTTTTTGCTTAAAGTTACCTCTCTTAGACTTGAACCTGCATTCTCATGCTTGCCAGCTCAAGATGATATGCGACTAAAATGACAACCGATCTCTTGAAGTAGAGGCCAAAGATTTATGCTGGACTGAGGGGGACCCCATGGACTGTTTGGGCTTTACCTCAAGTGGCCTTTACGAAGGTGAAGGATTGATCTCCTAGGATTAGGAATGCAAGATGTTTAACATCACACTGGCTACTTGTGCTTTTTAAACAGACTTGATTGAGGGTTAATACTTGGCCCTTATTTGTTTTCTCTAGTTTTAGTAGAAGATCAAGACTGCAATCAGTCTTGAACCCTAATAGATTTTAGGTTTAGAAAAGCAGAAGAAAAGTAAGAAGAAGGAGAAGGAAGAGAAGAAAAACAGAAGAACACAAGGGTTTGAAAGGAGGGACAGATTCTAACACATCTGCCGCCGCCACTCTCCTAGTATTTATAGGTTATGTTCAGTACATAGAGGAAAGGACAGATCTGCCCTTAGTACTTACATGACAAATAAAGTAAATAAAAACTGAAATAACAAACTGACCCCAACTGACACTACTATGACTGAAACAAATAACTACACATGCTGTCCTACGAACACAGTGGGGACCACTGCTGTGGGGCCCACATCAGTGTTCTCTACACTCCCCCTCAAGTTGGGAGTAGATATTTATCATTCCCAACTTGGATAGGTCTGTCTCTAACTTCTTCCTTGGTACAACCTTGGTGAGGATATCTGCGAGCTGCATATTAGATGTGATATACGGGAGACACACTTCTTGTGATGTGACCCTCTCTCGCACAAAATGTCGATCAACTTCGATATGTTTAGTTCTGTCATGCTGCACTGGGTTGTGGGCTATATTAATAGCTGCCTGATTATCACAATACAACATTAAGGGCTTTTCATAGTCAATACCCAACTCTTCAAATAGTGATCTCAGCCATAAGATTTCAGCCACTCCGTTAGCCATTGACATGTATTCTGCTTCAGCACTAGAGCGGGAAACAACACTCTGCTTCTTACTCCTCCAAGAGACAAGGTTACCTCCCACAAGGGCACAATATCCAGAGGTAGACCTTCTGTCATCAACACTCCCAGCCCAATCGACATCTGTATAGACCTCCACCTTCATGTGATTATCGTTCTTGAGTAGTATACCTCTACCCGGGCATCTCTTCAAGTATGCTAATATTCTCTTTGCTGCAAGGAGATGAGAAGTTCTAGGGGAATGCATTTACTGGCTAACAACATTAACTGCATAACTGATATCTGGCCGAGTGAGGCAGAGATATAGGAGCTTTCCAACCAACCGTTGGAACATAACTTTGTCTTCAAGAGGCTCCCCGCCCTCTGCACTAATCTTGTGATTCTGTTCAATGGGTGTATCAGCAGGCTTAACACCCAACTTTCTAGTTTCCGCCAACAGATCTAGAACATATTTTCTTTGAGAGATAAAAATCCCCTGTTTAGATCTAGCAACCTCAATACCCAAAAAATACCATAGTTCACCAAGATCTTTCACCTCAAACTCTTGATGAAGGAGCTGTTTGAGGGACTCAATCTCATGGTTATCATTTCCTGTCATCACAATATTATCAACATATACTGCAAGTAGTGTCAGAGAGGACTCCACCCTCTTGATGAACAGTGTATGATCTGACTGGGCCTGTACATAACCGAACTTTCCAAGGGCTAATCTGAACCTATCAAACCAGGCTCTAGGTGACTGCTTCAAACCATACAATGCCTTGTTCAGTCGGCAAACCTTCTTACCTGTCTCTACATCATAGAATCCAGGAGGCAACTGCATGTAGACCTCTTCTTGTAAGTCTCCATTCAGAAAGTCATTTTTAACATCCATCTGGAACAAGGGCCAAGAATGATTTGCTGCAAGGGATAACAGAACTCGAATGGTGGTCATCTTGGCTACTGGGGCAAAGGTCTCCAAGTAGTCTATACCAAAAGTCTGGGTGAACCCCTTTGCGACCAGCCGGGCTTTGTACCTTTCAATAGAGCCATCAACATTATGCTTCACAGTGAATACCCATTTACATCCAACAGGTTTCTTTCCTTTTGGTAGGTCAACCAGTGCCCAAGTATTATTCTTCAACAGGGCATCCATTTCAACTTGCATTGCATCATTCCATTCTGGAACTGATAAGGCTTCTTGCACTGTTCTTGGAATAGGGACATTGGCAATGGAAGTGAGATAGGACCGGTAAGAGGGAGATAGGCGATCATAGGATAAGAATTGTGAAATGCTGTGAGCTGTAGATGTGGTGCAATGTCGTTTCCCTTTGCGGATGGCAATAGGGAGATCAAGGGCATCCACAGGAGGGGAAGTGGCAACAGTGGAAGGTGTCTCAGTAGGCTCTGGATCTGGAGCTGCAGAAGGAACTGGAACTGGCCGGGACTGCCGATGACTAGGATCAACCTGCTTGCATCGCCTGTGATAGACTCTCAACTCCTAATCCCTCTGACCACCCTCACCACTACAGCCTTCATCACCCAGTGGAATAGGTAAAGGAACAGCCCCACTCCCACTGCGCTTCCCCTGGGTAAAGAGACTCAAAATCCCACTCTCACTGCTCTCCCCCTGAGGAGAAACCCTAGGATAATAGGGTGTCTCCTCAAAGAAGGTGACATCCATGGAGACAAACCTTTTCTCTGAAACCGGATCATAGCAGCAATAACCCTTTTGAGTTTGTGCATAACCGAGGAAAATGCATTTGGAGGCCTTAGGTTCAAACTTGGAATGATGAGGCCCGAGAAGCTAAACGAAACAGGTACAACCAAAGGTTTTAAGAGGAACAATGAACAACTCCTCGTCTGGGTATAGAAGGGAAAAAGGGGTTTTCATATCAAGAACCCGGGAAGGAACCCGATTAATGAGATATACTGCCGTGAGGATAGCATCACCCCAGAAGCGAATAGGTACATTGGAGGTAAACATAATGCTTCTAGCCACCTCCAAGATGTGCCTATTCTTCCTTTCGGCAACGCCGTTCTGCTGCGGTGTATGAGGGCAAGTGCTCTGGTGAATAACTCCATGGCTAAGAAGGTAGGAGGTCAATGGCTTAGCAAAGTATTCCTTTGCATTATTAGATCTAAGGACTTTGATTTTGGCCCCAAACTGAGTGAGAATCATCTGATGGAAGTTTTGGGTCATACCAGGAACTTCATCCCGAGAACGCATAAGATAGACCCAAGAAAAGCGGGTATGGTCATCAACAAACAGTAGAAAGAATTTGTACCCTCCCATAGAAGAGATGTGATATGGCCCCCAAACATCAGTATGCACAATATCAAAAGAAGAATTACTCCTTTTATTACTCAAAGAATAAGAAGTTCTACAATGTTTGGCAAACTCACAACTCTCACACCTCAACTTTGATAACTCAACAGACTCAAATAAAGCAGGAAACAAACTCTTCAAAGACCTGAAACACAAATGACCTAATCGATTATGCCAAAGCATAACCGGACTCACGGATTGAGAAACAAAAGATTTCTTATCCACTGACTCCTCCCGACGAGAACTCTCTCCAAGCAGATAGATCCCGTTCGTCTCACGGCCAGTCCCAATCACCTTCCTCGTCTCCAAGTCCTGAAAAACACATCGGTCAGGGAAAAAGGTTACTGAACAGTTCATGTGTTTGGTAATACTACGAATTGAAAGCAGGTTAGTATCAAGCTTAGGAACATGCAAGACAGAAGATAAAGAGATAGTAACCGATAGCTTGATGTCACCCTTGCCCGAAATGGGAACAAGAGAGCCGTCAGCAATGAATACTCTATCTCGGCCAGAGGACAAGTGATAAGAAGTGAACAATGATGGCAAGCTAGTCATATGGTCAGATGCACCTGAATCTATTACCCAACAGTGGTCAGTATTACCTGGAGCTGAAGCATGGTATGCTGAGGCTCGAGTACCTGAATGTGCAAATGCAAATGTGGTAGGAGCTGATGGTGACTGAGACGGCTAAGTTGAACTCCCAACTTCCTTTTCCAACTGTATGAGGGCAGCCCGAACATCAGCTAAGGTCTCTAGGGATGTGCCTGATGAGGATGCTGAGTCAGTGTTCACGGCCACATGAGCAATTCCCTTCTTATTTCTTAGTTTTGCTGGGACCAAGTGAGGATGTAGCTTCCAACAAGTATCTTTTGTGTGCTTGGGTTTCTTGCAATGTTCACATACCAGGTCCCGTTTATCTTCCTTCTTCCGGTCCCTTTCTGGATCACCCCCTGACTTAGGTTTAACAGCTGTCCGGGTTGGGAAAGGGGGCTGAGGCTGCATCATGACTTTTCTCCTGGTCTCTTCACTATGCACCAGGGAGTATGCTTGAGTGAGGGTCACACTATCTTTGGTCAGTATTTGTTGCCGCATAATGTCATATTCTGAATTCAAGCCAGCCAGAAACTCAAACACCCTATTTGTCTCAACTTGCTTTCTGTGAGTCTGTGCATCTTCGGGACTCTCCCACTCAAGGGTCTCTAGATGGTCAATCTCATGCCACAAGGATTTCAAGGTAGAGAAGTAGACAGAAATTGGCTTCTCTCCTTGTTTAAGGCTGTTCACCTCACACTTCAGCTCATAGGCTCTGGCAACATTAAGGGGTTGGGAATATGTTTCTTTCACAACATCCCATATCTCCTTGGTTGCCTTTGCTCACAAGTAATTTCGACTGATATGTGGCTGCATAGAATTACACAACCATGCCATAACCAAATAGTTCTCTTGAACCCACTTGGTGTATGTTGGGTCCTCCTTGGAAGGTTCTTTCACATCTCCCAAGAGGTAACCCATTTTTTCCTTTCCTCCAATAGCCATCATGGCTGATTGAGCCCATTCCAAGTAATTTGACCCATCAAATCTCACAGTTGTAATCTAAAACCCGGTTTCAGATACACTACCATAACTACTGTTCCCAAAACTACTTTCTCCATGATTTTTAAACTCCATCTTTGGTCAAGAATCAGTAGCTACAAACTGTTAGATCCACTACACTAGAAAATAGCATTTGGACAGTCGGTCACAACCAGAAAACAGTATGAAATCAATGCAGGTCTGATCTGAAACCAATCTGTAATCACAGTATATGCATGAACTAGTGCAGGCCTGATCTGAAACCAATCGGCAATCACAGTATATGCAGGAAACCAACACAAATCTGATCTGAAATCAATCGGCAAGCATAGTTCCAGGCTGTCTGTCAAGTTTTTTATCCCCTGGAAGAGCAATCTTAGATGCTATTTTCTGAAACCAGCTTAGAGAGCAATCTGAGATGCGGGAGCAGAATTAGGGTTTCAATCGTAGGTTTGAAATAAGTGCTCAGCCACACTCTCCAAGCAGTCCGTACAGTTAGGACCTGTCGTAGAGTCAATATGAAACCCTAAAACTGATCACCTCTGAGAAAAGGGGATTCGGCCCAACAGTCAAACCCTAGATTAAAGAAAAAAACCTTAAAGCAGTTCGGCCTCTCCTTCTAGATAGGTCCAACCTATATCGACTGATAGCAGTCTCTGGAAACTAAATGAAAACTTACTTATGGAATGCTGTTCACTGCCTTCCAGGGTTACCTGAACCCTAGCCTTCGCTGCTTCTTCCTGATTATCAACTCTTTGCAAGCCACGACAAGTCCTCAACAGCTGCGAACCTCTCCTGGTAATCTCCAAGAATCAGCTGACAAATACTTCTTCATAAGCTTCCAGTCCTAGCTAGTTCTCATGTGGTCGGCTGGAATAGACACACATGAGAAGCCCTAGATTGGCTCTGATACCAAGTAGAAGATCAAGACTGCAATCACACTTGAACCCTAATAGATTTTAGGTTTAGAAAAGTAGAAGAAAAGTAAGAAGGAGAAGGAAGAGAAGAGAAACAGAAGAACACAAGGGTTTGAAAGGAGGGATAGATTCTAACACATCTGCTGCCGCTACTCTCTTAGTTTTATAGGTTATGTTCAGTACATCTGCTGCCGCTGTCCTACGAACACAGTGGGACCACTGCTGTGGGGCCCACATCAGTGTTCTCTACAGAATTAATTGACTGAACTTATTTTAGGAGGTCATATGGTGTATGTCGTTTGCTGACAGAGTATTAAATGATGAACTAAACAGGTGGTGTGCCTGCATAAGGAACACATCTACTTGTTGAGCTTAGGAGGATCTTGTTTGGCTTTCTTAGTTTTTGCTTGAGCTGGAGGCTTCATTGTTTTTCTTTTTGGAAATTTAAATTGGTTTTCAATTTTTTTTTTTTGATTATTTTGTTCTCATCTGGATTCTAGAGAGCTCCTTGTTTGATGAATTACAACTTCCCACATCTGCCCAAAAAGGTTGTCCCTGTATACCCCTTGTTTTGCCAGAGTATCAGCCATCCATTTAAAGCTTGCCTCGAGCTCCTTTGCTAGGCTTTTGATTTCTCTGATTAGATATCTGAATATCCACACTCCTGGACTGCTGTCTTCCTTCCAAGAATTTACTAGCTTTGGTTCTCCCTTGACCTCCAGTTTCTTAATCCCCTGCTTCTTTGCTAGTTTCAGACCTTGGTGTAAAGCTATTAATTCTGCTCTTGCGGAGTCCCCTACTCCAATCGGCCCTGACAACAAAGCTACCACTTTCCCTGCATCATCCCTTGATACACCTCCAACTCCTGATAGTCCTAGATTCCCTATTGAGCTTCTGTCGAAGTTAAACTTTATTCTATTAGGCTGAGGCTTACACCTCCTTGTGTTTGGGAGGCTTACATCTCTTATGTTCTGAACTACGCTTCACACCTCTAGGTAGTGGAATGCCTCGTGTCATCTCTCCGTGTTTTGAAACATTGACTTAAACGAAGCATTCTATAATAGTTACCGTACAAGTTGATTTTCTTTTGGAAAAATACAAAAACCAGAAAATTGAGAGGGGGTTAGAGAGAGCAGAGGGAGCAGATAGCTGGACATTTCTTACATTAACTACATTGAGGTTCATGCATATATGGTTCGAGCATTTCACGCTGGATAGGAAGAATGGAGAGAATTAGGGGAATTATTAGCTGTTTATCCTCCTAAAGGTTTTCATTTTGATTTCTAATTCTATTTTGTAATGACTGTTGTGATCTAGTTAAGGACTTGTTTCCAAATTTGATTTGAGCTAACTTTACAGGTCTGCTGAAAGATTTGATCCTCGAGAAGCTTCTTGGACCAGGATTCCTAGCATGAATACAAGGAGAGGGTGTCACTCAGTGGCCGTTTTGAACAATAAACTGTAAGTTAACTTTTTTTAATGTGTAGCACCCTACCTTATTTGTGACACTGTTTTCTTTGTTGGTAGCTTTGCACTTGAATGTGTTTCACCTTTTTGGTGGTCCTGCTGAAATGTTTATTGTGACTGCCTTACCTTTTGATTTGTCAGATAACACATTCCAAGGCTGCAGTTCCATTTATAGATGACTTTTGCAGTTTATTGTTAACTTTCTTTATATTCTTTAATCTGGAAAATTTGGTAAAAAGTAAAAACATAGTGCCAGGTCGCCAACCGAGGGGTGACTCAGTTGGTAACTTGGTATATTAGCTGGTTTGTTCCAGCAGAGACGGGAATTTGAATCCTGCAACCACCAAATTTTTTTGGAGGGGGGGGGTAAGTGTGGTGCTGCACTACTCAAACGGCCCCTATGGGGATTTGGGCGTATCACCAATTACCAAAAAAAAAAAAACAAAGCACCAGGTCTAGTTACAGAAATTTATTTATTTTCTAGTCATTTGGCATCTGAACAATCTCAGAATATTCAATGCTTATGATGAGAAACATATTCTGCAGATATGTACTTGGTGGGTACGATGGGAACAAAATGGTTCGAGATGTTGAAGTTTTGGATCCCCGTACTGGTGCATGGATGACGGGGGACAACATGAATGAACCTAGGGGTTACTCCGGTACAGCAGTAATTGGAGACTCGATTTATATAATTGGAGGAACACAATATGGTGAGAACATTGAATGCACGGTACGTCCGTCTTACACCACATCCCATGTTCTAAGAATTTCTTTGGAGATGGTAACTGTTAATTGTCTTTAATATATATCAGGTGGAGTTGTACAAGGAAGGCCATGGTTGGAAGATGATCAATTTGAATGCCATTGGTAAAAGATACTCCTTCTCTGCCATTGTCCTATAGCATCAAATTAGTTGCAGGTTGCATTGGTTTTTCTTGAGGAAGAATTAGAAGGTAATGGTTATATGCTGAACCTGTCTTTTTTCTTTTGGTATTGGTAATCCTGATCTGGCCTGAATTATTATTTAATTTTCAATCTTTTAAATTGTCCATGTGGTGTATTGCACATGTTTAAAATATGTATTTGCGCTGCAAAATATCTCTAGAAATCTAGAAAATTTCTAAAATGAGATAATATGAAAACATCCTTCTAAAGGATATTCATATCTTTTTGGATATTCAAATTTAAGGATATTCATATCTTTAACTGATGAATGGAAAAGAATTTTCATATCCTTGGTAGAAGAAAGGACCATCTTACTAGAAGTGAAAATTTAGCTTGTAAGGATGGAAGCCATTCTATGCCTCATTGTATGTGCATGTAATTTTGGGATGTTAAATGTTATATCATAACAACAAAAGAGCAGAAAAGGTATGAAAATGGAAAATGGTTGTTATTTGTAGGGTTTCCAATGGGTTGTATCTGGTTGGGTCCAGATTCGTCATTACACACACATTTTGCCCTATTAATAATGTCTACCTATCCAGATTCTTTAATACGAATGTTGGCCATAAATAATTGGTGAGGGAGGAATATATGAGACTTTTTTCCAGCTAACTTGATTTAGACTTACGTAAGGAGTGGGTATGCATCCATTATGAATTTTCTCTCTCAAAAAGTGGTAGTCCACTTAAATACGTTTCATCTTTTCATGAAAGAGAAAATTGAATGCAATATGAACAATTGTGTAAATCGACGGATCTTGTTTACTATCCTCAACTTCCATCAAATATATTTCTTGATCATAGGCATATGGGATAGGAGGTCTAGAGACCTAAGTAGACCTTCTAGGTAGTGTGGGATCATAGTAATCTAGTGTTGTTGGGACTCTCCCATTGCGGTGAAAATCTCCTCTTTAAGAACTATTACTTGCTGAGATTGATCGTTGAGGTCCTTGAGGATATAATCCTCTTCCATAAAGTGGGCATTTTGACTGACGACACCCTTTGTTCACTAGGGTCATAGAAAAAGTAGTATCTTATAGAATCCTTTGGGATTCTAGTTTGTCAGTACTTGTCTTTAACATGTTCTTAACAACCCCAAATTTTTAAGTGTCTTACACTGCTTGTTGCCAAAAGTTTCAAGTGCTTCTTGCCAAAAGGAGGTAGGTAACTTGGAGTGTATAAGGAGAGACCTTACCATATCTAATAATGTTCGGTTTCTCCTTTCAGTTACACCATTTAACTAAGGAGTAGCTAATAGTGATAGTTCATCCAATACCCCATTTGTTTGCAAAAGTGACATTCATCTAATGACTTGTCTATCTTTTGCCTTTTGGATTTTTTGTTCTTCTTCTGAGGTTTCTTACTCTGCTTCCTTATATTGTTACCATTCTCCTTCCTTGGTTTTGCAAGTAGATGAAGATGCTTATCCTTTTTAATCAGTGCTTCAACTTTTTACAACATATTGTGGAGCTTGTTCAAGGTGGCAGTCATCTATTTCATATTGTTGTTATTACAAACTGATAAAAGGAAGGCAAAAGAGAGTTAGGATGACATCCGTTTTTATGTCATCCTCTAACTTGCTGCCAAGAGGCTCTGGTTCATTAATATAACCTATAACATCTTCATGAGATGGTCAAACCAACTGACTCTTAGGGCCTGTTCGTTTCTTCTTAACTCTTATCTCTTAAGAGGACTCTTTTAACTTTAAGAGAAAATTGGTTGTTTGTTTCCTTTTATCTCTTATCTCTTAAAGTACAACTATACAACTTTTTGTTTTCCAATGATACCCCCAAAAAGATAAACAAAATCTTTCATATATGGGGTCAAAATAGATATTTGATAGTTTTCAGAATTCAGAACAACATTTTCTGCATTCAAAATTCAGAGGAAAGAAAAGTTCACCAATACCAATATACCTCTTAATGAAATTATTGCACTTTCAGATGTCAGACTTTAGAGCAAATGAACAGGCCCGTAGTCATGCAGGTGGTCATCAACATCTTGAGGACCTTTTGTCTTCTAGAATTTCTTTGTAGGTGGCAACATTCTCATTTTGCTTCTGGATGGAGTTGTCCATGGGAACAAGAATATAACACTTGGCAAGAGAGTTATTATCCTGCCAATCGTTGTATTTCCTTCTTTGTTCCTTAGAATCTCTATTGCCAGGGGCTTTTGGAGCAGCCTGGGTGACAACCTTGTCCAATTTCTCAGATGTGAGAAATTGGAGGTGTTTTCACATCTTTGAGAATGTGAGGAATTAATATTGTTTTAGCTGCATAATTCCATCACTTTCTGTGATGGATACTAATCATCTATCTATCTAATAGGTATCCTCTTTAGCCTCCACTGGACAATATCCATTTCCATTTTTGTAGGTTAGACCTTTCCAATATTAAGTGCAATACCATCTAGTTGGAGACCCCATGGTATTGTGAGAGAGTCCTCCAATGCTATAGGAGCATTGGTGATCAAGTAGATAGCCCCATTTTAGGGTGCATCTCCACTCACCATGTCAATTTACCACCACAATATTGCTGGAAGGCCTTTAGAGATAGTTTCGAAAACATATTCCTTATTTTTTCACTTATATTTTCATGAGGGAACTTAGTAATTTAATCCCAGTTGGTTGGTGGGAACATTGTAACGTGAGGATCCCTCATGGGAGGAATCCAGGAGGATCAATTCAGCAAGGAGAGCATTCAATGATCTTAAAAATATCATGGGGATGATGTGCATCCACCCAGGATACGTAGGCGAGTCACATATAGTCTTAACATGGCCAATTGTGGCCATTTGGCGAATTCAACAATTCAGCATGTTCAACAATTAAATGCATAAAACTAAATGAGAGCTCAACTTAATTAACACTGTAACACAATGGGCCCAGTAATAAAGTTCATATTTAATACAGTGATACTTTACCTTCTCTCAAAAAGAAGTTTATGTCATAACAATTTTATGACTTTATTCAGCCTATGTGTTGGGCCCAATTGCATATGCAATTCAGCTCAAAACGTGGACAACATAGGATGGGCCTATTATGTTATAACTGTTGTTAGAGTTGTTATTTGAGTTATTTCTGCTATTAGAGTTGTTTCTGCTGTTAGTTCTAGGGTGCTGTTAACATTTTTCTAGCATTTATTTATTGTTTTTTATTAGGGTGTGCCACAAGGGCATATATATAAAATTTCCCTTTTGTTTTAATTACATTATTATAAATAGAGAACCGGGTGCCACCAGCTCAGATTTTTGGCTCCGAAATAGCCTTTCTCTCTTCTTCTTTGCTTCTCTCTCCTTCTCTTCTCTCTTTTCTAGAAGAAAACATGGTATCAGAGCATATTTCTGGGCGATATGACGTTTTTCTCTCTGAATCACATCTCTTCTCACTCAGATTTCTGGTTTGTTGGACTTTTAAGAGAAAAAACCTAATTGGACTGGTTAGAACAATCAGATTGTGTTTTTCCTGGGTTCTCCCTTGATTGTAGCACCAAGGAAACCCTTTTGGTGACAGCTGATGCTGTGTAGGTTGTGTTTTGATATGTCTACCTTTGTACAGGTGCTCTACAGGGGTTGTGTGACTGTGACCCCCTTGTGACAGGTATGTGCTGTTCTTTCTTGGTGTGTGTTTGTGTGGCCTAATGGTGATTATTGAAGTTTGAGTGTTTGAACCGGTTAGTTGCTGTTAGTGGTGTTTTTAGCAGTGGTATTCCATTCTAGAGAGCAGATTGGTGTGTGTTTTCTACTCATGGTTGTGGGTGGTAGTAATAGGGTGGAGGCATATTTCTCTGTGCATCAGTGGTTCTTTTGTTTTGTAGAGCTTGTTTACTATGGCAACTAATGGTTCAGCTTCATTTGGAGTTACATCAATCCATGGTACAGCTAGTATCGGTGTTGAGAGTATGATTTTTCCGATGCCAATTACCCTTTTTAATTGGTCTGAACTCCCTAGAGTGGGCTAAAGGTGTGAAACTGTATGTTACAATTAGGGGAAAGGCTGGATACATAAATGGGAGAGTGAAAGAACCTAAAGGTGGGATAACTGAACATGATGGGTGGGATTAGGAGAACAATATGGTGATGTCTTGGCTTCTTGCAGCCATGGAACCTGATGTAGAACTTTATGTGGGTAGAGACCACGGGTGAGATATGGGAACAAGCCAAAACAACCTACTATGAGCAAAGACACTATGCCAAGATTTCTCAGTTACAGGCTGAGTCAACCTGCAAATAGGGTGACTGTAGTTTGTTAGCATATTATTCAGCCTTTCAATTTGGAAGGAGTTGGATTACTATCAGACTATAGATGGATGCATGATGATGATGCCAAAACTTTAAGATGGTCTCTCAGCATCGGGTTTTTGCTTTCTTGTTGGGATTAAGCCTTGTGTATGAGCCTCTCCGAGTTTCAGATTCTGGGGAGTAGTGAGTTGCCTTCAGTTCAAGAGGTGTATGCTTTGGTTCAGTTTGAGGAAAGTAGACAAAGTATGATGGCTACAAGTGAGGGGGAGTAGCAGGTGGCCTTAGCTGCAGAAGGTGGTAATAATGTAGGAAAGAAGAGTGATGGCAAGAGAGAGTTAATGATAAGGATAAGTTGTGTTGTACTCGCTGCCAACGTTCATGACATACATGTGACACATGCTGGGATCTTATTGGGAAGCTGAAGTATGCTGTAAAAAAGGAAGAGCAGGGTAAGGTGCAGGGTTAGAAGAAGTATAATGCAACAAATATGGCATTTCAAGATTCTCAACTCGTAGGGGTGTCTACTGGTACTACACGGGAACATTCAATGGGTTCTTATGGACAGTTCAGTTACTAGTACCCCTTCTACTTAATTTGCAAATACATTAGGTAATGCGGCCTGTGCTTTCCATGTCTCCACTGCCACTGATTCCCCCAAGATCTTTTCTAGTCTTACAACCTTTTATCAGGGAGAGATATGGTGAGGCTTGCAGATGGATCATTCTTTTCCATTGCGGGCCGAGGATTAATATCCCTTCCCTATGGTCTTAACCTTAATGGTGTGTTGCGTGTACCTAAACTTCCTATCAATTTGCTTTGCATTAGTAGTATCACAAACTCTTTAAATTGTAGTCTAACTTTTTTTTCTTGGTTCGTGTGCTTTTAGGATCTAACTTCTGGGAAGACAATTAGTAGAGGAAGCTTAGTAGATGGTCTCTATACTCTCGACAACAAGGCTGGTTTCTTGGTGTCATCTTCTGAGTCGAATAGTCAGTTGGCCAGTAAAATAAGAGTCAAGTTTTTTTTTTTGTGGCATTATCGTTTGGGTCATGTGTCATTTGAAAAATTAAAGTATTTATTTCCTTTTTTAATTAAGTCATGCTTAGTGTCAGATTTCTTGTGTTAAACGCGTCAATTGAGCAAACAATGTAGAACAATTTTTTTTTTCAAGTAATAAAAGATCAAATTTCCCTTTCCACATTATGCATTTTGATGTCTGGGGGCCTACTACTATAACTTCAGATGGTGGGTATAAGTACTTCATCACATTGATTGATGGCTCATTTCCTTATACATGGGTATTTCCCATGCATGCTAGAGGTGAAGACCCAAAGATTATAAGGGATTTCCAAAGGATGGTGTTCATACAATTTCATGTTGAGATCTAGATATTTCAATTAGACAACATAAAAAGAATTTTTCCATGATGAGCTCTATGAGTTTTTTTCTTCCCATGGATCACTTCTTTGGAGTTCATGTGCGAGAACACTACGGCAAAATGATGTTGCTGAAAAAAAAGAACATACACCTTCTTGAAGTAGCATGAGGGATGATGTTGCATATGAATGTGCTAAAACATTTCTGGGTAGATGTTGTACTTGCTGCTGTGTATGTCATCAAACACATACCCTTAAGAGTATTAAACTACAAGGCCCCTCATTAGTTATTGTTCCCTCAGTGTCCTTTGCTTTCCATCCCTATGAGAGTGTTTGGTTGTTGTGCCTTTGACCATGATTTTTCTCCTCGTGGTAAGTTGGACCCTTGGTTTTTTCTATGTTATCTTCCTTGGGTATCCCTCATCTCAAAAGTGTTATTGGTGTTTTGATCCCATTGGTCGTAAGTATTTTGAGTTTGGGCCATTCTACCTTGCTTCTTTTTAGGGGAGAGTAGTATGGAGGAGGAAAAGCACGTTAAGTTTCCCTCTACCATCCCATTGAGTTTGAAACATCCCATGGATGTCAAGTTCCCCTCTTATTCTGGATCATGCTGCTTTTGTGTCTTCCTATGTAAGCGTCATAGAGATCTCTAGTGTTCTAAAGATGTAGAGCTATCGGATTCTTAGCAATTGATACTGTTAGACTCCTAGGAGGTAAGTTCAAATGAACCAGGCACCCTTGTTCCCAATTCGGTTGTGGATGATCTTGACATCTCGATTGCTCAAAGAAAGGGAATGGGGCCATGTACTACCAAATGCCCCATTACCCACTATGTATCATGTGACCATATTTCTCCCACTTACCGTGCCTTCCTATTTGTCATTGATAGTATTCTTATACCAAAAATTGTGGTAGAGTCTTACCATGAATGGATAAGTGCTATGAAGGAGGAGATTGATGCCCTCCATAAGAATCACACTTGGGAGTTGGTGGATCTTCCAAAAGGGAAATGCCTAGTGGGGTGTAAGCGGGTGTTTACAGTGAAACACAAGGTGGATGGAAAAATAGAAAGGTACAAAGCAAGGCTGGTAGCAAAGGGGGTATACACAAGTTTATGGTGTTGATTATGATGAGACGTTTGACCTAGTAGAAAGATGAATTCAATTTGGGTTCTGTTATTATTGGCTGCAAACCTTAACCATATGCCTTCCTGGGTATTGGGGTTCAAGTCTTCCCATGTATCTATTAGGTTTTAGGGTGATGCAGTGATGACAACTACATATCTTATTAATTGTATGCCTTCTCGGGTATTGGGGGTTCAAGTTTCCCTTTAGTGTTCTCTTTTCAGACCTTGAAGTTCTCCTTTGCGAGTCTTTGGACGCACTTGTTATGTTCATGTTCCTAGTTCCCAAAGACAACGTTTGAACCTAAATCTAGGAAGTGCATTATTCTAGGGTATGCCTCCACACTGAAGGGTTACTATTGATTTGATCCTTGTAGTGGCACCCATTTTGTTTCTATTTATGTCACTTTTGTAGAGTCAACTCCTTTTTATAGCCATTCTTCTGAGGTGGAGTCCTCCAGTGAGTTGTTTGCTTCTCCCCCACTTTTACTGGCTCCTATTGACTCTTGTGCTAGTCCTTGAGCTCCTTTGGCTCCTTTAGTTGAATATTCTAGCTCCTCCATTCTTGTACCTCATCTTCCTCTTTGTCCTCCTGTGTTTTCTACACCTTCTATTCTTTCGAGGTGGTACCAATGACAAAGACTAAGGCACATATAGCTAGTTCACCCATCTCTAGGTGAGCCTTCGGAATTTCTAGTCACTAAAGAGAGGACAAGTCCCATAGAACCACAACCAGTACCCTCATTCCCAGATCTTGACCTACCCATTGCTGTAAGAAAAGGTAAAAGAAGTGTATTGCTCATTGCATTTCCAAACACTTTTCTTATAGTTTGTTGTCCCCTTCCTATTTTCCTTCCTAGCCTCCATTTTAGCCCAACCTGTCCCTAAGAATGTATCAGGAGCCTTATCTAAGCCTTATGTAAGATAGAAGCACTTCATAAGAACAATACTTGGGATATTGTAAACTTGATGGAAATGAGCCTGTTGGTTGTAAATGGGTTTACACCATAAAGCACCATGCCAATGGACAAAATGAGAGGTATAAAGACTACCTTGTTGCCAAGGGGTATACTTAGGTCTATGGGATTGATTATATGGAAACCTTTTCTTCGGTGGAAAAGATGACATTTGTGAGAGTTTGTCTTTGGCAGTAATTATGATGGGCCTCTTTACAAGTTTGATGTTAAAAATGCCTTCTTGAATGGTGACTTGATAGAAGAGGTGTATATGTCCCTTCCCCCTAGAGAAAGTATGTGTTGGACCTTCTCACTAAGACTGGGAAGCTTGGTGCTAAGCCTGCTAGTGCTCATATTGATGTGAATCATAAGCTCTTGGCTGATGATGGGGAGCTCTTGACTGACAGGGGAATGTTTCAAACATTGTTGGGGAAGCTTCCATACCTGTGTATGACACAACCAGACATTTCCTATGCTATGAGTGTGATTAGCCAGTTTATGGATGCTCCTAGAGACACACATATGACTATTGAAAAAGGGGTGTTGTGTTATCTTAAGGGTACTCCTAGAAAATGTATATTCTTTTCTAAGCATGGACATATGAACTTAGAAGCGTTAAGTCGTTAATAGATGCTGACTGGGCGGGTTGTATAGATGATAGGAGAGCCACATCGGATTATTGTGCCATAGTGGCTAGAAATATTGTCTCCTGGAGGAGTAAGAAATAGTTTGTTGTTGCCTGATCTTCAGCTGAGGCGGAGTATATGGCTATGGCTCATGGGGTGTTGGAGTTGTTGTGGCTCAGATCTCTCTTGGAAGAGATGGGAATTGATTATGATAGGCTGCTGATGTTGTATTGTGATAATCAGGTTGCCATTAACATTGCTCATAACTTAGTTTAGCATGACACAATCAAACACATTGAGGTAGATAGAGACTTCATACGAGAGAGAGTGGCCTCAGGAGAAGTGTGCCTCCCTTTCATCTCTTTAGAGGAACAACTAGCAGACATCTTGACCAAGGGAATACCTAAGGCAAAGCTCCAACACTATATAAGCAAGCTGGGCATGATTGACATTTATGCTCAGCTTGAGGGGGAGGGCAGAGAAGTTGGGCCAGATGGGCCTTAGTTTGGTGGCCGAATGGGCCTTGCTTTAGTTCAGACATTTAGTTCTTATGTTTATTGGGTCAACCGGCTAACCGGGGGCATCCTTGTAATTTTTCTTTAATTTAATCCAGCACGTATATAAAGGAGCTAAGGGAGTGAGAGGGACAATTTCTCTTCTATGCTCTTCCTCTTTTCTTCTAACATCTTTTTCCTCTTGAACAACCATTTCTCTCTTCTTATTATTTTTCTTGTTATACAAGTAGGAAATTCTTGGACTGCTTTTCTTCTTGAACCTTGTATGGTGTGGGGCCCACAACTAATGAGAAAGGCAACTTATGTCACATGCATTTAACACTTAAGTTAGTGGGGCTAGCCGTTTAATGTTAATCAGCGCATGGGGTTAATTCACCAATATCCATTATGGGCTTAAGTGAGTTGGTCCAAAGTGTCTAAACACGAGTGCTTGGGGTCTTGCCATCCTAAATGCTCAAGTTCAATTGGTTCAGCCTATTATGCAATCATTAGGATAAAACTGTGGAGACTCTGTGATTTGATGTATCTTATTAGTATAGTCCCTATTGTATATTACTTATGTATCTTATTCTTTTTTCTTTTTCAGCCCTATATGGGCATTCTTGTAATTGTACATATCTTTGAATATATAAGAGACTCTGGGGTGGGGGTCAATTCATTCTTGACACCTCTAAAATTATTCTTGTTCTTTTCTTTATTCAGCCGAGAGTGTTGACAAAAACAATCCAACAAATCACTTGCAACTAATTTCTCTACTAATAACACTTGACAACACATATGGGGAAGTGGACATAGTGTCCAACTTTCACCTCTAATAGATCCTTATAGAGGTGGAAGATTCAGGTATCCATCATAGGAGGCTGTACAGAGCATTCTCTCTCTAAACATAGTAGTAGATCTTATCACATTGATCATCAATTGACATCAAGGTTCAAGATGTCATCGTAGCTTGCCTTTTATTCTTTTTAGTTTTTCTTCTCCAACTGGTTCAAAGGGGTCGGTTTAAGGCCCTTCTACCCCTTGAACCAGATCAGACCCTGAAACACCCCCTGTAGGTATTGGGAAGCCACCGATGTGATACGTATCGAAATTTTGAACCTTGATTGGCATACCATTCTTAAATACCCCAAGACACCTAGATATTTGACCGTAAAAGGATCTCACTGGTTAGCATATCAAGGATAGGCAAGTTTAATACTCGGCCTGATACCAATATCAAGTCTAGGGATTAAATGCAACACAAGTTATTCCACTTATCGCAAAGTCCAGGAACACATTGGGTTTGGTCCAGTTCAATGTTTCTTTAAACATTCATTCTCACACCTCAGGTGACAACCCTAGCAGATGAGATCCATTGCTCTACTACCTTGGGCAGTGTGGGAATGACAACCTTGTTAGGATATACTCCCCAAGTCTGTCCACTGGTTGTGAACATTTAAGTCCATATTGCAATAATTATGTGGCCTCATACATATTACAGATATGAACTAAGGGGTAATAAAGCAGAACAAAGCCGTGACACATGAAATGAATGATCTTTCATTCACAGTAAAGACATGTACAATACATCAATTAGAGTTAAGGGCATACACATGTCTAGCATACTTTAGCTACAGTATATTTTAAGTAGTATGGGCCATAGCACTATTCTTTATTTAGGGGAAATTTGATACCGGTCAAACTGTGGCTGAACTGAATGACTTCTTGTTTTGTCTTTTGGTGAATTAAGTAATTTGGGAGGTTGTGAGCTCTTTACTGGCTTAAGCTGAAGTTGAGTTTTATTACTATACCTTTGAATATTTTATTTTTTTAATTATTCTTTCAACTAAAAGACAAAGTGCTAAGTATTCACTTTAACCACTTTAGTTCTTGTCAAACAGCCCCTTAGTGATTGCTCTTGGCTACCACACTTTGCTTCTTGCTCTTTCAAGTGACCAGATTGTTTCTTAGATAAGTACAATATCCCGTAGTAGACCTCCTATTGAAAGATGATTCAGCCCAATCTGCACCTATATAGTCACCACTCTTATATGGTTATCCATATGTCCTCTCAAGTATCATAAAGCTCTAGAGGATGCTTCTCAGTGAGAAATTCAAGGGCTTTGTATTTACTTCCACATTAAAGGAGATATGCTCATATGCATCCACTGATTGACAAGTAATTGAACTTCCCAACCAGTCTCCTATCTCTTCCTGGGTCATCAACTAATTCCCCTTAATCGTTTGTTATCTTCATGCTGGGATCTTTTTGGCATCACTGGCTCATTGCTGGTTTTTCTCCTAACAATTCTGTTTCTTTCAGTATGTTAATAATGTATTTCCTTTGGGATAACTTAATGTCATACAACTTCGACCTTGCTGCTTCAATATCCGAAGAATACTTTGGTTGATATTCAGTTTGAAAGTATCAATGAAAACTTTGGATTTTTTTTTATGCAATTCATATTGCTTGCATTAGGAAAAAGATACTGTACAACATTATTGGATCCACCACACCAAGCTCTAGGTGATTGTTCCAGTCTATAAATGGCTTTGTTAGTTTGCAATAAAATATGTTTTTATTCTTTAGCAACTAATTACGACTATCCATAGTGCCACCTAGGAGATGCTTTAACTATATACACCTGAAAACATTTGGTATAAAGTTTATAACCAATAAGTTTAGCATTCTATGTTTTTATAGATTCATTATATATGCATAAGTTTACAAGTAAGATTTTTTAAACTTTTTTTTAATTCTTTTATTTTGTCATTTTAGGCACAATAACTAGGACTCTGATTAAATCCAAAATTGATACCATCCGATTTAGATTTAATGTTTTGGTAATTGGATTTGACTTGGATGTAGCTGGATCCAATCCGAATCTAACCCATTTATATTTATAGCCCTAGTAAGGCATATGCATTTAGTACAGGGACGCATAAAGAGCTAATGCCTTGCATTTTCTCTTTAAAATGACTTTTTAATAACAAAAAGATTATAAATATTCAGTGGCCATCATATTAAGATGCTCCTTGTTATATGTTAGCATAGTTTTTAAGGCGCCAAGGTAAAGCCCAACAATAGAGGGGGGTGACTAGGTGATGGAGTTTTTTACATAGAAACCATGAAAAATGGGAAACTCCCTAGGTTCCAGAGCAACCAACAACCATCTTTCATTTATAGTTATCTATAGACTTCATAAAAAAAGTGTACACTTCATATTAAAAAAAAGCAACTCAACATATTTATGAGAAAAAAGAATGAAGAAAAGGTCAGAAAATAAAGTGGTCGTGCTCCTATTTTGTCTATTGGACAGAATTTTAAGTTCATTGCTTATTGTTTGAGGTTTTGAGGTATTTGAGGGTTCAAATAGCATACACCAACATGTGTATTGATTGAACCCTAAAAAGTAAGAAAATAATCAAAATAAACCAGTGTTTAGGAAACTGGACGGGAGCGACCGGTTGAACCACGACTCGTGGTCTTGGCCAGTTAGGTTACACCCCCAAAACAATAATTACTGAAAACCAGTGAAAACTGGCCGACTGCCCAGTTTAACCGGAAAACCAATGAATCGGTCCCAGTTTTGTGAAACCACCCATGTCATTCTGTAATTGAAATTTTAAAATGTGTTACTTATTTTCATGTATTACTTAATTACCACTAATCAAGCCCTTTATTTCTGTTAATTAATGATTCTTTATTGTATATATTACCTTACACGCATTTTAAAGAAAATGTAAATTAAGAGACTTGAACCTGGTCATTTGCTTTAAAACTAAGGAATTTGCCATCCATCCACCATATTTAAGTATAATAAAAGTTGTAAAAAATATTATATATAGTATTTATATGACACGTAGTATATATGTATATGCCACATCATCATGGTTTGACCCCGGTTGAACCTCTTACCCGTGAACCTCCCCTTTTTTCTTTTTTTTTTTTTTTTTAATGCCCAGTTTGATTCTCTGAACATTGAAATGAACTAGCATATAAAACCCAAAGTTTGAAGCACTTGAGGGTTCAAGACAGCACAGACCAACATATGTGTTGATTGAACCCTAAAAATAAGAAAATAATAAAAATTAACTAGTATATAAAATCCAAAATGAATAATTTGTTTTAATAATATCTATTTAATTATTACAACATCACAAAACAAAGGATATAAAGGTGTTTCATAGTGGCATATACAAAATAGGTTGGCAAATAAGCGAGGTTACCATCCATAGGCACCTTGTAGCCTAGGTGTCACCTTGACAACTATGTATACTATCATAGTGCAAATGTGAAAAACCTGACTCTACCATCACTCATTTGTGATTTGTCGATTTGAGTTTGATAGTTTAACATTAAGTATTGTGGATAGTATCATGCTTAAAATTATTTTTTATTTGAATTTGATGGTTTTTTTATTGGAAATTACAACTATAAATATTTTCTAATTTTTTATTTATTTGCTATTATTTTCAATTATTTATTAATTAAAAAATATATGCTTGGATGGTTACGCCTCTTGCATGGTTTACACCTCACATCTTTTAGGATAGTGAAAGAGCTCTTGTTATTGCTTATTGAACATTCTCAGAACTGTAGAATCATCTGCCAGATTCCTAGCAATTCAACTATGATTGCTGACAAGTGTTCCAATTCAATCAAAATTCCTGGTAGTGAATCATTGCCACCCAACATAAGTAGAAAATTGGCTGCATTATAAACTTTAGTTTAAAGGTCATAGTTGTTTCTGCATCTTGGTGATTCATGCAATTATTGGTGAAATTTATATTTCAATAAAATTTCATAGATGGATCACATCTGTATGTATCCTACACTCGTCCACACATAGTTTTATAGTCTTACTCATGTGGGCAAGATATCTCCTTTCGTCCAATGGCAACATGCATGCACCAATATTGCCTGTCATGAGTCGCACTCAACTAGGTTATTAGGTCTCCTGTCATGAGTCGCACTCAACTAGGTTATTCGGTCTCCTGTCATGAGTCCCACTCAACTCCTAATATTGCCTGTAGGCCTACTTGTGTTGTGAATTTAATTGTTTAATAGATGCCTCATAAAATAAAAGTATATTCGTCATCATCACCATCATCATCAAGTAAGCCTTGTCCAACTATATGGGGTCGTCTTCATGAATCATTCTTCACCATTCCGATATGTTGATATCATCTGTTCATTGCCATATTCAATAATTTAAACATATGTACAAGAAAATGGTTTTCAGTTAGTGCATGGAAACATATTTCCAACCTAGCAGTCTACCAAGGGCCAATTCTTTTTGGAAAAAAAATTGGGAAAAGCCTTTACAGTCCATATTCTCTATTTGGAAAAGAATTTGGGGACTCTTTGGAGTCCTGATGTGTAACCAATATCTAGCTAATCAGATAAGATTTGTAGTCAGGTTGGATGACGATCTAATTCCGTTAAAACAGCCCAAGTGATTTGTGCCATCAAGCTAATGGAAGTGTTATTTGTCTATTTACTGTCCATTTGAACATGTATGTAATAAGTTTGGTTCTTTCTAGCAATGCATATTCTTCTAATTACTTGTTTTCTCATTCTCTTTACAGCCAGTGCCATTTACAGCTCTAGTGATTTGTGCCATGAAGCCGATGAAGTTTTTTTTTCTCATTCTTTTTAGATATATATTCTCATTCTACTATTTATATGTAGTCTCATAATTCTAGCTTGATGAACCATATTATTATTTATTTTTCTAATACACTTTGTTGCACTTGGAAAAGCAAGGCTAGGCCATAGGGGGCTCCTTGTCAACTAGTCATCTAGGTGTGCATCTAGGCATCACTTAGGTGATGTTTTCATTTTTAAATCATCATCATCTAACCTTGTCCCAAAAATATGGGATCGGCTGTGTTAATCAAACAAAAAATACGGGATAGGCTATATGAATTCTGTTTCACCAATCTGTCCTAATAAGAGCCTGTTCACCATATATAGCTTCTGGCGTTCCTGTGTGGGACCCAGTTTGGAACGCCAGAAGCCGTGTCCCAAAAGCCCTCCCAAACGGCACCAAGTGCCATTTCCATTGTTAAACTACAAGTGCTTGAGGTAGGTCATAGGTGACCCACCCTCCATGGGCTCTTTGTTGTCTAGACAGCTTTGCCTGCATTCAAATATGGGCTTCTATGGTTGTTTTCTGAGATTTGATATTGTGTCTTTCCAGGTATCACATGTACAGTTGAAATCTTGGAGGTGGAATTAGATGGACTTAAAGAATATCACTGGTTTATGTTTTGGGCATACGGGCATACGGCAAAGTTTAGGCTGACTAATATTTTACGTTGGCAGGAAGTCTCCAAATGAAAATCAGCTTCTTGTTGGTTGGGCTTTTTGGCATATTTTTGCTGATTTTTTTTTAATTTTTTTATTTGAACTTCGAAATTTATCATGCTATAGAAAAAGGAATATCATGATTCACCTAATAATCAAAAAAGCAGATCTGTTTCGTGTGGAATCTTCTGGTGAGGAACCTTACTACCCTTTTAGAGGATGGCTCATCGGTCAACTTGAGAACTTATAGGATGCAAATGGATCGGTTTTTTATCCGATTCAATATTGTTGGATTCGGATCAGACGTATCGGATTAACGAATCTGATTGGATCAGGAAATACGATCTGATCTGTGCATTTTGGATATTGAATTGGAATTACCCAGCGCAAACCACAACTTTAATCTTTTTTTGTTTTCTTTAATAATCAATTCATTTGCCTCGTTGCAGAAAAGAACTTGTCTTTCCCGCCAATAAAGCTAGTCTTGGTCTATTCCCCCTTTCTTTTCACATCCTTTTCTTTCAAACTTCAGGATATGCATAATCAAAGATTTCAATATGGGACTTTTTACCGACACTAGAGCATGGAGATCTGGAGATGTGGGAAATGAGAAAGATCACGAACTGAAGGAAAACTATTGATAGATATGGGGTCTCTTTTCCTTTTTCTTTCTATTGAGAAATCCCAGATTTTCTCTGCTATTAAATCTCTTCGAAGTAATCTTGGTTCATTTTTTTTTTCTTGAGAAGTCCCAAACTGCACTCTTAAATATCTTCAAAGTTCTCTCTCTCTCTCTCTCTCTCTCTAGTGTTGTTAATTGAATCTAATCCAAGTATTTTTCAAATCGAATTTGAAATTAAGGTTTTAGTATCCCATCAAATTCCAATAAGTCTTATCAAATTGAATTCGGATATACCCTTTGTTCTAATTCAATTCATTTCATTTGCTTCCCTAAGAACTTGGCCTGATTCAAGTATCAAGTTAATAGGGTTATGGGGTTGGTCTATTGGTCTATTGTCTGCTCCTTTGAGCTACTAAACTCCATAAAGATGAATGTGGTTAGTACTTGGTACGAGGCAAGTTAAATGGATGGAGCTCTAAAATGGGTCAACCCGCCCATGGCTTGGCATGATTAGACCCACTTGCTATGGTACCTAGGCGGGTAGGCCATGTTAGGCTTGGCGGGCCTACGCCTAGGAGCTGACAGAACATGTGGGAAAATGGCTCATACTGACATGCTTATGAGAATATAGCCGTTGGAACTTGGAACTAGGGATGAGCAAAAAAAACTGAAAAACTGATCGAAATTGAACCGAAAAATTGGTTAACTGAACCGGTTGGTTTGGTTTCGATTCAATGATTTTAAAAAATCGAAGGTATCGGTTCGGTTTTGGTTAAGCAATTTAAAAAACTGACAGTTAACCGAACCAAATGGTATACATGTTTTTGTAAATATTTTTTATATATTTATGTATATTATATATATATTATATATATATTATAAATTAATAAATACGCATTATATATAAATATATATTTATAATATATAATATATAATATATTATTTATTATTTAAAAATATAATGTTTTATATATTTATTTATAATTTATTATTATATATTTATATATATTTTTATAAAAAATGTTATAAAGTAAAAAAATCGAAAAACCGACGAACTCAACCGTCGGTTAACCGAACCGGTCAACCGGTTAATCGACTGATTTTGGTTTGGTTTCGGTTATCGATTTTCGAAAAACCAGTACTAGCGGTTCGGTCCAAAAAAAAGGCCCATGGTTCGGTTACCCGAACCGTGAGCACCCCTACTTGGAACCCTTTAATGGCTATAACATTTTAGGGGTGTAAATTTTATTGAAATGTCCCCAAATAGCTATAACCTAGTTTTTTGTTTGTTTTTATTGGGGGGGTGGGGGTGGTATCTGTGCGTTTCACCTTAGGGGTTATATAATGACTTAAATTCCCTCTCAATAGTTATATAATAGTTAGTTTGGGAGGCACTTGGTAAAGTGATAAATTAACTTTTTGAAAGCAAAATATCCCTCTTAACAATTATAAATAGCTAGTTTAGGAGGGTATTTTGGTAAGTTGAATAATTTTCCTTAGGGTGGCATAAAATGATTAAAATGTCCTCTCGACAGTTAGCTAGTTAGGGGCATCTTGCTAAAGTGATGAATTAACTTAGTAAAAGATAAAAATATCCATCCCAACAACTATGGGCAATTAACTTAGGAGGGTGTTTTGGTTAATTGAATAATTTCCGAAGCCTATAAATGCCCTCACCCTCTCTCATTCTTATCACAACTCTCATATTCTCATATACTCACATACACTCTTACAGTCTCATACTCTCTTAGTTTCTTACTTCTTAGTCCCCAATTTCTCAACTTCATTTCAAGTTTCAAAAAGGAAGAGGCTTGCTTTAGTGTATCAAGTTAACAATTTGAGAGGCTTAAAAAGTTCATCAATTGAAATCAAGTTCGACTATTGGATTGGAATTGCTTAATTTTTATTTTATTTTTCTAAATTTTAGGGTTTTAGTGTTTCACATTTACTAAAATGGTTTTTCTTCTTAAACTTACTCTTCCTATAGTTCCAATGAGGTCCAATCATAGTATGATATCATTGTTGATGGTGCTAGTGGTATTGCTGATAAATCATATCCTAGTCTACTTAGGAGTGGCAAGAGAAAGACTAATAAAATTTGAAAAATATTTACCATAGAAGTTAGGGAAAGGGAAAGAGAATAGTTTTCCAAAAAATGGAGAAGTGATTTTAGCTAATAGAGAATAGGTGGTATAGGCCATTTAGCTAATAGAGAATAGGTGGTATAGGCCATTTAGCTAGACACATGGCATTACATTTTGAGGAAAAATGGTGATGCAAATTAAATACAAGTAAAATGTTGTTTTTTTTGATAATTTTCAATATTTATATGAAAAAATGAGACAAGAACTAGTACAGTGTATTGTACATGCTGAATAATTGTTATTATTATTTTTTGTAAATCCAAGCTTGAAATATTTTTACAACAATCTCTAAATTCTCAATTTAAAATATTTTCTAGAAGAACTATAAGAATGGATGCTTTAAATTTTTTTTGTTCATATAATCAATATTTAATTTTTACGCTTTCAACTTTTGATTACAAAGTTGTACTTCTGATTTAATAGTTGTATTTGTGTTGTTGGGTATTTTATTGATGAATTATGGCTTTTGCAAAAAAGAATTTTAACTCATATTTTTAATATGTACATGGGTTGTAACCTAACTTAACCACAACCATCTTGATACACCCATTTTGACCAATTTGAATTTTTAGAACTGGGTAAAAAGTAAATAAATTCTCTTATGTTGCTACATGTTAGTAGTTGATTGGTCAAACGCTGCCACAAAAATTGGACTTCATTGAAAAGTTATGGAGAAATAAAATAGAAGAGAAAAAAAGGAGGGTGAGATTGATGCACGATTTAAATTATCAATTCATATCGGCTTGACATCCTATGTTTATAAATAATAAATCTATGTTATAAATGTTAACAAACATAATCCGTTCTTAGGAATTAGGATATACATGTGTCTTGCTTAGTTCATCAATCATATTTTGAGGTTTCTTAGTTGTTCATATAAATTATCAAATCATGTGCTTATTATGTGTATGAGATGGAGATTTAGTGTTATGAATATACTTTTAGGATTTATTTATTTGAATGTGACATGGTATCGGTGCATATGTGAAGTGTGTTTTGATATATTTCTTAAAATTGAATTTTTGATATTCTGCGTTTTTGATACTGTTTTAGTGGTTCAGATAAGTATTGTTCAAAGAGAAAGAAGAAGACCATAATCTCTTCTAGTTGACCATAACTATTGTTCAGATAAGTATTGTCCAACTAGAGAGTCTAAAACCTCCTAGTTGACCATAATCTCTATTATATTAGAATAAGGGTACAGAGTCAAATATATCCCTAGTACTTAAGTATGGGACATGAAGAATAAAATACAAAACAGAATTACATCACTACACTACTTAAACTATAATGAAAAGACTAAGTTACCCTTACTCGACCAACTCTAATAGATACTTTTAACCTTGAATAAATTAGTGAGCCAAGGATTAAAGTATTGATACGATATGTCCCATATCAAGCGTATCATATTCATATTAATGCATCCAGATACACATGGATACATTTATATATAAACCTTTTAAAAATTTTGAACTTTGGGATGATTGATCTCATCTCTATAATCCTATTAAAATAAAAAATAGTAAACAAAAAGTAAAAAAATTGGAGTATTGGGCATATTGATACACATTGATACCGAATTTTGGTATCAAGTGTATTGGTATCATTGGTAAAAGGAGAGAGAGAGAGAGAGAGAGAGAGAGAGAGAGAGAGAGAGAGAGAGAGAGAGAGAGAGAGAGAGAGAAAAGATGAAAGAAAATAAGAGGATGGTGAGAAGGTAAAGTGGAGAGAGAAGAAAGGGGTGAAAGAGAGACGGGAGAAAAGATAGAATTTGTAGGAGATGAGAGAAAAAAGAGGGTGAGAGTGAAATAACAAAAAACTAAATGAATTGATTTCATAATTTACCCAAAATCTCAAGAGGAATCTAAGTAATTTCATTTTTCTTGTTAAATCATACATGTAATTGATAATTCCACTTTTTAGGTTGAATAGAAATATGAAATTCTTCCTTGAATCCAATGATCCAATCAACCAAAGTTGTTCACTAATTGAAAACTCAAAGCTCATACTTTTTACACCTTCAACAACTTTGTAGTCTAGATCTATTGGGCATTAGAACTTGTAGTTTGTCCTTCTCTCTCTAGGGTTTGATTTGCTTGTTGTAGGGTTATGGAAAACTACAATTCTAAATTTCTCTCTCTATATTATAAAGAGGTAAATGAATTTTGGGGTGTGAGATCCTTTTTGGATTACCATAACTTACGAGTAAAGTTGGTATATGAGAAAGAAACTCCTCTTCACCTTAGGATTTATCCAAGAATTCTACCTAAACTTAGAAACCCCTTGAAAATGTTACCTGCTTAAAAACTCTTTAAAATCAATTGGTAGCATATGATAACCTATGTATATTAGGGATTTCCAAATCAATCAAGATATTGTAGGATATAAGAAACTTTCTATATCCTAGAAACCATCTTGTGGGTCCTAGTGCTACTAGGACACTTTCTATATTTATTCTAGGGTGATCTAGGACCAGAATATAAGAGTCCTAGTGCAACTGTGACTCCTCCCTAGGAGTCTTAGTTTAATTAGGATTCCTTCCACACTCATCCCGGAGTTACCTAGTCTGAGCATTAGGAAATGACTTACTTAGGTTGATTTAGAGTTGCCACCCATTAGTTAGGTGAAATGGAGATGATGAGACCTTTTGGAATATATCAAAAACCATTTTTTTTTTTATTTATGACGACTCCAAACTTGAGGCACTAACTAAATTAGTCTGGGTAAGACTTAGTTGGTAAAGGTAAGGGGGGTTAGACACCCTTCTCCCGTTTCTAATAAGTGGGGCTTACATGGGGATCCCAAGACGAGTACAATACAACCATAGAATTCTTCATCAATGTAACAAAGAAGAGTCTAAGGAACTACCAAGAAGAAAAACAAGAACAATCACTGCAATAAAAAGAATTTCCGATGGGCTTTGGGAGATTGAGATCAAGGAGATTTGGACTATGGATGTTTCGGTTAATGAGGGGATTTAGAATGAAATCTTTATCTAAAAGGGGGTAAATGAAGGAGTTTTGAGTTAAAACTTTACAAGTAGGTATTTTAGGATTTTTTTTGGGGTCTAATGGTAGTGTTTGATGACCTTAGGGATGTGAAATCAAGACTATGGGTGTTTCAACCAATGAAAGGGTTCATATAGAATCTTTGTTTGATAGAGGGTAAATGGGGGAATTTTGAGTTGAAATTTCATGGGTAGGTATTTTAGGATGCTTGGAGTCTAATGATAGTGTTTTATGAACTTAGGAATGATGAGATCATGGGAATTTGGGCTATGAATGTTTTGGCAAATGAAAGGGTTTGAAATGAAATCTTGGTTTGATGAAGGGATAAATGAGACTATTTTGAGTTAAAATTTCACAACTAGGTATTTTAGGATGTTTGGAGTCTAATGTTAGTATCTGATGGGATCAAGGATATTGGGATCATGGGAATCTAGGTTAGGGGTAGTTTGACTTATGAGAGGGTTCGAAACAAAATCTCGTTTTGATAGATGGGTAAATGTAGGAATTTTGAATTGAAATTTTATGGTTAGGTATTTAGGGTGTTTGGAGTTTAAAGATTTTTAATTAGATGGGTATAATGGAAGATATAGGAGTTGAAATTATCTTGGGTGATACAAAGTTGGCTAGTGTGGAATATCAAAGTAGAATCTTGAATCATTTATGTGTCAAATAGGAGTATTTTTCCATGGAAATTTTCAGGTTGGTTGAGTATGGGATTTTGGGGTCAGTGGTAGAGTCTTATGTAGTTAGTGAGATAGATTTAGTAATTTTAAGCTTTGAAGGTATCAACTAATTTGGATCACTGAAATAAAATCTTTAACTAATGGTTGATAAAATTCTATTGTTTGGATCTGAGGTTTGATGGTCATGATGTTGGCAGGATTTGATCAGGGTCATCGAATTGGGATTAGATAAGTTCAATGATGGATTTCGAGGATTTAGAGCTAAGATTTGAATTCTTTGGGTTTTTTGGTGCTTTAGAGAGAGCATGTAATGGTTTAATTGGACGTTTGGTAATGAGTTGGTGTTTCATGCGAATAACCAAACAGAAATTGGGTGATGATAATTGCTCCCGTCTTTGTTATGAGGTAGTAGGCTACGGATCAACAAAGACAATAGAAGTACACAAATATTTTTGTGAAGGGTAAACTTTAGGAGAGGGGGTTAAGGTGAAAAAGGAAGGGTTCCAATGCAACATCGTCTCATCATGTGTTAAGGCTAACTTTATTATAGCGCATTTGCCTTATTTGTAATGAACTACATGTTCATGAGGATCAAACAAAGTGCACATATGCGAGTATAGTTTATTCAATGAAAAAGCCATGTTACGCTGTGATGCAGTTTAGAAACATTTCATGTAAGGTAATTAGTAAAATTTCTGTTATGCCTTGGTGCAATTTTAAACAAAGCATGAATGCTAAGAGAAAGAATTTTATGACGTGCCATAAGGTAAAACATAGATTTTGAGAGGAAACACATTATGCTGTGTAGTTAGAAATCCATTGTATGCCAGAAAATTAACTAAGATCACATATGCTATGATGCAATTAAAAATAAAGGTCAAATATTGAAGAAAAGCATGGTATGCCATGAGGCAAATGGAAATCCATTTTAATCTAGGAAATTAACAAAGAGAAAAATATGTTGTGATGCAATTTAAAATGAAGCTCAAATATCAAAAACTGCATATTATGTCGTGATGCAAGCAAAAAATCTATTGTACATAGGAAAATCAACAAAAAACACGTTATACCATGATGTAGTTGAAAAAAAAAAGCAAAAATGTTAAGAAAAAGTGTTTTATGCCACAATGCAATAAAAAATCAGCAAAAACCATGTTATGTCATGATATGGTTAAAAATAAAACACAAATGTTGAGAAAAAGTGCATTACACTATATGTCAAGAAGTCAACCAAAACCAGTGAAAATCAAACTATGCAGTGATGCAGTTGAAAATAAAATACAAATGTTGAGGAGAAGCACATTACATCGTGATGTAATTGAAATGCACTATATGTTAGGAAATCGACAAAACCACGTTATGTTGTGATGCAACTAAAAATAAAACACAAATGCTAAGGAAAAGTGTGTTATGGTGCGGTGCAATCAAAAGCAAAATGGGAGAAAAAAGCACAAGTACAACATAACAATGAGGTATGCTTTACCTTTGTTAAATTTTCATTTATTTACTAAATCTTTAATTAACTTGCGACATCCATCGAGATAAACATAAATTTTTTTCTTGTTTCTTGTTTATCCTATTTGTTATTTTTCATTCATTTTTCACTTCCCTCTTCATTTTTTTTATGTGTGTTTTCATAATTTTGTTATCATCACCTTCATTATTATTTCTTTTCATTGATTATAGAAGTATTGTAATAACTTTCCTTTTCTTTATTTTTGCTTCTTCCTTCCACCCTTTTTTATCAAATTTTTATTAAGCACCTATTGGATCCACGCAAGTCCTTAAAGTTACAAATTCATGTTGGTGTAATTGATCCATATGACACCATGCAATGCTCGATCTTATGTCGGGAAGGTGGCTAGTTTCACCATGAACAAGAGACTTTTAGGATGAGAAATTCTCATAATATAAGAGAAAGAATACAAATACTCTAGAGGTGATATGGGTTTAGGTAATTCCATGGACAAGCTCTCTTTTGAGCAAGTTGAATTCAGTTCACTTTGTTCTACACTTTTTACCAATGCTTTGGTATTGTAGATTTTAACAACATTTATGACAACTTTTATGATAAACACACCTTGTATTCTTCCGATTGCTCTTACCATTACCAATTTTGTTTTCTTTATTTTTTTTGTTGTTTTGACCCTTTTTTGCCCCTAGTGCCTTGTGAGAAGGTTTTCACCAGGTTTGGGTATTGCCTAGTTGTGGTGTCATGGAGCAATTTCTGGTTTTCATTTGGGTCAATGAGATTTGATTTTTCACCTCGCTCTTTCAAGTCATTCTCTTTCCTCTTTTTTGACCCTTCTTTCCCTTGGTGCCTTGTGTGAAGGTTTTCACTCGGTTTGGGTATCACCTAGTTTTTGTGTCACGAAGCCCTTTCTTGTTTTCATCTAGGCCAACAAAGTTTAATTTTCCCATGACTTGATGTTTTTACTCGAGGCACTATTTCGAGTTTTCACCTTGCTCTTTTAGGTCATGCTTTATTTTAGAATTTCTCTCCACTCTCTCAAATCTCATCATTGCTATAGGGATCCCCTTATTTATTTCACAAGTTTTTTAAAAAATGCATAAAAACATACTTTAAGGCATGAGGAAACATTTCAAGTCTAATCTCTAATCTCACTAATGGAGTTACTGGTCTATGGAAGTTAGCTTGTCGGCATGGACTACAACAGAGGGATGGTTATGTGGGGGTAGTTTTGGTTTTGGAAGTTACTACCTAATTTTTACAAAGAGATAAAAAGCAAGCAATATGGGAATTTTGAAAATCTTTTAGTCTAGTTAAAAGTAAAGAATTTGGTTTCAAATTTCCTTGAGTGAATCCAAAGCAACTTAGTCTAACTAGCCTAGGTAAGGATTAAAATATGAGTTTGGAAGGGATTAGGCAGACTGAAGCCTTAGCCTTTTTTCATTCCCTTATTCCTTAAAGTAGGAGTACCTTAGTTATTGGTCAAAACCCACTAGAAGAGTAAGAAAATAGAGCATCATTTCCTCATTGGTCCTAATAAACGACTAACTTATAGCCTACATTTCTCAATTCAATACTACAAAGCATGCTATAATGCAAGCAACAACATATAAGGGAAAGTAACTATTAACCTAAATGTTGCATGAGCATGTTGTTTAGCATATATATTGCAAAAGGAAGTAAATTAGCAATTTAACATGATGCACGAGCAAGAAAGTAATGCAAATAGTTACATTAACAACATAACAAACCTATGAGCTGATTGGCCCCTTTTCTCGGTTCATTTTATGATGCTTTTCCAAAGGGGGTCTGAAACCGGCAAAAAGGGAGTAAGTGCTCCCAAAGCAAACCAAAGCTAAATATAAAAGAAAGGATTGGGATTTCTTACTTGGAAATGCTTAATTCCCTCCTTAAATTGGAGACACGAACCAAAGCTTCTTGCACTTAGACCCTTCACAAATTGGACTTCGAACTGCATGAGCTCGATTACAAACTCAAGTTTTTAAAAAGATTAAAGTAGAAGCTCCCATAACTCCCTAGGAAGAGAGAAAGGGAACTTGTCTTCCACCCTTAGGGAAATTTCACAAAAGAGGGAACCTCCACTTAGGAAATCTCAATACTACACGTAATTGGAGTGCTTTAGAGATTTTTTAGGAAGAAGCAAAGATATGCATTGAACACTCACTTTAGTTGAGATTAGTTGTGAAGTTGATGTTATGTTCAAGGCTTTGGCAATGCCCTTATTTGTAGAGATGGACTTGAAGTGAACCTATACAAGAGCTAGTTGCAGATTCCATCTACACCCACACTTTTTGCTTTAAAACTTGAAATTTAGAGGAAAATGGATTTTGGAATATCTAAAGAGGTAGAAAATGAGTGGGAGTGTGGAGAACTTAATCAAAATTATTAGTTGCAGACCAATAGTCACACGACTACCCCTTTTTAGGACTTGTCAAAACTTTTCCAAATTGATTCAAAAGTCTTGGGTTTGAGTATGTATTTGATTCTTCTAGAATCCTTGTCCCTAATTAGTGTTTTATTTAATCAATTGCACACTTCTTGCAAGATTCTAACATGAAAAGACTGTAACTCCCTTATTCTAATTTTTGCTTGTGAGGGCCAAAATAGTTTTCTATAGTATTGATATATTATGCTAATCTATAAATTAAATTAATGAATTTAATCAATAATATAATATAAGTTTTTAACTTTATCATCATCATCATCATCATCATCATCATCATCATCATCATTATTATTGTTATTGAAAATTAAGAATTTAAAGAACATGTACTATTTTTTAGAGGATAAAAGAAAGAATAGATTTCATGGATAGATCTTGGAACTCCAAGGCCAATCAAGGTTCAAAGTATCGGATACGCTTAGTGTATCGGGAAGGCAATTTTAAGATACATATCGAGATATGCCTTGGATACGCATGCAAATCGGAGAAAAATAATCAAGATACACATATGAACACTATAAAAACTTCAATTTAACATAAAAAATACATCAATAACACTAAATATAAAGCTTTAATAAGATATATACAATAAATTAATATAGTTTAATAGAATTTATGAAGAACCGCATCATACTCAACATACGTGAACATCTAAACAATGTTTATTAAAATTATAATCACATCAATATTTAATAATTCAATTCAACACATACAACATAATTCAATACAAAATATTAATATCTAAAATTAAAGAAAAACATTTAGTAATAGAAGTGTAAAACATACCTTCATGAATGATGATGTCTGTTAATAACCTATATAACATAAAATTCAAAAATAATTAATAAATAAATATTAAAATCATAATAAAAATTAATTATTTGATAGGTTATTTATTTATATACCTGAAATCAAGTGATGACAACCAATAATTCAATACTATAGGGAGTTTCTTGCAGACTCATAATTGCTTATATTTACATTGTATTGATCTCTAACCAAAGCGCAATATTCGTCC
Organism: Nelumbo lutea; assembly: GCF_056320005.1. Lineage (NCBI taxonomy): Eukaryota > Viridiplantae > Streptophyta > Magnoliopsida > Proteales > Nelumbonaceae > Nelumbo > Nelumbo lutea. The sequence goes on from NC_142685.1 coordinate 74,929,954, forward strand.
CAACTCATTCTATTAGAGTATGACGTATATATTTGTCTGAAATGCTTAAATTGCTCCCTAGTACAACATTGTTGATAACAAGATTAAGTCTGATAAATTTGATCCATATCCTTCAACAAAACCACCAAAAATCCAAGAACCCATTGCAGTTCTAGGGGTTGTAGATGTACGACGGTGTCATATGATTCACGTACATACTGATAAGAGCTATAACTATAATTAGAAGTTGAACTCAAGCTCATTCTACTTAATCCAGGCATCATCTCATTACTTTCCATGGATCTTCCATAATGTTGGTTCCATTCATACTTGATCTTCCATAACTATAAGAACTATAACTATAACTATCCATTAATTGCATGTCTCTATGACTTGGATGGTATTGCTCTTGACTAGGTGGTATTGAATCATCCACATGTGGTATATATTTAACAAAAATACCACTAGCATCACCTTCATTGTGGCCACATATTCTATCATAGCCACCTCTATCATATTCATAACCAGAACTAGATTTACACCATCATCACCACCACCATCATCATTAGTAGACTCATTACCATTAACATTCTCACTACCGCCGGTTTGTTCTCTGACTCAATCATCAACATTTATTCCCATTTGACTAGCAATATAGGGATTAGGTCTTAGAGGATTATCTAGTTCATCTAAGACCCTTGTTTCTTTTTAGTATATTCTAACCAAGATATCACTGGATCTTCTTCATCTTATATATCATCAAGATCAATTGGGTTGAAGTAACATTATTGATGTCTTCTATCTCTAATGAGGTGTCTAACCCTCAATCTCATGTTGTAGTAGATATATACTAAGTTCTCAAAAGTGTCAAAGAATAGACAATTCCTCTATTTTGTATGAATAAGGCCGAAGGTACTTCAATTTTGTTTACAATCACTAGAAGAAGCCATTTTTGATAATACCTTTATTGTTATTTTACAAAGATTGTAGGCATCTTGACCATAAATCAATCACCATTCAATTGAAAAAACCAAAAAAATATTTTAATATAAATATTAAATGTATAATATTAAAAATAAAATTAATTAGTTAACAACTTGATAATTTAACATTAAATAATAGAAAACTCAAGAATATATAAAATTTTAATTTACTTGGGTCAGTTCTTGTTCTTGCTTTGATAGGTATAGGATCTACAAATCCACTTAATGCTTTACAAAGTATTTTTGCCTTAATTGAGAATAATAGATATTAGTATTATATCATCAAAATATATTATTATAAAATTTATCAACTTACATAATTACACTTTTACCTCTTGTAAGGCAAGGGCATCTCTGGTTTCATCTGGCTCTAGCCTTGTAATGACTCTTTTCAGAAATAACAATAAATCCTCATCCATAGCAAGATTATGATCATATTGGAAGGCTAGATTTAAATAATATGTTAAAATTGAAGAAAAATGTAATATTGTTAATTAAAATCTTATATACTCATATAAAAATTAGCATAAAATATAAAATATTGGAAATTAATGATATAATTATATAAAGTAAAAAATACATGCTTTATGCAAATGGTGAATAAGTTGTGTATTCCATCTCTTGTTTATGATGTCTAAGATGTGCTTATTTGAATTTGGAAATTTCTCTTCAATCATCTTCTTCACTCTGTGCATTGCCTCGTATACAATTCCTATTGTTGCTCTTTTTTCACCGTCAACAATTCGAAGCATTTTTACAAGGGGCTCAGTTATCAAAGCATATTGTTGAACTAATTTTCAAAAGTTGTCATTGATAATCTTCCCAACTTCTCTTTTTTTTTGTTATTGCGTGTGGCAGTGATTTCCATTCATCTCAATGCTGTCTTTTGAGAATCCAGACTTTCAAGAGCAATATAATGAGTGGAAAAATGAATTTTCCCTAGACGTATTAACTCCTTGTTATTTGTAAAACACCTCATCAAGTTGAGAACAACTGAGTGATTATAAATGATATTGCTAATCGTTTTTCCCCTTTAAATGACTCTAGACACCATAGAAACTTTAGCAACGTCTTTTAACATTAAATTAAGGCAATGGGCTGCACATAGTGTCCAATATAAGTGTTTTTTTTTTGTTTTAATATTTTTCCAACTACTTTATAAACACTTCCATTATCAGTCACAATCTGAACAACATTTTCTACACCAACTTCATTAATGACTATATTCATAAACTTAAAAAAATATTATGCATTATGTCGATCGCTAGATGCATTAATGTGTTAGACAGTGTATGCCCTTAGCTCCAATCAGGATGATGTACATTATGACATTTATTATAAATGAATAAAATACATATTTGATTCTGGACACATATGAGACTTGGATTAGTTTAGAATGTTCACAGCCATTGGATAAGTCTAGGGAGATTTATCCTGCTAAGGCTGACACTGATGTGCTGCCAAGTTGGTTGGGGTAGCCTGTCTCAGCTACCAGGGTGAGATCCGAGGTGCATGCAGTGCAAGTTTTCTTGAAACCCTGAACCAGACCAGAATTCCAGTATTGCCCTGGACCTTGGTGATTAGTGGATAAAACTTGAATGTTACACCTGACCCCTAGACTCGATTATGATACTACACTAGGTGTCAGATTGGGATATTTTGATGTGCCAACCAGTGAGATCCTTAGATGGGGTCAAAACCTGGGTATGTTGGGATAGTCCAAGAATTCATCTGAGTGAGTGATCATAGTGAGAGGATCAGCCCCTTTGTCGGGCAAAGGTAATGATCGAGAATGCACTCTCTCTGATGGAAACCAAAACTACCGACAGTTGATTTCAATCATTGAAATTTGTTTTGCAATATATATATATAATGGTTTTGAAATGTTTGCAAAAGGTTTTTAATTCTCAGGATCCATGTGAGTAGAGAGCGTAGCACTGTTTCTTGCAGTCGAGGGAGATGTCCTCTTTTGTCATGCAGTGTTTGATCATTATGGGCTGAGTGGTTATGTGTAAGACCATTGAGGGTAATACCTGATGGGCTAATCTTGCATCTGCCCACAGTCCCTGGGTTTTTATAAGGTGGCTTGGCCCCGGGACCACTTAGTGTAAGTGTTGGGCCTATTAGGAATCTATGTGATGGGCTTCAGGGGGTTCATTGTCTTTTTAGTGAATTCAGCCAGGCCTTGTAACAGAGGCTGGGCTGAACCCGTGTGGCTGATGTGTAGATCAATGTTTGGGTCCCACGCCATACAAAGAAGCCCAACTGGACAGCAATTTGAAAGGTTAATGAGCACATAGACTTATTGGGCCTAAAGCTCATTTCGAACTGGTTTAGTTGGACTAATTAAAGAGTGGGGCGGATCTGGGATTGGATCAGCAGATAGGATAGGGAGTTATCCCAATCCACTCAGAGAGTCCAGATCTGAATTTGGATAAGGAAACCTCCTAATGAGATTAGGAGCTGATCTCTTTAAGGCTATAAAAGGAGGAGGGGGCAAACCATTCATATCATCCTACCATCCCAAAAAATCCAAGAGATCAGATCTCAGATCACACAAAGAGAAGACAACAACAGTGTGACTGCGCCATTTTCTCCCTGCGTTCTCCTCCAGTTGCCGCCTACAGCCAGTTCAATCTCCAGTTTTGTAGGAGCGATCAAGAATAGTTATTGATATCAGTCTTTGGAGAAAGGCTGATCTGAAGTCGTGCTCACAACCTCCATCGAATTCTTGCTGAAGGATTCAGTTCTCAGGAAGAATACTACTGATTCTGCTCCACCCTACACTGTGTCATCTTCAATGGGAGCAGTCTTTGGAGACTTCTTCGAGTGTGAACACCTTCATTGGAGTATACTGTTTCTTCATATCAGGTATATCTCTCTCCTACTGTTTTGGTTCAGATCTGGTTCAGTTCTTGGTTCAAGATTGATCCTTGAAAAATGCAGTTTTTCTAAAACAGGTAATGTGATTCCCACATGGGAGAGAGTGAAATTTTTGAAATTTCGCCCTACCTTCCTACAGGGTTCAGCCATCCATATGATGGATCTCTCATCCCTTCAGTGGTATTAGAGCCAAGTTCAAATTTTGAACTGAAATAAATCAGATCTAAACCTGCGCAAATGGGCAGAAGGCATTCTACCCGATTTGCGGAGATTGTGGTTTTTCTAGGAAATTGTTTCCTAGATCAAGGGTGAATGATCTGAAATTAATTCTTTATAAATATGAATTGCATTTAGAATTGTTCTTTATGATTTTTTTTGATTTATGGGCTATTCATACAAAGGAGATCAAAACCTTTAATGGTGTAGGAAATCTGCGATTTTGTAGTTCTATTATTTTGGTTTGTAATTATTTTTTTTTTAATTTCTAGACTGAATGTATAGGAATTCGATCTGGTGTAATATTAATAGAAAAACTAGGATTTTCAATTTATTTTATTTGATGATCGAAATTGGCGGCGCAAAGGAGGAGATTTCATAGATATGAAAATCGCTATCTGCGATTTGCAGTTTATGAAACTGCAAACTGTGTTCTGACATTTGTTTTGCAGATTGGAGATGTGCGAACAACCCTGTGACTGATTCTTGTTTTTCTTTAATCAGTAAATTTAATTTCAGATTGTTTCTTGAATTAAATCTTGAATTAAAATCAAACCCTAGACCCATTCGAACCAGATTGGTCCAAACTGGTTGGGCTGAATCTGTGGTTCAATGAAGGCTGATATCAGCCCTAATTTCCCACTTTTGGGCCAAGGGATTGATATTTAATTATGAGACTTAATTCGGCCCACACCTGTAAGGCCCAATTTTAAAGAGTTAAAACTACTAAAGCCCACTAACTACAGGAAAGCTATATAGGCCGAACTGCTAACTGTTACTCAGCCCATATACTCAGATAATATTAATCAGTAATATTATGGATTAAATTTGGGCTTTAATAATGGGCTTTATAGATATTAATTGATTGTATCAATTCTATCATTGCATGTGATGTATGAATGTGTGATGTGCAATGTTCATGGGCCAAAAACACTTGGCCCATGCAAATACAATAGTGGCTCTTGCGCACACCATGGCTGAATGCACATCATTGCCATGGTGTCCCTATGGGTCATTGGATGACCTCTCTCAGTGGTGGGCCCCACACCCCTGAAAAGGATACATGCAAAACCCTAGCCGTTTAGGGCCCACCTTAATCTGGCTTTATGAAAGTCAGTGGGAGCCACTTTGGTTTGACCTAAATTAAACTAGGGCGTAACTTTTGTTCCCTCTTGATTTGTAGGGATATGATTGTATAGAAACCACATTAAAACAACTCTTCTAGCATCGTTTCCAGATTCATGATCATAATACTCCTTAATTTTTTTGTCCAGTATCTCTGTCTCTATAAAAAAATCTATCAATCTCTTCTATGCTAGGAGTGTCACTTTTTGAATATTTTTTGGACATAGAGGGCTTAAATATGTTAAATGCTTATTTCTAACTTTTTGCTCAAAAAATACCACTCTTGCTTTTAGATAATTGTGGTTGTGATGAACCCCCCTCTTGATGTTGTGATTATTTAAATTGGGGCCTAGTGCTATAGAATCTTTACAATTGCTTTTGTTCCTATTGAGAAGTTTGTGATGCATGCCTATACATATTAAATGCTCTTTGCTCTGCATCATCGTCATCATCATCATCATCATCAATGTTGACATATTGAGACCTTTCTTCTTCTTCTTCTTCTTTTTCTTCATTTTCATCATCCCTTCCGGGCCTCAATGTTCTTCCTAACATTTTTGTTCTCTTTGTTTTTATTTCTTCAACATCTCCTATTCTTTGAGATGTTCTTTCATTGCTTTGGAAATTTCCATTGGGCACTTTGGACAATAAAAAACATTTTGGATACATTCTAGCCAAGTGATGCTTACGATGGGTTACACCACCACTTTTCATAATCTGCCCATAAAAAATTACATTTGGTATGGAGTTTATTATTATTTATTCTAGTACCATATCTCCATCCAATATATGGGTCTTCTTGTTAGACCTTATCAGATACGCTAGAGTTGGATACCAACTCTATCACTATCTGGTTGTAATGTATCTTATCCCTTGTACATATCTTATCCCTCTGTTTTTATCCTTTGTTATCTTTTGTAACATGACACGACACCTGTGTATATATGTTGAGATAATTACATCAATGGAATATACAAGAATTCAATCTTCCATTAATTCCTTTGTGGTATCAGAACCAGTTCCACTCTGGAAAACTCCTCAAAAAGTTGTCACCAATATTTCCAATGGACCTGTCAATCTCTACTCAAACGTCACTCAACCCATCTCTGTGAAATTAGATCGAGACAACTATTTCTTGTGGAGATCTCAGATTTAGCTTGTACTCTATGGGCATGAACTTTTCAGCTATGTGGTTGGCTCCTGCCCATGTCCACATCAGTTTCTTCTCTCAACTTCACACTCTGCTCAAATTGATAATCCAACCTACAAACAATGGATGGTTCAGGACCAACTTCTTTTGAATTGGCTTCTCTCTTCCTTAACTGAATTTGTACTTTCTCAAGTAGTAGGCTGCAAAACCTCACGACAGGTATAGTCTCTCCTTGAATTAGTTTACTCTCCAAAGTCTAAGGCTAGGATTATGCAATTACAGTTTGAGCTTAATGATCTAAAAAGGAAGGTCTCTCCATGGGAGATTATGTCCTCAAAATAATAAAACATAGCCGATGCTCTCTTTGTTGCAGGAGAACCATTATTTGAATCCGATTTAGTATACCAGACAATTGAGGGTGTACCTTCCGATTAATAAAGTTTCACCATTGTTGTATTCACTAGACCTGAAGGGGTAACTTACGATAATCTTCAATCTTCTTCTCCAACATGAAATCAAGTTGCAACCTGCTAGAAAATTAAGCACACTTGACATCTCTGCAAACATGGTGACCAAGGAACGCAAAAAAAACTCCTCAGCATTCAGATTATTCTTCAGACAGAGGAAGAGAGAGAGAAATGACTTCACCCCAACCAAATAGAAGATACAAAGGAAGTCCATGTCAGATTTGCAAGTTACCTAATCATTCTACCTTTACATGTAGAAGTTGGTTTTATGCCTCCATCAAATATTCACCAAAGAAGCCTTCAATACACCTCACTAAAACTTCATCTCAGTCTTCTCCATGTGCAGACTTGTGCTGGTATCCAGATTTTGGGGCAATACATCATGTCACCAATGATCTGAGCAATTTGAAGATACATTCTAATTACACTGGTCTAGATCAACCGCGAATAGGTAATGGCTCAGGTTTGCTTATTCGACACGTTGGCACTTCTTCAATTCCCACTCATGAGAAACCTTTACTACTTAAACTTTACATGTGCCCAATGTCACTAAGAACCTTATCTCTGTTTCTAATTTTACCAATGATAATGATGTCTTCTTTTAATTTCATCCTTCTACTGTTCTTATTAAGGATCAAAAGTTGAAGAAAACACTGCTCCAAGGAACTTGATGAGGGGAATTTTGGTCAACCCACTTGATGATGGACACGTGGACGCTATTAGTGACGTAGCATCCCATTCAGCAAGATAGCTCACCGGCTTGAGATGCAGTAGTCAATATCAGGTACAAAACCGAGCTAGAGCAAGCTTGGCCCACAATGTCCCACACAGTAGAACAACTTGTTGGAGTAACACGTGGCAGTCAGCATCAGATACGCGACTGAGCTAGGGCGAACACAATCCTTTGTTAGCCCATAGCTCGCGTGAAACACCCCTGTGAACAACGCCCGCGTAAGCGCTATAACCGCAACACAGAGAATGGTTCTCCGAGTTGACTACCCTTAGAGATATTACCAGACAGTACCTGAGCCTCAAGAGCTATAAAAAGACCCTAGGATCATTCCAAAAGGTATGCGCACATAAACTCTTACTCTCTCATATCCTCTCTCATAAAGGATCACTCACTAACTTAAGCATTGGAGTGTCCCCTGGGTAAAAATATACCCAGACACTCTAATCTCACTTCCTTTTCAGCTCTTAGCTCAGACCCCTAGCTTGGTCTCATAACTCGACACTATAGCTCGACTCACACCACAGGCTAAACCTGATCCAAGCCACCTCATCAGACCTGAGGGAGTGGACAGATTCTGTACCTCATCTATTGGTGGGACCATTTTTGGCTTCATCTATTGGCGCCGTCCATGGGAAACATAGCAAAAAGCCTGTGTTCCCTTTCATTCATCTCTTTGTCTCTCTCATTTTACTTAGAAAAAAACTCTCTAGATGGCACTTTCAGGAAATTCCTCCACCAACAACATCCATGGCTAGATCCCGACCATCACCATTGGTCAAATCGACGTTCCACCACCATAAGCAGAGAATGTGAATATGCCTCCCCCATCTGTGGAACCAACAACACCTCTTGCAGTAGTGGATATGTGACAGTTTAATGACTTGGTATGATGTGTCAATAACATGATTGAACAAATGCGATCATGGGAAAATCAGTTTATATTTATCAGTGGACAATAACAACAGCAATCCCAACAGCCACATCAACAACAACCTCAACGGTTGTCCCAACAACAACCACACCAGCAGCAGCCTTAGCAACAGTTCCGCTAGCAATCCCAACACAACCCCATCAGCAATCTCAGAAGCGGAGTTAACCTCGGCGCCTGACGATGTTCGAACTACCAGCACCCAGGGGCAGCTAGTCTTATGACAATCAACAACCCCCCTATCCAACCACCAAAATAAAGAAGCTTGCCTCAATCTCGAGTGCGTAGCCAGATCCACGCTCCAAATGGAGAAGGCATTGCGGCACCGGATGAACAAGGACCAATGGAGAGCTAGGTGGAAGCCCCCACTGAATCTAATGTGACTAGCTCCATCGAGGATACCAAAAGAAAGAAAAAACACCGTGCAGGGAGAAAGACATGGCTCGCCCGGGTAGGGGGCGAAGCACAACTGAGAGAAGGTAGTGCGCCAATGGGGAGAATAATCTCCTTATCCAATCAACCTGGTTTGACTAGGGAAACCCCGCTTGCACCAGAAATCCTTAGAGCTCCACACCCTAAAAACTTCCAAGCACCTACCCTGGAATCTTACCGAGGGAAGTCGAATCCAGTGGAGAGCATTAATAGCTTTCAAGATTTAATGCTCCTTTACGGGGCTAATGATGCTAGTATGTGAATAGCATTCCCCACCACTTTAAAAGAAGAAGCTAGGTTATGGTATTCGGGATTGGCTCCAGGGTCCATAAAAAATTGGGACCAGTTCGCCTGACTCTTCATCAACCGATTCATCACAAGCATGCCACATTCTAAATCAGCTATGTGCCTGTTCAATGTAGTCCAATGAGTCACTTAGGGAATACATTTGGTGCTTCAACATCGAAAGGTTGTAGATCCCTAATTTGGATCCCTCCGTAGGAGCTAGAACTCCACCCTCTAGCTACCATGAAAAAAATCCTCACCATTGCCCATAAATACATTAGGGTGGAAGAAGCAGTAGGTGGGGAGACTGTGATTGCAGGAAAAAGGAAATGAACAAATGAAGAAGCAAGCACCAGCTGAACCAAGTGAAGGAGTAGATTGCCTCATAAAAGCAGATCCCCAAGGAGAAGGCACAGCAACTCGTCGCATCAAAAAAGCAAGTTGCCAAACAGAAGAGCAGGACGACAATTAGAAATACCTCCTGTATACAGCAGGACGACAATCTGAATGCTCGTAGAAAGGAAATTTTCATGCATATCCAATCAAATGATTATGTGAAATGGCCACCCAAGATGAGGGGAGACCCCAACATCAGGAACTCGAACATGTATTGTCATTTCCATAAAGACTATGGGCATGACACTGAGAACTGTTGGAACCTGAAAATTGAAATCGAGGACCTTATCAAGCGAGGCTACCTGAAACGCTTCATCATGGATGAGCCCCAAGGAACAGAAGCCAATAAGGAAGCACCGCAGAATAGTAGGCAGTAGGAACCACCAGTCACATCCCATAGGCCCCAGAGAATCAGGTTCGGGGAACAATCAATGTAATCATGGGGGGCTCCATCATAGCAGGATGCACCTCATCTGCTGGGAGAAACACAGTATGGAAGCTGGAACAAGAGGATGACCAACCCTACAAATGCCCCAGATTGGAAGAGGTCATTTATTTTATAGATGATGACATGCGGGGGATCTAATAGCCTCATGATCATGCACTAGTGGTAAAATTTCTAATCATTGATTTCAAGGTAAAAAGGATTTTGGTAGATTCAGGCAGCTCGATTGACATCTTATTCACTGAGGCCTTTAAGAGAATGGAGTTGAGTAAGGTCAACCTGCATCCTACTAATATACCTCTGGTAGGATTCAACAGGTAAGTAGTTCACCCGATTGGTAAGATTAGGTTACCGATTGAAGCTGGCTCCCCGCCCCACCCAGTTCACCTGAAACATGATTTATTAGTAGTAGCGGCATCATCGCCTTATAATGCGATCTTGGGAAGACCAATTCTACATGCATTGTGAGATGTAGTATCCACATACCACTTAGCATTGAAATTTCCAATAGACATCATGGTGGGAGTGCTACGTGGTGATCAGCTAGAATCTCGGAAGTGCTACGTGGCCTCATTGAAAGCTAAAGGGAAGATGATAGTTGACATCGACCTAAACCCATGACTAGAAAACACTGAGGAAAGAGCTCTCCCGACCAAAGACCCGGTAGTAATACAAGTCTCCAAAACTAACCCAGAGAAATTGCTACAAATAGGAGCTCACCTAAAAGATACCCTACGATTCGAATTGGTAAGTTTTTTATTAAAAAATCTAGATTTTTTTACTTGGTCGGCAACTGAAATGCTTGGAATAGACCCTAAACTAATAACTCATAAATTTAATGTGGACCCTACAGTTAGACCAGTCCGGCAAAGGAAGAGAAACCTTGCCTCAGAAAGGTGGGACGTAGTAAATGAAGAAGTAGGGAAGTTGTTAGCTGCAAACTTCATAAAAGAAGTCTAGTGCCCGAAATGGGTAGTGAACCCAGTCTTAGTGAAGAAAGCAAATGGCAAGTGGCGGGTGTGTATAGATTTTATAGATCTAAACCGTGCCTGCCCAAAAGATAACTTCCTCCTACCCAGCATAGACCGCTTGGTGGACGTGACCTCATGATTCGAACTGCTCAGCTTCATGGATGCCTATTCGGGATACAATCAGATCCTGATGGACCTTGAAAATTGGGAGAAGACCGCATTTACTACCGAGACAAGCCTGTATTGTTACAAGGTCATGCCATTCGGTTTAAAAAAATGTTGGAGTGACCAATCAACGATTAGTGATATGTGTTTTTTCAAAGTTAATTGGTAATAAAGTAAAATGCTATATGGATGATATGGTTGTATAGACTTTGCTTTCAAAAGAATTGGTTTCCGACTTAAATCTTGTATTTGAAGTTTTGAAAAAACACAACCTAAAGTTAAACCCAAACAAGTGTGCTTTCGGTGTGACCTCAGGAAAATTCTTGGGCTGCATCGTTAGCCAACGAGGCATTGAGGCCAACCTGGAAAAAATCCAAGCGATCTTAGATATGAAACCACCCAAGATGGTTAAAGAAACCCAAAGACTAACAAGATGAATAGCTGCCCTGAACGAGTTTATGTCCAAGTCAGCTGGGAAGTGTCTTCCCTTCTTTAAGGCCATAAAAAGAACCAAGACTTCGAGTGGACCGAGGAATGTTAGCTCACCTTCGACAAACTGAAGCAATACCTCAGCTCGTCCCCTCTGTTTACCAGGTCCAAGGTGGGAGACGAGCTCAAACTTTACCTCTCTACAAGTGATGAAGTGGTAAGGTTAGTCCTTGTCAGAGAGGTAGACAGAATGAAACTTCCCATATATTATGTTAGTAAAGTACTCCAGGCCACCGAAATGAGGTATCCAAACATTGAGAAGCTCCCCTTCACCTTAGTATTAGCCGCCCGGAATTTGAGACCCTACTTCTAGGCACACTCCATAGTGGTGCTAATAGACCAGCTGCTGAAGCAAATTCTCCTGAAGCCTGAGATTTTGGGAAGACTCACCAAATGGGCAATCGAGCTCAGTGAATATGATATCCGATTTGAGCCACGCACAGAGATCAAAGCACAGGTCCTGGCAAATTTTTTCGCTGAGTGTACCTTCAGCTCACCATTGCCTGGGTAGACGATGCTAACAATGGAAGCCTTATCTAGCATGGCACCCCAACCTCGCGAGAAAGTGAGCTGGGATGAGGAGCCCTGCATACTTCACGTACATGGTTTGTTTAACCGGGATGAAAGTGGAGTTGAGTTAAATCTATACGGACCCTACAGAACAAAGCTGGAATACATGCTTCGGTTTTTATTTTGAACATCAAATAGCGAAGCTGAATACAAAGCCCTACTAGCAGGATTGACATTAGCAAAGGAAGTAGGAGCCAAACACATGGTGATATGCAACGACTCACAACTCGTAGTAAACTAGGTAAATAGGAATTATGAGGCTCAAGACTCCTCCATGATGGCATACCTCACCAAAGTTGGAGAACTCCTACCAGTTTTCAAGTCATGGTATCTCTAACAAATCCCGAGATTGAAGAATATAGATGTTGATGCCCTCTCCAAATTAGTTATCACGATGGACTCGACAAAATGAACCATCTACATCGAAGAACTACCACGACCCTCGATAGAAAAAGCGAGTGAAGAGGTCGCCAGTATCACTACCGCTGGGTCAAGTTAGATTGACCCACTCTACAATTACATGCACATCGCAACTAGCGGAAAGAAATGCAACTCGCTGGGTAGAGTGACAAGTAGCTTGCTACATGGTAGTAGGTGAGCTTCTATACAGAAGATCCTTCACAATTCCCTACTTACAATGCCTAAGGCAAGATGAGGAAAATCAAGTTCTACGAAAAATCCACGAGGGTCTTTGTAGAGGACACTTAGGGGGTAGGGGCCTCGCCCAAAAAGCCCTATGACAATGGCATGCGATTAGTGCCAATGGCATGCGAACATCCTACACCAACCCATTGCCGACCTAAGATACTTAAGTAGCCCATGCCCATTTTCGTAGTGGGGCATAGATCTATTGGGGCCCTTCCTACCGGCCAAGGGACATAAAATTTTTTGGTGGTAGCTGTGATTACTTTATTGAGTGGGTGAAAGCAGAACCCCTAGTGACAATAACAGCTCGCAGCATCCAAATTTTTTTCTGGCAAAACATAGTGTGTAGGTTCGGCCTGCCAAGAGTGTTAATATCTGATAATGGAAAACGGTTTGAAGACATTAAGTTCCGAGACTAGTGCAAACAAATGGGAATAGAACAAAGATTCATATTGGTGGCACATCCCCAAGCTAATGGGCAAGCCGAAGTCACCAACAGAGCGATATTACAAGGACTCAAAGTTCGGTTATCTCGTGCCAAAGGACTATGGGTAGACGAACTACCCAACGTGCTATGGGCCTACAGGACTACTGTCAAAACGACAACTGGTGAAACATCCTTTAACCTGACCTATGGGACCGAAGCTGTAATATCGACAGAATTTGAAATTCCAACCCTACGATCTAAAAAGTACACCGAGGGAAGAAATGGGGAAGAGTTGCGAGCTAACCTCAACCTACAAGAAGAAACAAGAGAACTCGCTTACATTCAGACTGCAACATACCAACAATGTGTTGCGCAATACTATAATGCTAGAGTTAAGAAATGAAATTTTAGGATCGATGACCTAGTGCTTAGGAAAATCATGGTACCTGAGACTGGAGTAGGGAAGCTCAGTCCGAACAGGGAAGGACCTTAAAGGGTTTCTAAAATTTTTGGTGGAAATGCATATGAGCTCGAGACACTCGAAGGGAAACAGGTAGCTCGCCTGGAACGTAGATAATCTATGGCAATACTACGCATGAACAAGGATCCAGGTAGCTCTCCAGTACAAAGAAACAACTCGGTAGGTAGCATAAGAACTCGGAACGATACGCCATGATAGAATGGTGCAGAATAGGCATGCACGGAATATTGAAAAAAACAAGATTTCTTTACTACAAAAAAAACAAGACTTATTTAGTTCAGACAAATGTGGAGCACGCAGGCCCCAAAATCTTGACGGGAGCTTGAAAAGACCCCGGAAACAATTGAGAAGAACCACCAGACACCACAACAGATCCCTTGGCCGAGCTGAGAAGTAGGCTACTCATCACCGTCAGCACCGTCATAAGGCTCCTCGCCCTCTCCCCCATTGAGTTACTCTTTGTCGTCTTCCTCCTCCTCCTCGGGGGTTAGCGGCTCTTCATCCACCTGGGTGACAAGTTCAGGTGGCACTCTCGGAGAAGTGATGGAGCTGACGTCAATATCAGGGTAGAGAGACTTGAGATAGCAGTGTCACAACTTGTAGCCCTTCTTCATTGGAGAAACACTATCCAGTGCCCGCTGATTTTCATACTCAGGAGACTTAAGGTAAGAAACCACCACCTCTGTCCTAGCTCGCTCAGCCCTTGGACACTCCTTTTGAGAACACTTTGACCTTGCCTCAGACAGCTCGTGCTGCAAACGTTGACGTTGTCCATGCTCCCCCTCTGAGTCCAACCTGAGCTTTTGCACTTCAGCATTGAGCAAACTGACGTTGACATGCAGGCCAGCTCGCTCCTTCTGACAGGAATAGGCATGATCCAGCAGGGCCTAGCCGTAAGAGTTTGCCTACAGGAGAAAAAATACCTGGGTAAAAAATAAGAGGGGGGGGGGGAGTGCACCCGCATAATTTATTGGGTCATCCGGGCTCCGGCCTCTGTAAGGTCATCTCGGCAATCCACTGCATGTCCACCGGAAGAAGTATCCCCTACCGATCTGGAGCACCACCCATGTGTCACTTAGCTGGTCAATCAGCTTGACATTCCGAACACATGGAGTAAAAGGAGGAATGTTAGAGAGATAAGGGCCTTCCTCTTGCGTAGGCTTAGAGACAGTAGAATCCGGCTCGGCAAGCCTCGGGTCCCCCTCATCTTCTAGGTCAATAATGGGGGGTCCCATAAGAGGAAACACCTCGCGATGCTCAACTTAGCGCTTCTTGCGGGCAAATCTCCGCTCAACAGACATCATTGAGGTGAAGCTCGCCATACCTAGAAAAGTGAAAAAGCCCCAGTTGTCAAAACAAGGGGAAAGTTTAAATGGACAAGCAACCTGAACTGAATGTGCAATAAGTGGCAAGGCATCCGACCCACCTATCCGGCTTGGGCCCGCTTACACAAGCATTGAATCGGCCAGAAAATCCTTAATTTTAACACGTTCTCGGATGAGCCGCTGAGTGGCATCCCATAGCTTGTCATCCTTGCACTCAGGAACATTTTGAGGACAGCTGTACCAAGTGGTACTACAGCCCCAACCACCTGCCCTTCTCAAGAAAAAAGAAATGATTCCTCCAATTCCTAACCTTATTTGGGAAGATAAACATTTTCTTCCCACTACGAAAGGGGAGATAAAAACAGAAGGGACCCAAAACCCGCTTCATATGCACTAAAGCCGAGATGGCCTCATTGCTTAGAGGAAAACCGTGGTGATGGAACAAACTGATTAACCCAATCAGCGTCCTAACCTCGTTAGGGGTGAGCTGGCCCAGGGACACCCAATAGCGCATTAGGGCAGCAATGATGATGTGATGAAGGGGAAAATGAAGAACAGCCGCCAAAGACTCTTCGTAGACATATAAACCTTCAGGGCCATGCTCCCTAGGATAATGACCAGGACCAGGATTAATCCATTAGTGCTCATCTAGGATCTCGTATCTATGACACAACTTTACCACCTCATCCCCTGACAACTCGGTTCCCCCAAAAGAAGCCATTGCAACCTCGTCCTCCTCCCTTCTACCCACCATTTCCCCATCATAGAAAATGTCGAGGGAATTTTCATAGGGGGAAGTGAAATACTCACTGGAAGAGATGCTGGAAAGGTCTTGGAAACAACCACCGCTGGACTGATAGAAGAAAAACACATCTCACCCATGGGAAACAGAGCTCGCCTTAGCAGGAAACTCCAAACCCTTACCTCACTCGGAAAGTCCAAAGGCAAAGTGGGGACCTCAAGGGCCCCCCTTATTTAAAAGCTCACCGGACAATAAGAATTAACTACCTAGATTTGAAAGAGACAGGTGCATGTCTCCCACATCTCAGTGGTGCCTGCGACTGACAGGTTGTTGACAGCTGCGAGCAAACACACGTGCCGAATCTGTTAGCGTGCCAAGCGCAAAATTTGAAAAAGGTGCGCATTTTGCGCCAATCACGAAAATTGAAGGAAGCGCACATTTTTTAAAATTCAAAAGCCCGCCAAAGCGAGACTAACTAAACATGCCAAATCGAATAAGCTGAACTGAATGCATGGATCAAGCAATGGAAAGCTCAGCCGGACCGACCAAACCTGTAGACAGAAGCAAGGTAAACCCAAACTGTGCCCAAAAAAAACTTCTACTCTCTTCATTTGCTAAATAGCGACTTGAGAGTGGGGGGCTAATGATGAGGGGCATTTTGGTCAACCCACTTTATGATGGACACGTGGACACTATCAGTGACATAGCATCCCACTTAGCAAGACAGCTCTCTGGCTCGACATGTAGCAGTCAATATCAGGTACGAAGCCGAGCTAGAGCAAGATCGGCCCACAACGTTCGACACAACAGAATAGCTCGCTAGAGTAACACGTGGCAGACAACTTTAGATATATGGCCGAGCTAGGGTGAGCTCGATCCTCTGTCAGCCCCCAGCTCGCCCGAAATTGCCCCGCAAACAATGCTCGTGTAAGCGCTATAACCGCAACACAAAGAATGGTCCACCAAGTTGACCGCCCCTAGACCCGCAGGCGACCTGTAACCGCCACATGGATCTAGCAAACAACTGACCAGTACACCCTTGGATTTAGGAAACAGCTCCGTGCAAGTCTCAGAGACATTACCAGATAGCACCTGAACCTCGGGTAGCTATAAAATGACCCCAAGACCACTCCAAAAGGTGTGCGCACATAAACTCTAACTCTCTCATATCCTCTCTCATAAAGGATCACTCACTAACTTAAGCATTGGAGTGTCCCCCTTGGTAAAATTATACCTAGGAACTCTAACCTCTCTTCCTTTTTAGCTCTCAACTTGGACCCCCAGCTCGACCTCATAGCTCAGCACTGTAGCTCGACTCACACGATAGGCTCAACCCGATCTGAGCCACCTCATCAGACCTAAGGGAGTGAACAGATATTGTGCCTCATCTATTGGTGGGACCATTTTTGGCTTCATCAGAACTCTTGATTGTGGCCTTTATAAGCTTTCTCATGATGAACCAGCTCCCCTAGTTATTAGTAGTCCTCAAGCATATATTGGTGAACGGGTTGATCTTGACATTTGGCATTAAAGGTTGGGTCATCCTGCTCCCAACATAGTGAAGCACATAGTGTAGAAGAATAAGCTTCATGTGAAGTCTAATAAAAGGTTCCTTTTGTACTACCTGCCCACTTGGCAAGGCACATCGTTAACCATTTCTTGCTAGTTCTTACAAGGCTACTACACCTCTTGAACTAGTTTGTTCTGATTTATGGGGATCATCCCCTATTAGTTCTCATTCTAGTTACCATTACTATGTGAGTTTTATTGATTCTTTCAACCAGTTCACTTGGATTTTTCCTCTTACTCATAAAAGTGAAGTTCCCTCTATACTTATCTCTTTCAAGACACAAGTTGAGAATCTATTGAATCACAAATTAAAAATATTGCAAATTGGTGGTGGCTCAGATTATAAGAAATTGGGTTCTTTTCTTGATCAACATGGTACATTGACTCTCATGCCCACACACTCCACAACAAAATGGGTCTGCTGAGAGGAAATATCATCATATTATTGAATTCGGCTTAACCTTGATGGAAAAAGCATCTATACCACCATGTTTTTGGACTAAGGCAAAATGTAGTATTTCTCATCAATAGATTTCCTATGAAGGTTCTTAACTATAGAACTCCATGGACCAGTATTTTTGGCAATAACCCAAATTATCTTTCTCTACGGGTCTTTGGGCGTAAGTTCTTCCCTTACACTCGAAATTATGGTGATGATAAACTAGATTACAAAAGTTTATCTTGCATTTTCATGGGATATTCAAATTGCCACAAAGGCTATAAACGCTATCACGTATCATCAGGTAAAATGTTTATCTCTCGGCATGTTGTTTTCAGTGAATCGCAATTCCCTTTTGCTATTCACACCTCTCCCAGCATACCCTCATCACCTCCTCATTTTCAATGTACTTTCACTCCTCTGTTGCTCTCCCCACTCCACAACCGTCACCCCATGATCCTCCTATCCCAACCCCATCTAACCCATCCAATGCATCCTTGTGCTCCACCATTGACACACCTTGTCCATCCAACGAACCTCTTTGCCCACCAGCACCTCGTCGCATCCATGCCATGGTGACACATACCATGGATGTCACTCACAAACCAAAGCTATATCTATCGACCAAATACACCTTACCTTTCAACACAACATAACCCAAATTTGTCCAACAAGCCTTACTCCTACCTCAATGGCATGCTATTATGCAGGACGAGATAACTTTACTTCATGCTAATAACACCTGGACACTCTGCCCCTTACCCACTGAGGCCAATGTCGTCCGATCTAAGTGGGTATTTCAGGTAAAACATAATCTTAATGGTATCGTTGATCGCTTCAAAGCCAGGTTGGTATCCAAGGGCTACACACAACGTGAAGGTCTCGACTATACAAACACTTTCAGCCTTGTTATAAAGCCAGTGACTCTTCAGGTGGTTCTACACCTTGTCCTTGCCAATGATTGGATTTTACAACAGCTTGATGTAAACACTACTTTCTTACATAGGGATCTCCAAGAGGTTGTATACATGTCTCAACTCCCTAGCTTCATTGATTTTGAGAAGCCTAAGCATGTTTGTCGCTTCCACAAAGCTCTTTATGGGCTCAAATAGGTTCCTCGGGCTTGGTGTTCCAAGCTTCGTGACTTTCTTGTTGCCTCAGGTTTTCAGCCCTCTATATCAAATTCCTCTCTCTTCATTCAACATTCAACTGTTGGCATCTTGTTGGTACTCGTTTATGTTGATGACATAATTATTATCGAGTCTTCATCTCAGAATGTTCTTTCTCTCATATCCACCATTGGTTCTAAATTTTCTATTAAGGACCTTGGCACAGTCAATTATTTTCTGGGCATCGAGGTTTCTTACTCCAGTACCTGCATTCATCTCTCCCAACAGAAATACATATTTGATCTACTTTAAAAATCAAGCATGGATACTGCCAAACCCATCAGTACGCCTATCACTCTTGACATATATCTCTCTCTCTTGGTGGTACACCTCTTCAAGACCCTACTAATTATAGAAAGCTGGTTGGTGCTCTCCAGTATTTGATGATTACTCATCCAGAGATTTCTTTTATTGTCAACAAATTATGTTAATACCTACACCATCTCACCATTGATCATAGTAGGACTCTCAAACCAGTCGAGAAAAACTATTCCCATATGGAGCAACAGTGTTTGGCGCTGGTCTTTGCTACACAAAAGTTCAAGCACTACATCCTATGTCAAAGAGTTAGACTCATCGCACGGAATGACCCAATAAAGTTCTTCATGGACAAACCTCCCCTCTCTGGTAGACTCGTTAAATGGATGATGCAACTTAGTGAGTATATGATAGAATATACCCAGCCAAGGGCTATTAAGTGTCAAGCAGCAACAAAGTTGTTGGTCACATTCCCCTCAAGTGGTGACTTTCCTATATTAGATGAAATACCAAGAGACATACCTATGATCGCCGTGGCCAAAAGTAGTGAGTGGATCTTGACTTTTGACGGAAGTAGCACCAGTGCCTCGGCCAGCACTGGGTTACCCTAACCTCGCCTGACGGGCACACGCCCACCTATTCTTTCAAGCCCCACTTCCCTTATTATCACAACATAGTAGAGTATGAGGCCCTAGGTCTTGGTCTGCTCAAACCAATAGAGTCTGATGCAAAGAAAATCAAGGTGGTCGGAGACTCCAAATTGGTGATTGGCCAGCTTGATGGAAGTACAACAGTAAAGGAATCAACTATCTTGCCATATAGAACCTTGATTCAGAAGCTAGTCCGCAACCTGGAGGTAGATTTCAAGCATCAAAATAGAGCCAAGAACAGGTTCGCCGATGCACTAGCCACTCTAGGATCCAAAATACCGTCCAACAAAGAGCCCATAAGATCACCATCCAGTCTGTAGATAAACAATCAATCGTCAAATTGAAAGATTGGGTAGAAGGAGATGATTAAGTAGCAACGGATGATTGGAGATATGGCATAGTCCAAAAGTTAAAGAGTCAAGCCATAGGAACACAAGACGACAAGTTGGTCGCAAAGTTTCAACTAGTGAATGGGGTACTGTACCATAGACAGTCAGACAGGGTGAGAACAAGATGCTTAGGAAAGGATGAGGCCAAAGCAGTCCTGAATGAAGTGCGCAAGACCCATTGTGGAGACATCACAAGCACCCTATTTTGAAAATTACAAAGGTTAGGGTATTATTGCCCTGTAATGAAGTCAGAATCCTCTAGAGTACAGTGGGAATGCAATAAGTGCATCCCATAAGTAGACGAAAGAGAATGCCTTGTGGTTTGTGAGGTGGACTGGAGAAGAATGTATATAAGCTATCTGCAAGATCATACGCTGCCCATTGATACTACATTGAGAAGAAGGTTATTATCTAAGACTAGGCTGTTCTATCTCCAAGATGGGATGTTATACAGGAAGTCATATACAGGGAAACCTTTGCGATGCCTAGCTGGCGATGAAATTGAAAAAATATTGGAGGCAGCTTATGGCTCTGAACCAGCCGCTCACCAGGGACAGCTAGCACTATACACTCATGTCTTGCACCTAGGTTTCTACTGGCCAACTATGATGGAGGATACTCAGAGGCATGTGCGAAAATGTCACAAGTGCCAAATCCATGGTGATAGAATCCACAAACCCACCAACAACCTTCGCCCAATCATCACACCCTGGCCCTTTCATACTTGGGGAGTAGACCTCATAGGCAAGATACATCCCCCTTCCAAAGGGTACTGCTTTATCATAGTTGCCACAAATTATTTCACCAAATGGGTAGAGGCCATACCTTTGCGAAGAATCTACGCGGACAACATAGCCAATTTCCTAAGGCAAAACATAGTTCACAGATTTAGAGTCCTAATGAAGATTCTGACAGACAACGGCCTATCCATAAAAAATCAAGAAGTCTGCGATCTTATAGGGCAATACAGTGCAAGACTAAGGATATCAACAACATACTATCCACAAGGCAATGGACAAACAGAAGCTACAAACAAGACCATACTAAGGATGTTAAGTAAAACAGTGGTCGATAATCAAAAGGATTAGACAGAAAAACTGCCAGAAACCCTCTGGACCTATTGCACCACTATTAGGAAGAGCACACAAGCGACGCCCTACTCATTGGTATACAGCCAGGAAGTAGTACTACCAGCAGAAATACGGGCCGTATCTGCCCAAGTAGCCTTTGCAATGGATAAAAAGGTTAGACCAGAAGACATGGACCACTTATTCACAGATAAGCTTGAAGTTGTTGATGAAGCCAGAAATTTGGCCATGCAAAACCATACCAAATATAAACAAGCTCTAGCCACAAACTTCAACAGACTTTTGAGACCTAGAAACTTTAAAGGAGACAAGGTGCTCAAAACAGCGATAAATGTTAGACATGGCAAGTCTGCGGGAAAATTCACCCCAACATGGGAGGGGTCGTATGTGATAAAAGAAGCCCATGCATTAGGCTATTATGTGTTAAAGACTGTAGATACAGAGGAAGAGGATGAAACAATTAATGGCTATTGGTTGAAACCATACTTCTAGTAAAACTGAACTTATGTAATTTCATTACTGCATGTAATCATTTCAGAAGTAAATGTATACTGCTTCAATATTTTTGTTTTCTTATGTGGTTGTACTTTACTTATGAATAATTGTACTCAATTCCTAGTACACATATCAACAGTTCACATTTTGCGATAAAGCCTTGATGTATCCATATATCTTATTGCTATGACAAAATTGATGCTTTCAACGATACAATCTGTGTACTAACTTTTGAATATGCCTTCCATATATGCTCTTATCTCCTAGAAACCCTAGGATTGCACTCAATTTTCCCCGGCAACCCTGGGAAGGTCCTGGAAAGCCCAGGTGTGCTCACACCTCCTCGTTACCCTAGGATTGCATCCTGGTTGCCCGGCAACCCCGGGAATGCCTTGGCAACCCCAGGCGTGCTCTCATTCCCTAGCAACCCCAGGCGCGCTATCATTCCTTGGCAACGCCAGGAAGGCCCTGGCAATCGTAGGCGTGCTCTGATTCCATGGAAACCCCAGGAAGGCCCTGGCAACCCCAAGTGCGCTCAGATTCCCCGACAACCCCAGGCGAGCTCTTAGTCCTTAGAAACCCTAGAAAGGCCCTGGCAACCCCAAGCATGCTTAGATTCCCTGGCAAACTCGAAAAGGCCCTAGCAACCCTAAGTGCTCTCATTCCTTGGCAGCCCCAGGAAGGCCTTGGCAACCCCAGGCGCGTTCTCTTTCCCTAGAAACCCCAGGAAGGCCTTAGTAAGTGCAGGCACACTCTTATCACCTAGCAACCCTAGGCTTACACTCAGATTCCTCAGTAACTTTGGGAAGGCTCTCGCAACCCCAGGCAAGCTGACATCACCTAGCAACCCCAGGCTTGCACTCACATCCCCTGGCAATCCCAGGAAGGCTCTAACAACATTAGGTATGATCTCTTTCCAATCCACCACATGAAGAACTATGCCTTCTTAAGGCACGATAACCCTCGACCATTATACGGGCAGCGTATAATGGACCTTTACTATCTCTAACTTCCATTTTCTACAAAAACGGACCTTAACGATCACTTCATAGTTCGTGTCACTCTTTCGCAATTGACAATATGTAGGTATTGGACAACCCCATTCTATGAATATGTTAGTCACTTATTTTTATTCAAGGCAAGCTCATTCACATCTCATAGTATCTCAGAACGACGACATAACACTGCCCGCTTTCTCTAATGATCTGCGATAACGTTTACTATACCTGTGTTAATACTTAATTGCGGTAGAGCCCAACAGACGAAATACTTAAATCATGTTACTCTCTATGTCTACTACAAACCCGTGAAGCACTTTCCAATTTTAGCGAACGTTCGCAACAGTCTTTCTCAGCAATATTCAAACACTCGCGCTAAGCCTTCAACATAAGGGGCACGCACGGTGTCCTTTTCTTTAGTACACAAATAAGCACAATTGTGACCAATTACGATTAATTTCTAGAATACTTATACGTACTTGTTTGTGACATAATGCACAACTTTAGATAATCTCATTACAATTCGACATTCCCACTGAAACAAAACTGCACCACTTACAACTTTGATTCAGACTATTTCTCATGAACTCATATGCAATAAAGCTTTCAAGATCACAAATTTTGGAAGAGAAACGAAGTTCCACCGGGAAATTGTTGCGAAGACTCTCCCATATGGTGCTCCAATATAAAGGGTAAACATGGTCGCGATAACGATGAGATAAGTACTTTCACCTACGTGCAGTTGCAATAGAGATAAAGTAACTAAGGTACATATAACCACAAAATAGTGAAAAGAAAATCCAGCAACAATGATTCTTTACATTTCATTTGCACTTTCTTTACATTTATGATTTTACATTCACGAGTTAGCCCATTCATGCTTCATCGCGATAATGGACTCCATTGCCTGGCCGCACCCTTTGAAGCTTTTAAGATCTTCTAACTCTACCTCGTATTTAGCAAGGATCTTCTGCTGCCTCGACTGTTCAACCTTGAGCTCCTCCAACTTACCTACAACCTTGGTGATACTGGCTTCAGTTACCTTCCGGCGAAGACGCACATCCTTCATCGAACGGAATAGTACAGACTGCGACACATGGAGACCGGCCTTCCAAAATGCATGAGCCAACATCACAACCAGGCACTCGATGTGAGACATGTCGAACCCCATCGCAGTAGAAGTTTTGCATGCCTCTAGCGATCGGGCGAATTCTGACTAGGAAAGCTCTTCAGCAAGTAGGTTCATTATAAGATCCATCATAGTGGGAATGAACGCTGGCCCGACAACAACTTGATGAAAGTTCGTGGATGGAAACCACCCATGCTGCACGAATGTTGAAGAAAACTTGGCCACCGAGCCAGAAACAATGTATTTCTCACCCTTATGGCAACCCTGGATCTCTACAGGATCCATGGTTTGATAACCCAAAGGAGGAATCTCATGCTTATCGCAGTACTCCCTCAATTCCTGGCGAATCTGGGCCAATCCTTCTTTGTAAGACATCTCTTCCAACGGAAAGATAACTCTAGGATCTCCGTCCCCATCTTCTGACTGACCCTCCAAGCTCCCGGAGACACCAACTTTGCCAACTGCGGCTTCAAGCTCAATGGGAGCTCTGACCTCTGCCACCCCAGGTATTTCGACACTCACAGTTGCAGGTGGGACTAGGGCCTCCTCGCAAGGAATTGCAGCCTCAGAATTAACGTGAACCACCTCCTCCTGTCCCGCATCACCAGGGACAGCATCCCCATCACCAACTCCCTTGAGGACCTCAGAAGCCACATAGGGGGGCTGTGCTGATCTCGACTCTTCCACTAACCGCCTAATAATAGGCGTGACAGGCACGGTGGCGGGGACTGGACCAAATGGACCCTACAATTAAAAAGTAACACAAAACAGTCAACAAAATGAAAACACGATGCACTCTGATGCAAAGCTAACAAAAGCATACCTCTTCGACCGCGATAGAGGCCTCCGACGCTTCCGAATTTGGGTGAGACTCATCAGTTTCCACACGCTTCAACACATAAGACTATAAACAATTCATCAAAAACAACGGTAAACCCGAGACAATACTAACAACAACCATAAAAAGAAGAGTGTCAAACGAAAAAGCAAACTCACTAAACCAGCTCCCTGATCAGGAGCTACTGGAATCTCCGTATCCAACTGAACTCCTCTCCACAGATTGCAAGAACGACAAAAACCAGGACTCATTCAGTTTAGTTGCGATAAAGTAAACCCGAAAGAAAGAAAGAAAGCAGCAGACGGAGTCCCATACCAAAGCACTGTCTGTAGGACCTCGCTTCGGACGAAGGGGAGCCTTCCTCTTCATTCGTCCACTCGTGAAGCTAATGATGGCACCCCAGGAAGAGAGCGCCACAACTGTCAAACCCACCGGTTTCGTGGCCGGGACAGTCTTCTCCATACGTGGTGACGTTGCAGAATCCTGACCACCCTCAGCTTGGACCTCTCGCGCATGCGATAAAGTCGCAGCTGAATCCCTAGACGCCGACACACTCGCAGGTTGGAAAGAGCGTGCCACCTAGCTGACGTTGCCCATTTCGCTACAGGGGGATGACTGCTTTCCCCCTCCTCCAAAATTGGGGGCCTCCTCTCGCGTTTTGGCCCCACCTTCTCCGATAATCGCGATATAGTGGAGGACGGAATGGCTCCTTGGTTCACGGCATGACCCTTCGGAGGAGCCAAAGAATGATGGAGCTGGGGGATCCTCCTCACCAACTCTTGAAAACCCCCAAACAATGTGCAGAGATAAGAAAAATGAAGGGACCTGCAACACTGCTCCCTCAACAGCCCCGTGACCGGGAGACGCGAACAACCTGGAGAAGCAAGATCTTGACGTCGAACCCAGAAGGTGTCCTCCCCTGAAGAATTCAGAAACTGACCACCCATATCGTCATACCCGAACTGCCGCATCACCCAATCCGGGCAGTAGGTAGCCAATTGCGCTTCACCCGTGCGATCAAGATACGCCACTACTCCAGGCCATGTCACCAGTCGCGCAACACCCGTAGCAGGACTATCCACATCTACCACGCACTCCTGGTCACCATCACTCGGGATAGATAAACTGACACAAAACGGCATTGCATGACGAACAGGGCAAGCATACGACCTCCATGAAATACTGTCAAGAGAGGCCAGCCTCATGTTTATCTCAACCATCTTAAAACTTCTATGCCGGGCAGCTTGAAGAAAACGTTTTCCTCTACAAACATCAAACACCTTCACCTTGAATTCCTCACCTCGCAAAGTGGCAACAGGAACCCGCATGCGTGCAAGAGAGCGTGGAGTGACATTGAGATTGAGGCGCTTACACAGGAACATCCAGAGGAACGACACACATACATAACTGATACGCCTCCTGTAGCTCGGGTCCACTATTTGATGGATAATGTCATCCGATTGCTCATAAAGGTACCCTAGGAACATCGAGGCCAGAGGCAGATGATGGCCACTCACGGCAAGAACAACAAGAGGAACCAAAGATGTACGCAGGCTGTAGTCGGGGGGACCGGGAAAGAGAAACCAAGAAGCAACATAGAGAATAGAGGCAACAAGATGGCACTGACTATTTGCACCCCGCACTATCACATCCCTTTCACTGTGAGACTCAAACCAGAATTCTAGCCATTGATCCAATGGCATCTTCCTGCTAGCAGAGGTCTAATCTACCAGAACTTTGTAAGCCACAACGTCGTGGAGGTGATCGTCACAGAAATCTCTACAGTTAGCTAGAATGGATTTAATGTGTTGGAGGTGTCGTGGACAGACACGACACCCCAATGGGTAAAGACAATAGGGCAGCTACATGTTCCACCGTAACGGTGAACTCCCCAAAATCCCCGACAAATGTGTGGGTACAACACCACAAGTGCTCTAACAAACGCCCCACATACTTCATGCCCTTCCTACCAGAAAGGTAGCAATCCATGAATCTAAGCTGACCAGAATCATGCAACATTCGGTAGTACATAGGGTTTTCAAGGACGTATCCTACCCAATCAGTATAGCTATTAGGAGATTTGGCACTATCAGTATATAGACTCTTGACATTTGTAGGACATACACTGGTCCGATTGACCACACATATACATCAACTCATTGCCACGAATGGGATTGAATATACCCTCCACAACCCTCGCAACCGGGACCGGAAGCCAAAAACCCTATTCCCCTTCAGCTGCCATAGCCGCCTCTCTTTCCATCAATAAATCTGCCGTGTCCACTTCCCTAACGAAGTCAGCGAAGGGACAACCTGATTTTCCATGGCGAGTAGCCATGAGAGGCAAGAAACAGATGGGGACAAAGAAATGCGGGACAAGAAAAAGAATTGAAAAGGGTTTCAGGGAGCAACCGAGGACAAAAAGAACACCACGAAGATGATAGCAAGAAGGCAAAAAGGGAGAGCCAATGTGGTTTCCCCTATAGTATTATAGAGCTTTTCCACGCGTGTGGAATGCCAAACTGCACCGGAGAAGACGAATAGATGCCAATACAAGACCTGAAATGATACTTAGGGGGAAATGTAACCCATGTTGTTGGCATAAGCACCCTTTAAAAGGCGGGACAAAACGACACATTCCTTCAAACATAGTGCCACGTCAGCTACCGTCATTTTAAGAATATTGGTTAATGAAATGATGCCGCACGAGTGGTCAGGCCACATTAATTACAACTTAATTAATGAAGAAGTCGCTAATCATGACTGCCACACGAGCACTGCCTTACAGCATAACACCCTAGTAGTTCAATCACCAATTATTGATTGAACAATTTGCCTTACAGCCACACGGGGGCTTTGCCCCTCCTACGTCATTGCTCATAGAACCCTCTGCCAATCCCTTTCATGCTGCTAATAGTCAGGGGGGGCTTGACACTCCAACAAATACCCTTTCACAAATAACCAGGGGAGTTAAAATTTTCAAACCGAACATAAATATGCCCATTAGTAGAAAGGAGTCAGTCGAAAGCTGAAGGGATGGGAGATCCATCAGATGGGTGGCCGAACCCTGTAGGAAGGTTGGCGAAATTTTAAAAATTTCTTTACTCCCATTTGAGAATCCTATTCCCAATTTAGAAAATCGTATTTTCAAGATTCGTTATTGTAACCAAACCAGACCAAATCTTAAACCAAAATTAGGGAGGGATATACCTAATATGGAATCCATGCAAGAATGTTCCTCCCAACATAGATGTTCACGCCCAAAGAGTGTATCGAACCCTCCTTCCACTGAAGATGACACAGCTTAGGATGAGACAGGATCAACAGGTAGTTCTTCACCAAGAACTTTTGATTTTCAGCAAGAATCGAATGAGATAGTGAGCACATCTTCTAAATTGTTTGTTATGGCAAGAAACAATATCAAGATCGAATCTTGATCAAATCCAAGAACTGGAGATCGAACAGGGTAGAGTGGCAAGAACAAGAAGAAAAAGAGTTGAAGGAAAGATAAGTCTAACTGAGTTGTCTTTCTCTCCGTATTGAGTGAGTGTGTCTTCAAGGTTTGCCCTACTCTCTTATTTATAGCCTTAAAGAGATAATTTCCTAATCTCATTAGGAGTTTCCTGATCCAAATCTTTATTTGGATCTGGACTCTTTAACTGATAAGTATAATCCCTTATCTTATCTATAGATAAAGATCAGCCTTCCTAATCAAATTAGGAGTTCCTTAATCCAAATCTTTATTTGGATCTGGACTCTTTAAGTGCATAAGGATAATCCCTTATCTTATCTGTTGATCCAAATCCCAGATCCATCCCTATTTAATTAATCTAATTAACCTAGTTTGAAATGAGCTTTTAGGCCCATTAGGCTTTCAAGCTCACTTCCACTTTAATGCTGGCTAGCTTGGCTCTCTTTGTATGGCGTGAGACCCTATCATTGATCTACACATCAACCACATGAGTTCAACCTAGCCTCTGTTACAAGGTCTGGCCGAATTCACTACTGAATATAGTGAATCCCTGAGTCCATCACTATGGGCTCTTAATGGGCCCAACATTTACACTAAGTGGTCATTGGGTCCAGCCATCTTATGAAGGGCCAATGACTATGGGCAGATGCAAGATTTGCCCATCAGGTATAACTCTCAATGGTCTTACAGTTAACCTCTCAACCCATAATGATCAAATACTACCCGACAAGAGAGGACCTCTCCCTCGGTTGCAAGGTGTAGTGCTGCACTCTCTACTTAAATGGATCCCGGGAATTAAAACCTTTTGCAAATATTTTGAAATATATATATATATATATATATATATATATATATATATATGTATGTATGTATGTATATCTCTATATAAATATATTTTGCAAAAACAAATTTCAACGGTTGAAATCAACTATCGACAGTTTAGGTTTCTGATGGAGCGCAATCCGACCGGTCTTAGCTGTCAACGAATTCGCCTCTGATCTGGAGCGTCGGGGAGCCTGAAACGGGAAAGATGAGAGAACTCCGGGGGGAATCCGGTGTGATAACTCCGAAGCTCAAGTCAGTAATCTCTCAAAGGCAAAGTGTAGACCAGATAGCGCAAAGTTCACATACCTTGTTTGTTGGGGGCAGGGGCCTTTTATAATCACTTCACGCACTCACTCCGAGGCCCATGTCAGGTCGGGTATGATTACCCTTGCGTCTGTCAATTCAGGCGTCGTCCTTTCTACCGGGACAGAACCTTCACTGCCTAACCGTCTCTCTAACTGGAGATGGCGGTGTCAGGAGACGGTGGTAGGTGGCCGTTTAGAGTGCGGCCGTAAAGCGTAAGATCCAAGTCAGTCAGGTGCGCCGCCCTTGGGTACGGACTTCCTCGGTGTCAGGCATAGTGTGGTTTACTTGGTTTTGGTGCCCTGAGGGCGATGTGGAGGGGTGAGCGAGGCGAAGTCTTGAGTTCAGAGGTATGTATAGGGTAGGTCAGCTCGGCGAGGTGTATCCCGAACTGTTGCACGACAGGCCAGTACGACGAAGTATGTCCCGAACTGTTACAAGGCAGGCCAGTTCGGCAAAGTATGTCCCAAACTGTTATATGCAGGCCAGTTCGGATTACTTTCCTGGTTTGGGGCCAAGGGTGAGTTCGGGCCCCTAGTAGGGAGTTCTGACTGTTGGTTTCTCCCCTTGGTGCTCGCGCCTTAGGCTTGCTTTTGTGCCGAGTTGTTGCCTTTGCCACGTGTCCCATAACTGTGAGATCGGGCCAAATGCTCCTTCATCAATTGCCCCCCACTCCTCGCGCCAAGGGTCTTGCCCTAGTGCGGGGAGTTTTGTGAGGTGGTAGGTGGATTTGTCCCGTTCTTTGAATCTTTACTGCGCGAGTTGCTTTTGCCAGGGTTCTTCAGTTTTTTGGAGTGTCCGAAAAGGCGGGAGACGTGCCTACTGCTCATAAATGTTGATGGGCGTGGCAGCGCGCATTTAAATTTCAAAAATTCATGCCATTGGGACGTGACAGCGGGTCATTTAAATTTGAAAAAAGTGCGCCACTTCCATTCTGGAGGGACATGTGCTGGCGGTTTTCAGTTGTAGGGAGACGTGCGGCGTGTTGTCAGTTTCAGAAAGACGTGCACCGACGCGACATCGGTTTCAAAAAGACGTGCGCTGACGTTTCGCTCTTTTCGGAAAGGCGTGCGCCAATCACGTCTCGATCTCAAGGGACGTGCGGTCAGCGCGAATGTGGGCTGTCGGATTGTCTTTGATCTGCACTGTCGGTTCTTGGTTACTGTAGCTATAAATAGTGGGGGACCCCAGTCGATTTGTCACTTTTGTGGTTTGCCTCTTGAGCTCGTCCAACTTTTCAGCTCGCGTCCAGGTTTTTCAGCTCGCGTCTAGGCTGGTTACTTAGCCTTCGAGGTTTTTTGGCTTGTTCCCGTCTCCGGAGCCTTCAAAACTTTCCGGTGAGTACCTTCCTGAATCCACCTCTTTTCCTCGATGTCTAGCTTTGATAGCTCAGACAACTCCTCAGATAGGACTGATGTAGGTTCTACAAACCGTGCCGTATCCCCCGACTGCCTTAGTGATCCTGAGGTGGAACTTGATGACTATGAACCCATAGGCCAAGCCGCTTCGGGCAGTTTGGCGTCTACCTCTCGCCGAGGTCGGATGCTAGAGAGGTTTGGTCCCTCAACCATGACGCCCGAGGGGCTCCAATCTATACTTACGTCTTACAATCTGCCTGGGTGGTATGCATATTTCATTCCTTCGGGTTGCTTTCCTTGGGAACACGGTCCTGATGAGATCGTGATTTTTCGAGAGCAGCTCGCTGCGGGGTTGCGACTGTCTTTCCACCCTCTTCTCGTCGAAGTAATAAACCACTTCGGTGTTACCATTGGCCAGCTTCATCCGAACTCTATTCGGAACCTAGTGGGGATTGTCTCCCTTTTTTGCGAGCAGAATTTCCCTTTAGACTTGGAGATATTCTCCTCCATCTTGATGCTCAAGAGACAAGCGGGTTCTCTTCCTAGGGGAAGACGGGCGTATTACCTTTCTCCTCGCCCGGGCTTTAAGCTTCTGCACGATCTTCCTAATAAGGTCCCGGCGTGGAAGCGGGACTACTTCGGTGTGCGAAGTGCACAAGGATGGCCCTTTCAGACCGGGTGGGGTGAGGCCGCTCCTGATTCTGGTGTCACTCTCGACAAAGAGACGGTGAAGGGCTTTCAGCAATGGGCACGGCAAGGTTTAAAGTGCCATCAGTACTTGACGGAGGCCAAGCTTATTGCGGCCGGCTTGAGTTCAGGTAGGTTTCTAGTTCTGCGGTTTCTTGTTTGCTTTGTTCCTTCCATTTTTTCTGATGTCGAACTCGTTTCTGCAGGTGTGATGGATGCAGAGAGAACTCGTGGGGGGCACCTATTCCAAGGCATGAAGAGGAGGAAACGGGTTGCCAAGCGAACTCGTACCAAGCTGCCCCCGGATGAGGAGCCTCAAGTTCCAGGCCGCACGCCGGAGGATCTGCCCAGGGAGCCCGAGGTGACTCCATTGATGCATGAAGCGGTCGGGGTGCCTTACGCTGAGACTACTCACATGGGTGCTCCTGCTTACTCCAGTGCTCCTGCTCACTCTGGGTCCGCTCATACGCGAGTTGGGCCCTCGGGCTCGGGAGCTCAAGGGGAGTTCAAGAGCGTGTTGACGCCGAACTACGCTCTTCAAAAGAGTAGGGAGGCTACTTTCCCCGAGGAGATCGCGGCGTGGACCGATCTTCTTTTGAATCAGGTTGCCTACCGCGCCGTAACACATGCTATGGTGGTAAGTCAGATTTCGTCTGCCTTCATTTTCTATTGCTTTTGCTGTTGTTGCTCACTTGTTTATTTTGGTAGGTGAATTCTTCTATTCAAGCCTTAGCAGCCCAAGTGGAGAGGAGTTTGCGACAGGCGTGAGCTGCTGAGGCTGCCGCCCATGCTGCTGAAGAGGCTTTCCGTGCCACGAAAGCGAATACCCGAGCTGCTGAGGCGGCCACTTATGCTGCCGAAGAAGCTGCTCGCGTCGCCAAGGCCAGGCAGGCGATGTCTCAGTGTGATGCCGAGGCCATGGGGGTAGTCGTCAAGCACATGGCGGACTTGAAGTTGGACTTGCAGCATCAAGTCGAATACCTTCAAGAGGACATCAGGGAGAAAACGCAGATTTTTTCCCAAGGCATTGAAGACGCCAAGAAGAAGGCCGTTGAAGACTATATTGCCTCTCCGCGTTTTGACGATCTGATGGTGGATTCTTACAGAAAGGGGTTCAAGCTGAGCCGATGGATGATACAGAACACGTACCCCGACCTTGATGTTAGTGCCATCTCCACTTTGCGTATAACTGAGGAGATGGCTAATGCTACCGATGGCGAGCCGAATTCTGAAGGAGAAGCAGGGCCTTCGAGTGTTGTTGAAGTGCCTTCTGATGGCGAAGAAGTAGCTCCGGGCATGTAAACATTTTTTTTTTGGGTGCCTTCTGATGGCCAATGTACTCCTGTTTTTTGCAACGGAATAGACAATCTTTTTTCCTAAGTGTTACTTTTCCCGAACTGATTCTTTGTCGAACTGATAATATGCCACTGTTTCTTGTTCGGGTTATTGTACTTACGTGACCTGTTTCGGCGCTAAGGATTTTGTAGAGAACTGATTTTTTTCCGAGCTGATAATATGCCCGACTTTTCTTTGCTTGCTTACGCCAAGGTTCCTCTTGGCGCTAAGGATTAAGTTCACAATGTTCCATGCTCGAGGTACTTGTTTGCCTTCTAAGGTTTCGAGCTCGTATGCCCCCCCGAGCCCTCTCTTTACTTTATAGGGCCCTTCTCAGTTTGGTCCAAGTTTTCCCACGCCGGGTTCGGGCACCATAATCTTACGAAGGACCAGGTCGCCGACCCGGAAGCTTCGCTGTTTTACTCTAGCATTGTAGTAGCGAGCTACCTGCTGCTAATAGGCTGCTGTTCGGATGTGCGCGAGGTCCCTTACCTCGTCTAGTAAGTCAAGGTTGGTCCGTAACTCATCTCTGTTTGTCCGATCGTCGTATGTTTCTAGTCGCAATGTTGGTACTTCGATTTCCGCCAAGATCACTGCTTCAGTGCCGTATGTGAGGTTGAAGGGGGTTTCTCCTTTGGCGGTTCTTTTTGTAGTTCGGTGGGCCCATAAAACGTTGGTAGCTCTTCGGCCCACAATCCCTTAGCTCGATCTAGACGTGCTTTCAGTTCGCGCAGGATGGCTCTATTCATAACTTCCGTCTGACCGTTTGCCTACGGGTGCGCGACTGATGTGAAGTTCTGCCAAATCCCCATGTTCTGGCACCACTCTTGGAACTTGATATCCTCGAACTGCTTGCCGTTGTCAGAAATTAGTACCCGAGGTAACCCGAAACGACATACTATGTTCTTCCAAAAGAAGTTCTATATGTTTCAAGCCGTAACTGTTGCCAGAGGTTCGGCTTCTATCCACTTCGTGAAGTAATCCACTACCACAACTAGGAATTTTCTCCCTCCTGTTGCTGGTGGGAATGGCCCTAGGAGGTCGATGCCCCATTGTGCAAAGGGCCACGGGCTGGCGAGGTATTTGAGGTTGGAAGCAGGCTGATGGTGGATATTGGCGTGCTTCTGGCATTTGTCGCATTTTCTGACGAGCTCAACTACTTCTGCCTTCATCATTGGCCAGTAGTATCCTTGTCGAAGTGCTTTTTGGGCGAGTGCTCTGCCACCCAGGTGTCCGCCGCATTGGCCAGTAGGGGAGCGTGTAGGACCGTCGGTACAACCGTTTGTCAATTATGACGTATTTGGCTGCCTAGCGCTGCACCCTCTTGCCCGCATTGCGTTTTGCAGGGAGGGTTCCGTCTATCAAGAAGCTCGCGAGTGGGTCGATCCAGCTCAGCTCTGCTTCGAGGATGGGAGCGAACTCCTTTGCCCCCCCCCCCCCGAGAATACTAGGCCGAGGTAAATTCTCTATGTACACGGTTCTCATGTTGTTGTGACTTGTGCTGGCTAGCCGGGACAGAGCGTCGGCCTCAGTGTTCTCTGACCTCGGGATTTGCCTGATGAAGTGTGACTAGAAGTTGAGCAAGGCCTCTTTTACTTTCGCTAAATATGCGATCATAGAGAGCTCGTGTGCTTCATACTCGCCCGTAACTTGGTTGACTACGAGTTGGGAATCGCTGCAGATGACCAAGTGCTTTGCTCTTACCTTTTGCGCTAAGTTCAGCCAGGCTATCAGTGCTTCGTACTCTGCCTCGTTGGGAATCGCTGCAGATGACCAAGTGCTTTGCTCTGCCTTGCTGGTTCGAGGAACCATCCACATGAAGGATCGAAGGCTCCTCATCCCAGTTCGCATTTCCCCTGACCAGGAGAGATGCCACATTGGCTGCTACTTCATGGGGTTCAAACTCTATTGGCTCGGGAGCTCTAGGTTCGCCCGAACTGGGGACCTCAGGCTCAACTTGTTGGGCTTCGTGGCTGAAAGTGCACTCGGCGATAAAATCTGCCAAAGCTTGGGCTTTAATTGCGGTCCATGGTTTGTATTGGAGATCGTATTCGCTGAGTTCGATGGTCCACTTCGTCAGCCTACCGGAGACCTCAGGCTTCAGCAAGACTTGCCTTAGGGGTTTGTCGGTTAAGACGACGACGGTGTGAGCTTGGAAGTACGGGCGGAGTTTCCGAGCTGATATCACCAGTGCGTAGGCTATTCTCTATCTGCGGGTACCTCGTCTCTGCTCCCTACAGAATTTTACTAACATAATAGACGGGCCGCTGGACCCGATCTACTTGTTTTACTAATATCGAACTGACCACCTCGTCGCTCACCGAGAGGTACAGTTCCAAGACCTCGCCCTCCTCGGGTCTGGCTAAGGTTGGCATAAGGCAAGGTAGGTCTTTAGCTCGTCAAACGTGAGCTGGCAATCTCGGGTCCATTCGAACCCTTTGCCTTTGATTGCCTTAAAGAAAGGCAAGCAGCGGTCTGCCGACTTGGACATGAAGCGGCTCAGAGCGGCTATGCGGCCGTTTAGCCTTTGAACTTCTTTTACTTTTCGAGGTGGTCTCATATCAAGGACGGCCTTTATCTTATCCGGGTTGGCCTCAATATCGCGCCGGTTGACAATGTACCCTAGAAACTTACCCGAAGTGACACCGAAGACACACTTGTTTGGGTTTAGTCTCATTTTATACTGATGCAAAATTTGGAAAATAGAATCCAAGTCTTTTATTAATTCCTGGGAGAACTGTGTTTTGACTACCATGTCGTCTACATAACATTTGATTTTCGTGCCAATTAAAGACCGAAAAAGTTTATTTACAAGTCTTTGAAAGGTCACGCCAGCGTTCTTTAGCCTGAAGGGCATGACCTTGTTACAGTACAGGCTAAACTCGGTAATGAAGCTGGTTTTTTCTTGGTCGGACTGGTCCATCTTGATCTGGTTGTAGCCTGAGTAGGCATCCAGGAAGCTTAGCAGCTCATGTCCCGAGGTCGCGTCCACTAGGTGGTCAATTCGGGGCAGGGGGAAGTCTTTTGGGCAAGCTCGATTCAGGTCGGTGTAGTCGACGCACATGTGCCACTTGCCATTGGTTTTTTTCACCAGCACTGGGTTGGCTACCCAGCTCGGGTAATGAACTTCCCTTATGAAGTCCGCTGCGAGGAGCTTTTCGACTTCTTCGTCGATCACCTTCCAGTGCTCTGGGGCTAAGTTGCGTTTCTTCTGTCTAATGGGTCTGACTACAGGGTCAGTGTTAAGCTTGTGAGTTATAAGGCCAGGGTCAATACCGGGCATATCTGCCGCGGACCATGCAAAAATATCTAAATTTTGGAGTAAGAAACTCACCAGTTCAGTTCGCAAAGGCTCCTTGACGGAGGCACCGATCTTGAGTGTTCGCGTCGGATCTATAGCCGAGGTCGGGACTGCGACTGTTTCCTCAGTGGGCATAGCTCATTCGTCGCCCTACTCCGCAGGTCACTCTATTTTGAGGTCGCCGGCTGCCTTGGTTTTGCCCTTTAGGGCGGCAACATAGCATTTGCGGGACTCGAGTTGGTCGCCCTGCACTACCCTCACACCGAAGTCCGTGGGGAACTTCATTGCCAGATAATAGGTGGAAACCACTGCGCGTAGAATATGCGTAATTGGTCGCCCTATTATGGCGTTGTATGGGTAGGGGGTCGCGACCACCAGGAAATCGTGCCTGAGTCTTATCGCACGTGGCCATGTGCTGACTTCCACAGGTACTGTTATTTTCCCCAAGGGCCTGACTTCCTCTATGCTGAAGCCTACCAGAGGAGTGTGAGCGGGTTTCAAATTGCTTTTCTGCAACTGCAATTGGTCGAACGCCGATTTGAATAGAATGTCCGCTGAACTACAAGAGTCCACCAGTACGCGCTGCACTTCGAAGTCGCTGATCCTTAGTTTTATGACGAGCGCGTTGTCGTGGGGATAGTGAACACCTCGCGCGTCGTCTTCTGTAAAAAAGATTGGTTCTTCCATCTTTGGCCTCTTGGGAGGGTTCTGCTCCTCTCGGGCTACTTCCCGAACTGACGACCGTGCTGCTGCCGAAGTGCATCCTGCCACCACCGAACCGCCCACTATCACGTGGATGGTTCGCCGGACTGCCCTTTCTTCTGGGGAGGAGGTCGCTGCAAGGCTTCAGCCGATCTGCTGCTCGACTCGGGGGCATCTTTTCCGTGTTCCCCTTGCCGACCTGCTTTATTACTATTGTCGTAATGTACAAAATTTCTTAAGTACCCGCGACAGATGAGTCCCTCTATCTCATCGCAGAGATTATTACATTGTTCGGTGCTATGACCGTGATGTTTATGGAAACTACAATATAAATTTTTGTTCCTCTCGTTTGGGTTGCTCTTCAGGCGAGGTGGCCACTTTATGTAGGGGGCATCCTTAGTCGTCATCAAGATCTCGGTCCGCCTTGTGTTCAATGGCGTGTAGTCCGTCCGAACTGCTAAGGGAGCTCGGGACGGTTGGCTTGGCTTCGCCTCTCGGTTCTAGCTTCTTCTGTCGCTGGGGTTGGAGGGCTCGCCTTCTCTTTTTATTTTTTCAACCCCGCTTTCATTTCTCTAGTTGATCTCTTCCTCTGTTCTCACAAACTTGTCCGCGAGCTTGAGGAAGTCGGCCACGGTTGCTGGCTGGCTAGCCACCATGTGCCATTTGAACTCTTTGTGCGTCACCTCTCTTTTGGCCGCGGTGAGCTGTACCGTGGGGTCTAACCGAGGGATCTGCAAACATGCTTCATTGAACCATTTGATGTAGCTCCAGATGGGTTCTCCCTCTCTTTGGATTACCCCGAAGATACTTTCCTTGGTTCTGGGACACCTTTTGCTGGTAACAAAGTGCACAGTGAAGATCTGCACGAACTGGGGCCAACTTCTTATTGACCCGGAAGCTAGGTTTCGGTACCTGGTGCGGACCACCCCTCTGAAGGTGGTGGCGAAGGCCACACACATACACGACTCGCTGGCCTTAGCGAGGTGCATTTGCGACTGGAACTCGTCGACGTGGTCGTTGGGGTCAAAGGACCCATCATACTTGTCCAGAGAAGGGAGTTTGAAATCTCTAGGCAAGGGGGCTGCCAAAAGTTCTGCTGAAAGGGGGGAAGGAACTAAGAGAATGGGGACGGTTTTTACCTCGCCCGAGCTCGTTTCTTCCTTGCCTCTGAGCTCAGGTAGCACACGGGTAGCAGTTCGGCGACTTCGCTGGCACCTTCTTTGAGTGGGCCTGGTGTTGGCACTGCTGGCCTCCGTGTTGCCGAGCTCGATGGGCCCGGAATGTTGTTCTGCTACTAAGGTGCTGAAGCGGTTCTCCGTGAGTGGGAACTCGGGCTTGGAGCGCCTGGGTGACTTCATGGGCGAGGTTCCTGACCCACCCGCGAGCTGCAAGGCGAGGGTGATCTTTCTTTGCTTACGGCCTGGGGATGAGGCCTAACTATTAGGGGGGTTCTGTTGTCGGGAAGCCTCTCCTTGGTGAGGTCGTCCACCTTGAGGGGAGGCCTTGACCGGCTTTGAAACGGGGTGCCGGGGTGGAAGCAGTGGTTGGTTCAAGGGTAGTTGAGGGAACTGTTGTTGATAATGGTGTTGGGAGAGGTGGTGCAACACCTGGTGTTGCTGGAGTTGGTGCTGCTGGAATTGCTGCATTTGGGCCTGCATTGCCCGCATACATTGCATGAGATCATCTAGCTGGTTTTGGCGGGCTGCTAGTGGGACAGCAGTTGGTTCTGCGAAGTTAGTTTTGATGGGGAGTGGAAGAGGAATGTTCAACGAGGGAGTGTTCAGAGGTGCCACCGCCTGTGGCACATTCAGACTTGGGATCCCATCCACTTAAAGGGGGATGGTGAACTGCCCAATGCACACCGCCGAAACATGAAGTTGTTCTCCGGTAGTGGCTGGTTCGGTTCCACGTCCGGCACTGCTAGAGGAGGCCATTTCGGTGTTGGAGTGGGTGTTGGAGTTTTTGAAAGAAGGGTAGGTAAAAGAGATTTAGAGGGAGGCTTTTAGAAGCGTTCCCACAGACGATGCCAATTGATGGAGCGCAATCCGGCCGGTCTTAGCTGTCAACGAATTCGCCTCTGAGCTGGAGCATCGGGGAGCCTGAAATGGGAAAGATGAGAGAACTCTAGGGGGAACCCAGTGTGATAACTCCGAAGCTCAAGTCAGTAATCTCTCAATGGCAAAGTGTAAACCAGATAGCGCAAAGTTCACATACCTTGTTTGTTGGGGGCAGGGGCCTTTTATAATCACTTCGCGCACTTGCTCCGAGGCCCATGTCAGGTCGGGTATGATTACCCTTGCATCTGTCAATTCGGACATCATCCTTTCTGCCGGGACAGAACCATCACTACCTAACCATCTCTCTAACTGGAGATGGCGGTGTTAGGAGGCAGTGGCAGGTGGCCATTTAGAGTGCGGCCGTCAAGCGTCAGATCCAAGTCAGTCAGGTGCTCCACCCTTGGGTACGAACTTCCTCGGTGTCAGGCATAATGTGGTTTACTTGGTTTTGGTGCCCTGAGGGCGATGTGGAGGGGTGAGTGAGGCAAAGTCTTGAGTTTGGAGGTATGTATAGGGTAGGTCAGCTCGGCGAGGTGTATCCCGAACTGTTGCACGGTAGACCAGTTCGGCGAAGTATGTCCCGAACTGTTACAAGGCAGGCCAGTTCGGTGAAGTATGTCCCGAACTGTTATATGTAGGACAGTTCGGATTACTTTCCTGGTTTGGGGCCAAGGGTGAGTTCGGGCCCCTAGTAGGGAGTTCTGACCGCTGGTTTCTCCCCTTGGTGCTCGCGCCTTAGGCTTGCTTTTGTGTTGAGTTGTTGCCTTTGCCACGTGTCCCATAACTGTGAGGTTGGGCCAAATCTTCCTTCATCAGTTTCCATTAGAGAAATCGCATCATTGATCATTCACTTTGTCCGACAAAGGGGCTGATCCTATCACTATGATCACCCACTTAGATGAATTATTGGATTGTCCCGACATACCTATGTTTTGACCCCCTCTAAGGATCTCACTGATTGGCATATCAAAGGCAGCCCAATCCGATACCTAGTGTAGTATCATAATCGAGTCTAGGGGTCAGGTGTAACATTCTAGTTTTGCCCATCTATCTCCAAGGTCTAGGGTAATATTGGAATTTTGGTCCGGTTCAGGGTTTCAAGAAAACCTACACTACATGTACCTCAGGTCTCACCCTGACAGCTGAGACAAGCCACCCTAACCAACTTGGTGGTACATTAGTGTCAGCCTTGGTAGGATAAATCTCCCCAGATTTATCCAACGACTGTGAAGATTCTAAAGCAACACGAGTCTCATATGTGTCCAGTTTAAGGATATTACATAGAAACACACCATAATGACATGAATCAAACATGTACTTTATTCATTTACAATATATGTCATAATGTACATCATGCTGATTGGAACTAAGGGCATACATTGTCTAAGAGCTCTCACTTGCACTTAGGTCCAATCGGGTACTAGCCGGAGTCCCATACTTTCCATGTGTTTCTCAAACGCTTTTTGTGTCAGTGACTTAGTCGATGGGTCTACCATATTCTTCGCTAAAGCTACCTTTTAACATCAATCTCTTGTAGATCCAGTGTTGTCACACAATAGTTGAATTGGTGATGTGCTGAATTCCAAATTCTGGAATGTTCACCTTCATTCATTAGGCAGTGTCACTTATGGAAATGTGTTCGGCTTGGGTTGTGGACTATTATTCTTACTGCTCAGGACGCGTTCGTAAAGATGTGACCAGATGTAGAGATTCTACCATTTGGATCTGACTGGCAGTCGGTATCAGTATACCCTACAATCTGTAGTGAACTACCATTGAATACCAGACACAACTCCTTTTGTCCTTCGGAGGCATTTTAGTATGTTTTCATAGCAGTCCAATGTTCCTGTTTTGGGTTAGACTGGTATATACT
Organism: Nelumbo lutea; assembly: GCF_056320005.1. Taxonomy (NCBI): domain Eukaryota; kingdom Viridiplantae; phylum Streptophyta; class Magnoliopsida; order Proteales; family Nelumbonaceae; genus Nelumbo; species Nelumbo lutea. The sequence continues at coordinate 74,970,726 of NC_142685.1, forward strand.
TACCACACCCATTGCCCGAGCAATGTCAGGACGAGTAAACAGTATGGCATACATGATGCTCCCTATGGCTGAGGCATAGGGAATCTCCTTCATGCCCTCAATCTCCTCGGGAGTCTTCAGAGACATACCCTTGGAGAGAGTGACTCCATGCCTTAAAGGAACATTTCCTTTCTTGGAGTTCTCCATACTGTATCTCTTGACTATTTTGTCAATATAAGTAGATTGGGATAATCTTATTATCCTCTTCGATCTATCTCTATAGAGTCAAAGTCCCAAGATATAAGAGGCTTCCCCAAGATCTTTCATGGAGAATTACTGTGAAAGCCATACTTACACCGTAGTCAACATTCCTGCATTATTCCCAATGAGTAGAATGTCATCTAAATACAAAATCAAGAACGTAACATTATTTCCACTGGTCTTCCTATAAATACAGGGCTCATCTGGATTCTACTGAAAGTCAAACTGTTTGACAGTTGAGTCAAAATGGATGTTCCAGCTCCTAGAAGCTTGCTTAAGTCCATATATGGATCAATTAAGTTTACATACCATGTGTTCCTAACTTGCAGCTATAAAACCTTGTGGTTGCTGCACATAGATATCTTCAGTAAGATCCCCATTCAAGAACGTGGTTTTGACATCCATTTGCTAAATCTTGTAGTCATGGTATGCTGCTACAGCTAGTAGGATCTTAATGGATTTAAGCATGGCCACGGGCGAAAAGGTTTCTTCATAATCGATTCCTTCTTTCTGAGTGTACCCTTTTGCCACAAGACATGCCTTGTAGGTCCCAACCTTACCATCAGGGCCTTTCTTCCTCTTATAGATCCATTTGCAACCAATTGCTTTTACCCCAAGGGGCGGATTTACCAGAGTCCAGACTCCATTGGTCTTCATTGAGTCTATCTCAGCTCTCATGGCATCTACCCACTTTAAGGAATTTATGTCCAACCTAGCTTCCGTATAAGTCACAGGATCCTCCTCACTGGTCGTGGTTTCCACCAAGTAACTTTCTTGTCATAGCCGTAACGAACTGGAGGCCTGGATTCCCGGGTAAATTTCCTCATCAAGAACAACTTCCTGATGATGATTGTTCAGGATGTAATCTTCCTCTAAGAAATGAGAATTTCGACTACAAAACTCTTTCTGCTCTCCTGGGTCATGGAATAAATACCCTACAGAGCCTTTTGTGTAACCTACAAATGGGCAATGACTGGTTTTAGACTCCAATTTGTCAACACTTGTTATTTTAACATGTGTTAGACAAACCCAAATCTTTAAGTGCCTCACACTTGGTTTCTTATTGGTCCAAAGCTCATAGGGAGTCTTCGGAATGGATTTGGTTGGAACCCTGTTCAACACGCATATTACATTCACCAATGCGCAACCCCAAAAGGATGTGGGTAATTCCGAGTGTACGAGAAGTGATTGGACCATATTCAATAAAGTCTCGTTCGTCCTCTCTAACACACCGTTTAATTGTGGTGTAGCAGGAGAAGCTAGTTGTGATACTATCCCATTTTCCTTTAAGTAGTCATTGAATTCGTCAGAGAGATATTCGCCTCCTCGATTTGATCGAACTACCTTAATGTGTCTCCCCAACTATTTCTCGACCTCTTGCCTGAACTCTTTGAACTTTTCAAAGGATTCATATTTGTGTCTCATTAGGTATACGTAACCATACCGAGAATGATCATTGGTAAATGTTATAAAATAAATGTGCTAGTTACGTGTCCTAACATTCAGGGGACCACATACATCAATATGTATAAGGTCAAGTGTGCTTGTAGATCTTTCAGGTTATTGGTAAATGGTCGCTTTGTCATCTTATCCTAAAAGCAAGGTTCACAGGTTGGGAGATCTTCTACAATTAGAAAATCCAAAGGACCATCCTTTACCAGCCTTGTTATATGATCTAAGTTAATGTGACCAAGTTGGTAATGCCATAGGCACGTGGGATTAATTGTATCATGGGTTCTTTTTTTGGGGTTATTATCTGACGTAGTTTCGATTATATTTGTTTCCAGAGAATGATAGAGAACATAGAGACCATTCTCAAGTTCTCCATATGCGATGAATTTGTTATTCCTTTTGATATTAATCACATTACTAAAGAGAACAGAATAACCATCCGCACATAGTTTTGAAACAGAAATCAAATTTCTTCTCAAATTGGGTACATAAAGACAATCTTTTAATGTAATTATTCATTCTCTAAAATACAATTCTACAGTTCCTATGGATGTAGCTACAACGCTTGAAGAAGTCCCAAAGTAAAGAATCACTTCATCATCACTCAGTCTTCTACTTGTCCTGAACCCCTGCAATGTGTTACATGCATGAGTAGAAGCCTAGAGCCAATACATCAGGAAGTAGAAGTGACCAACATATTGGTTTCTATGATAAAGGATTCGAAATTACCTTGTTTCTTGGTCTTCAGGTATTAAGGACAATTCCTCTTCCAATGGTCAGTCTATTTGCAGAAGTGATAGGCATCTGATGCCTATTTTTAGGCTTGCTAGTTTTCTTCTAAGGTTTCTTCTTTGCCTTTCTCTTCTTCTTACCCGATTTTCCACCTTCAACAAGCATGGCAATGAACTCATCCTTCTTTATTAGTTCTTCGGCCCTCTGCAACATATTGATGAGTTTCTGAAGGCTAACATTTAACTTGTACATATTGTAATTCATTATGAACTGATTGAAGGAAGGAGGCAAAGACTTTAGGATGGCATCAACTTTGGTGACATGATCTAGCCCAGATCCAAGAGCCTCAAATTCAGTGATGTACCCCATCATCTTAAGACAATGGTCATGAACTAGCTGGTTCTTGGACATTTGTGCGGTCATAAACTGCTTTAGGACCTTTTGACGTGTAGAACGATTCTGCTCATCATACATTGTCCTTAGACTATCGAAGATATCCTTGGCCAATTCGATCTGATCGAACTATCATTGTATCTGATTGTCTAAGGAGGCTATGATATAACACCGAGCAAGAGAGTTTTTCTCTTCCCATTCTTGATATTCCCTCCTATGGGCCTCATAAGCCCTATCACCTAGGCGATCCAGAGCAGGGTTCTTAGCAACCTTGTCCAATTTCTCGGACGTTAGAACTAGCATAAGGTTACAATACTAGTCAGCGTAATTTGAGCCCTTAAGCTTATTATCGTTTAATAGTTTGATGAATTGTCCGTTTGCCATTTTTGATAAAAGGCAAAGCAAATATTAGTCCACAACCCGATTTGATTCATGTTATCTACATAGATATGGCTTTTAATCTATGTTCCATTTCCATTTGTTCATCTATGAGATTTCCCTCCTATCTCAGTGATGGAGACTGCGAACTATCTCTAGAAATGTGAGAAACCACATAGGGTGCATGTAGCCAATTGTTTCAGCTGCATAACCCCACCACCTTCGGTGAAGGATCACATCCACTCATCTCATGAGCTTTCCTTTTGGCCTCTATCAAACAAGGATCATTGCCATTTCAGGTTAAACCTTTTTGTCCAGTGAGTGCTTATCCATCATATTCATGAACATCAAGGTACCGTGAGTGAGTCTTTCATTTTAGGATAGGCCCCTTTCACATCGGTCTATGACGCCCCTATCATCTTCTGAAACAATTCAACAGATGCAGTAGCAAATGGGTAACCCAATTTTATGGTGCATTTCCTCATTACTAAAGGACCCATCTTCATGTTAATGATGGAAGGCCTTTAGAGAGTTCATCATATGAATCTCCCTATCACATGCACGGCTGATTCAGTTTTATCATATTAAAGTTAGGTTTTGATAGAGGTGGGCCGAATTATAGCTTGAAGTGGGTCATCCACCCTCTATCCTAAATCGAATTAGGGTTAGAAAAGCCAACCCCATCGAAACAACAATTCGGTCCAACCAGTTTGGACCAAATCTGGTGTAAATCGGCCCAAGTTTTGGTGTCCAGTTCAAGATTTAATTCAAGAATAATGATATGAAAATAAGTTTATTGAAGATAATCAAATTATCAAGAAACTAAAATAGAGGGCTGCACTGTGATTTTCTTGGATATCCTGCAAACCTGCAAAGAATAGTTAATCGTAGATTGCAAAATAGATATCTGCAAACAGATCGTAGAACTTGTTTCTGTGAAATCTTCTTCTCCTCTATTGCGCGCTCCAGCAATCTCCTGATGGAAATAAAATAGAAAAACCTAATTTTTCTATTATTACATCACATCGAATTCCTATACAATTTGTCTAAAAAAAAATTACAGACCAAAATTGAATAGAAAAAAAATCGCAGGGTGTGCCAATCTTAGCACAAAAAAGATTCGATCTCCATCACATGTGCAGCCCAAAAATTCAAGAAACATTCACAAAACAGTTCTATAAATATCAAAGAATAGTAAAGATTTATTTTCTAAATCATCCGCTCATAATCTAGGAACCAATTCCCGAAAAAAAAACGCTAACTGCACAAATCGGGTAGAACGCCTTCTACCCATTTGCGCAGATTTAGATATGTCCTAATTTGGTTCAAGACTTGAACTTGGCTCTGATACCACTGAAGGGATGGGAGATCCATTAGATGGATGGCCGAATACTGCAGGAATGTTGGGCAAAATTTCAAAAATTTCTTTATTTCCATCCGGGAATCCTATTTCCAATTTAGAAAACAACATTTTCAAAGTTCGTTCTTGTAACCAAACCAAACCAAATCTGAAACCAAAATTAGGGAGGGATATACCTAATACAAAAACCACGCAAGAATGCTCCTCCCAACGTAGGTGTTCACGCCCAAAGAGTGTACCAAATCTCCCCTCCACTGAAAATGACATAACTTAGGATGAGACAGGATCAATAGGTAGTTCTTCACCAAGAACTTCTGATTCTTCAGCAAGAATCAAATGGGATAGTGAGCACAACTTCTAAATTGTTTCTTCTGGCGAGAAACAATATCAAGATCAAATCTTGATCAAATCCAAGAACTGGAGATCGAACAGGGTAAGGCGGCAAGAGTAGGAAGAAAAAGAGCTGAAGGTAAGATCTGTCTAACTGAGTTGTCTTCTCTCTATATTGAGTGAGTGTGTCTTCAAGGTTTGCCCTGCTCTCTTATTTGTAGCCTTAAAGAGATAATTTCCTAATCTCATTAGGAGTTTCCTGATCCAAATCTTTATTTGGATATGGACTCTTTAAGTGATAAGTATAATCCCTTATCTTATCTACAGATAAAGACCAGCCTTCCTAATCAAATTATGAGTTCCTTGATCCAAATCTTTATTTGGATCTGGACTCTTTAAGTGCATAACGATAATCTCTTATCTTATTTGTTGATCCAAATCCCAGATCCGCCCCTATTTAATTAATCTAATTAACCTAGTTTGAAATGTGCTTTTAGGCCCACTAAGCTTTCAAGCTCACTTCCACTTTAATGTTGGCTAGCTTGGCTCTCTTTGTATGGCGTGGGACCCTATCATTGATCTACACATCAACCACATGGGTTCAGCCTAGCCTTTGCTACAAGGCCTGGCCGAATTCACTGTAGAATACAGTGAACCCCTGAGTCCATCACTATGGGCTCTTCATGGGCCCAACATTTACACTAAACAGTCCTTGGGTCCAGCCATCTTATGAAGGCCCAAGGACTATGGGCAGATGCCAGATTAGCCCATCAAGTAAAAGTCCAATGGTCTTACACTCAACCTCTCAACCCATAATGATCAAACACTGTCCAACAAGAGATGACCTCTCCCTCGGCTGTAAGGTGTAGTGTTGCACTCTCTACTCACATGGATCCTGGGAATTAAACTTTTTGCAAACATTTTGAAACCATAATATATATGTATATCTCTATATAAATATATTTTGCAAAAACAAATTTCAACGGTTGAAATTAACTGTTGGCAGTTTAGTTTTCCATAAAAAAGAGTGCATCCCTGATCATTCACTTTGTCCGACAAAGGGGTTGATCCTGTCACTATGATCACCCACTCAAATGAATTCTTGGACTGTCCCAACATACCCAAGTTTTGACCCCCTCTTAGGATCTCACTGATTAGCATATCAAAGGCAGCCCAATCTGACACCTAGTGCAGTATTATAATCGAGTCTAGGGGTCAGGTGTTACAATCCAGTTTTTCCCATCTATCTCCAAGGTCCAGGGTAATACTGAAATTTTGGTCCGGTTCAGGGTTTCAAGAAAACCCACATTGCATGTACCTCATGTCTCACCCTAGCAGCTGAGACAAGCCACCCCAACCAACTTGTTGGTACATCAATGTTAGCCTTGGCAGGATAAATCTCCCAAGTTCTATCTAATGGCTGTGAAGATTCTAAACTAATGTGAGTCTCATATGTGTCAAGTTTAAGGATATTACACAGAAACACACCATAATGACATGAATCAAATATGTACTTTATTCATTTACAATAAATGTCATAATGTACATCATGCTGATTGGAGCTAAGGGCATACAATGTCTAACAAAAGCAACATTTTCGAGTGTCTTTTGTTGATTTCCTTCCCATCAATGGTTAGGGGGGCTGAAATCCCAAAATTCAACACAAGCTGGCCCATTGCTAGAAAGGGGTAACGCGCATTGCATTCCCAGTGTCTTTTGCTAATTCCCTTCCTATCAATGATCAGGGGACTGAAACACACAAGCGAAGCATAGCATTGCCCATTGACAGAAAGGAAATCATCAAAAGACAAGGGCCTGAATTATAGAATACAAGAAACCACCCCGAAGACGTGAAATGCACGTCCTTCACACAGAACCGCAAAAACATGATAAATTCCCAAACCCAACGCACGCAAACGAACCAACCACAATACCTAAAAACAAATGCGAAAGCGAAGTGCTTATCGATAAGCTCCCACTTACCGATAAGCAAGGGGGCTAATGTAGGTATATAGTGTTCAATCAGACCTTCAGAGAATATCAAACATTGAATTCATACCACGTGGCTGCATAGGAACAACCTACAACCAACTTTCCTGCTGTGATGAACCTACAACATGCATTGCAAAACCGTGATAAACCCGTGGTTCATCGCACACCCTCGACAAGCCACTCGTAGCATGAGTCAAGGGAAATGAGGGTTGGACCCGTGGCAAGACCTGCACGTGCTTGGAACTGTGATAAACCCTTAGCCTGTTAAGGAACGCGGCAAGATGCCATGTAGGGCTAACAAGGTGTCGCCCATCAAGCGGTGGCATCACTAATGCCATGTCAATTAAGTAGAAGCACACGAGAGGTGGTAGCATATGTGAGTAATGAGGGATCTTGAGTGAAAGGAAAACCAATCCTCAGGAAGATCCTCACAAGACATGTGGCGAAACCCCAGTGGTGCACTTAATGATTGACAACAAATCCAGTATTCTCTTTTCCGATAGGTTACAAGTACCTTTATCTCCTACCTTTTATGATCTCGGGATCTCCCCCATAAATAGAGATCCTCCTCGTATTGGAATTCATTCAACACTCAGCATTAGAGCACCCTTTGCCTTGGACTCCTTACCCTAGAACCCTAGGCCGAAAAGCCAATCTCCCCCTAATTCTTGGCCTTTCTCTTTCTTTCAAAGAGACCATCCCTCAGCCAAGCCTTACCCAACCTACATATACAATACGATACACCCCAAAATTTTAAACCTTGAGGCCAATATTGACCTTGTAACCAACCCTTCAAGATCGATTTCAAATTCTTTCTTAAAATCAAACTGAACCAACCATACTCACCCCTATAAAAATGAACTTTGATGTATATAGAAAAAAAAAGGTCAGAGTAAGTTTAAAAAGGGGGTTTTAAGGTGAATTCATATTGGCACCCTACGCATTGTCCTACATGCACATCTCACTGTATATTAAGAATATATCTTCATACTTGTTATGAGGAAATTAGAGGTGATCATGGGTCGGGCTGAGGCCGGGCTTTACACTTATGATAAGGGCTATAACTTAGGCCTGGGCCCGGCTCGGCCTGGGGTTCCGGGCCTAAAACATAAGCCCTAGCCCAGGTCTTCATGGTCCTGGGCCAAGCCGGGCCTGATTTTGGGCCAATATCTTTCATATATAAAACAATATATATCTATAATATTTTATATTAAATGGCATAGCATGCATATGCATATAAACTTATTTTATACATTATATAATATAAAATACTAGCGGAGGGTCCCTGCATTGCAGGGGCTTGGAGGAATTAAATTATTGTATAAAAAAAAAGAAGGTGAGAAGGAATTTTTTTAGTGAAAGTATCTTAGAAGAAAAGTTACTTGAAATAAATTAAAATCTATATCTAATAATAGTGGATGCAAAACAGGTTTTAAATTATTTTTTGGGTAAGTTATTTCTGAAATTAAGGTGGAGAGAGAGAGAGAAAGAGTAGGTTATAAAAAAAAATTGTATTTCTGGAAATTAAGGTAAGTTACATCAAGACCAAAATCAGAGAGCTGAACATATTATGTATGAAATAAGGAATTAAAGAGTTATAGAAGAAATCAATAATGAAAAATTGTAAATCAACAATATATAACATATTATTGATTATAAAGAGCCTCAATAAGAGACCAACTGGTCTGAATTTTAACAATAAAACATTATTGGTGAAAAAATAGGACAATCTCCCTGATTCAGAGTTCTTTTTTTACCTTTGCATTGAAGTTGGAATCCAAAAAATATTTGATGATTTAAGATCTCTATGGATCACTGGAGGATTACAGTGTTCATGTAGATATTCTAATCCTCTGCATCACAAAATTGAAGTTAATGGATGACAGAAAATTAGAATGGATTGTAAGAAACTACAGAATCAGGTAAATGAGAAGAACTTAAAATAAAAAATAAAAAATGAGTATTGCTTAACAAACTGATAAACTCACCTTGTTGCCTCCGGGGGTAATTTTCATCCGGATATGACAGAAATTTAAACTGTTACTCTTTCACTATCTTTTAACATCATTTCCATTGGCCTTGGATAAGAAATAAAGTGATAACATGCAATTGTGTTTCAAGAGGTCCATTATGCATCCATTCATAAACAAGAAATCTTGTTTCTTTGTGAATGCAATGGCCCATAAGAAAAATTATATTCGGATGCCGGATGGCTACCTTCACTCTGCAATTTTGTTAATACAATTTCAATGGACTGAAATTTTAGTGGATGGATGATATTTTTCAGAAAAATTGTTGGTACTGGGTAGAAATATTTTGGGCCTAATCTTTCAGGTCAAACGTCAAAGATCAACTTAATCATACCAGTAAGTTGACCTCAATATTTATCAGCAAGATGGCATATCAATGCATTCCAGTAGATTTCACCATTTTACCTTGTATTGGCATATCAATACATCGTTTTCCAATACAAAACTGTTCTCATTAGATTCAATTTAACCAATTCAATTTTCAATTTTTCCACCCCAACCCAAACAAGGTGTTATTTCAGTGGAATGCATTGAGATCCCCTCAAAATATATCTAATAAGGCTGAGCATAACCTCATCACACATTTATATTTTTTTCCAGGCTTACAAAATGAGGATAGCACAAGTAACAGATGCTAAGATCATGATAACAACTAATCATATGGCCAGAACTCAGAAGAATCAGAGCACTTTCTAGCTTGTCACACTAAAACCTATATTATTCCATGATATATATATATATATATATATATATATATATATATATATATATATATGTGATGCTCCAAAACAGCCAGGAGCTCTCTCCCCTGGCTTGTCTCATCTATGGGTTTGCCACTAAGCCTGATTTGCCTCAGGTTGTAATATTTATATATAAAATATATAATTTAATGTAAAATAATATATATATATATATAATATAAATTTAATATATACAGACCGGGTCAGAGCTTGAAGTATTAACTTCAAGTCCAACTCTAAAATTTGTGGGCCTGAACACAAAACCCAAACTTAAACCTGAAATTTCTGGGCCGGGCTGAAATGTTTCCTATCCTAAATACGGTTGATATGCACTGTGGGGCTCTTTGTGGAGCACTGGGTGAATTGGTTATAGGTAAAAAGTAGAAGAAGAAGTGATCCCATCACGTTGGGAGGGTGTTGTAACATATTTTGTTGGAGGTAATTCCATCACGCTAGTGCTACCAGTGGCTTTGGCTTTAGCCACTTGTACACGTGATTCTAAATTTCTGTGATTCTACCATAAAACCACAAACATCGTTTTCCGAGAACCCAATGAGTGGAAGACACTCAACCATTCCGCTAAAATTTCAATTTTCAGTATTCAACCGACATCACTTCCACTATTAATATTTTAATTACATAATTAAAATTTACCTGAAATTATTTAAAAAAAAAAAACTAAATATTTCACCGCACTTCATGGGTGTGCCGTCAGGCCGTGGCTCAAATTTCTATTACTCCATGGTCCAAGCCAATTTGCTTCTGACTTCCGGCCCGTGGCCCCCATAATCGTGTGGTCAATGCCGATGCCTCCACAAGGGAACATATGATTTTGTGATACTAGACATACAATATCACCATCCATAAATTTAAGTTAATTTCGTCATGGTTTAATGGATTAACCGATCGGTCCGGTTCTTCCATTCAAATAGTGTATGCTGTATGTAATAAGGCCGGATTCAGTCGGATTGAATTACATCGAAACCCGATCCCATCATTCAAATTCTAAAATCCGAATATGATAGATGTGCAATCGATTCCTACGACCACTGATGCAAAATTCAAAATATCATATTTTTTATTAGATTCTAAATTAATCAGATTCTGCTCTATTATAATATTATATATAATCAGATTTTGTTAAGTGAAAGTTAAACAATAACAATATATAACAATATATAATTGTTTTATATTTTAATTTTTAATAATCAATTTGATCGAATTCGATCTGAGTTGGTCGGTTTTCTAGTATTTTCGATTGATTTTAACTTAACAATTTTTCAACTTGACCAAATTAGATTAGTTTTGGTTTGGTCATTTGTAAACTGATCAAAACTGAACCAACCCGACCATAGATATATATTTTATATTTTAAATATAATTTTTTAATACGGGAATGTGGGAAAATTCCCATATTTCTTAGATGAAAATAATTTATATCATAAATTTAATTTCTTAAATTTATTTTTTAATAATACCACTATAATTTATTAGATTTAAATTTATTTTTTAAGTTTAAATCTTTTGAACAAACAAACCAAACCAAAAATAGACCCAAATTGATACAACCTGAGTTGGTAGGTTTTCACTTACGGTCAATTGGTTTTGGGTGACAAACTCCTAACCCGACTAGGTTAATTTTGGGTGACAAACACTCCTACTTTCAGCTAAATTAATAATATAATCTTTAATAAACAACAATAGTTTAATCTTCAATAATTATTGAAATTTTATAGAAAAATATACATATATTGAAATAAATTTATAATGAAAATACAATAGATATCTAATAAAAATATAATAATTACAAAAATACAATAAATACTAAAAATATATGAAATTAGTCAATAATTAGTGTAATCTCAAATAATCGTTTAATCTTTAATAATTATTAATCAATAAATTATAAAAATACATAATTACTAAAAATAAATTTATAATAAAAAACATAATAAATTAAATATCAAAACAAAAAATAAATTTATAAATAATTATTGAAAACATATTTATCAAAAAATACATTAAATATTTACTGAGAATAAAATAAATATTCATTTCAGTATATATAAATATATAATGAATATACAGTATTATTGTAAAATTGTTACTAATAAGTATTAATTTTTTGAAAGTTATTTTCAATAATTATTAATTTAAATAAGTGTACTATTATTAAACAATTCGTTATTAAATTTTACAATATTATTTAGTTGTTTAAAATTTTAAAATATTTATTTTAATAATTTGTAAAATTATAATTAGTACTATTATTAAACAATTCGTTATTGATTTTGTAAAGTATGAAATTAATATTAATATGAATTTTATTTATTTTAATGTTATTACATAATATTAAACATTTTGTTGTATAATTATTTAGATATTTTTTATGTTTTTTATTTAAGATATCTAGTTATTGAAATATTTAATTAATATTACATTCTTATTATTTGAATAACATTTAAATTGAATAATTCATAAAATTGTAATTTATATTGTTACCACATAATTTCATGTTGAATTTTGCAAAAATATATAATTATCAATGGGCAATTATGTGGAATTAAAAAATAAAAAATTCAGAAAAACAGAAAATTAGGAAGGGGGTTTACAGCAAAGAGAAGCATGGTGATGTGGACTGTCTTACTATATATATATATATATATATATATAGATTACATATATAAAATAAATAAATGAATAAAAAATTATATATTTTAATTATACATATATACAAACTATATAATTATAGAATATCATAATATTTTATATATGCATTTTTTATTAATATCACACTCAACTTTTATCCGATCGGGTGGGGTCAAATCCACCTCCGATGATCCTATTACCAATGTACGTTTTAACATCTAAGGGGGTGTTTGGTTTTGTAAATATATCATGGACGAGATTGTTTTGGTTCCATTTACAATAGAACAAAACATATATTTTTTTGTGGACTGTCCTTGCCCACAAAATAGCATGGATAGAGATGGGCCACCCCAATTTATCATTGCCAATATTATTTTATTGTGGATGGACCACACTATAGTGAAGACAGTTTGTAGGAAGCATTCAATGCAAGGCACTTGTGTTACACTGACCCAACCACCCTCATTTTATTTAATCGTTTAACATATTTTTATTTATATTTAAATTGTTTATTACCAAAGATAGTATTATGATGATTTTTCTAAACATTGGACCCTTTTTAATTATTTTCGTCACTATTTTTTTGTTAACCAAAATGGTTTTGCACTATTACATCTATTCATATTATATACATTTTATCCTCTAATAATTGACATAAACAAAAAATATATTTATTAATAATTTTCTTATCCATTATTATTTTAAATTATTTTTGGATAAAATTATGGTTATTTCATTCATGATTAACTGCATAAATTATCTCATATGTTGTATGTAAGATATGTAAGATATATGGAATCAATAGTTTTGTCCATATAATTTTGTCTACAATTGAGAACAAATATTAATGATAATATAGTATGAATTGATCCTTACCACAGAATATGATATACAATATTCCACACTCACCAATTTCTCATTTACATTATAGAACACTAACTAGACCTGATAATTGTAATACCTTTCCCTTCTTTTCTATTATATTTTCTTTCAAATCAAACACTTCCTTAGAGCCCATGACTGTCGTACCAAAACGGTCGCCGGTTCTCTTATTCAACCGTCCGGTCCGGTTCGATACCGGCAGGATCATAAATCCTTGAAAAGTGGTGTCATGTTGATAATTTAGCTCACCTAAGGCGGTGGTTGTCCGACCTTAGAGTAATTGCCAAGTGAAGGAGTGTCACATGGGCCCTTATTTCCAAGCCACGAACCAAGATCTAATCTATGATCTTTTTCCCTATTACAAAAGAAAAAGGAGAAAAAAAAAAAAAAGGAGAAATCTATGCTTTTCATTGCTTCCCACCGCAGAAAGCATCCAACACTTCCAATTAACAACAGTTCGAGTACCACCACCTTGAGATAACTACTTCTCTCCGTCCATCTGGTTATGTGATTAATCTCTGCAAGTTCTTTTTAATGGGTATCAAGGAATTCATGTTCTCTTTCCTGCTAGCTTCAATTTTCTTCACCCTTCTCTTCATCCCTACACTTCTAAGCGGACCCATTTCCAGATTCCGGCCGATTACCACAGTTCACCTTCCAAAATCCGGCAAACCATATCCTGTCACATTTGCTTACCTGATCTCTGCTTCAGAAGGGGATGTCGAGAAACTAAAACGCACCCTTCTCGCCTTGTACCACCCTGGAAATTACTACCTCCTCCACATGGACAATGGTGCGCCGGAGATGGAGCATCTGGAACTAGCTGAGTTCGTCTCCGGCAACCCGGTTTTCGCTCAATTCGATAATGTTTGGATTGTTGGGAAGCCGAATTTGGTCACTTACAGAGGACCCACCATGCTCGCAACTACTCTCCATGCCATTGCGATGCTTCTGAGGACTTGCAAATGGGACTGGTTTATCAATCTCAGTGCCTCTGACTATCCCTTAGTCACTCAAGATGGTAAGGTAAGTCAGATTATTTTCCTATTTGTCTGTGCTTATTTGAAGTATAGGTTGCCTTTCTGATCGGATAGCTTATGACCCTTTTCTCAGATCTGATCGATGCCTTCTCCAACTTGCCTAGAGATCTTAATTTCATACAGCACAGCAGCCACTTAGGTTGGAAACAGTAAGAGATTCTCCTAATTTTCTTGGTCTACTCTTCTACTTAAATTGACTGATATCAGTAGTTCTACTTATTAAATAGCGTTTAATCAATATCTTGAATCACTACAAACTCTGTAGGAGTAAGAGAGGAAAGCCAATCATCATAGACCCTGGACTTTATAGTATGAATAAATCAGAGATCTGGTGGGTTATAAAACGGAGGACTCTTCCTACTGCCTTCAAACTGTATACAGGTTTGTCCCAATGGTATTTTTCTATTTCTATGGAGCTATATTCCATGTTATTTGCAAGTATACAACACATACATGATAAAAATTTATCATCACTATTTTGGGTTAAATACACTGAAATTTCATTTAGTATATGATGTAATGAATCTGATTTTTGATGTTTTTGCTCCTGTGAACACATTTAATTAATCAAATGTGTTATTAGGATTTAAGAAGATAGTAAACACTGTATATATTTATATATTTCTCAGATTGCATAATCTAGGGAAGTCACATTCCATAGCCTGTGCTTCAGATTATGGGTGTGGAGTGCACATGCCTCTGCTAGGCCAGGAACAGATTATAGGAATTTAATTTTATAACTTCAACATATTTTTGTTATATTGTATTTCCTTAGGACAATAGTTCACTGTTTGAGAGGGTTAGTATATGGTGATATGTTGGACCTGATTATGCACTTACAGTGGATTATGTAAGGCTTCTGTAAGAAAATCTTCATGTCTAACCTCCATTCAATGTTGAGTTCATTTACGTAGTATAATGAAAGGGGTTAGGACCTTCAGTAGATCCCACTCCCACCTAAGCAACCTCTAGCGCCTAAATCTGAATGGCACCCATTTTCTGGTCCATCAACATTTTCTGCCTATATGTCACTGTAAAGAGATGGAATTTCAGTTTGTTACGACAAAGTTGAAAATTTTGGCTTCCTAGAAGAGAAGAGTTGAAAATTTTCTCTATGAATCTATTTTTGTGTTTATGTCAAAGGAGGATAAATAAATTATAAAAAACAGAAGATTACATTGCTTTAGATTAATTAGCTCCATTAATTGGTTGTGAATGGCTTAAACCATCTGAAATTTAATTGGTTTTAATTAAGCACATAAATATTGCGAAGCAATTACTTTGATAATTCTATTTGCCAGGATTGACATCACAACAATGTTGATTAATTCCTTCTCTCCTTTCAGGTTCTGCTTGGACAATAATCTCTCGATCTTTTGCAGAATACTGTATAGGAGGCTGGGAGAATCTGCCAAGAACTCTTCTACTCTATTACACTAATTTTGTCTCATCTCCTGAAGGATACTTCCAAACACTGATCTGCAACTCTGAGGACTACAAGAACACCACAGTAAACCATGATTTCCATTACATCACATGGGACATCCCACCAAAACAGCACCCAAGGACTCTTGAACTGAGAGATTACAGAAGGATGATTCTGAGCAATGCCCCATTTGCAAGAAAGTTCAAGCAAGGTGATCCTGTGCTTAACAAGATTGATCGTGAGCTTCTCAGACGACATCATGGGCAATTCACATTTGGTGGTTGGTGTTCAAAGAGGGGAGACAAATACAGCATGTGCTCAGGTGTACAGGGTGAGAAATTAGGAGTTCTAAAGCCTGGACCAGGTTCTAGAAGATTAAAATCTCTACTAACAAAAATGCTTTCAGTGAGAAATTTTAGTGCAAGGCAATGTAAATGATTTTCTTTTTTGAATAAAAGGCCTGTTGACACTGGTTGTGAGACACCATTAACTATATTAGGGCCAACAGTTTTAAAGCCCCAAACCTGTACCTAAAATAATATGTAATTTTGTGTATCATCCTATAATCATCATCATCATCTAAGCCTTGCCCCAACTATATGGGGTCGGCTAATTTTTATGTACCACCATTTCTGTAAAGTAATTAAAACAGGACAGAACCTAGCTGAGTTATGTTATGTGAGCATGTAGATCTATGCTAGAATTTGGTTTGTTCCCTATGTTCTGTTAAGAACTGAGGAATACAAGTAATATTTCCCCAGCTTAATCTAATAGAATATTTGTATTCAAGGAAATCTGTGTCACAGGAATGCATTTTTATTGGCTTCTAGTTTATTTGTTGGTAATTTCACTAGCAACAGGCCATTTCAGGAAAACATGAGTATGGTTTTTCTTGTTTACAAATGTTGCTACAGTAAAGTATAGACCTTATTGCTACTTGATCTAATAGTTTTTCTTAACTCCAAAATTTACTCCAGGAGGGGTGACCACTTCAAAATTTTATTAATGAAAATCAAGCATAAGAGAAAATACCTGGGAGGGCGTAGCACTCAGCTTTACCACTCAACCCCATCAATACAAATCAAGTAATTCTAAGTCTAGGAATAAACAAAAGATCGTCAAATAAACAACTTTGTACAGAGCGTGGAAGCAAAGATCTACTATCAAACTGGCTGTCCAAATGCGTGTCACAGGCATTGGCTAGAGCGTTACCCTCACGGAGGATATGGCTAAATTGAACCTGGATACAGTTTGTATAACAAGATCTCATCGAGCAGGGAAAGAAGATCTCTCTCAACTTCTAGTCTTTGAAAACCAAGAGCCTTTGCAAACTGCAAAGCATCTCGCATGGCTCGACATTCTGCAGTCATATTAGAAGCAATATTAAAATAGCTTGCAAAAGAAAAAGGAAATTCACCCTGTTCCTCTCCGAAAGTACCACCACCACCACTAAGGGTGTCAATGGACCAATTTTGGATTGGATCCCATCTGGTCTAAAATCAATTTGGACGGATTGGATGGACCAACAAGACATTGGATTGGATCAATCTGATCCAAAATATTTATTAGATTGGAATATTGGATTAGACCTGGTCCGTCCACAATAAAATTATATTAGTTTAAGCCAATATCTGGTCCATTCATATAAGATAAGAATATAGATGTTAATGGACTGGGTTTGGGTTGAAGCCAATCTAAATCAAAACAAATTTGAACAGACTAAGTGGTCCAGACATTGAATTGGATCAGTCCAAAATGGTCCAAAATATTCATCGGATTAGATTATACCTGGTCCATATATAATCAACTCACACTGGATTGGATCAGATTGGACCAAATCCAGTCCAATTGACACCCCTAACCACCACCACCACCAGAAACACTTGGATTACCTCTAGCAGCTCCATCAACGTTCACCTATATCCAGCCCCTATCAGGGATTGACCACAACACAAGGAGGGTCCTTGGCACATTAGGGTAGGCTAGATATTTTGATATTTCTCACCCTTAGAAGGACTTCGTTGTCTTTCTTATCGGAGTTGACCAATTAAATTCCTATAGCCAATCATAAACCATTTTGATATTTAACACCGTTCTTTCACTTGTGACGATTGGGACTGACGAAAAGAAAGCCAATATAACAGCCCTACTTGAGTTAACAGTATCTACCCTCCTGAGCTCACAAAACTTTCATTTCTGAGATTGTCATATGAATTGAGATACTTCTCCAAGTATTATAATTCTATTTCATAATTTTTAAACCTTTCAAGCTTTGTTCAATCTAGATTTGATATTGCCAAGTTATATCCTTAGATCTAATAGCATGCTTTGAAAAGGCACACTTTCTAGTAATTAAGTTGAAAACTTTTACAATTGATCATATTAATTATTCATGTCTTAGGGTTGAAAATTGGGGCTGGGTTAGCCTTACACAACCTGAATCCAACTCAAAAGGTCAGGTTAGGATTGGGGTTTATAAATCCAACTTAACTTCATATTTGTATGTATAAATATTATATGAATATGTATTTATGTAAGTACCTATGTATGTATGTATGTATGTATGTATGTATGTACAATCATGCATCCATAAATGTATGCATGCATGTATGTATGCATTTATGCATATATGTATGTATGTGACGCTGCTAAAGATAGTATCAAGGTTAAAGCTAGAATTTTTGAAGTTATCAGGCCGGGGTTCCCACCTATAAGCATAGAAAAGATGTTAGAGGCCCCAGGGTGTGGTTATAGGGGTCAGAACTCTGGCAATTAACTTAGTCGAGGACTCAAGGAAGACAAAGTGGGAGAAACAATAGTAGTTAAGAGAATTGGAAAGCATAAGAGTGTTACCTGAGACTTGAGTCCGTACTTATAGTTGAAGCCTCCCCTACATTGAAGTGGTGAGCTCTTGGTAACATCTTTGCACGTTGGGCACCATTAAGACTGAGAGCATTAAGGTGGTGACCATATGGCTGAGTGTTGCCCTGCCATAAATGCACTAGAGGGGCTTAGTCAAGGTTGTAATGCCTGTCATGTCCACAAACAGCTAGAGAGAGAGATTTGGCTACATCACATGCCCTCTATTGGCGTGAGCTGTCAAACTAAGAGGATATTCCTAAATTCAAGAGGCAATTCCTATCCGGAGTTAGTGATCACTTAAGCCAAGGAATAATAATCCTTATCATAGGAGTAGTTTGTATAGGACAAGGAAAGATGGAATAAGGCTGTATATATATATATATATATATATATTCATTCCCTGTAAAGGAAAAAATATACGGGAAAGAAAGAATAATATCTTTCGTTCTACACAAGTTGTCATGGTATCAGAGCATCGATCCTACAATGAGGGCATTCGAGCGGTGATCCTATAGTGATTGGCCACCCGTGCCGAGCCCAGAACAGTTGGCGAGCCCAACCTTACCTCCTCCTCTGTTAGTGGTAGCAGCATCGATCTTGGCGGTGATCTCCTTGGCCGCGTGCTTCTTAGGCGTTGTCCTTCCTATCATGGTTGGTTCTTTCTCCGCCTAATGATCAACGACAAATCACTCGAAAACCAGAAGAGATAAATAGTAGTTCGGAGCAGCGATAAAGTCGTGTCGTCTATCTCTGACGTCGGAAGTCGGACGCAACCGGATGGGCGATCACCTCTTCCTTCGCCCTGTGGACGCAGCCAGATAGGCGATCTCCAAAGGACCTCTGCACGTTCAATCTGCTGGGCAAATTCATCGGTTCTGTGGAGCATCTACAGAGATCATCATCAAGATCACATTCTTGAGTCGGATAGGTGATCTCCAAAGGACCTCTGCACGTTCAATCTGCTGGCCAAATTTATTGGTTCTGTGGAGCGTCTATGGAGATCAGCATCAAGATCATGTTCTTGAGGTAATTCGTCACCGTACTAGAATATTATTATTTTTTAGAGCTTTGGTTTTTTGATCTCGGAGATCTGTGAAGTGCAAACGGGTTTTTTGACCAACAAGAGGAACTTGAATTCCTTCGTCGAGATTGCAAACTCGGTGTTTGATTCCCGAGATTTTTCACCTCTTCCTCCGCCTTGTGGCACTAAGCTCTTCTGCTCCAAGATGCCATTAGCAGGGACACCCTTCGGTAGATACAACCATGTCCAATTTAGAAACCTCAAATCTGGTTGGGTAACAACGATGGAGTGTGCTACAGATATTCAACGATATAATAATCTTCTTTAAGAAGAGAGAGTGTATATTTTCTTAGATGGCCTTGATGACAAACTTGACAAGATTTGAGCAGATGTACTCCAAATGCACCCGTTTCCCACTATTGAACAGGCATACGCACATGTTCGTAGAGAAGCTATCCGACAAAAGGTCATGATCACCGGTAACAATATTGAAACTCCAGGAGTTGTTTTGGCCTCCAAAAGTGTTAAAACGGGACAACCTACTTCATCCTCAACAGGCTCTCTTTCTTTGAGCAACGAAAAAACTGGTATGTCCTCTAAATCTCAAACATCTTTTGATAAAACTAAGTGTTCTCATTGTGGTAACTCGAAGCATACCCAGGAGAATTGCTTCAAACTACATGGCTACCCCGACTGGTGGCATGAACTCCAAGCCCGAAAACGTCAAGACAAGGCTGAAACTGGTGGTAAGGCTGCAATGGTTACAACAGAACCCCAACTGTCATCCTCTCAGATTCAGGTAACAATCTTCCCCACAACACTGTTGATAGCAATGCATGGATACTTGACTCGGGGGCTACCGACTACATGACCTATGATGCCATTGAATTTTCAAAAACTTCACCACCAAGACGGACTACAATTGCTAATGCCGATGGGGCTATATCTCCAATCACAGGAGCAGGCACTCTGACCTTGTCACCTACAATATCCTTAAAGAACACTTTGCTTGTTCCCTCTCTCTCCCATAAATTACTATCTGTTAGCCAAATTTCCACTGATCTAAATTGTGCTGTGCTCATCTATCCTACTTTTTGTCTTCTTTAGGATATTCTCACCAAGGAGATAATTGGGCATGGTACTAGGAGGGGGGGGGGCTCTACTACATGGATGATCTTAGTATGGGTCGAACACATCATGCACATCATCAAAGTAATACCAAAGAACAACAAATTTGGATTTGGCATCGCCGGTTGGGACATTGATGAGACAAAAAAGAACTCTATTTTTATCCTCTAATATTCACTCTTTTATATTTATTTATCACTTAAATGAACTCATTACTCTTGTCTTTCGATCTAGGGCAATAAAGAAGGCAATTGGAAGAAAACAGGGCAAATCGGGTGATTTTGCACAGTTTCGGCGATAGTCAGTAATCTGGGCCTAACTCTCAATTCCAGACACCGAATTGGACAATTCAAGAAGCATTAGAAAGATAAAAGGAAGACCCACAACTTTTATGTTTTGGGTTTTGACAGATTCGACCCGAATCGAGTACGAAAACGAGCCCAAAGTCGGAGCAAGTTCACAGCCAGGCCCATTTCACAACTTAAGCCCAACTCGCAGAAGTACCTTGAAGTAGCCCAACTCGAATTCAAGAGTTAAGAGTCCGAATTTCGAATGTAATCTCCAAGGAGAGAGTTTTATCAGATCTAAAGTCTTGAATGTAATCCTAGAGAGATAAGAAGATTGAGATTAGAGCATTAGATAAGAGATAGGATAGGATTAGTTCAAGATAAGATCAAAAACTCCCTAAGGATAAGATGATCTCCTAGAAGGAGTTGGAAAACAGCCATCTCCTTTGGCTATATAAAGAGGGGGGCGAACCAGCTCTAGAAATCACTCATTCCAAGATCCAAGAGATCATCAAGAAGACCAAGAAGCAAGAAGGTAGTTCGGCTATGGAGAAGAAGAGCATGGAGATTGCGCAGATCATGAGTAGCTAAGCTTCTTTTTCTGGTTCAAGGGGGGAGGTTCGGTTGTGTCATTGTGAGGTTCTGTAGTTACTTTATTTTCTTTCTTTTTAATTCAAGTATTCATTGGTTCTTGTGCACATTTTTATTGGATGTTAATGTTAATTAGTCTGACAAACTGAATTAATGTTGATTTTCCTACTGTTATCCATGATTTCGGTGATCCGTAATTGTCACGAATAATGGTACAAGTAGCAATTAGGTTGATATCTTTTTTGGGTCAATTGTTCGTGACAGCCTTTGACCAATGTTTTAACATGGTTCAACTTAAAAGAATCGATGGAACAAAATTCAGTAATTGCAGCTATCTCAATTATTGTTATTTTGGTTTAACCGTTTTCACAAATCTTAATGCTATCATTGTTTAACATGGAACGCTATCGTACCCAGTTGAGTGGTGATAAGTGTTGATTGAATGCTGGGTTTGGTCAACTGAATTAGGAAAACACAAGGTTTATTATGGCTATCCTAATAAATCTAAGGTTAAATGCTTGAATTGCAAGAATGTTGAATTGTACCTAGGATCGATGGCCAATCGATTCAACCCGAACCCTTGAACCAGAATTCGGGAAGACTGATTTTCTCTTGTTTGTTTAGTTTGTTATTCTTTTAATTTTAGTTATTTAATTTTCCCACACAATTACTTTACCCATTCGGCTAAGAGATTACTGATTTGCTCCCTGTGGGATTCGACCTAGAACCACTTTTACTGCAAATATTTTATTGTGGGACTAGTAATAATTTTGAGGGCTTCGACAAACCCATCAGACATCCATCATTTGGTTACATGAAGTATTTATTTCTGGATTTATTTACAGATATGCAGCCTCGTGATTTTCAATATGAAACTTGCATCTTAGCTAAGAGTCATAGAACTATCTATCCTTTAAGTGTGAATAGAAGTAAAGTTCCATTTGCTTTAATTCACTCTGATGTGTGGGGCCCATCCCTGGTAACTACGCTGTCTGGGTTTCGTTGGTTTGTAATCTTTGTTGATGACTGCACTCGCATGACATGGTTATATCTGATGAAACATAAAGATGAAGTGTTGACTGTATTTCAATCTTTCCATATGATGGCAAAGACTCAATTCTCAACTAAAATTCAGGTTCTCAAGTTTGATAATGGCGGGGAATACATAAATCAACGGTTCCAAGATTATTTCCGGATTCATGGACTACTTCATGAGATTTCATGTCCACAGACTCCACAGCAAAATGGCACTGCTAAGAGAAAGAATCGGCACATACTTGAAGCTGCTCGTGCTTTGCTACTTGGAGCACATGTACCTAACCGACATTGGGCTGATGCTATTGCTACTACTGTGCACCTCCTTAATCGAATGCCATCATGTGTCTTACATTTTAAGACACCATTACAAGTTCTTTCATCACATGTCTCTTTGACATTCGTGTTGATGATTCCACCTCGAGTTTTTGGTTGTGTGGCATTCGTACATCTGCATAAAAATCAATGCACAAAACTTGATCCACGAGTAACGCGGTGCTTATTTTTTGGGTATGCGTTACATCAGAAGGGATACTGATGTTATGATCCAGCCACCCAACAGACTTATGTTACCATGGATGTTACTTTTTTGGAATCTGAAACATTCTACTTTCCTTCCGAAACCAATTCTTGTCTTCAGGGGGAGAGTCAAAGTGCAGAACATAACTGGTTTCTACCCGATTGGCTGAATAATAGTGATTTAACAGAAAAGGTGGTCAATGAAGAACCTTCTACAACTGGTGTATTTTCAAGAGAGACATCTACAACCTCGGAAACGTCTACATCACCATCGCCACTTCCAGCAGAAGAAATAGAGACCCCAACCTCCACAGTACCCGAAGACCCATCTCCTGAGAATATTCCTAAAATGAATGACCCTGAGGTAAACTCTCCTACTACGCCTTCAAACTCTAATGATATGAATACTTCTACTGGTTACACTTTACTTTTCAAGCATAATCGTGGCAAACCGCCAAATAGATATTCTCCAGATATTGAGGACCGGAGGTCAAAGTATCCAATTGCCAATTATGTATCAACAAAGAGACTCTCCAAACTTCTCAAAACATTTGTGCAAGAATTGTCCTCACATCATATTCCCACCAGTGTTCAAGAAGCTCTGACAAACCCGAAATGGACACATGCCATACAGGAAGAAATGGAGGCACTATTGAAGAACAATACATGGACTCTTGTTACCTTGCTTGAAGGGAAGAAACCTATAGGGTGTAAGTGGGTATTTTCCATTAAATACAAAGCAGATGGGTCGATCGAGAGATACAAAGTGAGGTTGGTCGCGAAAGGCTATACTCAAATACATGGCGTAGATTATCAAGAGACCTTCTCACCAGTGGCCAAATTGAATATGATTAGAGTTTTATTATCTTTTGCAACAAACCTTGAGTGTTCGCTGCACTAGTTCGACATAAAGAACACTTTCCTCCACGGTGACCTTGAAGAGGAGGTGTACATGGACATCGTACCTAGTTATACAACAAATTCCAAGACCAAAGTTGTGTGTAAACTACAACGAGAACTATATGGACTGAAACAATCACCGCGGGCATGGTTTGGGCGGTTTAGTCTTGCGATGAAGAAATATGACTTTCAACAAAGCAATTCAGACCATACACTATTTCTAAAGCACCAATGAATTAATGTTACAACCTTAATGATATATGTAGATGACATGATTATCACCGGAAATGATTCAGGGGAAATAGCAACACTTCAAAAGCAATTGGCGACTGAGTTCGAAATGAAGAACTTGGGAGGGCTCAAATATTTTCTAGGAATTGAATTTTCTAGATCAAGGAGAGGTATATTTCTATCTCAATGGAAATACACTTTAGATTAACTATCCGAAGTAGGATAGTTGGCGTGCAAGCCGGTAGACACACCAATTATTCAAAACCATAAACTTGGAGAATACCCAGACCAAGTACCTACCAATAAGGAGAGATATCAAAGGCTGGTTGGTAAACTTATTTACCTCTCATATACTCGTCCAGACATCACTTACGCTGTCAGTGTGGTAAGTCAGATCATGCATTGTCCAAGCAAAGATCACATGAATGTTGTAATGCAAATTCTTCGATACTTGAAGTCCTCACCCGGAAGAGGACTTATGTTCTCAAAGAATAATCATCTAAAGATTGAAGGCTATACAGAAGCAGATTGGGCTGGAAATATCTCGGATAGAAGATCCACCTCGGGGTACTTTACATTTGTCGGTGGAAATCTTGTCACATGGAGGAGTAAAAAACAAAAGGTGGTGGCCTTATCAAGTGCTGAAGCTGAGTTTTGGGTAATGGCTAAAGAGCTTTGCGAGCTTCTCTGGCTTAGAATATTAATGACTGAAATTGGTTTCTCCCCAACCTCTGAGATGGACCTATTCTGTGATAACAAGGCTGCTATAGATATCTCTCAGAATCCTGTTCAATATGATCGAACAAAGCACGTGGAGGTGGATCGGCATTTCATCAAACAAAATATCAAAGACAAAATCATCTGATTTCCTTTTGTCAAGTCTGAAAACCAACTGGCGGATATACTTACAAAAGCTGTATCCAGTAAAAACTTCTACAGCTCACTTGGCAAGTTGGGCATCCAAGATTTGTACGCACCAACGTGAGGGGGAGTATTGGCGTGAACTGTCAAACTAGGAGGATATTCCTGAATTCAAGAGACAATTCCTATCCGGAGTTAGTGATCACTTAAGCCAAGGGATAATAATCCTTATCATAGGAGTAGTTTGTATAGGACAAGGAAAGATGGAATAAGGCTATATATATATATATATATTCCCTGTAAAGGAAAAAATATATGGGAAAGAAAGAATAATATCTTTCGTTCTACACGAGTTGTCACCCTCCACTTTTGAGGCCGAGGTTGAGTTGTGCAAAGAAAATCACATGTGTATCCATTGCTTTGGTGCGACTTTAGTTGTGCATTTTTTTGTCGGTGAAGATGATGATCCAAGGCTTGTGGGAGCATCGGCTGGGAGCTTTCAAACCATCTTGGCTTGTGTTTCTATATTCGTCTTTCAAAGTCTCCACCGTCTTTGTCCTTTTTTCCACTTATTGGTAAGTTCTCGTCTTCCTTATCATGTCTCCAATTTAGATAAAGAAGTCTACGATTTCCCTTAATGGTCTACCCCTAGTGAGACCTTTTCTTCTTCTAGTGATTTTGGATTGGACTTTGAGAGCTCTACTCGGCCTTCAGAGGTAGAGTTCTTGTAGAAGAGAGTTATAGCTCGTGGAGCTAAGCGTGATGGTGCCACTAGTTTGTCTTTAGAGTAAAAAGAGGGGTCTAGCAGCTTGAGGGCTAAGTGGGGTGATCATTCTATTCATGTCCTTGGGGAGATCTCTGAGGGTGAGGAAGGAGAGAAAGAAGCTAAGGCTAGTGGTGTTGAGGTTGAGGAGGGTGGTGATTTTGAGCTAGAGTGCATTCTTCGACCTTCCAATGTAGAGCAGTTGTGCTAAAAGTATCACATTCCCTGCTAGTTCACCGCTAGTATTCCTTGGGCTGGTGAGAAGCCCTAGGCAACCATAAGGGTGAATTTTATGTTCATGAGCATTATTTGTAGGCCGAGGAGATTCATTTACTTTTCACCTTTAGTACCCAAGAGCCTGAACCACTACAAGATTACCCTTGGTCAGTTTGCCTCCAATTCCATTAGGACTATCATCGGTGCCATCTCTATAGCCCATCTCCAAGGTGTCCATCTTACCCTAGACTTGTTTAGGAACCCTTTTTCTTCTTAAGATGTTATCCCTCTAGCCAGGGTGGTGGTATTTTTAGACTCGAGAAGGGAGAATCCTAGATAACCCATCTTTTGTGCACTTTTGGAAGTGTAAGTATTTTTCTTGTCATGTCTCAGGGGCTGGCCCTTTAGTATGAAGTGGTGAAACCTGAACTTTACAATTGAGAAGGCCAAGCTATTTCATTCCAAGGAGGAGGGCATACTGTTTGATCGCCTTAAGCTTGGCGGGCTCACCAAGGTTGATAGCCCTAGTGCAGGCTAGTCTTAGCCCAACTAACTTTGGTAGAGATGTCTTAGATGGTTTTATTGTTAGATGTTGAGTGTGGTTTATTGACTTTATCCATTCTCATTGTGTAGATATGGACTTAGCTCAAAGGAAGATGGTTGCTCTTGCAACAAAGAAGGCTGAGGAGGAAGCCTACTATCGAGGTCAACAAGAAGGGGCCCGAGGTCCCGATGTGTAAAGTATTTGTGGTGGAGACTAACAAGAAGAATACTAGGGTAGAAGCTAGCCTGAAGAAGGCTACTATGGCGAAGAGGCTCCCTAAGAACATGGTGGAGGAGAGACCACAAAAGAAGTAGGTTGTGAGGCTTGATACTCATAGAACCCTGCGTCAACGGGAAGGTCCATCCATTGTCACTCCGCAACGTACCCCTAGGTTGTCTTGCCTTTGTCCATCGCTAGCTCGATTATGAGTGAGGATAACGAGACGCTCATCTGATGCATCCCATTTTGTCGAAGTTGGTCGGTGAGGAAGCAAATTTGGTCACTATGGAGTGCGTTGGCTAATAGCTTATTATGGACATTGTGCTTCCAGGTGACTTACAATTGTTGGTGATGGAGCTGAATTGCCCCATTAATAACTTGGCACTGGACAAGATAGCTGAGGTGAGTATCCTTCTTATTCTTTGGATTTTCTTTAAATTGCTTTAATTTGTCTTCTAATGAGTTGTCATTACAGTAGGCCTTATCGACCATTGACCTATGCGATTAGCTAGATGTCTAAGAGAAGATGTTGGAGTAGAACAGGGCCAAGGTTAGCTACCTGACTAAAGAGAAGCCGGAGACAAGGGAAGGGGCGCTTTGGATGAAGGATCACATTGAGAAGGAAGATGTTGAGCGTCACAAGGTTATCTCCTCCTTGAAGGAAGTGGAGTTAAGCTTAAGGAGGTGCAAGCTGAGATGTCCACTACAAGGGGTCAACTGAAGGATTGGAGTGCAAGTTGGAGGAGGCTTCAACGAGGGTTATTGTAGAGTACAAGGCGCCTAAGGAGTTCTAGATTGACATGGACAACGATTGTAGAGTCATCTTTTTTAAGCATGTGAGGCCCATCACTCCCAATTGATTTAAGGTTCACTTCATGGTTGAAATTTAGAGGAGTTGCTTGAAACTTATCTAATGAGAGGGTAGATCAGTTCCGTGTAATAGATCGCGTCTTGCAGGTGAGTCTCTGACTTATTGAAAGGGACTCTGGTAGCCAGAATTCTGATCATTTGCCCCTCGTGTTTGGCTTTGATAGTGATATGTTGACGGGACGAGAGCTAGGCCGTGTATCAGAGGTCGTCCCAGGAGGAAATGGTAGGCGGTCCTCCTTGAGATGACCTGGAATTCCTGCATGATGGAGAATGGCCCAATTGCTACCTACAATTCAATGGACCCCTTTGTGACAGATGTGTTTCCATTGAAATTTGTTATCTCCATCAACAGTCCTTTGACAGTCTCTTGTTGTATGTTCATCAGCTTCAATGTGTAGATGGAGATTAAATTAACGGAACTCTTAGGGTCAATCATTGACCTTCTCATTTTGAAGCCTCCAACTATCGCTGAAACATAAAAGGGTTGGTTGTGATGGGAGTCGGCAGCTAACATGTCTTTCGGTGTAAACTCCACGCTATTGCGATCAGTCCAATAAGGTTCCAATGGCCTTCTGAAGACTTCTGCCAGTGCTCTGATAGCTAGTTTCCTCGTCGATGTGCTTGCTCCCTGCTTACTAAAGAATTGTTGGAGCTCTTGGCTTTGCTCAAGTTTCTCTATCAACGTGTTAGACTGATACTGGCTCGTTTTCTCTACCATGTTGACACTTTCTCCTTGGGCATCGGCTGGGAGGGGGTCAATTTCTACTTGTGCTGGGTCTCTTTTCACGAACTCATCCAACTTTACCTTCTGTACAAACAATCTTCTTAGGGAGAAACTGTCCATTAGGTCATGGTGTGGTTATTGGTGATAGTTGCACCACCTTTCGCTATGTCTATCTTTCTCTGGATCTACCCTTACTGGTGGTGGTGGCAGATTAATCACCCTATCTTTAACCAACTTGTTCATTATCATAATCACTTCTTCTTTTGTGCAGGAGAAGGGAGGAGGAATCGACAGGTCATTCCTCTTTCCTGGGGCAGCATTGCGGTAGTGGGGCCCCTTCCTGGGTCCTCCATTGTTCTGAGGCTTCCGGCCAACTGCATACACTTCATTCCTTCCATATGGTGTAGGCTGATGTGAGGTGTTCTTGACCATGCGCACCGTTCTTTCTGCGCACCTCCATAGTTGACTGTATGTCTCGACCTCCACATTCTCAATACCTATTCTGTAAGCGGGCCGCATCCCTTGCACGCATTGTTTGATGAAGCTTTTCTCTGTGTTGTGCTCATCGAAGATGAAGCAAGTCAATTTCTAGTACCGCATCCCTTGCTCTATATTTCTCAGATTGGCCATCGTCAACTTCCTTTCTAAGGTGAACAATTTTGGTAGGAACTTTTTTGCTAGTTCGCCCCATGAGTTGATACTTCCAATGGTGAGGCTGATGAACTAGGTGTATGCCAGGCCGGCTATAGATTTTGAAAATTCATGAACTTTGAGATCGCCATCAAGAGCGTAGGATCCAAGGTTTTCTTCAAACTTGCTTATGTGCTCCTATGGGCTGCCCTTCTACCCATCATACTGCGGCCACTACTACGGAGGGACGCATCCAACAGGGTAAGGCTTGTATAGGATCTGGTCAAAGTAGGGCTTCTATAAGACAACAGAATCCTACGCTCGGTTGCAACTTTCTACCACCAACCATTGGACATATTCTCTCATCTCATTCTGCTTAGTGGAGTCTCCATTACTAGGTCTACTTGGAAGAAGGTTCGGGGCTGGTTGATGGGATGTTGCCCTATTTGCATAGGCATGGGATTGATTTTGTTGGGTTGTTCTGGGGCGGTGGGGATTGGGTTGGAGGTGTGACAACTGACAGGGGATATCGATGGGAACAACGGCTGGGGTGAAGGGAGATTGCTCGGCTTGGGCTGATCATTGGAGGAGGATCTAGAGAGCATTCCTTATTTCTTCTTGCATTCGCTCAATTTTTTTCAAATCGAGCCTCAAAGCAGGCCTCGAACTCATATACCTTGTTTGGGAGTATTTCGATGTCAACTTGATTGGCAGTCTCTGTCTCGAATTAGTTCTTCACCCCCGGGTTGGTATTCTTAGTGATGTTGTCGTGTTCTTCAGGGATTGGTGTAAGGTTGATTCTATGGGCGGTTATTCTCTATGATCAAACAACGAACCAGAGATTCTACTGTAGGTAAGGTGGTGGCTTGTCTAGGGAGGAGGTCTCTTTGAAGGACAAAGGAAGGTCAAGAACTGGGAATCAATTGGGAGACTAGGGCCGAAGGGGAGTGGTAAGACAGTTGAGCAGGGAAATCAATGATAAGGGTAATCAGTGATTGAATGCATGACCTTTGTTATGAGAAGGATTTCTATTTATGGGGAAGATCCCGAGATCCTAAAAGGAAGGAACTAAAGGCGTCTATTTTCTACTAGGAAAGTGAATATTGGATTCACTATCAATCATTAAGGGGCATTGTTGGGGTTTGGTCACGTGTCCCTTTGGGAATTTTTCCGAGGATTGACTTTCCTTTCACTCGGATATCCTCATAACCTACGTGTGATACTACCCTTTTGCGCCTTACTTAACTGATGTGGCACTAGTGATGTCACTATTTGGCGGGTGACGTCTTATTAGACCTATGTGGCACCTTGTCACGTTCGTCACTTTGAAGTTACACATGTAGGTAATATCCATGTAGCTTCTTAATGAACTGGGATCCCATAGCGATTGAAGGTTTATTGCAGGGCCGGGTGCGTGTGAACCTCATTGTAGGTTCAACCTAAGTTTGCTTTGGGCTTGCGCTAAGGTTCATCGCAAAGGAAAGATGGGCTACAAGCTGATTGCAAGCATCCATTTGGTATCAATCTACTGTTTACTATGCTCTGAGGGACTAAGCAAGCACTATACACCTACAATTGGAAATTTATTAGGTAGTAAATTTTTAACATGAAAATTGTTCTAGAGGCTGGGAACAAGATATGGTCGTATGGGTCCCTTGGTTCAAAGTTTCAATGAAGAAGATTTCAAATAGAGGGTTCAAATTGAATCTAGTTTCAGGTCTCAAGATGTAGGGGTCAACAGTGTCAGGATTGGATGGTCTTGGTATTGTTGGACTTGGAATTTCGAGCTCTATGTATTTATAGGGTTGGACTTTTTACTTTATGTGACATATTCTTCGGGTATTAAGGTAAAGGGGTAAACAACGTTGGGTTTGGGTGATCTTGGTATTGTCGGACTTGGAATTTTGGAATTTACATACGTATGGTGTTGGATTTCTCAAGGTTCAAAGTATCGGAAACACCAAGTGTATCGGAAAGAAAATTTTAAGAGACATATCATTATACTCCTTGGACACGCATACGTATTGGAGAAAAATTAAGATACACATGAAAACACTATAAATACTTCAATAAATCATAAAAATACAACAATGACACTAAATATAATACCTTGGAGATGTTATATATATATATATATTAAGTTAATATATTTTAATGGTTATATGAAGAAATACATTGTAGTTAATTATAATTTCATTAAAAAACCTATGTTTAACTACAATTTATAAATTATAATTCTTAAGTTTTATGGTATGGCAAAAACCCAACTATCCTATCCAACCCTAAAACATGCATTGGCACAATTTCTACGAGAAAGTATAATTAAAAATTATTATTTATTTTTATTTTAAAAATTATAATAAATAAATAATAAATAAACATTGTACAATATATTCAAAAATAGTTATTCAAGAAGAAATTTCAATTGCTTTATGGATATGATAGATCATCCATAGAATTTTAATATATTTAATCATTATGGTCAAATGATAAGATATAGTTAATTTGTATTTATTTTTAATTCTAAAATATATAAAAAATAATAATCATTAAAGAAGAAATTTCAATTACTCTATGGATATGATAGATCGTCCATAGAATTATAATATTATTTAATCATTGTGATCAAATGATAAAGTATAATTAACTATTATTTATTTTTTAATTCTAAAAATATAAAAAATAAAAAAATAATAATAAAGAAGAAATTTCAATTGCCCTATGGATATGATGGATAAATCCATAGATCTAAAACTTATTGAGTCTTTATAGGTAGAGAAAAAAATTAATTTTCAATTTTTTTGTTAATTTATATTTTCCCCAAATATCTCCATGCAATTTCCATAGATATACTAATAACACAAAAAAATATGTGATTTTAAATGTAAGAAATGTATATCAATATAGATTTAAACATTCAAGAAAAAAATCACAAGATATTAAGAAAATTGAAAATACTTATCTATTTTTCTATAGTTTTTCAACATTTGAAAAATCTTCAAAAAAGGTTAACAATTCATGCTTGTTTGTTGCAATTTTTTTGCATGTTTAGCACTCTAGGAATGAGATTTGGAGTTTTAGAGTCATTTGGGGTGAAAGAAGGCTTATTTCCAGGGAAAGAAACTTGCTTTCCCCCTCTAATTTTTTTTTTCAAATTTTGGTTGTATCTTTTTCATAGTGTATTGGTTGATACACCTGATACACCTCCAATACACCCCTGATACGGTATGGTACGGGTCCAATACGATGGAAAAAGACAATATTGTTGATTCTCCACCATATTTTGTATCGGACCATTAAAGATACGATACGATATGCCCCGTATTGGGCATATCGTATTGAAATTTGAAACCTAGGGATTTTTGACTTAATGTGAGATAAGGATCATGATAAAAAAGATTTTAATCGAACAATCAGAATCAGTTTCAGCTTTGGGTCTTAAGATAAATGGGTAAATGGTATCAAATTTGGGTGATCTTGGTACCGTCGGATTTGAAATTTTGTGATCTACATACCCATGGTGTTAGATTTCTAACTTAATGTAAGATAAGGTTATGGATAAAAAAGATTCTAATCGAAATACCAAAATTGGTTTGGACTTTGGGTCTTAGGAAGGAAGGGTAAACAATATTAGATTTTGACGATCTTAGTATAGTTAGATTTAATTGGAATTCTGGGATTTGCATACCTATGGTGTCAGATTTGTTAATTTAGAGGTCCAAACTTTTGTAAAATTCCAAAAATTCCTTGGGTCGACTGAGAGATTAGCTAAAGCATGCTTGAAGCTCAAAGTGTTGTAGAAAGACTAAAGGGTGCAAAATTGAGGTTCTTACAACTGCTTTATTGGGGGTAAGCATTGGGACACAAAAGGGATAGATTATGTAGATTTTCATTAGAAAATTGAGTACATTGATTTTCAAGGCACAAAGATTAACAAAATGAAGTTAAGTACAAAGGTGCTTTAGGCGGCAACATGTCCACAAGCTCGAATTCAAGGTTGTACTAATTATCATCAATTAGGCATTGGATAACCTAGTTCAATTGCCAGCATTCATTACTCTTATGTCCCAGTTCTTGATGGTAACATTATAAGCATTCTAGTTGAATTTCTTTAGATCCAAGACAGTAGATGAAGGTGTCCTTTTTAGACCAAGATGGTAAAAAGCTCAGAAAGCAGGGATGGTAGTAGGGTGAACTTTTTAACTTCTTTCTTGGATGGTTGAGTAGGTGGTATAGGCCTCGATAAAAATGGAGGCCTAAAGGCTGGAGGTGTTGTTCTTATGTGAGAAATTAGCCAATCAACTTTGGAGTTCTTCAATCTCTTGGTGGATTCTAAGTTCTGGTTGGTGTTGGTCATCTTTTCTGTGGGGAGCAGAAGACTTTAGATAGCATGAGAACATGTATTGAATGTTAGTGAAATTTGTATAGAGTAGTGCATGATGTGTGTGTATGTATTGCAAATATGATGCAAACAAATGCCTAGACTTTATGGGTTGGAACCTACAAAGTGTTTTATAGAAAGCCTAAGTTTTTAGGGGAAGAGATGAAAAATGTTTATTTGATATCCTTAACAATGAATTTGTTTTGTTTAATTTGTAAGGTTTTGTATTTATTTTATTATCCAAGTCACACCCAAGCGCTACTGCCCAAGATGCCTACCTACCCTTCATGAGGGATCAAACTAGTCATAGTTCTTGAAAAGATTACAAACTTGATCACATATTCAAGTGATGTTTTGAGGGATATTGTCTAGCATCGATGAGATATTGGATGTTGACTTTGAGAATTGGACAATCATTCTTTGATTTCCTTTTCCTTGATGATATGTGTAGTATTCATTTAACTTAAAGCTCTTTAGCAGAGGATTAGGAATTGGTTTTGTGACAAAGGTGCTAAAATTCATTCTTGATTAGTTAGAGTTTGACATTTTTGTGTTGAAGAGGAAGGTTGTTGTATAGTGGCTATTATAGTATGTTCTTTGATATCGTCTAGTGGATTTGTGGGTGCTTGATGAAAAACTTTCTCATGCTTAACTCCATTAAATGTGAACACCGACCTCTAGCAATTGATAAAAGTCTTGGAAAGCTTACCCTATTATTAAAGAATAGATTGGCTTTTTCAATGTCATGATAAAAATTCTAATTACATAATCCTTTGGCAGGGGTTCTTTTATTTTGATAGACACTATCTTCCATCATTTCATATACTTAGTTTTTCAGTTAGTCCTTAACTAAGGTGTTCTATATCACTCAATGTTGGTGATAGGTGGAAATTGATGTACTTGATAAATCATTTTGCTAGTTTGCTCCACGTGTTCCTAGTATCTAGGTTGAATTGGGTATCCAAAGCGGCTTCTTTTAGGCTCTTGGAGAATAGTTGGGCTAACAATCTTTCCTCATGTCCAAGTTAAAATAAGTTCTTGCAATAGAGGAGGATGTGTTCTTTGGGACAAATATATCCACCATACTTGTGAAATTTTGGGATTTTAATTTTTTAAGCAAGTCATCTCTTATGACTAGAATGCTTGTATGTCCTTGATGTCTTCCTTCATCTTTGATAACTCGTCTTCGTAAGGCATAATCGAAAAATATTACTCATTTGGAGGTTGACGAAAGACTTGCTCCACAATGATCCCAAAAGGGGTCTTTTTAGGTTAAAAGAAGTTTAAACTATATGCATTATTCTATTTGATTTGATCAATTTATGTTGGGCTACTTTGCTTTATTCTATTGAGGACAAACTTGGCCTAGATGTTTTTGTGGTTGGTTATCACAAGGGCCTTTCTTGTTGATTATATGAGGGTATCAGACTTGGTGGTGGCATCTAACAAGTGGGAATGGACTAATGTGCGTTGTTATAACTAGATCTGAAGATAAATTGGTCAAAACAACTAGTACAAAGAAAACTTTAGCTTAATCCTAAGATGAAGAATCAAAGAAGGATAGGATGCCATGCCCTTGTAGAGGTGGTCTTTTCTTCTATGGAGAGAACTATGAAGGGAAGAAATTCATCTCTTGCCCCTTCGAACATAATTGAAAGAAAAGATGCAATTTCTTCCATTGGGTTGAAGACCTCACCCATGTGGTCAAGGACCATGTAGAGTCAGAATGTTGAAAAGAAAACAATCAAATGGAAAAAAAAAATTGGATATGTACTAACCCAAAGAGATCCGACAATTGTTCATATCATAAGTGGATACATGAGGCTCCAAGATTTCATCAACACTTCCAAATATTTCTTCATGAGTTCTCACCAAATGGTCATAGCACAAAAGAAGATTCACCACATAAGATAGACTGGAACTTGAATAAAGAAATTAATTTGCCCAATAGTAAGGATATTTATCCCACTTTGAGTGACTATGGTGAGGAAGTAAGGCATCATGGTGCATACATGCTAAATATTGGTCACCAATAGCATGATACAAGCAACACATGTCTATGTTCGTCAAGAGAATAGGATCTCCCACTGTGTAAAATTTTCCTACAAAGAAACCATATGCATGATTAACACTTCTATATAACTTTGTACACAAATTTTATATACTATAAGTAGTTCAGTCTTTGTCCTCTATGTGTCTTGATTTTTGCATTCCTATTTAGGGGACGGGGATAATTGAGCATGAAAGTTAGAGATTCCTCAAGTTGCTAGAGGTTATACTTAGCTCACTCATACTCAGTTGAAGTTGTTTACAAATGTATATATTTCCTAACTATTGTGTTTCTCTCATTTTGTGCTTTAAATTGTTTATATATACCTCAAATGATTATATTTTGAAAATGTTTACTACTTAAGAAAAATATTAATATTGTCCAAAATTTCAAGGACACAAGGGGAGTAAATCCACTGTTATCCCCAAAAATAATCCAAGAGATGCTTTTTTTAACTAAGTTGCAAAGCTTAGCACACTTTGTGTTAGTTGGTTTAATTAGGCTGATGAAAGGCTTTCACAATAGGAGGTGAAAGTCTCCAATCCTATTTAGAGCATTCTAATGTTCAATGCAATTATGGGACTCCTCTTGACAATCAATTGGAATAGATTTGAATATATGGTTTTATTTTTACAATTAATACACTATATAATTGGTTTCTCATCTTACCTAATTTGTTTAGATTTATCTATTGATGAAATTATTGCACATACTAATAGTTGGCATTACTTCTAAAAGTTCAAAAATGTTGCTATTCAACTAATAAGTTATGGTTTGTGTTTTGGTTTGAATGAGAAATGATTGTTATAGGAAACATGGGAAAATATGATAATGAAGTGAATGCATCTTCCCAAATAGAAAGGGGGAGTTCTTTCTCCCAAGTGGAAAAAAGGGGGAGCTTTACCTCTTAGTATATTTTTGTGTAAGAATCCTCTATCAATATGTTTTAAGGGGAGATAAGTAGTATTCCCCACATATGATTTAAGGGAGTTTTGATCCATATGAGGATCTAAAACAAAGGTAAATTAATGAGAAATGGAGTATTTCCCAAATGGAAATATTTAAGGGAAGAATACTCATCAATCCCCTATATGTCTCAATGGGAACTAATAGTTTCTGAGCTGAAATTATGACATAAATTGTGATTAAAACCCATTTATTTACTTTAGATTAATTGTTATATCTTTTATATAGCATGTTTTAGGAGAATATCACTTGCAACTCGAGTTTAAGTGTTTTTGTCATTTTTCATCAATGGTTTGTCATCATAAAAAAGGGGAGATTGTTGAACCTATGTGTTTTGATGATAACAAACTCATTGAGAGAACTAATGGTGTAATTAAGTGTACAACAATTTTTACAAAGCTTCATTGTGCCAAAAATGTATTATAACTAGAATGATACCAATGATGAAGAATGAAAGATTTGCTGAATTGTTTGCTTGTGCTTTAAGATATCTACACCATTACCACATCTCTCCAGCTAATGAAGCTCAAAGAAATTCAACCATATCAAGACTACTAAAATTTTTAAATAGATTTGGATTTGCTTAAAGGATATCTACTACAATATCTCACTAAAGAGAAGGTTCATCAATTTGTGCTCAAATTATGTTTATCTTTTAGGATCTTGATGTAATTAGTTGCACAATGCACTCTCTAGATACTTAACAAGAATGAAGTCAATACAAACAACCATAGAAACCCTTAACTAGAATGGGTTTGGTTTTTAGATTTTCCTATACTTAAACAAAAGATTACAATAAAAAATACATTTTGAAAGCCAATGGAAGAGACCTCAAACCTTTGGATAAGAATTTCCAAGGTTTCTAAGTGTTGGGTTGTGTGTTAAGCAAGATTACTCAGGCTCCATAGAGTACTTAAATACTCAAAAATGTATAGTTGACTAATTGACAATAGAGGCAAAGTTAGATTGACTGTGAAAGATAGTTCACTACCCTAAACAACATAGTCAACTAACTATGACAATTAAGGCACAAAATTCTAGGACTACGAAATATTGTCAACTATCCTAGAAAGCGTAGTCGAGAAATTGTGACAGTTGAGACATGAAATATGCATTGTCTAAAAAAACTAGTCAACTACTAAGAAAATTTTAGTCAACTAACCCAAATAGGAGAGAAAAGAAAACTCCCTTCTTTAAGTGGCAAACTAGCAATTTTGACAATTGACTACTTTGAAGAAAGTTTCTCTTAAATCCTCAATAAATAGAGGAGTTCTATTTGATTTAGAAAGAAGGATTAAGAGATTAGATCAAGCATATGAAAAACAACTCAGCATTCCTTGTACATATTGTATATAGTTGTTTTTAGAAATAAAAAGCAAGATAAAGTTATTTTATTGAAAAGATTCTTGATCTTAAATAGTCTTAGAGGTGAGCAAGGTTGAGAAGCTCTTGAGCATGTACACTCTCACCCATCTATATTGTGAGTCTCTTCACTAAGCTGAACATCTTGAGAAATCATAGCAACTAAGTATTTGGTGCTTGTATTTTTATATCTACCTATTAAGAAGCTTCTTTTGCTATAAAATTGCTACTAAGCTAAAGAAAGAAATATATTTAAGGAGAGTTTTTGAACACCATTAGGGTCTTGTTGGTACCTATGTTAAGGCCAACTTCAGGGTCTTATAGCAACCCAGAAGTCCTACTGGATTGGATCTTATAGGCTTTGTTGGCACTTGGGAAGTCCATCTAGTTAGTGGAAATTCTTAGTGGTGGTCTAAGGTAGAGGACGTATGCAGAGTTGGCTAAATCTCTATAAAAAGCTTGTGTGCCATGTATGTTTCTTTTGTTTTTCTTTAAGCTTTGTAGTTTGTTTTGTTTACCAACTTTGCTAACATTATCAAATAATTGCAATAACTTAAATCTTTGAGATATTGTAGACATTGTTTTTATTTTATCTTTCTCTCTTTTTATCTACAAGATACAAGGTCATTTAGTGTAGTTATTGAGCTACTAACATCACTAACCCTACTAAATCTGTATTTGGTGATTAAGTGGTTTGAGAAATAAGTACTTATTGCACAAGTACTTATTCTTAAATAATTATTTGAACAAGTACTTAATGCTATTTAGCGACCCCTTTGCCAAACCACTTATAATTATTTTATTTACTTATTGGGGTGAGGATGTTTGGTGTGCCGCTTCCCCAACAAGTACTTATTTTAGCGGAATTTACATTTTTAGCCCCTATTTCACACACCCATATAAACATTGAAATATACATATTATATTGTATATTTAAAAGGAGCATGCCACATCACTACGTTGAAACACATATGGATCCACGTGTAACACATGTGGAGTGCCACATGGGCCCATATGTGGCATTAATACAAAAATTAATAATAATGATAATGATAATGATAACAAGAATTATAATAAGAGTACAAATATCCATGATGTTATTTTTATATGTCCATGATATTTATCTACCATTCTACATTTCTACTCCTTGTTGTTGTATACATCTAGTCTACCATTCAAACATTAAGGATGTGTTTGGTTTGAAAGTTCTTAAGTAGCATTCATAGATTACGATTAGATTGGAAGCTGTAAAATGTCTAGGATAAGTGGAAATAGTCAAAATGTTTGACTTGGGATTCAATAAAATAAAAGGCATTGCTTAATATCAAATTTTTTTAGGAAATTTCAATAAACAAATTAAAAACGAATATATACCTAGAAACCCTAATCAATTTACTACAAATATAATGAACACCCTATGAGCGTTGAAAAATGCTCACTTGCCACTTGGGCTGGAAATGGAGTTGCCACCCATTAGATTGGAAAATGGAGGTGATGGGACCTCTGAGAATGATTTTTAAAACAATTTTGGCTTGATAGTGACTCCCATAGGCCAAGGCACCGACCAAAGTAGTCCGAACAAGCCTTAGATGGGAGAGGGAAGGGGTTAGGCACCTCTCCTGAATCCAATAGGTGGGGCCCATATGGGATACTGAGAACCAATGTCTACATACTAAAAGACTAATAACCTAAATCAATTAAAGATCTAAAACATATTACTAAACTTAAATGAACCTAAAAGAAGTATCAATTGGTTAATACAACAGAGAGAGAGAGAGCATACGACTTGATATAACCAGATGTGGAAGGAGCATGTAACAATAAATAAACAACAAAGATGAAGCTCAAAGCATCATAACTAGAAAGTAAGCACTTATACTAATGATCGACTATTCGGTAGAAGCAAAGTAGAATAAAAAAAATACTTGATAAGATGCATCAGACCTTATTCGGGAAGAACTAAAAGCTATCTAAAGAAATGTTAAATTCTGAAATAATGCCGAATTAAAACTGATTAACAAAACATATCATAAACCGAACCATTATAGTTCAGTGAGATACATCAAAGAATAAATGGCAAGAGAAAAAATAAAAATAATGACCTATGGTAACAATTTGGTAGAATGCATCAGAGAAAAATCTATAAAGTAAGAAAAGGAATAGAACTTAACTAAACTTGCTATTCGACAGCCATTGCCTTGCATGAACTACTGGTTGTTTGAAATAAGAATAATCTACTCTCATGCATTCTTCTGCAGTACAAAATAAAAAGATCCAACCAAGGGAAGAAATAAAATCACAGAAGCATAGTTGAATCTAAAAAAAGCTAAACTAGGATTATGTCGGGTATGG
Source organism: Nelumbo lutea (assembly GCF_056320005.1). Classification (NCBI taxonomy): domain Eukaryota; kingdom Viridiplantae; phylum Streptophyta; class Magnoliopsida; order Proteales; family Nelumbonaceae; genus Nelumbo; species Nelumbo lutea. Next base: position 75,010,882 of record NC_142685.1, read on the forward strand.
GAGCTTGCAGGGAGTTGGCTCTTCCCCTTTCTAACCTTTGATTCATGAATATATGAAGGAAAAACCGAACAAGATTGAGTAAAGAGGAAGAATTCTGATGAAGGGTTACTTGAGTGCGTTGATTCCCAAGAGATTACCGGACACTACAAAGATTAGTCAAACTTCAGTAGAAGGAAGGTTGGTTTGCTTTCAGGCCTCAAAGAATCCCAGATTGTCTGGTGTAATCAACCATTAATGTTGCACAAGGTTCAGTCCTAATAGGGGTTTGTTCTGCAACTTCTTGGTTTTGCGTTAAAGATGCGATAGATGGAAAATGAAACTAGCAATGGTAACCAGAATGCATTTCAAAATAATATGAACTTGATGAAAGGAGAAGGGGAGCATCATTAGTGGTAGAGCTTCATCTCACAGCCACTATATCATTGCGTCTGGCAAAAAATAAAAGAAGAACAAGAAGGAGGGAGAGTAAGGGGGAAGACTAAGAAAGATGAAAAAGAAGAGAGAGTTGGGCCGAAATGTAGGAGGAAGAGGACTTTTGTTGCTTTTTGCGCCGCTGGTTCGAACAGAAAAGGAAAAAGGCGACATGATGCAAATAGAGAAGAAAGTAAGAAGAGAGAGAGAGAAGATGTGAAAACCAAGGAAGGAAGAAGAAAGAAGAGAAAAAACGGGTGAAAACACAAGGGGACAAAGGTCTTCGTGCATTTGCTCCACTGCTGATTCAGACGGAGAAGACAATGAACAATCTCTCCTCCCTCTTCTTTCTATCGATTAGGTTAAATGAAGCATTGTTTTGTTTTTAAATGGGGGTGGGGGGCTATTTTGTAATTTCTATGAAAATGGGGGTATTTTGGTATTTTAGCAAGTTGGGTTAAACCGGGTCTAAGAGGGTCAAACCGGGTCGATGAAGATCAAACCTGGGGTTTCAGATGAATGGATAAGATTTTGGGTCAAAATGGAGGGTTGAGATGGGTATGACTGTAGATGGGGGGTTCTATATGTGAGGGCTAGTGAGGTTGACCTTAACGGAATCTTCTTGGATGAATAGGCAAATGGAGTAGTTTTGAATGAAATTTCATGGGGCAGGGTTTCTGGACATTCTGAGTTGATTGGTAGGGTTGGATTAATCCGACTGGGGCTGGATTGGGAGGACCAGGAAAGGGCTTAATTCAATAAATCAGAGGCTCAAAATAGAATCTTTGCGTGATAAAGGGGCAAATAAAGGCAGTTTGGGGTAAAATTCCATAGGATAGGATTTTTGGGTAGTCTAGAGTGGTTGGTAGGGTTAGATTCAGTCAATTGGGCAGATTTGTAATCCGATCAATATGGAACTTTGAAATGGAATCTTGGTATGATTAAGGGTAAAGGAAGGTATTTTGGGTTGGGATTTCATATGTAGGGGTTTTTTCATATTATGGGGTGATTGGAAAACTTTGATTGGTTTAGATGTGTTCGGATCAAGTATATATGGGTTGTGGGTGTGAGAATGATCGAAATAGAATCTTTGTATAATGGATGGGTGAACGAAGGAATCTTGACTTTAAATTTCATGTGTAGGTGTTTTAGGATGTTCTGAGTCTGATGGTTGTGTCTGATCTAATGGTTGAGGTGTCAGTGAGGGTTGATTGGGGGTATTGATTAGGTATCAGGCAGGGTTAATGGTTTGTCAGAGGTCTCTCGGGGGAAATTTGGGTTTTTCTAGGTTTTTGGGTGTTTCAGAGAGGTTGGAATGGTCTGGTTGGGTGTTTGAGGTGAATTGGAAGCTCAGGCGATGGACCGAGCAAAAATCGGGTGCTGATAGCTGCCCCTCTTTGTTGTGAGGTAGGACACTATGAAACAACAAAGACCAAAAGAAGCATACATAGGTTTTTGTGAAGGACGGCTTAGAAGAGGGGCGAGATGAAGAATGAGGATTGAGACGAAAAGTTCCCGAGCAGCATCGTTTCATCATGTCTAGGCCAGTTTATTCGTCGTAAAAACAAACAATAAAAATCAATGATAATATTAAAAGTACACATTCTAGAAAAAAGAGACCCCTCCTTGGTATTAGAAACCTTGTGGAATTAGGGTACATTTTCTATAAAGGAAGGCACCAAAAGCCATTAGCAACACAACATCGAAAGTAATTCAAGAGTAGAATATTTATGCTCATTGCAAAGCGTAACCACAATACAAGCACATACTTTAGAAAGCATTTTAAAAACCCTAATAAAACATTTCGAAAGCTTGACAAAGGTCATGTAGTTGATATAGCACAGCTGCTCTCTTGATAGGCGAGAGACATTCTTCCATGTAAAAGCAGTCTACACTTGAAAACTTGGTAAAACACTCAAAAAATCTGATGAGGGTGCAAAGTGTTGTACTTTCAAATGTGGCAGTGTCCTGTATGATTTAGCATGGCTAATATGATATCTTGAGTTATTACTTTCCTTTGTGCTCCTTGGGGAATAATAGGGAATTTCCACACAAACATCAAGGGTTGTTAGATTGCTAGACATGCTTCCATACGCTTGGAAACAAAGATGGACCCGTCGTCAAGACTCTCATTACCAAAGTTTCCTCTCCTCTTATTCTCTTCCTTTTTTTTCTTCTTTTCTTTTCATTTTTTTTATATGATGTATTGCAAAAACGTGTTGTACCACGACTCAAATAGTAATGTGCTAAAAACAGAAAACAACAAGATTTATTATATGCGATGATGCGAAACAATGTTAATATCTTCATCACAAGGGGCTTTGATTCCATGAGAGACTTTAGTGCCACGAGGGGCTTTAGATTCCGCGAGGGACTTTGGCGCCATGAAGGGCTTTGATGTCGTGACAGACTTTAATGCCGCAAGGGACTTTGATGCTGCGAGGGACCTGGTATGATTCAAATGAGATTAAAATAACTTTTATGTGCGTTAAGCCGCGAAACATTGATACTCTTTAACAAATCTAATGCACGATAAGCCATGATGCAATTATCAAATGTCATGCTATGCAATGATGCAATTATCCACCAAAATTTGATATTTTGCCACAAGGGACTTCAGTGCCATAAAGGGACTTTGGTGCAACAAGGGACTTTGATGCCATAAGGGACTTTGAAACAAATCTAACTCAGATAAATGATTTTAACAAATGATTTTCAAATTTGATGTGTGATAAGCCGCGATGCAATTAGCAAAGCTTATGTTATGCCATGATGCAATTATCCACAAAACTTTGATATTTTGCCACGAGGGACTTTGGTGCCATGAAGAACTTTAATGTCGTAATGGAGTTTGGTGCCACAAGGGACTTTGATACTGATTCAAATGAAGGATTTTTTTATTAAAACTTGACAATGTAATGATCTTTAGCTAAAGCAGTAATGATTTTTGTATCTAGGATGCGCTATGCCACGATGTAAATCAACAAAACATGATATTCTGCCACGAAGGAATTTGGTGCCATGAAGGGCTTTACTACCGTAACAGACTTTAATGCCACAAGGGATTTGATGTCATAAAGGACTTTAAAAACAAATTTGACTCAGATAAAAGATTTTTTATTGAAACTTGATGAAATAATGATCATTAATTGAAATAGTGATGATTTCTATATCTGGGATGCGTTATGTCACAATGCAAATCAACAAAACACTAATTTTCTACCTCGAGGGACTTTGGTGCCATGAAGGACTTTACTACCATAAGGGACTTTGATGCCATGAGGGGTTTTGAAACAAATATGACTCATGATCAAACAATGATTTCTATGCCATAGGGAGGAATATGATATGATGATCTGAATGATGGATATTTTTAAAAAGCATGGTATGAGTAACTGAAAAATACAATTCATCATGTAATGATTGACTTTCAATTGAAATTTTTAATCGATTAATCAATTGAGAAAACAAAATGCATTCTTTTTTTTTAACAAATTGGGGTGTGATTGAAAATCTAAATACAGTAGAGATGATATGCGAAATGCCACATTCATACGATTCAAAATAATGGATACTCAAAAGTAGCTAGACCTGGGGATTCTTACTAGACTGGGACAAGAGACAAAGTAGCAACATCCTCCCTAGAATGGAGTGATCAACACATTTTAAATCTTAAAAACATAAACATTGGGTATGCAATGATTGTTGATTAAAGATTCACATCAAGAAACACATATCGGTTCACCTTCTTTGGTATTCAACTTTCAATAAAGAGATTTTTCTTTTTTCTCTCCTTTTTTTTAGCCAGTCCACTCAGGTTTGTCCAATGTTAGTTTCCAATTTCCCAAGGATCAAGGAGGACTTCTAATTAGGACAAAACGTGGCCTAGGATAATGGTTCTAAAACAAGGGATAAAAGGCTTAAGAAACTTAAACTATGATGGGTATCAGATGCTTGAATCCATATTTTGGGCTTTACTAAAGATTAGGCTCTCATTCTCATTTTTCTTCAATTAAATACTCTTGCAACCATAAATGAATTATAGGACGAAATGTAAATGGGTGAGGTTAAAATAAAAACAAGAACAGATGTCACTACGGAACAATATCTCACTGGTTTGGTCATCACATCTGCCCCTGTTTTTTCTTTCTTGCTCTTCTCTTCATTCTTGGTAGCAATTGGTTGCCCCAGTTCTTCTTTGATGCCTCATTTTCCTTTCTCTCTCTTTTTTCTTTGTTTTCACTTTTCTCTAAAATTTGTTCTTCTTTTTTTCTTTTTTTCTCTCAAAAAACACAATTAAACATATGACATCCACCTCATATGAGGGTTTATTTGAAGGAATGGTTCCTAAAAAGACTCAAAGGGATAACTAGCGAAATGAATAATAAGGAGGAGGGTTTGATGAAAAGGGATAAGGCAATCAGCCAAAAGAGGGCCTCCCATAATTTTTCCATCAAGTGCATAACCAATAAGGAAGAGAACTACAGGTCGAGCACAATTTGAATTCTGCTAACTCAGGGGTAGTTATGTCATTTGACCCCTTCAAGACTTGAATGTCTTGAGATTACTCGAATGACAATGATTCTTTTTTTTCCTTTTTCTTATTTTTTATTTCCCTTTTTCTCTTTTTTTTTCTATTCTCTTTCTCTCTCTCTATCTCATTTTTTAATTTTTTTCTAGCCTTTTGGAAAAAAGCATATTGGGAATTTGCTCAACTTAAGGGCAGTTTGGGTATTAGAAATATAATTTAGGGGTTGGACCATCCCAAAATTTTTGAATAAAAATAAGTGCTTAAAAAAATCCACTCCCAAGTTGCTTTTTTGTAAGTGCTTGTTTTTGAAATGAGCACTTATTGTTGACTTATTTGCCAAACAGGAATAAGTGCTTATTTTCCACTTATTTTATGGTCCCAACACTTCTTTTAAGTACTTGAAATAAGTGAAATCAAACAAGGCCTAACTACACTAACTTTACACTAACTTCTTTGTATATATTTCTTAATAGTTTTTTACTTTCATCGCATATTTATTATTCAACTATATTCACTTTTGACAATTAATTTGTCCTTGAGATTCTTGTAGCAGCTAACAGGTCCTTCCCTCTACTACCATTAGTGTCAGTCCTCTCTCTAGCTACTATTCAGGTATACACCATTGGTGCAACTTCCATTTACTTTTGTTGTTTATTTACTTTGTGTTGCCTATTTAATTTTTGCAATTAAATGTACTTTTAGCGTTTACATTTATTTGTTTAACCATGAACAATTAACTTGATAGTAGGCTGCAACATTTATTTGTTCCATTTATCTTCAATTGCTATCATCTTGTTAGTAGTTATTTATTATTGGTTACATCTATTAATTTTTAACCTCTGTAACTTCTATTATCATGTTGTTTGTTTGTCATCGTAGTTGTAGATCTCTTGTTTAGAAGTTGTGTCCAATAGAATTGTAAAGTGTTTGATCTTTTCATGGAATAAGCATAGACTAAATGATCTAAAACCCATAAGGGCACTTTTTTTTTTTGGATTTTGAGAGGGGGAAAAGTTGGTCAATGGGATGTTGGTTCCCATTGACCAAGATACCCATGTTCTTTTTTCAGATTTATGTGGGGTTTATTTTCCTTGTGTATCACTTCCACCTAGGGGTAACTTCTAACACTTGGGTGGGACAGAATTGCCCCTTTTAATAATGGATTTTTAGGCTAGAATGGTCATTTTCTTATTTTCCTTGAAAATAAAAGAACATGGATGGGGTAAGTGCATTTACCTAGGTAAGTAGCTTCTCAAAAAACGAATGCGGCCTAAGAGAATTCTCGTAGGATTTCAATAGGGATGCAAACGGATTGGATTGGATTTGAATCAGGGTATATCCGAATTTGATATGAATTCTAGATATAATCCAATCCAATCTGAAGATCCGATTGGATCTCATAAACATGGATTTGAATTTGAATCCGATGAGGTAGTCAGATCTTCGGGTCTGATCCGATTTGATTTGATTTAAAAAAAATAATAAATTATAAAAATAAAAATAAAACATAACACTTTAAATAAAGAAAACCATAAATACAAGTATCTTTTCAACTAATTTGATCATATATATACATGTCTTTTATAAAAAAGTAAATAATATAATAAATTTAGAAAAGTGCAATATAAATAATATATTTACAAATAAAAAACATATATATAAATAAATAAATAACATATATAAGATCGAATCTTCTCGGATCGGATAAGAGTGATCTAAATTTGATATGACTTATGATTAGATCCAAGTTTCAAAGTATCGTTACGTGTCAACTGATACGTATCATTCTGGGACCCTTCCGATACACCCCTATAGTGGGTATATCGGGGGTCTGACTGGTTCAGGGGATGGTGGGGTCCTAGACTGGCTCCCCTGAACCAATTTTGAAAAAAATAAATAAAAAAAAAAAGTAAAAAAACAAGTATCAAAACACCCAATACACCCCTACTGGTGTATCGGGCGTATCGATATTTTGAATTTTGATTAGATCCTACTATTCGATCCAATTCAATCCGAAGATTCAAAATGGGGCTATCTAAATCCAAGAATATAGGATCGGACTTCAGATCCAATCAGATCATCTAATCCATTTGCACCCCTAGATTTTAAACAAGATAACTCAAAAACCAACCACGCAATTAACAAAACATAGCAAGTATTAAAATGAATTTGTTGTTCAATCAACTTCAAGTTCCCAACGTGGGTCAGCATTAACATTTCAATGCAGGAGATCTGGTTGGTATAGGAATTGACCTTGATGCTTGACGGTTCAAATCAGGGATGGCAAAACTTGGGTCGGTTATGGGGGTGTGATCTGTTTTTTGGTTGTTGTAGTGTTGAACAAAGGGAGTGAAAGAGAGGAATAAAATGAAAGAGAGAATGTGTGAGATGAGGCTTTGGTTTGATGAATGGAAGAAGAAGAAGGCAAACAGAGAGGGAAGGTGGTGGTAAAAAGAAGAGGAGTAAGAGAGAAAAAGAAAGAAGGCATAAGGAAATGAAGGGTGAGAAAGGAAAAGAGCAATTACCACTATTAGTTTGAGCTGTAGCAGTGGGTGGAAAATAAAGGAGGGCAGAACTGATGGGGGAGAAGGAGAAGGAGAAGGAGAAGAAAGATAAGAAGAGAGAGAGAGATGAAAAAGGGAAAGACAGAGAGGAGAAAGAGGTGGTCAGTAATGCCCTATTCATTGCTACTACGGAAGGAAATGAACAATACTACTTCAATTGATTATCCCAAATGAAAAGCATGGTTTGAAATTATATTAGGTCTAATGGAATTTTAGTAATTTTTTAGTCTTTAACAATATTTTTGTCATGTTTGTAGGAAAGGAGGCAAAATAAGATTCAATTTGGAGGGTGGGGATTGTAGTGTGATTAAGAAATGATGGAAATGGAGTCTGAAGGTGCAATAAGGTTTCAATGATTTGGACCAATAGACTTATCCGAAATAAAATCCTTTTAGTTGAGGGAACAAACATGGGTATTTTTTAGGGAAAATTCATAGAGTGAGGGTTTTGAGTAATCTGGATCAATTAGTGGGCTCTGATCATTCCAAAGGTGTTGATATCAATTGGATCTAGAGTACGGGTGTTCTATCAAATGAGAAAACTCATAATGAAATCCACATAGGAATTTTAAGTTGAAACTTCATTGGGTAGGTTTCTGAGGGTCCTTAGTGGATTGACAAGGTTTGATTGGTTCAAAGATGCTGGCATCAAAGGAATTCGGGGTACAGGTGTTCTGACTAACCAAATAATTAGATCTAAATTGATGGACAGTGTAAACGGGGTTCGATCAAGTCTGATAAGATGTTTAGGGTATGAATTGGGGTCCAAAAATGGATAGAGCAAAAATCGGATAAAAGCAAGATCGATGCACATCACACATGTCCCAATTTTTTTAGGGGATATGCAATTAGTTGGAAAACTTCAAACAAATATTATTCAGCAACTGTGTTCTCCCTCACCCCATCATGTCTCCAACCAATACTTCCAAACCAGATTGCCTTGGAGAAACTGCACCACCAAAATAAATGCTCAATTGTTTCTTCTTCTTCCCCACAAAAAGCACACCTCCTGTCAACATATTGTCCCCACCATCTGCTTTTGGTAAAAGTTAACTCCTGCACTAGCTTGCCAAACTTCAAGTTATAAATTGATTTAACAGTTACCTTTCCATCCCTCTCATATGTCTGGATCCATTCATCTTCCTGTGAAGTATAGCTTGGTAATCCGATTCTTGTAATAGCTTGCCAAACTTCAAGTGGAAACATAGAAGAAATAAGTTTCATGTTCCATTGCTCACTTTGTGTAATAAGATCAGCAACATGAGAAACCCCATCATGAATCTCCTCTGTTGGCCTCTGCAACATAAAACCTTCCAACCAAGTCTGGCAACCAAGGAGTCACCCCATATTTTGATAGTAAGCCCATTCCCAACCCTTCTACAGCAACCATTTTGCTCACATGTAGAAGTGGAAGCCCAAGCTGCTCTTGCTGTTGTTCTTAATTCATTCACCTTAACTCAGTGGGATGTCCCTTAAAACAGATGAACATAGAAAATCTGATAGAAGTGATCAAGTATGAGTTCGAGAGAGAGAGAGAGATAGAGCTTTTTTAGTTTGCACATGGGCAATCATATTACAATGTCGAGAAAGAGGGAATGAGTCGAAATAAAGCCCTGTAATCAGCAATATATTGAGCATCACTTTCAATTGTGACCGGCAAAAGATGCAGCTTTTCAGCAAAAAATAAAAATAAAATCTTCAAGAAAAGCTTTAGCTTCAACTTCAAGAACAGAGCAAAGAGGAATAATGACAAAGGTGAGCTCCCCATTCTTCTCATGTCCAATTAATCCAATAGCTGTTGAATTTTTACTCTCCCCAGTGTTGGTTGCCCTTCCAACCTTCCAAATCGGGAGAGTAGGTAAATTGAATACAAGTTGCAATGCAAGATCATATGTAGATATAATCATATAAATATATATTTAATAATTTTTGATAAAATTAAATGAGGGTGGGTAGTTTGATGACCAAATATTACACCCCCTCCCCCTTGAGCCCTTAACCCCAACCCAGTGCCAGTGCGATTTGATACATGTATGATTGAAGGTTTCTTCTACAAATAAGTCAGATTAAGCTTTGTAGTGCTTGCTTGTCGTATTTTTTTGGGAAGATCTTCTGATAGTTCTAAGATAAATTGAGCTTTTGAATGAAGATCTAAACAACTCGAAGTACATTTGGCAGATGCATGTCTTTTCATACATCTTTCCATGTCCTTCCATGGGAGAATAAAATGTGAAAGACGGAAAAAATTCATTTAGAACTTCCTCGAAATCAGCCTAAAGTTATTTTCAATTCAAATTTGGATAAATATACACCATTTGCAGTTCTGAATTATTTCCAAAACCAACACACCAATCCGTGTAAAATTACCAATGGTACTCTCTAATCCTTCTTATCCCGGGTGTAATATTACGAGTCTGGATCTAATCCCAACAGCTACTGCACTTGTACATTACAACATCTCTCTATGAAAGACAAGAGAGATGTTCTCAAGCTCCGTTTGGCATATTTTTTTGTGTGGATTTTCAGTTTTTTATAAGTTTGGCAGTTTATGTTTTTATTTTATTTTTTTCGTTTGGTCGAGAAAAGATATATACTTTGTTTGGTGCATCTTTTCATACAAATTGTTAATTGTTGTTATTAGCCCGGCAGCCTATGTTTTGGTTTTTTTTCCGTTTGATTTATTTATTGGAAGCTTTAAATAGAGCTCTTTAACTTTTTCCATGGTGTCTTTGCACAGAAAAACACACATTAACTAATAGTTTTCAAATTGATAAGATTTTAATGCAAGAGGTCACATCGTCTTTGATTGCTAGATCTATCAAAAAAATCTTTCAATAAAAGACTTACCAAATGATACTTTTATTTGTTCAAAGATGCAATCCCAAAAATACAAAACCCCCCTTTCAGGAAGTTCCAAATAGAACGCTTACACTTATTTCATCTTGTCTTCATACGGATACCAATATCTTTATATAAAAGGGGTTTTTAAAGTTCAATCAACCCTTAGAAATCTAGAACTCCACTCTAAGGGTGGAATCCTAACCGTGGATTGATCCGAATTCACTGCGTGACTGTTAGAACCTTGGGACTAGATCCGAATTCTTAAATAGTATCCCTTCTCATTCTCAAGAACATGGTTTTTAAAGCCAGATCCAACTGGATGGTTGGATCGAAAAACCTAACTGGTTCTATTTTTCCTAAAAAGCGGATTTCTCCCAAAATTGTTGATTTTGATTAATAAATTGCTGAACCGGATGATTAATTATTCGAACCATTTGAATGGTTTTGATCTTTTTTATTTTTTGTTAGAACGGGCCAAAGGTTCAGTTCGAACAATAAAAACCATGCTCAAGAAAGACCAAACTGGCCAATGTACGGCTGTCAGATCTTCCGAACTCTTAAACGGCAACCAAGTGCGTAAACCAACCTTGCATGGCTCAGGTCCACTCTGAGAGCAGAAAGACCAAGATGGCTAGACCGGCCTCACCAGAAGAATATTGGCCTCCAAGGAACTATTGGATGTGGCTACATACTTGTTGGACCCACATGACAGTCTATGGCAGCTTGGCCCCACAAATATGATCAGATTATGTGACTGTGCATCCAACACCGCCACACGGCACCCCTCCCTCTCCCACGATCAGTTCGCATGCATGCATCAACTATCAAGCACAGAGGTGGGGGCCTAGTTATCTGGCCACTACGAACCAGCCAGGTAAAATTCATGTGAAGTTCAGCATTTCTATGGTGAGTGGTCACACTCACACACCATTTGAGCTCCCAAAGCTAAACCTAAAAAGTAAAAAGTGCACGCAGAAACAATGTACCCCTCGTTCCTCCACGAGACAAGCGCTTCTAACGGTCACCTAGCAGGATTTAATTAGAAAGCCACCAGCCTCAAATGCATAAAATGCAAAGAACACCAACGGTCACTTTCCAAATTTCAACACTACTTTATTATCTGCATACCCATTTAATAATCAAATAAATTACAAAAATTAATTTAAAAATAACAGGGGCAGAAGAAATAGCAACACAACACCTCCACCTGGGAAGTACCTCAGACCACCGGAGAATCTACAGTATCTGGTCCGACATTGACGGGAGTCGCCGGAAAAAGTTGACGGGAACTGACGGCATGTCACCCCGGAACCTCGGGTGGCGCAAGTAGTAGAAGCCGAACCCCAACAGAAATACCTTGAAGGGAACAATGTAGAAAATCAAGGAGGCCAACAGACAGAAGACAACAAATATCCCAGTTCCACGTGGGTCCCTCCAATTGAGCAGTGCCTCCACACGCTCACCCTGAGAAGCCACGTCACCAAGCAATGTCTGAGCCCTACCTGCCAGAGCACGTAGCCGATCGTACCTCGTGCGGAGCTGATCTGCAGATCTTGTCGTCGGGAACCCATCAAACTCCTCATCTATCTCATCAATCCCCACGGCGTCAACGTAGGACAGCCTTAGATCCATGTTGGCTGGGGCCCTTGGGCGAAACCTAAACCGGAACGCCACGATGAAGAAGGCATACATGAAAACTGTTGGGAGTATCAGGTGTGGATACAACACAATTGCCGTGAGTAGAATGTGTACTAGCACTGTGGTAGATGGCTGCACCCACATTCGGATCCCGTCAAGCCATCGTGCGAAGGCGGCGGCTCGGGATAAACACCCAACGACTCGGAACCAATTGGCCTTGCTTCGTCTCATACTCCACATGTGCGTGTCCGAATCTAACATGTACTGAACCACTTCTTGACCCATAGGTGGCTCAGACCGAGCGAGCCGCCCTGTGACTAGTTTCATTGCGGTGTGCCGTAGGATGTCTTGCTGGGAGGGCCCCAATGGTTTCACGTAATGCATTCGCGGGAGCATCGGACTGGTGTACGCCTGAAGGAGGTTCATCCATGACGAGCACGAGAATCGGACGGCAAGTTCGATCTCCCCCATCTTCTTGGCCCCACCCGGCTGCAACACTGTGAGTGAAAACGAATTCATGTACACACGATTGGCATCAAGTGTCGACAACCGTATGCGGAGCTTCCCTATTCGTGTGTCTCTTCCTGGCTTCCCTGTTTCATCTTTCTTGTACCGTCCATTATCAAATACCCCGATAGTCAGGACCGTACACGGATCATATACATCCCACGTGTACTGCTCATGCCAACGTGGGTTAAACCGGTCCAGGATTGTACGTGTACGAACCCACTTGGGCCCATATTTGGCCACCACATAAGCATCAGTTGTCCCACGTGTCCCATCTTTGGTCTTTGCAGGTAGCAAATTGGTGGCCCCGCGAATACCAACCTCGAGCAACCCCATCGGTGGCTTTGACAGCTGTTTGGCCGCCGCTCGGACATCACTTGTCACGTGCGCAGCTTCATCAAGCACGTGATAACCTCCCTCCAGACAGACACGCACGTGTATCCGCCCGGCATAGGGACGGTTCTCATCACCCACCAGATTAAACCATCTTGACCGTGGCTCCGCCCGATCATCTGTCCTTCTATCGATGCTCGATACCTGTACCTTGGCCTGTCCCACAGACTGTCCGCTGGATACATCTTCCACCCCAATAACCAAAAACGGTTCAAACGGCTCGGCCGCAACGAAAACCAGATCCTCATTCCAAGTGGGGTTAGCCGAGCTGGACTGGCTAATCGCGCATCTCCCCGTTTTGAAAACCTGCGCGCCGAGCTGAGCTTTAACGTAAAGTTCCTGCGCCCGAGCCTTAGCTTCGGGAACGGCAGCAAGTTGCAAGTCTTGGGTTTGGATGACCGTTAGTCTCAAGTACCACAGCTTCGGAGAAAGGTAGACCTTGGCTCGGGTCTCTGGTATCAACCCGCCGGAATCCGATTGCCATGCCTCCTGAAAAGCCTCGTCCGCCTGAGTTCCAATCCAGACGGCCAGCATGACGTCAGTTCCTGTCGAGTTCTCCGGCGAGCCTTCGAGGGTATACCACTGAGGAGCGAGAGGGCTGTCAGGTGGAACACGCTTGGGTACTTCTTGCAAATCGAACGACACCGTACCCAGAGACGTTTCTGTGGTCTTATTCGTCTCTGAGTCCTTCTTCTCAGCCCAAACCGACACCTCCAACGCAGTAGAGTTCAGGCTCTCTTTATCGAAGGCGAAGACTTGATCCCAGTCCTTATCAGCGACGCTCTTGGTTCGTATACTGTGCGTGCCGATGACGAGCTTGCCGTATAAAGAGGAACCAGAATCGGCATTTGTACGTTTTGCTTTGAGCACGCGCACGTAGAGAAAGGGCATGTTGTCCACGAGATCGTAAGCGCTACGGCTCCGATCGCCGCTGATTGACCGGATCTCTAGGTCCTTTACGCCGGAATCAAGTCTTTTTGTCGCCGGTTTGTCCTTTTGTTGTTTTGTCTTGTCGACTTCAGCTATTGGAGGGCTCTCTACCGCTTCCGGTGGAGCCCCTGGTTTCGGAGCCTCCTCTGGTTTCGGGTTCTCCGTAGGTTTAGCATCTTCTTTAGCCGCAGTTGGCTTTTCCTTTTCTTCCTCTTCCTCTTTTTTCTCTTCCCCTTTCTTCTCTTCTGCTTTCTCGTCTTTCTTCTCTTCTTTCTTTTCTTCTTCTTTCTTCTCTGTTGGTTTTTCCTCTGTAGACTCAGCGGCAGCCGGAGTTTCAGGTTTCTGCTCCGCCGCGGCCGGAGCCGGAGGATTTTCATCGACGTAGAAGACCTTCAAGCCGATCTCGCCTTTGATCTGTGAGAACACGCTCCTTTTCTCCAACGGATAGTAAACCAGGGTTTCGGACCCCGATTTCGAAAAACTGCTTCCAGAGATCTTAACTTTTCCAAGAAAATTGTTCCTTTTACCCGTCTTCTTGTCGTTGTAGATATTGAGTTCTAGAATTTCAGAGGCCATGGCGTCCGGATCGTGAACCAGAAACTCAAGCTTCTCGTCCCACTGCGGATTCAGATCTCTGAACTTTGTTTTCGTTCGTCGCCGTTGGCCATCGAAGTCGACAATAACATAAGCGCTCGACGTTCCTTGTCCGTCCTTCGGCATTAGATTCCTTGCATTGCAGACTTCCACATTGAGCTTCCGACTGCAATTCTCCGCCATTTTCACCTCCTGATCTTGAAATTCCGGCAACTAAGTTGAGTTTTTCGATAACTGGTCGAATTGTAAGGAAGTTGCGAAACCCTGTTGGAAGGTTTAACAATGGAGTAGCTTCAGAGATTCGTAGGCAACTTCAAGCTTTCAACGATGTAAGACAGTGAGTAGACTGAGGAACCAATCTTTTAAAGGGGAGGAGCCTGGTGCCACATCACTAAGAACACGTAAGAAGGAATCGACACGTGGCGAGGCCTCGGAGGCTGAAATTGAATCGTAGTGAGAAATATCTACTACACCAGTGCCATAGCTTTAGGCTAAAACCATGAATCACGACCCTTATCTATTGCTGTGGCCCCACCTTACAATTGGATGAAGTGACGTTAGGTGAGCCACGCAATACATCGAAGAACGTGATTTCACGGTTTTAGTCGAGGGCCGCACCGTCGTGCGTAGCGGTTCATCTCGAAGCGTAAGTAAGTCTCGTGCCTACGCCGAGCTCGCCGACAGCGCTGACCAGCGTGCCTGGTGCTGGATTGGATATTTTGATGCGGATTTTTATTATTTTTGTTTTTTTAGTTTTTTTTATAATATTTTTAGGTTTTGAGGACAGAATGGGGTACGGATATCAATTTATTTACAGAAATACCATTGTAAATGTACGTTGTTAATGATAAGTTAAGAAATAACCGTTTTGTCTGGTCAGGCCTCAGGGCTGAGAATAAACTGACATTAATCGTGAAGCATCATATCTTTCTCGCCCAAATGAGGAGAGCCAGGCATAAAGACGGGTATATTCTTGTCATAATTTAATTGTTATATGTCTAATTTAGTCATTTGATCAATTGTTATATGTCTAATTTAATTGTTATATGTCTAAATAATATGCATGTAATGTAATTTGAACCTTCATCACTTGTATAAAGTAAGATAAGTTTTAGTATTCTTGTATAATGTAGGTTATTTAGGTAAAGAGAAAGATGAGATAGAGGGAGCGTTATATTTAGTGCAGGTAAGTTTTTAACCATCTTCTCGAAGAAGGTATCAGTTACCCGGGTAAGTAATACTCTCTAAACCCGTCACTCTATCGTGGAATCCAATATAACAGCTAAAATGCATGGATCATGGTTAATTACCTGGTTGACTAATTTATCCCCGCTAAATCCCGACAATCAAATGGGGCCTTAGCCATTTGTTCAAGTTTACCTATTGGTTTGACTATAATGCCAGGAATACATGATACTAGAGCTTAACTAATAAGATGGGTTTTCATCAAATTCATGGGGGTTGTAATTGCTCAAAGCCTTTGGTAAACAGATGAATGTAGTAACAATAGTCATACTATATTATTATACTATATTGGACTGAATGATCTGACCGTTTGAACCAAGACTAAGAAATGAAGAAAAAAATGAAATACTTGGTCAAAATTAAACTGCCCAAAGTACATGAACTATAATTGTTATAATCTCTAATATGGTTTGTTTCTACCTTATTTTAAAGTAATAGCTTTGAAAGATAATCTAGAATTGTTACACATTATTTCTAATTATTTGCTTTCCATGTTTAATTAAGTGGATGATCAATTGCATGGTTGATTTAGGTGATATTTGGTATCATCGCCATTTTTACTTAAACATCGTTTAGGCATATTTACTTAGGCCCCGTTTGTTTTTCAGTAAGTTATTTATCTAGCTAAATGCACTTACCTGGGTAAGTGGTTCCCAAGAAACATTTACCCATGTTTGTTTATTTCCCAGATAAATAATACAATGACAATTTTAACTATAAAATATCCATTATTAAAGGCACAATTTTGTCTCATCCAAGTGTTGAAAACTTTTCCCCCTAAGTGGGAAAATTACTTACCCACCTAAGAGATGGGTATCACTTGTAAGTGATAATACCCAGGAAAATAAATTTTCCTTGATCCCCACATAAATCTAAAAAATGAATATGGGTTTCTCAGTTAGTGGGAACCAAAATCCCATTGACCAACTTTCCCCCATCTCAAAATCCAAAAAATGAAATGCCCCCTTAAAGTTAAAACAATCAAAATGTTTCCACTAGCTTTGAAGGAATAGTCCAATGACTTAGCCCTTAGTTAGCATCCTACATGTCACTATAGAGATATATTTCGATGCATCACATAATAGTAAAGATGAATATAAAACATAGAATACCACACCTACATGTTACTCTATGGGGGGCATTCTTTTTCTAGATTTTGAGAGGGGAAAAGTTGGTCAATGGGATTTTGATTCCCGTTGACTAAAAGTCCCATTCTTTTTTTTTTTTTTTTTCAGATTTACGTGGGGAACAAGGAAAGTTTATTTTCCTGGGTATCACTCCCATCACCTAGGTGGATAAATAAATTTCCCACCTTAGAGTAAAGTTGTCAACACTTGAATGGGACAAAAATGCCCCTTGTAATAATGGATTTTTATGGTCAAAATGGTTATTGTTTTGTTTCCATGGGAAATAAAAGAATATGGATAAATGCACTTAACCATATAAATCTTTCATGAAAAACACTTACTTGGACAAATGCATTTACCCGAATAAATAACTTACCAAAAAGCGAAATGGCCTATGTATAATAGTGAGTAAATTATGAGATATAAAACTTCTTTTTCTTTTAAACTGGCTATTGAATGATAATCAATATAATAGATTAATAGGATGGTGCAAGGTTAAAAGTATTGATTGGGAGTACTGTATCATATCTTGGTCCATCAATACGCTAAATAACAACTATTTCAGGGTTCGATCACTTTCAGCCTTTGAGGGGGTAGGTATGCCTAAGACCGACCCCTATAAATAAAATGACAGAAAAAAACTAAAAGCAAAATGTTGTGTGCCTTTGAAACATTCAATAAAAGGTTCATGCGTTGTGTGTGTATAATTAATTTTCATAAAAACATAAAAGTTATTTTGGTTCGAAGCGTAACAAATCATACATTTCCAAAGGTAACATGGTAAATACGTAAATACGTAATACGTATTAGTTAAGATAAACCCAAACCACTCCACTTTTTAAAGGATCTGAAAAGTGGAAAAGCAAATAGAACGTTATCAAATGCCACGTAAGTTTCACAAAAATTTTGAAACCATAAAGTTTCGTCAGTTTTTTTTTATCCATCCAATAACTTGGCTTGAATATAAACACTTCATTTAAACCACCGTGGAATATTAAGGGTCCGTTTGGTTTGCAGCAATAGGGGTTTTGAATAAGAATAGGAATGGGCTATTCCCGGTTCCAACTGTTTGGTTGAGTGGAATTAGAATTCTATTTCCATTTTTGCTGGAATGCCATTCCCCCATTTGAGGGAATGGCCATTCCCTGCCCCTCCTTTGGGAATGGAATCCCATTCCTGATGATTTTAATTCCCATTCCTGTTTAAACCAAACAGACTATGGGAATGGACCATTCCGATTCTAATTTTGGAGGATTCCGATTCCGACTACAAACCAAACGAACCCTAAGACTGTGTTTGGTCGCAATGCAAATAAATTTGCATTGATGTAAAACCGTGGCAATGCAAATGATTCGAGTATAAATTCTGACCTATTTATGTTTCAAATTTTAACTTATTATGTTTGATTGCATTAAAAGTGAAGTAAATTAAGACATGAAATAAAATAAAGTAAAATCTAAAACAAAAGTAAACACTAATTTGTTTTTTTTTACATTTACATTCACATACATTCGTACTAATGTAAATAAAATTGCAATGATAAGTTCCATTCTATTTTCTAATTATTATTTTTAGAAAAAAATTCCTGATTAGTATCTTGTATTTTGGGCTTAGTGTCACTTTGATCCCAAATTTTAAAATGTGACAATTCAATACTTGAACTTTCAAAACGTTCCAATCCAATATTTGTCGTTAACCAGCTGTTAATTAAGTGGCATTTGAAAAGAGACAAATGTCCCTCCAGTGTCATTTGATGACCCTAACTTTCTTGAATAGAAAAGACAAGGATTTAAGACTTTTTTTGTAAATGCTTGAATGATTGATAAAGAGAATTAAATAAAATTCAAAGGACATTTATGTCTTTTCAAATACCACTTAACAGCTGGTTAATGAATTAATTAACAATAGGTATTATTACATTTAGACATTTTGAAAGTTGAAGTATTGAATTACCACATTTTAAAATTTAAGAAGAAAGTAATATTAGGCCCAAATTACGAGATAATAATAACTTACAATTACGAAAAATGAGCGCTCTATGAGTGTGTCGAGCAGATCCAGACTCCCTTTTGCGAGGGTAGTTAATGTAATTATAGTGATAATTCGAGGGCAATTGGCTTCAATCATCTGATATGGGGAAGAGATTCAACAAGGTAATGACAGGTAAAAAATATATTCTGCATTTGGCTTCTTTCGTTGAAGGACAGGCCACCACTTGTTTCTCTGAACTTATGAACGTTGGATTGTTCTTGTTCTCTATAAAAAGGAAAAAAAATCTTAAAAGCTGATACGGTAAAAAGCAAATAAGAGACAGAGCAATTAAAATAATAGAAAAGAAAAAGAATAAACATAAGGCTACCTAACCACCTTGATCAATTATCGCTATCAATCTAATTGCAGCAACAGGGCAGAGTCAACAGCTGCCAGAACTGAGGCTGCATTAAGGGCCATTATGTATAGTCTTCAAGCTGCAAAGGACGATGAATATATAGTCTCTGCAGTGAACATGTACTAATGGTGGATCAGAGTTTTATGTTTTTTTTTTTTTTTTTTTTATTTGCATCAAGTCTTCATCTATAATTTGTTGTGAGCGTCTGATTTATTTGGGCTGGTTTGAAATCACCACCCATCAAATGGAGGTGATGGGACCTCATGAAATTACATTAAAAATTCTTTTTTCGTTTAATAATGATTCTAAGATCAAAGGAAATGGTCCAATCAGTTTTGGTAAGACTTGAATGGGAGAAAAAATGGATTAGATACCTCTTTCCTAGGTCCAATAGGTGGGGGTCTACATGGAATTCGAAACAAGTATAAGCCTAAAATGTAAATGTTCAATCAAAACATACAGTATCAAAGAAAGAAAAATGTAAGAACAAATCAACATAAAGGAAAATCCTCCCTATTTTTATTTCATTTTTTTTGTATTTTATTATTTTATTATTTTATTATTTTGTATTTCTATTTAATTTTATTAACTATTTATTTTTTTGTTTTTTCCTTATGGAACCCTATTTGTATATTTAATTTATGGAATTACTCTTTCATTTTTTATTTTCTAATTCTTTAATCTTTTATATTTATATTTTATATTTTTCTCTTTTTTTGGATTTTTTAGATTTTCATATTTTTTACATCATTTTTTATCAATGTTTCTCTTTTAAGAGTTTATTTCTCTTTGCCAACTAAGTATGTCAAAGCCTATTGAACTAGTCTCCCTATTTCATCCCATTTCCCATCTTTTTAGTATTTCATTTATTTTTATTTTTTAATTTTTATTGTTATATATATTTTTTGGGGTTAATTTGTCCTCTCAACCAATCATTCCTCTCACCTTAGTTCTGCTACCACTTCCCTCATTGTCATCATTCTCTATTTTTCATTTTTCCTTCTTTCTTTTTTAATGTTTTTCATTTTCTTTTTATTTTATTTTATTTCCTTTTTAATTATGAGAGTCGACTTCTCATTAACCCAGAAAATATCACAATGACAATGTCCAACTCTACATTGGAAGGGTTAGAATTTAGATTAGACATGGTCGAACCGGACCTAGTGGCTGGCCAAATTTTTAAAAGGTTTCTATCCTAACCCGGGAACTAGTTTCCCTGTGATTTTGAAATCTTAAATTTTGGAATCAATCTTGCATTGAATCGGATTAGATTTGAAACCCAAATTAAAATTGATGATACTTGATACGGTGACCACACTGTGCAACCCCAAGAGTTGTAATTCATGCTTAATATTAGACTAAAAAATGGCCTCCAATTGAAAATGGCGCAATTGTGTGTGCGAAGCCAATTTAACAACACCATTTCAACAAAATCAATTCTTAACTTGCTTGGATCGATGTGGTTATGTGAACCTGGTATCCTATTTTTCTTTTTTGAAAACTAAAGTAGAGAACATATGAGAATCAACCCCTAATATAGCTAGTTCAAACTAGGGTTTGTGGGAAGCAAGGGAGAAGAGAATAGAGCAAGAGGATGGAGAGAATAGAGTGAATTACTCCTCCCCTCTTAGTTTCTTATATAAAGCACTCTCCTAATACTATTAGGAGTTGATTCAAATCAGATTTAGATTGGGACTTTATCTTTAATTATATAAGCATCATATTTTTAAGAGAATGGGTGCTCCATACCCAAATCCATACCCACCCATTTTCGATGCAAATCACATGGCAACTTAAATTGTCATGTGACCACTTAACTAATCACATTAGTAAAAGGTCTTAGGTCCATTTTCTTTAATGGTTGGTGTTGCGTGACCATTTTCGGTTTGAATATTATATGGTGTGGGACTCACAAAGGTCTCACACAAGTCCATAAGGGTTTGACCTCACCTCTATAAGAGGTTAGACTGAATTCACTATTCATGAGTAGTGAATTCCTAACCCAACTAGTTTGGGGTCAGTTTGGGCTTAACATTTATACATAAATGATCATTGGATTTAGTTACCCTATGAAGACTCAAAGGCAATGGACTTATGTAAGATGAAACTCATTAGGTAATCATCCCTGTAATAGTCTCTTATATCCAACCTCTCAGCTCATAATCATCAAAACACTATTTACAGGGAATGACCTCTTCCCCGATTGCAAAATGCAGTATCACACTCTTTGCTCAATGGATCCCATGATCAAAATCTTTTGCAAATATTTTTTTTTTCATAAAATAGTAATATAACATATAAATACATTTCACAAACCAAAATCCAAATGCAGTTGAAATCCACTACCAACAATTTAGGGTTCTATTAGAGAGAGTGCAAATCATGATATTCACTTTGTTTGACAAAGGGGCCGATCCTATCACTATGATCTCCCACTAAGGCAATTTCCTAAATTGCCCCAACATACCTAGATATTTGACTCCTAATGGATCTAACTAGTTAGTATATCAAAGATAGTTTAGTCCAAAACCTGGTATAGTACCATAATGAAGTATGGGGTTAAGTGTAACATTATAGTTTTGTCCATGTATCTCCAAGGTCCAATGCATAACTAGAAATTTGTTCAGGTTTAGTGTTTCTTCCAAACACCCACTAGCAATGGTTGGGTCTAACCAAGTAGTTGAGAGAAGCTACTTCACCAATTCAGTAGCACACTAGTGTCAGCCTTGTTAGCATAAATTTTCCAATTCTATCCATTGGTTGAGAACATTCTAAACTAACACAAGTTTCATAATTGTCTAGTTTAAGGAGTAATTCACAAAAACACTGATTTAAATATAAAACAAAAAAGCACTTCATTCATTTATTGATAAATGTTTATATACATCAAATTGATTGAAGCTAAGGGTATACACTATCTAACAACTTTCGCTTGCACTTAGGTCCAATCAGGTATTAACCTCAATCGTATGCTATCCACGTACCCTTGAAACAATTTCTGTGTCAATGGCTTAGTTAACGAGTCTGCCACATTCTCAAACTAACTACATAGGATCTCAACATAAAGATGTATATACATGTAGACTTTCTATCGTTTAGGTTAGATTGGTAGTCAACACCTGTATAACCGACTATTTGTAGTGAACTACCATAAAAAATAAGACAATAATCTTTAGTTCTTCGTAGGTATTTTAGTATGTCCTTCACAATTGTCTAATGCTCTTATCTTGGGTTGAATTGATATCAACTTACAACACTAATATCTTTATCAATGTTAGGTTGAGTGCACAACATAACATACATGATACTCCATATGGTAGCGGCATAGGGATCATTTTTCATGTCTTCTATCTCCTCAGGGGTCTTAAGTGACATTCTTTTGGAGAGAGTGACTCATTGTACAAAAAGGGTGAATCCCTTCTTAGAATCCTACATGTTGAACATCTTGTCTATCTTGTCAATGTAAGTAGATTGGAAAAATCCAACTAACCACTTTGATTTATTTCTATAAAGTCGAAGTTCCAAGATGTAAAAAGCTTTTCCAAGATCTTTCATGGAGAATTGTTGTGAAAGTCATACTTTTACAGTTGTTAACATTCTTGTATCATTCCCAATGAGTAAAATGTGATCTACATATAGAACTAAGAATTCAACCTTGTCTCATACTATGTTTCAATAAAGACAGGGTTCATCCAGATTTTGCTCAAAATTAAACTATTTGACTACTAAGTCAAATCAGATGTTCCAACTTTTAGAAACTTGCTTTAATTTGTATTTGGATCTATTGAGCTCACACACCATGTGTTCTTGACCCTTGGAAACAAAGCCTTCTAATTGTTGCATATATATATATATTAATATCTCAATTTAGTAATGCAATTTTGACATCTATTTACTAGATTTCATAATTGTAGTGTGTAGTTATAGTCAATAGTATCTTAATGGATTTAAGCATGGCCACGGGTGGGAAGGTTTCTTCATAATCGATTTCTTCTTTCTGATCGTAATCATTCACCACAAGTCAAGTTTTATAGGTCTCAACCTTTCCTTCAAGGCCCTTCTTCTTCTTGTAGATCCATTTGCAACCGATTGTTTTTACCCTAAGGAGCAAGTTTACAAAATTCTAAACTTTATTAGTATTCTTCGAGTCCATCTTGGATTTCATGGCATCTATCAAATTTAAAGAATTTATGTTTGACATAGCTTCCGTATAAGTCAAGGGATCTTCCTCACTATCCATGGCTTTCATTAAATAACTTTGTTGATTATAGCCAAAGCAAATAGAATGATAGGGATCTTCCCCACTATCCAAGGGGCTCACTATCGCCGAACCTTCCTCATCAAGAATAACTTCCTAATGATGATTGCTTATGATGTAGTCAACTTCTAAGAAGTGGGTATTTATACTAACAAATACCTTTTATTTTCTTGGGTAATTTACAAATAGGAAACTACTGGTTTTGAATTCTAGTTTGTTTGCACTTGTTTGACACTTGGTTTTTTGCCAATGCTCATATGAAATCTTAATTGGTCAAAACCCAGTTTAGTACATAGGTTACAGTCATTAATTATGTGCCCCTAAAAGGATATGGGTAACTCTGAATGGACGAGTAGTGATCAGACCATATCTAACAGAGTTATTCTCATCTATACAATGCTCTCCTGTCTTTGTCGTGCTTATTCACATGATGTGGTGCCGATGTAGCCGAAGTGATAAGGCGGCTGCGAAGGTGACACATGGCACCCAAGGCCAGTTAAACCATAACCCAAATAGAGACATTATTCATGTCTCTAAAAATGTAAGGAATCATATAAGTGCATGGAACCAACTATTTCAACAGCATAACCCCATCACTTTCTGTGAAGGGTCATTAATCTACCCATGTCTCATGAACTTCTCTTTTGGCCTCCATTAGACAAGGTTCATAGTCATTTTAGATTAAACATTTCTAATCAATAAGTATTGACCCATCATATCAAGATCCTCAAGGTACTATTAGAGAGTCTTCCATTTCAGGATAGCTCCCTCTTACTAGTCTATGATGCCCTATCATCTAATGAAGCAATTCAACCAACTGTCTCAGCGAACAAATAGCCCAACTTTATGGTGCATCCTTGTGCACCAATTCAACCCATTTCCATGCTAATGACGGAAGGCCTTTAGAGATATCATCATATGATATTCCCTATCATTTAGCACTTATATCTTTAATGAAGGAACACTTATATCAATTCCTAGATTGGTTTTGGTCTATCTTACCATAATGGCTCCTACTAACTTTTATAAAGTCATATATAAATGGGCCCAAATGGGTTAGGGTTCCCACGGGGTTCCCCTCTTTGGAAAGAAAACAAGAGAATGGCTCCTTAAATGAGAGATCATTCAATGATCTATGGACATCATGACAATGATGTGCATTCAGCCATGATGGGCATAGAACCACATAAAGTCTTCAAACGGGCGAAGCACTTATTGCCCATGTACAAATCACATTCACATAACACATCACAAATAATTGATAAAAAAATCAACTTAGAGCTCGTAATACCCTATACATGTAGATTAACATATTATCATATCATTATTGGACCCATTTATCTAATAAAAGTTGCCTTGATATATGAGCCCAACTGTAAGAGGCAGTTCAGCCCATATAGTAGTTCATGCGGAAATGAGCTTTTCTTACTTTAATCTAAACCAAACTAGGTTTTACAAGTGTGGGTCGAAATGGTCCATGTAATGGCCCATCAAACCCCTGGCCTAGGTCTAAGAACGATTTCTTATTTAGTGATCTAAGATCTTGTTAACAATTCCCAAAGAACCCTAGGTGCGGCCCATGTATGGTGAACCAAAACTAAATCAAATCAGCCTAGGGTTTGGTGTCTAAGATATGCATCAATTCAAAAGCTATGAGCTAAAAATTCTCAAACAAGATTCATAATCAAAACAACAAAAGTAATCAACAAGACGATAATACAATAAAATAACTTGGGCTAATAGTATAATGGTCCAAATCTGATCCAAACAATCTACAAGAATCCATCAATCTGCTATCTCCATATCGAACTTGTACATCAGGATAAATCCTAATACATTGTCTAAAATTAAAAATAATTACAAATCGAATATGAATATAAAATCACACGGCACACATTAAACTTGCTACAATATTGAATTTAATCTCCATCACACTTTCAACCCAAGAATTCAAGAATCCACCATAGAATTATTCTAAATAATAATTATATTTTTTCTCACTATTCCCCAAGCTGAGAACCAAATTCTCAATTCATATGTTAACTACGTTAAATTGGCTAAACTAGTTCATGTCGATTTGACATTTGTTTCAGTCCAAGAACTTGACCTAGTGCTTTGATACCACTATTGCAAGGGTTAGAAATCATATTATACATGGTCAAACCAAATCTAGAGGCTAGCCAAATTTTTAAATTTTTTCTAACACAACCCTAGGAACTGGTTTCCTAAGATTTTGAAATCTAAAATTTCAGTTTGATCTTACACTAAACTAGACTAGATTTGAAACCCAAATTAAAATTGATTATATCTAATACAAAGACCACAATGTGAAACTCCTAGAGTAGTAGTTCACACCCAATATCAAACCCAAAATCGGCCTCCAACTAATATGGCATAGTTGTGTGTGTGAAGCCAATTCAATAATACCATTTCAGCAAAACCTATTCCCAACTTGTTAGGATCAATGTGGTTTTGTTAACCTGGTATCCTTTGATGTCTTTATTCTAAAAACAAAGTACATAACTAATGAGAATCAACCCCAAAGACAGTTGGTTCGAACTTGGGTTCATGGGAAGCAAGGGAAAAGAGAAGAGATCAAGAGAATGAAGAGAATAGAGTGAATTGTTCCTCCCCTCTTAGTCCCTTATGCATTGTTTGGTTTGAAGGAAAAGGTAGGGAAAAGAAGGGAAAGATAGGGAAACCAATTCAAGGTTTGTAAAGGTTTCCCTACATTTCCCTTCCTTTCCTTACATTTTCCTTCAAACCAAACATAGCCTTATATAGAGCACTCTTCTACTAATATTAGGAACTTATTCAAATTAGATTTGGATCATGACTTTATCTCTAATTATATAAGCATTATCTTTTTAAGAGAATGAATGTTCCATACTTAGATCCATACCCATTTTGTTATCCAAATCATAAGAGAACTTAAGTTGTCGTGTGATCACTTCAATTCCATAAGGGTTTGACTCCACCTTTTGGAAGATGTTATATTGAATTCACTACTCAGGAGTAGTGAAGCCCTAATAAAATCAGCTTGGGCTCAGTTTGGGCCCAACATTTATACATAAATGATCATTGAATTCAACTACCCTATGAAGATCCCAAGGACAATAAACTTATGTAAAATGAAGCATATCAGTATCATACTCTTTGTTCAAATGGATCTAAGGATTAAAACCTTCTACAAACATTTTTTATAAAATAGTAATATAACATATAAATACATTTTGCAAGGTAGATTTCAAATACAATTGAAATCCACTATCAACAATTTAGGTTTCCATCAAAGGGAGTGTAAATCCCTATATTCACTTTGTTTGACAATGTACAAATCCTATCATTATAATCACCCACTCAGATAATTTCCTAAACTACCCCAACATACCTAGATATTTACCCCTGATGGATCTCATTGGTTGGCATATTAAAGATAATTTATTCCAAAACCTAGTGCAGTACCATAATAAGTTTAAAATTAAGTGCAACTTTCTGGTTTTTCCCATTTGTCTGGTTTCATTGTTTCTTCCAAACACCTACTAGCTGTGCTTGGGATCTAACCCTTGTAACTTAGACAAACTATTTCACCAATTCTGTAACACACCAGTGTTAGCCTTGTTAGGATAAACTCCCCAAGTCTATCAATTGGTTGGGAACAATATAAAGTAGCACGAATCCCATAAGTGTCTAATTTATGGAATAATTCATAGAAACATATGGATTTAAACATAAAATAACAATGTGCTTCATTCATTTACTGATAAATGTTTATATACATCAAACTAATTGGTGTATATGATAAAACAATTTAGCAAGAGATTGAACCAAACTTACTTTTATTTATTTTACTCTAATGAAAAATCCATAAAGCTACTTAGTTTAATTATCAACTAACTAGAAATCTGACATTCAGATCGTCCTAAATGTAAATGGCACGACTAATCATTATTAATGAAACAACTGAATAAAGAATCTATGAAATAGATTGCATCATAATCATCATTAGCAAAACAGAGAAAAAATGATAACTAAAAAAAACACAAAAATAATTGTTCTTCTCTCTAAACCGTTACCAAGATGTCCACCCCTTTAAATCTATATACATACATTACCATTTCCAATACTCAATCACGGAAGTTTCATTATGACCTCTGGCGTCAGCCAAGATTTGTAAAGAATGACTCTTTAAAGCTTCATAGACGCCTCCAAAACCTATAGAGAAATGGGGAAAACACGATGAAAAATGAAATGTGGGAGTTATAGGTGAAACAAGACTTAACTGAGTTGTATTTGGGCTTAAAACCGAACACTACAACAAGATAAATAGAAAGCAATCATTATGTGAAAAGTGACCCCTTTGTACAAGCATTTATTCTCGACAAAGTGACCCCTTAGTTATCAAGAACCATATGGAATCAAGGCATATTTGCTG
The DNA here is from genome assembly GCF_056320005.1 of Nelumbo lutea. Lineage (NCBI taxonomy): Eukaryota > Viridiplantae > Streptophyta > Magnoliopsida > Proteales > Nelumbonaceae > Nelumbo > Nelumbo lutea. The sequence continues at coordinate 75,038,744 of NC_142685.1, forward strand.
TAAAAACATTTAAAAGAGAAATAGAAAACAATCATTATGTGAAAACTATTTATTTTTGGCAAAGTGACCCCTCCTAGGTATTTGGAACCCTACAAAATTATGGTACATTTGACATAAAGAAAAAAATAAAACAAATAGAAGACGACATTGAATACAACTCACTGTGTGAATATTTTGGCAAAGTGACCCCTCCTAAGTATTAGGAACCTTACAGAATCAAGGTATACACGGTGTAAAGGAAAACAACAATTGAAAGCAAATAGAAGTTATCGACAAAAGCAATTCATCATGTGAATACTTTTGGCAAAGTGACCCCTTTTACCAATCAGAAATTTTACGGAATCAAGGTATATTTGTCATGATGAAAAATATTAAAAGCAATTCATAATGTGAAAACTAATTATTTTAGGCTAAGTGACCGCTCCTAGGTATCAAAAACCTTATGGAATTAGGGAATAAGAGTTGCACATAATGTGTAAACCATTTATTTTTGGTAAAGTTACCCCTCCTAGGTATCAAAATCTTACAAAATCAGGGTATATTTGTCATGATGAAAAACATTAAAAGCAATTCATAATGTAAAAGCTAATTATTTTTGGCAAAATGATCCCTCCTAGGTATCAGAAGCCTAACGTAATTAGAACGTATTTGCCATGTAGAAAAGGATTAAAAGTAACTCATAATGTGTAAACCATTTATTTTTGGCAGAATAACCCCTTCTAGATATCAAGAAACCTTACAGAATTAGGGTATATTTGTTAGGAAAAAAAGCATTAAAAGCAACTCAACATGTGAAAGCTAATTATTTTTGGAAAAATGACCCCTCCTAGGTATCAATAAACCTTAAGGAATTAGAGTATATTTGCCACAATGAAAAAATTTGAAAACAACATTAAAAGTAACTAATACAAGGATATTAACTTTTTGCAAAGACATAATCACGAAAACACTTGAAAACACTTTTTTTTTTTCTTGAAAACATTTTGAAACATTTTAGTAAAATATTTCAAATACTTAACAAAAGACCTATAACTGATATAGTGTAATGCTCTTTTGACAAAACATTATGTAGTGGACCCATTACTAAGCTTTAGATGTTATTCTTTCATTTTTCTTATTTTTTTCTTTTCTTTTCTCTTTTCTTTTTTGCTTTTTTTTTGTTTTTATGTTTTTTTTTCTTTTCTCCCCTTTTTAAATTTTATTACCACTTATATCATTTTTGTTTATGATGGAGGGTGATTTGGCCTGACCTCATAGCATGGGGACACGTGGGTACAACCTGGCATAAGTGACAGGTCAACGTGGCAGCTTGGCCATAACTCGGCGTACTGAACTGGCCAAAGCCCAGCAATAAAACTCGACGGACGTAGCAGCTTGCCGAGAAGAAACATCTAGCATACTTCGAATTCTCCCTAAGGGAGGAGGACTTCCGAGCTCCTCCCGATGGGTCCCGAACTCTTCCTTCCTAAGAAGGGAACACCCTGGTCTACGGGAAGTAACACTTCGGGATAGTCCCATTAACGCTCCTGTCCATAGTTGCCTAAGGCTCGACTCGAGCACTCGCACCTCGGCTACCCCGGCACCCCGGTGTAGGGTAGCTTGGACCAAGGCAGCTCAGTGCAAAGTAGCTCGGCAACCTATAGTAAAGATTTGGCTGACAATAGTACCTACTGAATCTGGAGGTTGCGCCCACGTCTCTTGTCAGGTGGCATCGTGCCTGCCACTTCTGCCAGATGTGGCACGCCTGACGGGTCCGTACCCTGCAATGGTTGCCCACATCTTCCACCTCGGCTCTGGCAATAATGGTTGTGGCAGAGTCAGTTACACCTTATTTGAGAAATCTTCAATATAAAAAGACCCCGACCCTGGAAGAGAAAGGTATTGAACTTGCGCCATCTGCACTCTCAGCTCTTTATTTGCATTCTTCAGCTTTCTCAGAGTTCTAACTTAAGCATCGGAGTGTTTCCGCTTGGCGAGCTCCCTGGGAATTCCTCACCTTCTTCATCGTCTCAGGTACCATCTGTCACCAGCTAGGAGCCAGGTTTCTACAAGCTAAGAGTGCCCGGATCGCGCAACATCATTTGGCGCCGTCTATGGGAAACGTTGCAAAAAGCCTTCCCCCAACCACAACAACTCTTAGAACTTAGCATCCATGGCTTCTTCCAGCAATGTCGAACGAGGTGCAAACCGAAATGCCTCTGAGGAACAACCCCAGCTTCCCACTGTTTGCATTGGACAGTTCACCATCCCCCTCTCTACGGACGGAGTTCCCAATCTGAATGTGCTTCAGACAGTGGCACCTGTGAATGTTCCACTACCCTCTATGATTAGAACAACCTTTGCTAAACCCTCAATCATCCCTCCGGTGACTAGCCAAAGCCAGCTTGAGGACTTGATGCAATGCATGCGAGCTATGCAAGCTCAAATGCACCAGTTCCAGTAGCTTCAACTTTATCAGTAGCAAGTGTTGCACCAAATCTCCCAGTATCAGTATCAACAGCAGTTTCCTTCACTGCCTCAGGCTCAACAGCCACTTCCTCTTCGGCATCCGACCACGCAGCAGGCCAACCCCCACCACCGGAATGAACCTCCTTCTCATCGAGGAGAGACCTCAGCATCGTCTCGTGGCAGAAAAGAGAGACTAGCTACCCCTACCTCACAACCTACAGTTAGGTCTGGGGCCTCCCAGCCAGTTAAGCCTGCATCACCTTAGGATTCGCAGTTCGGGCTCCCACTTGCTGAGAACCAATTTGAGGTGCTGGCCAGAGACTTGAGGCAAGGCCCCTCAGTTCACAGCTACCAACAGTAGTCCGAGCCCCTCCCTGGGCCCATCGAACTTGGTCATACCGAAGCCAGCAACACCAACGCCGAGCCAACAAGGAAGCAACAGAGGCGCCGTCGAGCTCCCACTCATTATTTGTCCGAGCTCTGGGGTAAGGAAGAGGTAAGCTTGGGCGAAGTAAAAGTTACTCCAACTTTTAGTTCCTTCTCCTCTGTCGCCAGGACTTCTTGTTGTTCCAATGCCGAAGGATTTCAAGCTTCCCCCACTGGATAAGTATGACAGATCCTTTGACCTGAACAACCATGTGGATGCCTTCTAGTCCCAAATGCACTTGGCAAGGGCCAGTGAATCCTGTATGTGCATGGATTTCTCTACCACCTTCAAAGGGGTGGCCCGTACATGGTACCGAAACCTTGCACCCGGATCAATAAGGAGTTGGGCGCAGTTCGTACAAGTCTTTGTTTCCCACTTTGTCACCAGCAAGAGATGTCCTAGAACTCAAGAGAGCCTCCTTGGCATAGTCCAGAAGGAAGGGGAGTCCATCCGAAGCTATATCAAGCGATTCAGCAATGCTTGTTTACAAGTACCCAACCTGGACCCCATAGTTCAGCTCATTGCGGCCAAGCGCAACATCACCCATAAAGAATTCAAGTGGCATGTGGTCGTTTATCAGCCCAAGACTGTGACCGAGTTCCTCAAGCTCGCAGATCAGTTTATAGGGACGGAGGAGGAGATCAACCAGAAAGGTGAACAAGCCCTTGAGAAAAGAAAGAGGGAGACAGAGCCCCCAACCCAGGGCGATAGCAAGAAGAAGAAGGACCAAGCTCGGGGGGCAAGGCCAGGACAGCCTTTCTGAGCTCCAACAGCAGAAAGAGCAGACTACGCGACCCTGAACCCGAAGCGGGCCGAGATCCTTATGGCCATCAAGGATGCCCCGTATGTGAAATGGCCACCTCGGTTGAAGGCAGACCCTAATGCAAGGAATAAAAATTTGTATTGTAATTTCCATAAAGACCATGGTCATAGTACCAAAAACTGTAAAAACCTCTGTTACGAGATAGAGGAGCTCATCCGTCGTGGATACTTGAGAAACTTTGTACAAAAGAACAATAATAAAGCAGGTTAGCAGGGGGAGCAGAGTAGAGATGTTCCCGAATCTAGCAAGCAGGCAAAGCAACCACAGAGGCAGCCCCCAGAAGAGAGACCAGTTCGGGGGACTATCCACGTGATCATTAGAGGTTCAATTGTCGCAAGCTGCACTTCGGCAGCAGCTCGTGCATCAGCTCGCGAGGCCGCTAGGGAAGAGCAGAATCCCCCAAAGCGGCCAAGGATGGAAGACCCAATCTTCTTCACAGAGGACGCCACACGCAGGGTCCACTACCCCCATGATGACGTGCTCATCATAAAGATAAAGATTAACGACTTTGAAATCAGGTGTGTCCTCATCGACTCGGGCAGCACGGCAGATATCCTTTTCAAGGCGGCATTCGACCATCTCCAGCTCCAAGAAAGTGACTTCAAGCCCGTAAACACTCCCCTGGTAGGCTTCAGCAGAGAGGAAGTCAGGCCCCTGGAAAGGATTACAGTACATGTGGAAGTCGGCATTTGGCCTAGCATAGTGAGGCTCAACCACGATTTCTTAGTGGTCACAACCCCCTCCCTGTACAATGTCATAGAAGGTCGGCCGATCACCCATGCCCTACGTGCTGTGGTCTCCACTTACTATCTGACAATGAAGTTCCCCATAGACTTTGGAATCGGGATAGCGCAGGGTGACCAGCTTAAGTCTCGCAAATGCTATGTCGCCACCCTCAAAGGGAAAGCTAAGGTGGCCGATGACCTCGAGCTGGAATGACCTACGGTGCAATGCGAGGAACGAGATGCACCCACAGAAGAGACTGTATCCATCCCAACATCAACAGAGGACCTAGCTCAGATGCTTCAGATCGGCGCTTCTATTGAGGAGCCTCTGCGATCCCAACTGGAAAGTTTTTTACTTAAAAATTTAGATATTTTTGCATGGTCCGCAGTAGAGATGCCCGGCATAGACCCTAGCATTATGACTCACAAGAAAAATATTGATCCTGTAGTTAGGCCCATTAGACAGAAGAACGCAACTTAGCCCTAGAGCGATGGAGGGCAGTCAACGAGGAGGTCGGGAAGCTCCTCGCAGCCGACTTTATCAGGGAAGTCTATTACCCAAGCTGGGTGGCCAACCCCATTCTGGTAAAAAAGGCTAACGGTAAATGGCACATGTGCGTCGACTACACCGACCTGAATTGAGCTTGCCCAAATGACTGCTTCCCACTCCCTAGGATCATCGTTTGGTGGACACGACCTCAGGGTATGAGTTGTTGAGCTTCTTAGATGCCTATTAGGCCTACAACCAGATCAGGATGGATCCAGCTGACGAAGAAAAGACTGCCTTCATAACTGATCTCGGCCTGTACTGCTACAAGGTCATGCCCTTTGAGTTAAAAAATGCTGGGACAACCTTTCAGAGACTTGTAAATAAATTATTTGAGCCATTAATTGGCAGGAAGATAGAATGTTATGTAGACGATATGGTCATCAAAACACAATTTTCACATAATTTAATACAAGATTTGTATTCGATTTTTGAAATTCTGCATAAGTTTAACATGAAGTTGAACCCGAATAAGTGTGTTTTCGGTGTCACCTCAGACAAATTCTTAGGGTACATCGTTAACCAGCATGGCATTGAGGCTAACCCAGACAAAATTAAGGCTATCCTAGAAATGAGACTGCCCCGGAAATTGCAAGAGGTTCAGAAGTAGAACGGCCGCTTAGCCACTCTGAGCCGTTTCATGTCCAAGTTGGCAGACCGTTGCCTGTCTTTCTTTAAGGCAATAAAATGCAAAGGCTTCGAATGGACTAGAGAATGTCAGCTCGCGTTCAACGAGCTCAAAAAGTACCTCGCCACCATTCCTATCTTAACCCGACCCAAAGAGGGTGATGTTTTAGAGTTGTACCTCTCAGCAAGTGATGAGGTGGTCAGCTCGGTACTAATAAGAGAAGTAGATTGGGTCCAACGGCCCATCTACTATGTTAGTAAAGTGTTGCAGGGAGTAGAGATGAGGTACCCAGAGATAGAAAAGCTAGCCTATGCACTAGTCATTATAGCTCGGAAGCTCCGTCCGTACTTCCAAGCTCACGCCATCGTCATCGCTACCAACAAACCTCTAAGGCAAGTCCTGCTCAAGCTCGAGGTCTCTGGAAGGTTAACAAAGTTGGCCATTGAGCTCAACGAGTACGAGCTCCAGTACAAATCCCAAACTACTATCAAGGCCCAAGCCTTGGCAGATTTTGTCGCAAAATGCACCTTCAGCTCCGAAGTCCCCAGGTCGGTCAAACACAAGGCCCCCAGCTCGGGTGAGCCCGACTTTCCCAGGCCGATTGAGCTTGAGCACCGTGAAGTAGCAACCACCGCGACATCTCTCCTAGTCAGACCAAGCGCAAACTGGGACGAGGAGCCCTGAATCCTTTACGTAGATGGCTCGTCAAACCAGCAGGGCAGCGGAGCTGGGATCATTTTGTATGGGTTGAGCGGTGTAAAACTGGAGTACGCACTACACTTTGAGTTTGTGGCATCCAACAACGAAGCAGAGTACGAGGCGTTACTAGTCGGGCTAAATCTAGCAAAAGAGGTGAAAGCCAAGTACGTCTGTAGTGATTCTCAGCTCATGGTCAAACAGGTTACGGGTGAGTACAAAGCTCATGAACCAACCATGATAGCTTACTTATCCAAATTAAGAGGGGTTCTGCTCAACTTCCACTCACACTTCATCTAGCGGATCCCAAAATCAGAGAACGTTGAGGCTGATGCCCTATCCTGGTTAGCCAGCACTAGCGATAACACCATGAGAATCGTGTATATAGAGAACTTACCTCGGCCTAGCATTCTCGTGGGGGGGGGGGCAGAGGAGGTTGCTCCCATCGTTCAAGTAGAGTCGAGCTGGATCGATCCGCTCATGATCTTCCTGCTACACGGAACCCTCCCTACAGATCGTAATGCCACCAAAAGGGTAGAGTGTCACGTAGCCAAATACGTCATGATAGACGAGTGGCTGTAACGAAGATCCTATACGCTCCCCTATCTGCGTTGCTTGCGACCCTCTAAGGCCGAGCTGGTCCTCTGCGATACTCATGAGGGCCTGTGCAGCGGACACTTGGGGGGCAGGGCCCTCGCTTAGAAAGCACTGCGACAGGGGTACTACTGGCCAATGGTGAAGGTAGACACAAGCTCGTCAAAAGATGCGACAAGTGTTAGAAGCATGCTAGCATCCACCACCAGCCTGCCGCTGACCTAAAGTACCTTACTAGCCTGTGGCCATTCGCACAGTGGGGGATCGATGTACTCGGGCCATTCCCACCAACAACAGGGCAAAGAAGATTCCTAGTGGTAGCAGTTGATTATTTCACTAAGTTGGTTGAGGTTGAACCCCTCACAACAATCACAACTCAGAATGTGCAAAACTTCATTTGGAAGAGCATAGTGTGTCATTCCGGACTACCTCAGGTACTGATCTCTGACAATGGTAAGCAGTTCGAGGATATCAAATTCTAGAACTGGTGCCAAGACATGGGAATTCAACAAAACTTCACCTCAGTAGCACACCCCTAAACAAACGGTCAAGCGGAACTCACGAACAGAGCTATCCTCCGCGGGCTAAAGGCACGCCTAGACCGAGCTAAAGGACTATGGGCAGACGAGCTACCCAGTGTATTATGGGCTTATCGGACCACAGTAAAGACCGCAACAGGCGAGACTCCCTTCAACCTCACTTACAGCATTAAAGCAATCACCCCAGCCAAGATCGAGGTCCCCACGCTATGACTAGAAGCATAAGATGACAAGGCAAATGAAGACGAGCTATGCACCAACCTCGACCTACTTGATGAGGTACGGGACCTCGCATATATCAGGACCGCAGCCTACCAGTAGAGAGTAGCTCGGTACTATAACGCCAAAGTCAAAAGGCGGAACTTCCGCGTCGGAGACCTGGTTCTTTGTAAAGTTATGGTGCCTGACCCCAGCATTGGTAAGCTCGAGCCAAATTGGGAAGGACCCTACCGAGTAAAGTGGGTGCTCGGGGAAGGTACATACAAGCTCGAAATCCTAGAAGGGAAATAAGTATCTCGAGCATGGAACATTGTCAACTTAAGGTGATATTACCCATGATCGCCGAGCTGAGTGAAGTATAAGTCGCTCTCTGAGCCTAAGGGCCAAAATGCCAAGCTAACAAAAAGACCTCGGCACTATAAGACTCAATCGCCTCTTCGGCATGGGCAAACTCTAGGAGGGGGTGGAGGGCCAAAACACCAAGCTAATGACGACCTTGACACTATAAGACCCAGTCGCCTCTTTGGCATGGGCAGACTCTAGGAGGGGTGTGACTAAGTCACTCCCCCATCCAAAGGGCTAAAACGCCGAGCTAACTAAGGGCCTTAGCACTACATATGACCTAACCGCCTCATCAGCATAGGCTTAGTATGCCAAGGACGCAAGCAGCTCGGGTGTGGACCCTACGGTACATAGCCCACCTCAGCATACAATAGGTTGGACCCGCTAGGGACAACCATCAATTTAAGTAACCTAGGAGTAGACAGGTCGGGCATATGCCTTACTATGTCGCTCACCTCGGTGTACGTTATAAAAATCACCCCTACAAAGTACTGGGAGATAGTTCGGGGAGGTAACAGACGAAAAATCCTACTTCAGACACTTAACAGTTTGGATAAAGCAGTCACTCTGGCAAAAGTATAAAGTGCGCAATACTTAGAAAAAAAGCGAAATTCATTGATTGAGAGTTCCGTACAACGAGCTTGAAAAAAAAAGAGAGTGAAGAAAGGAAACTAAAACTGAGCTCACAGACTCAAGATACAAGGACTACACTATTTGGGGGACTCATCTTTACTCGGGACCTCCTCAGGAGCTTTTGCCAGGTCAGTGGCATCTGCCTCTTCGTTGCTGCTCTCCTCTTCAGAATCTGGGTCCTCTATGGCCTGGCGGGCTATCTCGTCCGTGATCCACAAAGTGGTGATGGCGCTCATATCGAGATCAGGGTATGTGTGCCTTATCAACCACCTACTAAGTTTGAAGCCCTTACGATAGGCCTCCGTCAGCACGACATCAAACTTGTTCGATCTGCCATAGTCTAGAACGGACTTAACCTTGGTCTCCTCTATGGCCTGGTTGAAGATCTCGGTTTTCTTCTCAATATCGACCTTGAGGAACTCCACCTCGTGCTTCAGGACCCCTTTATCCTCCTTAAGGCCTTTCACCTTGAGCTCTAAAGCCCCCTTGCCTGCCTGGAGGGCGCTCACCTCGCCCTTTAGCTCATCCCTTTCGCGTGCCAACTCCTCCTTCTCTGCCATCAGTGCCTTGATGACATTCTTCCGAGCTGAAGCATCGCTCTACAGCCGATAGATTTGGTCGCGAGCTACCCTCATATCAGCATGGGCTGCGCAAGCCGAGTCCTTGGCAGCTAGAGCCTGCTTCAGATACCTCTCAAACTGAAGAGTCAAGGCATGCACGTCGGAGTTCACCTAACCAGAGAGGATTGGTTAGCACTGAAGAGATGTACAAAAAAAAAGGGGATAAAAGGGAAGAGAGAAAAGGGTATTTATAACTTACCACCGTTGTGTGGGTGGCAGCCCGGGCTCCAAGCTGAGCAGGAGTGAGGTCAGCCCAAAGGGAGACCTCTTCAGTGTAGACAACCCCCTTGCTCTTTCGAAGGCTGCACTGAGGAATCAGGATGCTTCGGTCCCTCTCCTAACTCCCTGAGCTGGAAATGGCCATCTCGGTTGTGCGGATGGGCTCAACGGAAGCTTCAATCGTTGCATCAGCGGCCTCGGTGGTGACCTCGGGCTCCGCAGCTGCCTGTGGGGCAGGCTCTACCGGTGTCTCGAGCTCCCGAGGTGGTAGAATCTCCTCCAAGTCAATGATTGGAGGTACATCAGGGAGCTCAAGCTCAGAGGTAGGAGCCTGTGGAAGTTCGGGTTCGGAAGTGGGGGCCTGCGGAGGCTCGACGTGAGCTCTCTTGGCAGCTCGCTTCTTCTTCCCTTTCATCTGGCAGAAAAGCCTCTCCCCTTAAGCTTCCCTTCTTCCATGGGCCCTGCAACATAGCTCGACATTAGTAAACTCAAAAGTACCAACTATTGAAGCAAGGTACTAAGTAAGACAACCTACCCGGGCTCAAGTTGACTTGTATGAGCTTGCTCTCGGTGATATAATCCTTGTAATTAAACCCGAGCTCAGCCCATGATTGGAGCGTCTCCCTTGTCTTCCTGTCCGGGATAACGTCGGGGTCTTGAATAGCTACCCTCCAATGAGTGGGGGAAGGCAACCCCGCGGTGTTCCGGACTACAAAGTAGTCCTGCTTCCAGGCCAGGACTTTGCTAGGAAGTTTGTGCAGCAACTTAAAACCCGGGCGAGGGGACAGGTAGTAGGCTCACCTGTGCTCGGGGAGAATGTTTGAAGTGCTCTTCTTTATTGAGAGGATTGAGTAGAAAATATCAAGGTTCAAAGGAAGGACATACTCGAAGCACAAGGATATGGTCCCAACCACGTTACGAATGAAGTTCGGGTGAAGTTGGTCTATTGTGACGTTGAAGTGGTTCAAGACCTCTATGATAGGAGGGTGGAAAGGAAGACGAAGCCCGGCTATAAGTTGCTCCCGGAAGATCACGATCTCGTTAGGACCGTGCTCTCATGGAAAGTTACCCGCAGGAAGATTGTAGGTATACTCCTTAGGTAGATTGTATTGTCGGATGAGGTATTGGAGCCTCTCCAATGTCATAATGGAGGGACCAAACCTATCCAGCATCCGACCTCGATGAGAGGTGGATGCCAGATTACCCAAGGCCTTCCTCGCCTCGTGAGACTAGACTTCGGTGGGGTCACCCTGAACCAAGGTACCTACCTCTGGCTCATCAAGTTGACTATCGAAAGTAGACATAGTGAAGGAAAGAAACAAACTGGAAGGAAAGGAAACTGAAAGAAAAGCAAAGGAGACTCACCAAGGAAAGCAACCGAACTAGGAATAATTAACCCAAGCTGAAGACCTTAGACGTGAGCTCAAGACAAGGGCTGAGGACTTATGGCAAGGGAAAATGACCAGGACCCCCGCTATTTATAGCCATTGTACTCGGGCATCAACGGTCAATATCAAGACAATCTGATGGCTCTCAAGAAAACCGGCTACACGACCCTCGAGGCGAAAATGGTTTAGTGCATTTTTTGATATTCGCAAAGTTCATAGATCGCGTGACGTCCACACGTAGACTGTATGCAACCCAGATTTCCCTTGATCGAGCCGCGTAGTGAACTGGTCTGACCCATAAGCCACCTGACCAGGAGGCCAGAGCTCCGAGCCAAATCCACTTGGCACAACGCGGACTCCCCACACTAGGTCAGAACCCCCAGCACAGGGAGTGAGGGGCAATTGATGGAGGGTCACTCGGCGTACTAAATTTGCTAGAGCCCAGCAATGCAACTCGGCGGACGTAGCAACTCAGAGAAGAAACATCTAGCATACTCCAAATTCTCCCTAAGGGTGGAGGACTTTCGAGCTCCTCCCAAGACCTGAGCTCCTCCCGGTGGGCCCCGAACTCTTTCTTCCTAAGAAGGGAGCGCCCCGGTCTATGGAAAGTATCCCAAAGTAGTCCCATTAGCGCTCCTGCCCATGTTTGCCTAAGGCTCAACTCGAGCACTTGCACTTCGGCTACCCCGGCACCCCGGTGTAGGGTAGCTCAGACCAAGGCAGCTCGGTGCAAAGTATCTCAGCAACCTACAGAAAAGATCTGCCTAACAATAGTACCTGCCGAATCCGGAGGTTGCACCCACGTCTCTTGTTAGGCGGCGTCGTGCCTGCCACTTCTGCCAGATGTGGCATGCCTGATGGGTCTGTGCCCTGCAATGGCTGCCCACATCTACCACCTCTGCTCTGGCAATAATGATTGTGGTAGAGTCGGTTACACTTGATTTGAGAAATCTTCAATATAAAAAGACCGCGACCCTAGAAGAGAAAGGTATTGAACTTGCACCATCTGCACTCTCAGCTCTTTATTTGCATTCTTCCGCTTTCTCAGAGTTCTAACTTAAGCATCAGAGCGTTCTCGCCAGGTGAGCTCCCTAGGAATTCCTCACCTTCTTCATCGTCTCAGGTACCGTCCGTCACCAGCTAGGAGCCAGGTTTCTGCCAGCTAAGAGTGCCTGGGTCGTACAACATCAATTTACTTAATCAAAATACTAGTATGGGTTATAACAAAGAAGCTTACATGACTCTAATAGAATACTAGGGGGGTCAAAGCATAGAGGCTTAGATGATTCCAACAAAAACTAGCATAGGTCAAGGCATAAACACTGACATGACTCCAATAGAATACCGAAGTGGGTCAAAGCATAGAGGCTAACATGACTCTAACTAAAATATAGATGTTTATCAATGCATAGCGGCTGACATGACACCAATGGGAAGTTGATGTTGGACAAAGCCTAGAGGGTGATAAAACCAATGAAAAACTGACATGAATCAAAGCATAAGGGCTGACATGACCAATAGGAAACTAATGTGGGCCAAAGTATAAAGGCCGACATGACCAACGGAAAATTGATGTGGGTCAAAGCATAAAGGTTCACATTACTCCAACGAAAGTATAGACATGGGTCAAAGCATAGATGTTGACATGATCAATGGAAATTGACGTAAGTCAAGGCATAGATGCTAACATGACTAACGAAAAAATGGTGTAGGTCAAAGCGTAGAAACTGACATGACTCCAACAAAAAACTGATGTAAATATCATCAATAAAATTGGAATTGCTTAAGAAGCCATTGAGAATACCAGAATATGAAAAAAACACTTTTAGGGATTTTGGAAAATGAGGCCAGCAATGGTTTAAATGAAAGAGTCTAGAATAACTTAAAAATACATAAGCAAACAAAAGATATAATGTGATGGCAAAGCCACGATAGAAGTTGAGAATGTTCTGAAAGGGTCGAAATAGGGGATGGTAAGAAGGAAAAAGCTACGAATCCAATGGCAAAAGTGCCTTTAACCTTAACTCACATGAGAGTAATTATGTGTTTTAAAAGGCTAAAGGCAGTTTGATGCATAAGCCTCATACTAAAACTTAAAAATTATGGAAATAATTGAAATTTTATATAATTCGTTGTGACTTATTAATGTATTAATGGTCCAATAATTGTTGATTGTTCAAACCTTTTCAAGATTACTTCTATGAAATATAAGCTAACTAGTAATTACCACAATGGCAAATTCATTAAAATTACCACTTCAACTATGGTTCAATAAGACAATGAAAGAAAACAATTTCTACAAGTAAAGATGAAATAAATAAGACGATGAAACAAATTCATTAAAACTACCTACATCTCCAGTTGATAATTCCTCATTTACCAATAACTCTTCATCTTCCTCATTTATTAACTCTATCGGTTTCTTATCTTTCCCTAAATATGAAAGTAAGAAAATAAAAATTAGAATATTTTAAAATTCTAAATTTTATGTTTTAAAAAGCAAAATAAGAGACTAACCTTTTGAATTTTTTTGAAATCTTTTTTCATTTTGGTTGAGATGGTCCTTCATGACTATTTTACATTATCTCTAACATCATCTCATCATCAACATTGACATCTGAAAGTAATGATTCGAATGGAGGAAGTTCACCTAGGATTGGATTATTTGAATGTTCATCTGCAATCCATTCATCATCTGATCCTATATCATCAAGCTCTAAACTAATTGGATCCTCTACAATTATGTTCCCCGCTTGTTTATGTGACAACTTCAAATTATACATGACATATACCAATGGATTTGATCATTTTTGTGTTAAACAATTCCTCCTCATGGAGTGAATCTAAAAATTATCATAATTATTCAAAGATAGAGATCTATTATCATATTAAACTTTAAGTTTAAACATTAAATTGTTTGAACAAGTTTACTAGATTGAATGAACTCCAATTTCGTTCATAAGCAGAAGCACTACAAGTAAAACTTAAGATTCTTACTGTAAATTTCATCAAGCATGGAGTATCTTCACCATCCCCTAGCCACCATTCAAGTATAAAGACCAAATATAAAACAACACAAAAAATTAATGCGAGAAACCACGTAACCTTGAATTATATTAAAATTATAAAATTCAAAATTTAACTTACAGGACTCATTTTAAATACTGTAGATTGTGCCAATGTTCTTCCAAGCTATCCCTTTTTAAAATTAAAAACCATTAAGTTGCACCTCTTTCCTCTTGTTCTTGCTTATATGGAAACATTCTATCTAGGACATTATAGTAATCTCTTTTTATTAGTGGAAGTTGGGAGAAATTTGATCCATACTGCATTTGTGGGTTCAAATAATAAGCACATGCATGTAGTCTTGTTGAAGCTGAAATTCCCACCTCTTATATATAATATCCCAAATTTGTTTGTATTTTGCCTTATTTCAATTTACATTTTTTGTAATTTCATTCTTAGCTTTATCAATTGCATCATACAAGAACCCCATTGCTAACTCTCTATCAGAATCCACCTTTCTTAATAGAACCACCAATGGTTTTAATAGCATAAGCTATAGATGCCCAAAAATGTTTATCCGTCAAAAACAATTATCTTAATTGCCTATTGTTTAATGGTTTTAATAGCATAAGCTATAGATACCCAAAATTGTTTATCTATCAAAACAACTGTCTTAACTGCTTTTTTGTATAAGAACTTTGTGCCCACTTATTTGATGTGAACATACTTTGTAAGGCTCCCATTGAACCCATCAAACTATGTAGTGTAAAAACAGCAGTAACAAAACGAGTCATAGTTGGACGTATAAGATCTCTCTTTAGATAACTTCTCATCAATGCCAAACCCATTCATGATTGTACAAAAAATTCAGTACTTCTTGAATTCTTGAAAGTAGACTCATGAACTGGAAGTTTAAAAACATCCTCCCACATCAAGCCTATGCAATGGGTAGCACATGGAATCTAATATAACTTCCTCCTTTTTTCCATCAACATCTGACCAACTTTTACATTAGTAGATGCATTATCTGTTATCACTTGCACAACATTCTTTTCATCAATTTCCTCTACAACTTCATCCAAAAGCTTAAACAACAATTTTCCATCATTCAGATCATCTAACGCATCTAAAAACTTCAAGAACCATGTACTCCTAGGACAGACAGTTAACAAAAAGGTTTATTAGACTCCGTCCAAATGTATCTTCCACCCATTAGACAATATGGAACATCCATGTTCTTTCCATCACTTCTTAAAATCAGCCATCTACTCATTGATTGTTTGAACTTCTTCATTTAAAATCCAAGTACGCATTTCATGCATAGTAGGAAGCTTTAAACCTCTTCCATATGCACATGTAGCTTCAAATGCACTTTTGAATGAAGGAGAATTATACAAATTAAATGGAAAACCATTTTCACATATCATTTTCCCAATTTCTCGACAAACTCTATTTCTTTCTTCCTTTTCCAATGTGCATTCAATGTGGTTTGTTTCTCAAATTGCCCGCTTGCATTTTGACCGACAACCACAAATTGGCCATAGGGCTCCTCTTGATGTACCACCACCACCAAATGTATTTGTTGATGCCCTTGCACAATTAAATTTTGTAAGATTCTCTGGAAATAACGCATACTCGATGAACCTCTTCCATTTCCTTAGCTGTTTTTTCTTGATGTTCTTTGAATTTCTTTAAAAATTCTCTAATTTCTTTAACAACTTCAAGAGGAGCTTTTTTGCATGGGGCTATATTTTCATAAATCATTGCAAGATGTACTTTCATCCTTTTTACAACCCCCAAAACTTGCTTCCCACAAAAATTACACTTTAAATATATATGACTTTCCACTCTATTTAGGTTCTTCCATCTGTTTCAAACTTCCATGTAGGATCTTTTCTATCTCTTTATCCTCTTTGAGTACTTTTTGCCACTTTATATATATATATATATACACCACAAAGAACGATTAACAAATATAATAGGAGAAATTTAGAAACTAATAGTAATTAAATTAAGTTATAACAAATAAAAAGAAAGAAGACAAATCAATTATACAATATGTAAATGCCTTCAAGCCAAAGACCAAACAAGTAGCATCTCAACAACTAGCAAGTAATGAATTAAAAGAAATCTGATTTGGACATACATGTTCTAACTATTAATAGTCTATGAATTTGACTTTATATGTTGTGATTATAATGACAATTTTTTTCCACGAATCAAACATGTAAATCAGTTTAAAGTCATCTCTAGTTCATTTTATTAAAATATACAATATTTTGATCATTTTTAGTTTATTTTATTTATACAATTCAATATCCAATTATATCTTAATTCAATTCAAATTTGAAATAAACTCTATGGAAATGATCCAAATTCTAATTTGAATATAACTGATTGGATCCATTTTCAGCTCTAATTTTACATTTGATTGATGTTAGATCCATTAAAAACACTTTCATATAATTCAAAAATAATACTAGGTTGTATCACCATCACCACATCACTAGTCCAAACTTCCAGAATTTGTACATAACTAATTCCATTTTATAAATTAAATGAAGTCTTTAAAGTTACTGAGGTAGACATTCAATCTTTAGAGCCATTTTCTTGCACTTGGTATGCAATTGTAGATTTTGTTTTTCTACAGTAGGTGTGGGGACACTAATGTAAACTGGAAAATGAGGAATATATTGGATCAATAGTAGACTTAGGCACAACCATTTTGCTGCATTTTACTTAGAAAATTTTTTTATTTTTCATCAAGTTCTTTTATCCCATTTAAGTTATTCACATTTAGTATTGCAACCTTGAGAAAGATAGGAATTCAATGGAGCCAGAATCTGCTCTTGGGAAGCCACCACAGGGTAGAGATTCGATGAGAAAACCCCCTAAGTTCGGTCCCTCTTTGGTCTAAAGAATAGAGGTTTGATTGATGAGAGCCCTAAACTTTTGGGAGCTTTAAGTATTTTTTCATTATTTTCAATTTTACCCATGATAAAATCTGTTTCCTCCATCCCTAAAGTAGCTTAATTTGAGGTCCCCGCCTCACCTAAAATGAGGTAAGAAGCTAAAGGCCTATGCCTCACTCAAACTGAGGCTTTTGCCCCCTATCATGCAGCTGAAGCTACCAAGGCTAGGCGAAATCTGGGTGCATCGCCTTGAGGCATATGCCTCTTGCCTCGTCTCAACTACCTTTTACAACCACAATTATGTCCAAATGGGTCAGTCATGGTTCGCATCAGATGAGAGTGTGTATCTTCTTTTTAGGATCATCACTTAAAAACCCATTGACTTCAAAAGCATGCACAATGGAATTACAAGGTGTTGATCAATGATTCACCCTAGAAATACCTTTATCATAGAAGTTTGCCCCAATTTTTTTTGCTACCAAAAATGGTGGATTATAAAGCTAATACTTTGATGGAAAAAGTCCCAATTATGATCATTCATCGTTGGCCAAATAGGTTTGTTTAGTACTAGTTTGTTTATTTGTTAAAGATCGCAGAGGTCTTGCTCATTAGGACGAACCGTCGATTTTCGTATTTTTTATTTTATTATTATTTTTTTTTATCTTTTTATTTAATTTTGTTAACTATTTATTATTTTCTTATGGAACCCTATTCGTACATTTAATTTATGGAATTACATTTTTATTTTTTATTTTCTCATTCTTTAATCTTTTATTTTTTGGGCAAATTTCTTAAAGTACCCCTATGGTTTAGGAAATTAACTAACTCTACCCTTATTTGCATATTATCTTAAAATACCCTCAAGTTTTCTAACAATTGTTTAAAACCTCCCTTGTCATTAACTTTTTGTCACACTTCGTTCATATGTGACATCACGCGATTGATATATTTTTCAAAAATTCCTAAAATACCTTTTTTGAAAATCATCACACGGTTAACAATGAAAACCCGCTTCTACCCTGTGTCAGTCTCCAACTCTGATTCAAACTCCATCTCTGTCTCTATCTCCGTAGGGGAACTTTAAGACAATATATAAAAAGTAAGGGTAGAGTTAGTCAATTTCCTAAACCATAGGGGTACTTTAAGAAATTTTCACTTTTTATTTTTCTCATGTTTTAGATTTTTTTTTTACTTCATTTTTTATCATTATTTCTAATTAGACTTGTTCATGGGCCGGGCCGGGCCGGGCCGGGCTCGGGCCAGGCTTTGACTTTTTATTAACAGAAAACTGTTAGGCCCAAGCCCGAGCCCGAGCCCGGCCCAACCAACGGGCCTATAACTTGGGCCCGAGCCTAGCCCTAATAAAAAGCCTGAAGCCCGAGCCCGAGCCCGAAGCCCGACCTAATTAAAGAAATTCAAAATTTTCCCTATTCAAATGGACATTTTTTATTTTAATTTAGATGTTTTTCCCCTATTTAAATGAACAATGAGCCTACAAGTGAATCAATGACCTTCTCAAATCAAAAAATTTATTCAAATAGACATCACATAGGGTTTTTACTTAGGTTTAACTATAGGTCGGGCTGGGCCGGACTATTTTGGCAAAGCCCGAGCCCGGCTCGAATTTTATGCGGGTCGGGCTTTTTGGCCCGAGGTTAAGCCCGCGGGCCAAAAAGCCTGTTCAAACCCGTCTGGGGTCGGGTCAGGCCGGGCCGGTCCGGTCCGTCGGGCCACCCGACCCATGAACAAGTCTATTTCTAATTGAGTAGATTATTCCCCTTTGCCACCTTAGTTCTATTACCACTTCCCTCCTTATCATCATTCTCTATTTTTCTTCTTCATTCTTTCTTTTTTTAATATTTTTCCATTTATATTTTATTTTATTTCCTTTTTTAATTATGATAACCGACCTCTCATTGACCTAAACAATATCACAATGATAATGTCCTCCAACTCTAGTGATAAAACAATGAACAGACTGAAAATCTACCATCATAGTATCATGAGATCAAGTTAAACATACTTTTTGATTTTAACAAATCTATCCAACTAGGTTGAAAAGTCCATAAAATTGCTTAGTCTAATTATCCAACTTACTAGAAATCAAGCATTCAGATCAGTCCTAAATGCAAATGGCACAGCTAATCATTATTAATGAAATAACTGAATAAAGAAGGTGATGAAATAGGATGCATGTTGGTCCCGAAGTAAACACCTTATGAACACCAACCTTACTCTGATACTAGTTTGTTGATCCCAAAAACAATACTCCATTGCTAGTAGTCAACTACTTCACAAAGAGATTTCGTAGTAATTGACTACTATTAGTATCTTGTTCCTAATAGTCAACTACTACATGAAAAGATTCCTTAATAGTTGACTACTACCTTAACAAAATTCATAATAGCATCAAGAATAAGATATAAATAATAGAAAATATCAAGGCAACCAAGCGAATGCAAATAAAAGGAAGTACCATCAACAACACAAAGAATTTATGTGGTTTGGCCTTACTGCCTACATCCATGGGAGAAATGAAAATTGTTCTTCACTATGAAAGAAATGAGAAATAGTACAGGTACCTTGTGGCTTATAACCCAAACCAACCCTTAACCCTTGTATACTTGTTCTTCCTTTTCTTTCTCAACCTAAAGAACAAAAACAAGAGAAAAACTCCATTCTTACACCAAGAACACTCTCTAACACACACTCCCTCTCTATACCCTAGATACAAAAGAAACCATTTATATGTAAAACCATCTTTAACCTAAAGAGGAATCACACCAAATCCAACGGTTGAAAAATAAGACAACCCCAACAATCTCCACCTTGGCTTATTTTTCAATCACTTTAGAGATCTATTGTTTGTGCCTCCACCTGTTCGCAAATCCCCGACAATCTCCATCTATTTTTCAACTAATTTAGAGATTTATTTTTCAACCAGCTACACATAACCTGAATTACTTGGTCCTTATTCAAATAAAAGGCCAATGTACTTGTGTAATTGCACCCAAGCTACCAGTCCTAGTTAACTCTAGAGAGGGGCCTCGATCCTTCCTCTCTCCTAATAGGAATATTCCTCTCACCATTATCTATACCTTAGAAACTTGTAGCACTGGTATCTACCATATTTGTTAAAGAGAATCTCTATGTGGCCACACAACCTTACGTACTCCATATCTAACATCCCATCAAGGTCTTCGAGACCATTGTACTCCCTGAAGGACACTACCGTACGTACTCCATATCTAACATCCCATCGAGGTCTTCGGAACCATTGTACTCCCTAAAGGAAAGGAAGATCCATCATATGGATGGCCTAACCTTGCAAGGAGGTTGGTAAAAATTTCAAAAATTTTCTTTCTCCCTTCTAGGAATCCTATTCCCGAATTTAAAAAACTGCATTTTCAAGGTTTGTTCTTGAAAGAAACCGGACCTGATCTAAAACCAAAATGAAGCAAATAGGGATATACCTGATACGGAATAACAGTAACTCCCAACATAGGTGTTCATGCCCAAAGAGGTGAGCAAAACCTGCCTCCACTAAAGATGACAGCTTATGGTGAGGCAGGATAAAAAAAGTGATTCTTCAGCAAGAACCCTAATTCTTCAGCAAGAATCACACAAGGGGCTGGTGAGTAAGGCTTTAGATTGTTTCTTCTAGCAAGAAACAATATCAATAACTATTCTTGATCAGATCCAAAGGTGAAAATTGAACTAGGTAGGGGCGGAAAGAACTAGAGAAGTCTGCAGATTGTTGAATGTATGAAATTGGTGAATTCACCCCCTATTTATAACCTTCTTTGGATCAACTTCCTAATCCAATTAAGAAAAAGTTTCTTGATCTAAATCTGATATTTGGATCTAGACTCTTAAATGGATAAACTTATCTTATCATTTACCTAATCCTAATCAGATTATAAACCAAAAATCACCCCTTTTAATTAACTCGGTTAAGCCCATTTCTAAATGAGCTTTAGGCCCATTAGTCACATAGCTCACTTTCCCTTTAAATACTGGCTACCTTGGATCCCTTTGTATGGCGTGAAACCCTAGCATTGATCTACATATCAGCCACATGGGTTCAGCCTAACCTTTGTTACAAGACCTGGCCAAATTCACTGCAAAACAGAGAGAACCCTTGAGTCCATCCGTATGAGTTCTTAATGGGCCTAACATTTACACTAAAGGGTCATTGGGTCCGGCCACCTTATGAAGGTCCAAGGACTGTGGGAAAATGCAAGATTAACCCATCAAGTATAACCCTCAATGGTCTTACACTTAACCTCTCAGTACATAATGATCAAATACTGCCCAACAAGAGAGGACATCTTCCTTTGCTGCAAGGTACAATGTTGCACTCTCTACTCACATGGATCCTAGGAATTAAAACATTTTGCAAACATTTTATGAAACCATAAATATATATGTATATCTCTATATAAATATATTTTGCAAAACAAATCTCAACAATTTGAAATCAACTGCCGACAATTTAGGTTTCCATCAGAGATAGTGCATTCCCCTATCATTCACTTTGTCTGACAAAGGGGCTAATCCTATCACTATGATCACCCACTCAGGTGAATTCTTGGATTGCCCCAACATACCCAATTTTTGAACTGGCTAAAAATCTCACTGGTTGGCATATCAAAGATAGCCCAATCCGACACCTAGTGTAGTACCATAATCGAGTCTAGGGGTTAGGTGTAATTTTCCAGTTTTTCTCATCAGTCTTCAAAGTACAGGGCATAACTAGAAAATAGTTTGGTTCAAAGTTTCAAGAAAACCCACACTACATGTGCTTTGGGTCTCACCTTGGTAGCTTGAGACCAGCCACCCCAACCTTCTTGATAGCACGTTAGTGTCAGCCTTGGCAGGATAAACCTTTCCAGGTCTATCAAACGGCTGTGAAGATTCTAAACTAACATGAGTCTCATTAGTATCCAGTTTAAGGGTATTACACAAAAACACACCAAAATAACATGAATCATTTATGCACTTTATTCATTTACAATAAATGTCAATAAGTACATCAATATGATTGGAGCTAAGGACATAACTGTCTAACACTCCCAACCGGACATACAAACCCTTGCACTTTTCTTCCTTCATCAAGATCATACTGTCGTGTATGATTTTCATAACTCTACTTGCAACAAAGACCTTGCAACCCTTAGAGTCCAACCAGCTTAGTGATATTAAATTCCTATGGATTTTTGGGACATACACCAAACCATCCAAAGTGTGAGTCACTCCATCAAACATTTTGACTTTTATTGTCCCAACACCCATGATGACACATGTAGATCCATCACCCACGGAGACAATACTTGTCTTCTTCTTCTTCTCTTAGAACATATTAAAACACTCCTTCTTGGAGCAAATGTGCACTAAACATTTGAAATCTAAACCCACTCATTTGGAGAAAAATCGCACAAACCTTTGGAGACTATGAGAACGTATTCATCGCCATTCGATGCAATTGTCACACTTCTAAATTCCATGCATCTATAACATAGTATTTTGCTCTTTTCCCTAACCTTGGATCTAGACCTGTTGCTCTCAGATCCCTAGTCATATGACCTTCCTTTTCAATCCATTCCCTACATAATCAATGTAAAATCTTGCCCACTCTCATACTTGGGATTTCTCCTAGTCTCATTGGATAGAAGAGATGTGGTGATTTCTTCTAATTTCACTATATCTTTCACGTACAATAATGTTATTACTAAATTTTCATACGAATCAGGAAGCGAGGTAAGAAGCAAAAGAGCCTTGTCTTCCTCTTCCGACATTAACATTCCCTAATTGATCCAAGATATTGTTGAGCACATTTATGTCTTCCAAGAGATTCTCACCTTCTACCATCTTCAACCCATACAACTACCACTTCAAATATAGCTTTGTGGTTAAGCTTTTTCCAAAATAGAGTTTCTCCACCTTGTCCCACAACTTTGATAAAAAATCTTCCTCCATAACATTATCAGTTAGGAGCAATCAAATCGTACTAACACACACCTTAATTTGATGTCCTCACAATCAACATCCTTCATATCTTCTGGCTTCCCACCCTTCCCCTTCAGGTTCAAGCCTTATTGAACCAGAATGTCCTTTACCTTTGTCGTCAAACCTCTCAATCTTAAACTAAGAACATGTGCATTTTATTGCCATTATCTCTTAAGCAATTTTACAAACACCTTGTAAACACCAACCTTGCTTTGATACCAATTTATTGGTCTCAAAAACAACAATCTGTTGCTAGTACTTGATTACTTCATGAAGAGATTTCGTAGTAGTTGACTACTATCAGTAACTTGTTCCTAGCAGTCGACTACTACCTCAATAGAACTCAAAATAGCTGCAAGAATAAGCTATAAATAACAAAAAATATCAAGGCAACCAAGTAAAGGAAAATAAAAACAAGCACTACCAAGAACACAAAGGATTTACATGGTTCGGCCTTACTGCGTACGTCTACGGAAGAGATGAAATCTATATTCTTCACTATAAAAGAAACAAGAGATAGTATAGGTACCTTATAGCTTGCAACCCAAACCAACCCTTAACTCTCGTACACCCATCTTCCCTTTTCTCTCTTAACCCGAAGAACAAAAAGAAGAGAAAAACTCCACTCTCACACCAAGAGCACTCTTTTTCTCGCTTAGACACTCTCTCTCTACCCTACATATAAAAAAAACCTTTTATATGTAAAATCCTCTTTAACCTAAAGAGAAATCACATCAACCGTTAAATTAAAAATAATCCAACGGTTGAAAAATAAGACACAATTCCAACAATGCATTACTACCGGTGGACTACTTAAAGAGAAAACGAAAGCTATGAAATAAATTACATCATCATCAATAACATAACAGAAAAAACGATAGCTAAAACATACAAAAATAATTATTCTTCTCTCTAAATCGTTACCAAGATGTCCACCCCTTCAAATCCATATACATAAACCCCGTTATCATTTCCAATATTCAATCACAGAAGTTTCATTATAACCTTCGGCGTTGGCTAGAATTTGTACAAATTACTCATTGGAGCTTCATAGTTGTCCCCAAAACCAGTAGAGAAATGGAGAAAACACAATAAAAAATGATGACTAGCAATATCTGTGGATTGCGATGATGACTAGCGATATTAACCACGAGCTTGGCGGGGAAAACAGTTTGATGGATGTATGTCTCACTTGAGGCCGAT
Organism: Nelumbo lutea; assembly: GCF_056320005.1. Lineage (NCBI taxonomy): Eukaryota > Viridiplantae > Streptophyta > Magnoliopsida > Proteales > Nelumbonaceae > Nelumbo > Nelumbo lutea. The sequence goes on from NC_142685.1 coordinate 75,062,722, forward strand.
GAGAGAATGGATCCAAGTGATGGCATATTATTGTGATTTCCACTTAACTAGTAAAGAAGACTGTGAACAAGGGGTCGTTGAAATTTTCGGAGCTAAAAAATTGAAAATGGGGGAGAGGGGATTATTCAAAATAATATAAAATAAAGGTGGAATGTTGATTTTTCCCATTGTTGGCAAGCTCTATTTGCATTAGAAAAGACGATGAACAGAGTTGTTACAAACGTGGGACTGGCTAAGATAAGGGGGGAGAAAAAACTGAAATGAAATGCAGAGGATGAATTGGGCTTCAGAAAATGGGCAAAAACAAGGGGACTTGCGAGAGGAATCGAGGTGTCATCGTTGTTAGAAATCGTTATTGTCATGAAGCTGAAGGAAATGAACAATACCTTCAAGTGGATTCCGTTGGAGGATGAGAGAAAAAATGAGAAAGAGAGAGGGAGAGGGAGAAAATGTATCAGAACTATTGCTCCACCACCTCAGTTTAGCGTCGAGAGGAAGAAGATAGTGGACAATAGATTTGCTGAAATAAAAAACTCTGGGTTTCATTTATATGTAGGGTTAAAGGCAATTTTTTTTTTTTTTTTTTAAGTTTTAGGAAGTTTAGGGGTAATTTGGCAATTTTGAAAAATCAAGGGTAATTTGGTTCAATGGAGGTTATAGGTCAAAGATCAAATAGTTGAGATGGGTTTAAGTGAATATAGAGGTTTTGCATGTGTGGGCCAATAAAATTGGCCAAAACAGGGCAATCACGGGTATTTTTAGCTAATGTTTTACATGTGTGGGCCAATATAATTGGCCAAAATAGGGCAAACATGGGTATTTTTGGCTAAAATTTGACAGGGTAGGATTTTTGGAACCTTAGATCAATTCGTCGTTTCAGATCAGTCCTAATGGGCCCAGATTAAGCAAATCTAGAGTTCACTTAATCTAAAGCTTAAAAATGGAATCTCAATGTGATTAAGTGGCTAACAAGGGTATTTTGGGATGAAAATTTGCAGGTAGGGATTTTGGGATGTCCAAGATCTAATGGTAATATCTAATTGGTTCCAGATGACCAAGATCATGAGAATTTTGGTCTACGAGAGGATTCAAAATGGAATCTTGGTTTGATGAAGGGGTAAATAGGGGAATTTAGAACTAAAATTTTATGTGTAGATGTTTTGGTGTGTCTTGAGTTCAATTGTATGGTTTGATTAGTACAAAGGTGTTAAGATCAAGGATATTTGGGTCACGGGTGTTTCAAGCTAACAATAATGCTCGAAAGGGTAAATGGAGGAATCTTTAATTAAAATTTCATGGGTAAGTACTTCAGGATGTTTGGATTTGGATGGAAACATCTGATCTGATGGTCTAGGTGTAAATAGGGGTTTATCAGGGCCATCGGATTGGTATAGAGTAGGTTAACATTGAATTTAAGAATTTTTAGGCTCAAATTTGGGCTATTTGGGTTTTTTGATGTTTTGGAAAGATCAAAAGGGTCTAATCAAGTGTTTGGAGTGAATTAGGGGTTTAGGCAGCAAACCGAGCAAAAATCGGGTGCTAACAATTGTGTTTAGTTGTGGTGCAATTTATTTGCACTGATGCAAAATTATGGTAGTGCAAATGATTAGTATGCAAATTCTGATTTATTTTTGTTTGAAATTTTACCTTATATGTTTGATTGCAATTTGCAAGAAGTAAAATAAGACATGAAGTAAAACATAAAACAAAATTAAACCAAAATTTGCATTCTATTCATTTACACTACTACATATTTGTACTAGTGCAGAAAAAAAAATTTGCACTACAACCAAATGTAGTCTTGGGTTAAAATTAGTTATGTAAATATGAAGGTGAATGCAAATGGTCATCAATCAAGCTTGATTTAATTGGTCTTTGAAGATAAACAATTGGGTCATTAATTATAGCGGTTCAAGTTGATCAACAAAAGGTGCTTAGATTTTAACTTAAAAAAAAAACACCTTAATCACCATATTTAATGGTACCGTTTAGAAAGTCTTTTTAGGAAGATCTTCCCAAAACAAAGGCTAAAAGATGTATTGAACTTTTGAGGTCTTGTCTTTAAAGGTCAATACCCTTTGGTAAGTATCTTGGTCTAAATGGCCTATCTGGCATTTGAGGTCTTGTCTTTAAAGGTCATTTGAAGCCTTTTGATTTTCAACCATTTCAAGTAAACACAGGTCTTTTCAGCTTTCCATCTTTTGTTGCCAAAAGAGGGAATACCATTTTTTGGCAGCCCAAAAGATTTTTGGAAAAGCCTTGCCAAACAGAACCAATATCATCTCAAGGTGAGCTAACATAATTGTCAAGAATACTATATTGAGAATTCTTTTTAATAATTATTTATTATATTAAGTTATTGATTGCTTATATGCTTATGAATAAAGGGTATGTTGGTTATCTTATTAGTATAGAGGTTTTGACAATAATATATGTTGTTTATTGCTTAGTTTGGCTTATAATATAGGTTTACTAGTCAGGCCTTGTGCAATGCATGGCTGTTGTTAAAAGAAATTGTGGCAAGTATTGGGGCCAATGGCCTTACCCCAAGAGGGGGTGAATTGGGTTGAGCTTAAAAAAATTGAATGTCTTAAATTCAAACCTGAATTCCGAATATTATAAGATATATGACCTTTAGTTATAGACAAAACCATGGCTAAAATTCAAAAAAAAACTGTAGCTATAGACCTATAGCTATGGTTTAGCTACAGATAGAAAACTGCAGCCTATGTTTGTGTGGCTATAGCCTACGGCTATGGTTCAACTAATCCATGACTATACCCATCTATAGCTATAGTAGCGGTCAATAGCTTAAGGACAAATGCAAACCATATGAGCCTTTAGCCACAGACTAAATCATAGCTAAAAGATGCATATACCTACTAATTTTAAGTTGTCCATAACCATATATCCAAATTTATAACCATGGATTTTCACAAAACCATATCTAAAGTCTTTTACAGCCATGGTTTACTAAATTTGTCAACCTATTATGACATTTTTTTTTCTAAAACTTAAGCTAAATACTTCAACATATAACTACGATTTTTCACAAACTATGGCTAAAAGCTAGATGTGCCAACCTATAACTACGATTTTCTACAGAACTGAAGTTAAATACAACAACCTATAACTACAATTTTTGAGAAACCGTGGTTAAAAGCTTAAATCTATAGCCATGGTTTCTTGCAAAACCATAGCTAATTGTTTCAATCTATAGCCTTTTTTTTTTTTTGAAAAGTAACCACCACCTTAATGTATTACCTATTTCATTCATACATAACATGGAAATCATATAATAATTTCTAGCAAATGGTTATGTTATTGTAATAAAAAATTACATGTAGTGTATAATTAGAATACATTCATTGTTCTACTAAAAAAATGCATCCACTGTTTAAAATGTATAACAAATGTCAAAATACCCTCAATACATATTAAAGTTTAGATGACCTTTAAAAGCAAAGAGAAATTCTAAATATAAAAGAATAATCCATTGTCTTCAGCGTTGCTTTAAGAGATACTTGTTGCATGTTTAACTTACAAAGAATAACAAAAAAAAAGTTAGAACAAAGATTACTTTGATAACCTAATTAAATATTCAATATACAATAAAAAAAATGTGATGGAAGCTAGGTAACAAAATCCATTAAGAATTTGTGAATGCAACACAAATTTTGAATTTCTAATTAAATGGGTTTGGTGCACTTGTTTGACTATTTTCTTATGAAAAAAGGAGGAAAAAAATATTGCATGTAGGTTATGATATTGATTTCAAGCTTCTTTAATTTCAGAGTTATGTTTTACTTATGATTTAGATATTTCTTTACAAGACAAGACATTTTAAGAAGAATCACATACACAAGATTCAAATTAAGTGGAATGCAGAGGTGGTGATTGTTGATAGAGTGGGGAAAGGTCAAAGAATGAGAGGTTTAGGAGAAAAACTTGTGGACATTAAAGTTTAGGCCAAAGATGAAGAGGAAAGGAGGGAAGGGGGAGGGAAGTCAGTGGGAATGGAGTTGAAGAGGTCTCAGGGGAAGATAATACTAAGGGGGAAATGGGTATTGATTAGTTTGTGGACAAACAAGTAGCAATTGGGAGGTCTCTCAATCTTTTCTTTTTTGGGTGAAAGAAAAAATTTTTTATGAAGAGTGAAGGGAGGTTGTTGAAGAGTTTTCAAGAAGGGGGGAGAAGGATGAAAGTTTAAGTTGAAGATTGTGTCTTAGGTGATGTTTGGCATCGATGCTGATTTCTCAAAAATCGGCACCACGTCGGAGCCACCTGGGATAAAGAAGGAATCATCATCGATGGATCACCATTTTTAGTGATTCCCCAAACTGCTTAGATGGCATAAATAATACCAAAAAAACAAAATTTGGTGCGATTCCAAAAATCACTGATTTCTCAATAATCAGCAAGGAGGAATCATCATCGATGCCAAACATCACCTTAGTAGCATGGTTATTTGGGCATCACATGTTATTGATTTCCAAAAATTTGTCAAGTTCTTGGTTAAGCTCTTTAGGGTATCCTTGAGAAGTATAAGGTTTCTAAGTTGTATATTTTTTCCATTTAATCAATTTTATTTTAATATAAAAAAGACTCAAATGAAGTGGATATGTTTTTCCTTTTTTTTCTGTTAATCTAGGATTGATTTTAAAGCTAATATTAGGTTAGCTTATTAGTTTAGATTTTATGCTAATCGGATCGGCTAAGTTTCTTGGTTTTAAAAGTTTGGGTAAGAGTGGACTCCTAGTTTAGTCATAGGGTGATAATAATGTTTTGTGTTAGATCTTAGATTATAAGGGTTGAGTGGAAATGGTCTAATTTTGGTTTATGTCATGGCCTGAGAACTAGGTAAAAGTAAGGTGAGATAGAGTTACTTTTGGTTTAGATTTTAAGATGGTAGGACTATGTTAAAGTGAGGTGATTTGGTTGTTAGATAAGGGTTAATCATGGATTGGTTCTATGGTTGAAATGTAAGTACCCCTAAAAATGACTTACGATGGTGTTTATGCTAAATTTTATTCAGCTTTTTGGGCTAACGTGGGACTAATTTTCTAAAGCTATAATTGGGTGGATTTAGGTTAGTATTTAAGTTGATTAGGTAGGTCTCTCAATTCTAAGAACCTTGATAAAATGGAGTTGGGGGTGTCAGTTTATGCATTGGATAAGTTTCTTACTACCAAAGCTTAAGATTGTAATAATGTTTTGAATTAGATCTTGAATTATAAGGGTTGGGTGAAGATGGTCAAATTTTGGTTTAGGTTTCCGGCTTCTAGGCCTAGGTAAAAATGGACTGATTTGGTTAATTGGAATAGATTGATTATGGATTGTTCTAAGGCTGCAAATGAAGTGGTTCTAGGATAGTTGCATGACTTTCATAGATATAAAAACTTGTGATACTAAATTGGTTGTAAATTCAGTCTTAAGGTTGTGAGGTGGTATGAGTTAGGTCATAGGTTATAAGTGTAAGTACATGGAGTTAAACATTATGGAACCCACAATGGAGGCTACGTCCATTCCAAAACATAGGTGTGATTGCGTGTTCAAGAACTAGAATCACAAATCCTACATATCTCTCAAAACTCAGAGCACAAAAACACTAAAATCTACTACATACAAAGAAATACCAAAGTTTACAATGTTAGCAACATCGCATTGCCCCTTCCAATGAATACCAGATAGCAAGATCCGCTAAGGTAACAATGCAACACCGTGATGCTCTCGTGTCATGGCACAACGACACTCACGCATTGTGACACTTGTAATGCCGCTCTCAAATACTTAAACATTCTTGCAGGAGGGATCACACCGCTCTCAAATGCCAAGAGATTTTCATGGAGACAAGGAGAAAGCCCAAGTTTCTTGTTTGGTACCTATCAATTTTTTTTTTGCTTCCCCACAGTGGGAAAGTGTCCTATCTCTTTCTTGCATTCCTCACAAACCTTGGCCATTTGTCTATATATACAAGTATGAGAGGTTAAAGCCATCGGAGGGAAGGACCCTCTTGGACTCATGTAAGACACCACTCTATAACCTTAACTCTAGGGTTTTTCTACAGCCATATTTTTAGATTTGTAAATCGGGTCGTGTTATCTACGGCTTGGTACGGTTCAGTATGACAGTCTGTGGGCCGTGTCAGGCTCAACACGATCATGCGGGCCATGTTGGGCCTAGGATTTTAGGTTCACAGGCTAGCACGGCACAGTATGACCAAACGGGCCATGCTGCCCGTGACCAATGGGCTAGCACAACCCAACTCACAGCTCAATCCAACACGGCCTATGGCACGACTCAGCATGACCCATATATATATTTTATATATATTATAATTATATAATAATATATAGTATATAATATATTAATAAAATAAATATTTTTTATTTTATTATACTAATTTATTTAATTATTGCATATATAAGCAATTTTATACACAAAATCCATATAAAATTAAAATTTTAATTTTTTTTTTGTCAATTTTTTTAAATAAATAGCTTTGGCCAGATACATGGCCCAAGGCTCGGCCCACGGGCCAGCCCGTCCCATGGCACGGCACAGGCCCACATGGGCCCGAGCCGTGAACCATGTTGGACCGACTCCCAAATTTTACACCTCTACATATTTCTCCCTTTTCTTTTCTCCTCTCTTCACCGCCACTCTCTGAACCTTCGAAAACCACACAATTACAATCGTAGAGTCCATGGCACTAACATTTGAATCTCTAATCATGGTCTTTGATATCTGAGGGAAATGGCGTTAAGACAATCCTTCTGGCTTTGTTGGTTGACGATAATCTTCAGTGTTGTGGCGCCAAGACAATGTCAAGCATTAAACCCCCGTGATCTTCGGCTCGTTCCTGATAACAGCCATTGATCTCAATTACATGAGGATTTCCGTCATCGGTGCTTGACATTATTTGATCGATTTCAACAAAAATGGATTCTCGGGGTTTTTAATCCAGGTTCCAGATTATCAGAGTTTCACTTTCTAAAAGAGCTCCCCTCTTAAATGGACGACAAAAACTGGTGGCCTCGCTTGAACGCAACGGATCCATTGTCAGAACCAGTTTCTTGAATAATCGTATAATAGAGTAAAAAGTTTTAGTTTCAGATGCCCAAAATTTACGGTTTGATTTATGTCTTTTTTTTTTTTTTTTTCTTTTTGTGTTTCGTACTTAGGTGAACCACAGGGCAATAACTCCCATTACGTCGGCATACGGTCCCTAAAGGATGATATCTCCAAATTCAGAAGGATAGTAAGTGAAGTCAGGACAAAGATGCAGGATGTATGAATGGCCCAATTAGTGGTATATTATTACAATATTTTTATTTTTGAGAATATCTCTGAAGTAAAAACAGTGGTAGATGTAGTAAGGTTCAAGATACTTTCCTCCTTTGAGTCAAGCATTTTCAGCTTGAACAGCCATAACTTGGAAGAAACCGATAATTGGTGATAGGGTTTTTCTACAACCATATTTCTCCCTTTTCTCCTCTCTTCACCACCATTCTCTCCAGACACCTTTGGATACCAGACTACTATGATCATGGAATTCAGTATGGGTTAAGCGAATGAACTTTTGGTTTAGGTCTTGGGCTGGTAGGAGTAGATTTAGGCCTTGTAACGGATGAATTGGGGGTGCCTCAAAATATGAATTAGGACGATTTTTATGATATAACCAAGTTATTGGTTTTAGGTTAGTTTCTATGTTGATTGGGTAGGTTCTTGGTACTAAAACCTTGGGTGATATGGAGTTGATTTTAGATTAGGTGTTAAGTTGTAATTAGGACTTGTTGTGGGCTAAATTGAAACATGTTTTTGCACTGAAAATGGTAGATTTATAGGTTTAAGAAGGTAGGGCACGTATCACTTAGAAATGGAGCTAGGATCAAGGTACACCACCCACTATTTCCAACTTAAATACATCCAATCACCTTCAATACCATCAACCATCACCTGCAACGAACTTAACTACGTGGAGGAAAATATATACCCAAACATTCCTCTCCATGTAGCAAAGCATTCCACCATATTAGTTCATATATATCAAGTAAAAATCATTAAAATGAAATAAAACATAAAATAAAATGCTAACGATAGTGGATCTTCAAATACCTAAAACATCATCGGCTTTCTTGCCTTTTCCTTCCACTTGGTTGCCTTTCAATCTATAAAAGTTATCAAAAAAATCAAATCAATGATAATTAAAACACTATTATGGTCTTAATTAGAAGCATGTAAATTAATATATGTAGATACAAAGGAGGTAACCCAAGGAATGCTACAACCTTGTGCATCTCCTGAGATTTTCAAGTTTGCATTTCTCTTTATTAACACATAATCCTTCTTTAAAACTTTCTTTACCACTAACTTGCACCACCTATCGTCAAATTCTTTCGACATAACTTTTTTAGGGTCAACAATGATAAATAGACCCTTTGCTACAACTTCATTTTTATCATTACCCATTTCAATTGACACCCCTACCCATAGCATAAGAATATCAAAAATAAGAATTTAATAAAACAAACAAGGTTCAGATACATACATCTTTAGTTGTAGTTATTTGAATTACAGCAACCCAATGTGCCTTAGAATGTGGAGTGCTTACTAGAAAATATTGATAAATTCAAAGTTTACCACAAAAACAATATCCTATGAAATTTCCAACGCAAAAGATAAGGAATCGTTATTGGATTGTTCCAAGCTAAAAGAGGTCTCTTACCAAAAATCAACTTGTTCTTGTGTTTGGACCATTTCAAAGAGTGTTATACTGTCTTCTCTTAGATCCTAAACAACTGCTACCATTATCTTCTCTTGATAAATCTATTTCTTTCATTAAGGAGGAAAACTCTAGAGAATTGAATAACCCCACCATCTTAATTCTATAGCCACTAGATAATATAAACTACATTTTGTAATTTTATGCGTTGTGGGTTATGGGCCTTGCCATATGTGAGCGGTGGAATGACAAGAATATAGTTAATTATTCATCGGGCTTTGGAAGCAACCTTCATTTGTTTGAACGCCAAGGCCCAAGGACAATATTGATAGTCTTGTGCATACATGGACATATGGCCAAGGAAATTTGGCTTACCTAAACCCCACCATCTCTCCACTCAGCACGGCTCAAGGGGCAGGAAGCCTTTAGGAAAACTCACATTTACCTCATCAGCCCATCTCTAAATAAGTGAATCAACAAATCCATTGGCTCATCTGTTGAGTCAAGCTCCCATTTGAATGAACTGTTTTGGGTAGTTTCTGTCGTAAATGTGTGATCAAAGAAAGAATGGTGTTATGCAGAGAGAGCTCTGTTGTCAAATCTGGATTCCCTCCTCACAGCATTTGTAGCCATGAATTGAGAACATCTCCTCTTGAATAAAACATGCAAGTACGTAAGAAATTTTCCATCGTGTAGCTGCAACATGCTGTAAGGTGAGTGTGAAGAGGATTCTGATGTGGTGAGGAAATCCAAATTCCTTGAATCTGACCAGAATTTTATGTTTATTATTATTGTTGCAAGATAGTGTTTAAAACATTTTAATTAAGCATATACATGTTGTATGTCATTCTGAAATGATGACTCTTAGGTAATCCATCACCAAAGAGGTTATGTAAGGTTGAATTGTGAATATGGGTTAATGGGTACAGTAAAGGATCAATGCTCAAATCTAATTATAGGGACATTAACTTCTTGATTATTTGTAGTGACTAGACCATCATCTTATGATGGTTCGGTCTTAACTATCATAAGAATTTAGTTTTATCATTCTTGCTTCAAGGAGCATTCAAATAGCACTACCAACTTCTTTGGTGAGTATAGACAATCACCAGTTGCATTCCCTTAATAAAAAGTCCATGGAGTCCCTTGAATTCCCCTCTTGTAGATACCAATGTGATAACCCACCCACCCACATGTTGAACATCTTAGGCTAGTTGGGAATTCTTTAAACCGGTAAATGAACCTCTGATCGATGCTTTATGCATGTTCCAGTAGAAGTTAGGAATTTCATTGCCTAACAAAGATATAGCCAAATAAAATACTAAACCAATAAGTCATAACAAAAGCGATGTCATTTTAAAAAAGAGTAATTGTTCCACAAAAGAACTATTATTGCAACACTATTTGCACAACCACTCCCAGACCTCATGCCTCAAAGCAGCTTGCAATATAGAAGGAAAAAAAAATATCTAAAAAATCACCTCCCTGTTGTGTCACACCACCAAGTTCATAACATATAGTCATCACAAAGAAGACAGAGATGATGAACCTCAAAATTGAATCTAAATGATGATTTAAAGGCAAAAGATATGCCCCATAAATGCCACGACAAAGATTTGTTAGAATTGAAAACTTCATGAAACAGATAATTATATATCTGTCCCCAGTATAAGCTCCTTTATAGACCCAAGCACAAAAATATAGGATACTATGAATTAGCTCCAGGAATTTACTCTATATCAAGGAAAAGCATGGGAAAGATCTCCTTGTGAAGATAGGTATAAGGAAGAAACCCCATAGACCATCACTGTTATGCACCACAACAATCCTGGCATTTAAGGCTCTGGCTCATTCTTACCCTATCCCTGGAGGAACCTACCCTAGCATAACTCTACCTTTTTGACTTGTAACTGGACAAAGAGATTATATTAACATGAAACAGATAGGTACAAGAGTCAGTCCATACATATAGAGGCAAATTTAAATCAAGCCCAATAGATTGAGGTAGAACAAAACCAAAATAGCTCAACAAGCAACAACAAGAACAGAACTATTGGGGAATGAAACAGGAACTATATTGTTAAGCTTTTCAGACCCCTTGGGAGAAGGAAAATCATTGACCATTGAAATGTTTGCTTTTCTGCAAGACCTAAGACTGCATTCCTCTTCAAAATTTTCTAATTTAGTTGTATCATGCGCACGTGTTGTCACTTTTACAGCCCCTGGTCCTTGGACTCTTAGTTTTTCTCTTGTTTTTTTTTTTCTGAAAGGTAAAATGATGTATTGTATTGCTTAAAAGGTGAGAGTCCCTCAAAGAAGTACAAAAAAATATGGAGATAAATACGCCTCTTCACCTATGCAAAAGTATACTGAGTGTCCTTCCTGTTTTCAATATTCATTCATTTACAAAATCCACAAATAGAATCCTTTCCCATGGGTTCACAGTTCCTTATACTTGCGCCTTTAAATTCTTTCTATGCACCTGCCCATTTTATCAACCTTCCCAGTTATCTGCTCAGGACCTAGACCCGCCTGGTTGAAGACCCTAAATTGGATTGAAAGTCTCCATAGTTTGATGAGATTCTAGTAATCGATCAAAAAAATACAAAACCATGCTTGAAGATATGCCCTCCACTATAGTTTAGATCAATGTTTTAAAAACCGACCCAGAGACTAAACCGTTTTTGCCTCCGAGTCACGGGTCACCAGTTCGACCGGCTGGGTCGAATGGTTCAGACAGTTCCACGTCATCATATATGTATTAAGTATACATATTTATATACATATGTATATATGTGCATATATTTATATATGTGTATATATGTATACATGTGTATAAATATATATTTTACCAATAAATAATGTATAAATATGTTTTATATGTGCTATATGTATTTTTATATTTAATTTATATTTTTTAACTCAGTTTTTAATTTTTTATTATAAAAAATATTAAAATTTTCAATTTTTGGCCAAAAAGGGTTTTTTTGCGAAACTAGCAAGGCACCTTAGAATGCATAGATCTCTAAAAGTAACCCAAAATAAAAATAAAAAAATAAAAAAATAAATACTCCAATCGGACATCGGAGTGCAAAGTTATGGCCTTCAAAAATTTGCATATATTGAGTGTGCAACCAGCGACCCAATGACCAGGTCGAATGGGTCAACGGTTGAACCGGTTGGGTCGAATGATTCTTGACCAAGTCAGCGGTTTTTGACCGTTTTACGGATCTTGACTGAACCAGACCCAGAATCTTGTCTAGGTGTTGGTTCGAACGGTTTGACCAGCCGGCTCAACGGCAGGTTGACAACACTGGTTTAGATCAAACCTACCATGACCATCACCAATTAAGTTTTGAATATTGAAGATTTTATGCCCTATGCAATGCCAAATCAATACCCTTCCCAAGAACAAATAATATTGAATTCATCTTTTAGGCCATCTTTGGTTTCCTTAAGAAAAATCACGAGGAAAAAGAAATGGGAATTTAAAGGATCTTTCCACAACTTTTCTTTTCTTATTCTTTTTTGAGGAACCAATCACATTCCCAGTAAGTAGTCAGCACATATCAGGAATCGAAGATAATTCAACCAATTATATCTTCTTGAAATCTTAAAATTAAAATGCTAGTTTTGACACTACTGGCTAAATTGAGAAATCTAAATTTCCATACATTATTTTCAGTGGAGCCAGCTCAATAAAGGTGAATAAGTTCCCAATGACCCCAACTGCAAAATAGACGTAACAACATCTTTACTAAAGCTCCTTATACAAAATCCCTAGGAAGAAAAGAGTAAAGAAAAAATAAATAAATAAATCGGATAATGTAATTTCTTAGAAAGCAATAAGATAGTATATATAAGGAGTAGAATAAAGATTGGAAATAGTAATTTGATCTCAACTTAAGGTAAGGCATAGGTTCAGACTATATAAAATGAGAGAAAACTTATAATATTGCCACTTCGAAAAAGTTCCAAACATGTTATTCGGTCACTTGACATCAACATCTTTGATCTGCTTTAAATTGATAAAGGTCATAGGTTTGTGTTCTCCTAACAACATCTTTAGTTAGTCTAATGTGGAGGTAAATTTTATAGGACAAATTTATGATGCTCAAAAGGTATGAACCCAATAACTAGTATTAACTTAAGATACAAAACCTAAGATATAACTATAGCTGTGATGTCCAATTTACATGGTAGCATCTTGCCAATGTTTTACTAAAGCATGAACAGGCTTTCACATACCTATATTGTGTTTTCTTGTTTGATTGGAAGCCAGAAAAATGAAGAAGAATAAGATGGGAGGGAAAAGGCTTCTTTAGTGTGGTTGAGGGAAGATGGGAGGTATCTAACCCTCTATTTGATTCAATCAATCACAACCAAAGGGGGGAGATGGAAGAGATGTTCCAGCATTGTTAGGGTTGGTTGATAGAGTAGGAAGAGGAAGAGGTAGGGAACTCAACCAATGGAGGAGAGGGGGTTTTCGCATGTTCATGTTTTTTGAGCTAGGGGTAATCAAGGGATGGGCCCAATTTTGGCTCTGCACATAAACCCAAGCTTGGGCCTACAAGGGTCGGGGCTAGGTGGGTCAAATTCCGATCCTACGTATAAATTCTAATATATACATATACATACATACAAATATAATATTTTATATTAAATGACATAATATATTTAAAGAAGCTAAACTAGGTGGACCTCAATGACATAATATATTTAAAGAAGCTAAGGAAGACTCACCAGAGAAGGACGACCGAACTGGAACAAGGTAGCGAACAAGAAAACCCGAGCTAAAGAAGCTAAACGCAACCTCGGATTGAAGGCTAGTAAGATTGTGGCGAAGAAAATGAGTCTCGAGACCCCCCCTATTTATAGCCATTGTACCGAAGAATCAATGGTCAAGATCAAAGCAATCTAACGGCTCTTAAGAAAACCAACTGCACAACCCTCGAGGTCAAAATCAGTTTAGCGTGTTTTTTTGGCGTTCGTGGAATTTGTAGATCGCGTGACGTTCGCGCGTAAACTGCACACGACCTGGGTTATTCTTGGTTGAGCCTAGCCGAACTGGTCTGACCGGTGACCTATTTGACAGAGCAGCCTGGACTTTGAGCCAAATCCACTTGTCATATCGTGAACTCCCCGCACCGGGTCAAGACCCCTAACTCGAGGAGTGGGGGGCAATTGATGAAGGGAAATTTGGCCCGACCTCATAACAGGGAGACACATGGATGTGACTCGGCATAAGTGACAGTTCATCATGATCAGTTCACTACAAAGCAACCTTGGGTACCCTGTTACCCCAAACTAGAGTTACTTCGAGCTAAGATCATCCCGAACTAAGATCACCTCAGTGCCAGTTCGCGACCAGGATAACGGTACCAAGTCCACTACAGACCGAGCTCGGACAGCTAGGCCCACCTCGAAAAGAGTTCACCTCAAGACAAGCCTACCTTGGTGCAAGATCATCTCAATACTAAGGCACTTCGGCATTCAGAGCAGGTCGGGTCTGAAGAACACGAGCTCAGGCAACTCGCTACCTAGTTAGGCCGACCTCCACGTGACAACCCCAAGGAGCTCACCACCATACCCTGCATCTTACGGGATCGTACCTTAATGGCTATATTAGCTCACCCACTCCCCAATTCAGGCGGAGATGGGCAACCTTACCGGTTAGTGGCATTATCCCCACCTGACACGAAAGCGGATCCCATCACAGTGAGGATCCAGGAACTGCTCCACCAAACCCACAGGGACTCCGGTATATAAAGAACTCACCCCCCAGGGGTGAAGGTATGATGTGTAATCTTTGCTCTCTAGCTCTCTAATTCTCCGATATCATCTTAAAGCTCTCTACTATGTGCTAACTTAGCCATCGGAGTGTCCCCATCGGGTAAGCCACCCCGGGATCTCTGATTCATCTCTTGCAGGTTACTCAACCCCTCATTGCTGGCATCCAGATCGTCTCCAGCAGGGAGTAGCCAAATTACACCACATCAGTTTCAATGAGAAGTTTTTTATCCAAATGTTCCAAAAAAGCTTGACTGAGAATTCTAAAGTGTGGTTTGCCAATCTCGAGGAAGAGAAAAAGAAGTCGTGGAAATAAGTATCTAAAGCATTCTTAGACCACTTTTCTTATAACATGGAATTAGTGCCAGATCGAGCAGATCTTGAGTCCATGACTCAAAATCTTGGAGAATCTTTCATAGATTATGCCTATCGGTGGCGTGAAATGGCATCCAAACTACGACACTCCATGCCCAAGAAAGAAATGGTTAGGCTTTTTGTTAAGACGTTGAAAGATCCCTACCATACTCTGTTGGTTGCACAACCACTCAATGACTTTAGTGAAGTGGTGAAAGGAGCGTTAGAACCGAAGAGTCTCTTAGACATAGTCGGATTAATCCATTGATGATATGGGTAGGGGCAACCACCTCTGAAACAAAGAAGTTTGGAACCAAGCATCAAGGAGGAAGTGAAGTACAGTTCATATCTGGCCACCCAGCCAGCTTTGCATCTACAACTCCATCTAATCCTTCATTTAGGGTGCCTACTCCAATGTATCCACAATCACGACAATAACAGCATACCCCAAGGGTGCAACAAACTCCCCAAACAGAAAAGGAGTTGTCACCACTTCCTTATTCATAATCTCAGTTGTTACCTGCCTTGCTTAATGATGGATATCTGGACTTGCCTAAAGAGAGGCCTCCCTTGGTGCGTAAGACAAAGCATTATGATGAGAATGCCTTTTGTGACTATCATAGAAGCCTAGGGCATATCACTGACAATTACCATCAACTCAAGATTGTAGTTCAAAAGCTAATTGATCAAGGTCTCATTGCATTTCCTAAGCCTCAGGAGTAATCTTTGAGTTGAGTTGTTCTCCCTTTTTTCAACATGATTTGATTGTCGTCTGTGGCCAATATTGGGTATTATCTATGGTATCAAGCCAACTACGTGGATGTGAATGTAATCTCTGAGACAAGGGGTCAATGCCCTCTACCCTGCCTCAAGCCATCGAGAGTCTCCTTTTGTTATTGCATCTAGTTTGTTATTCTCTCTTCTTTGCCATTCTAAGGCAATTTGAACTACGTCCAACCTGATCCCTTTCAAAGGGGTATGTAGAGCAACCCATCTTATGGGTCTGACCACTTTCATAAATAAAATATTATTTTCCCTCATTTCTCTTTCTCTTGCCTAAGATGCTTACTCATAAGAGAGTGATTAGTCCATTTAGGGTTGTATATCTACAGAAGGCAGAGGTTGCTTCCTCTCAGAGTTCCCAAAGCATGCCGGAAGAAAAGTTAGCTGAACTTCCTAGTAACCTCCCAGCCGGTAATAAAGGCGTCATCTTTGACCAAACTAGGGCAAAATTGCAGCCGCTAAAGAATGCTACATTCCCTTTGAATAATGCCTGAGCCGGCACAAAATAAAGGCACCATCCTAACCTAGTGCTTTGTCGATTAATCAAAGAAAGGACTAGAGGCCATCCTTGGTTGTTCTTCTTTCCTTAGTAATTCATTGAATTTACAAAAGTTGCTAGTTAACTAGTTGAGCTTATGCATTAGACATTTTTCTGGCAAACTATCCAAACCCATAGGATACACCTCAGGGATCATTAAAGGGGTAAAAAAAACAAAAAAATAGAGAGAAAGAAAAGGAAAAATAGAGAGAGAAAAAAAAAGAGAAAGAACAAGGAGAATATCCAATGAGGCTTTGCTTAACATATATTATGCTCAGCATATGTTTCTTCAATATGTGACGTGCAGTCAATAATGAAATGAAGGGAGGCCATCCTTGGCTGCTTGTTTGACCTTGTGTAGTAAAAACCCTTAGTTGGCCCTTTGAGCCTCCTATCAGCCTTTTCTTCACAATAAACACTTTCCAATGAGTGGGTGTCAAAACAAGCAGAATGCGATTAGAGCAATCGAGCAAGAGCTCAAAGAAAAGGAGAAAAGAAAAAAAAAAGGGAGAAAATGAAAAATAAATGGAAGAGAAGTGCAGAAAATGATAAAAAGGAAAAAAATTGAAAAAAATGAAAGAATTGCTGACAACTTTGCTAAAAATGAAATACTCAAGGAAAGTGGGGCAAGGAAGATCAATGCAAAAGTTGAATTGACAAACAAAAAATTAAGAAGCAGTTAAGAGAAACTGGGGCAGTTAATATGATTTTATCATTATGGGAGCTTTTATGATGACACCTACATGTAGTTTTGATTTTCCCTACACATTTACATTTTGTCCCAAAATAAAGTCCTCCCTGATCAATAAGAAGGCACTATTCATGTTGATAAAGAATATGGAGAATAATCTTCATCCATATGGCTAGGAAGAAATGTCTTGATAAAAAAAAAATAAAATAAAAAAAAAAAGAAACAAAAGAATGATGACAAAAAAATGATGATGAGAGTAGACCCCGAATCAAGTTTTCCTTAAGGTGATCCGTACATATGATGCCTCTCATTAATTGTTATTTGGACTTTTTAACCCATCATTTGTAAACTTTATCCCATACCATGTTTTGTCCTAATGAGCAAGACCTCATCGATCTTTAAGAAATTGGCAAATCAGCATTGGATAGACCTATTTGGCCAGCGATGAAAGAACATAGTTGTTACTCGCTCCATTGAAGTATCAATTTCATAGCCTATCATTTTTGTTAACAAAAAAAAAAGAGAGAGAGAGAAGAAGAAGAAAACAAAAATAAAAAAATAAAAATAAAAACTAGGGCAAACCCCCTTCTTTGGTGAATGTTGTTGTCATAGTGAATCCCTTGTTCAACAACTTATAATTCTATCGCGCATGATTTTGAACACAATGAGTTTTAAGGGATGATCCTGAAGAGAGGGTACACACTCTCATCTAATGCGAACTAGAAATATCCCATTTGGACATAATCATTTTCATATGAGTTGAGGTCGAAGCCACTTTTGCCTTTGGGTTTTGAAGCTTTTCCTTCTTACCATTCTCATATTTCATGTCCTTGTGCATTGCTCAGATATTTGAATCCCTCTTGTACCACGGTTTGAGGAAATGTTTTGACATTTTCAGTACAAACCCATTTTTATGTTGGCATTACCATCACATCATATCCTTTTGATTGCTTCTATGGTGGTTATTCCAAACTCTTTTGTGCAAATCATTGCCTCATTCTTCAAAAATTACTTCAAGTGTTTATCTCGCACCTCGGTGTTCTACTTCATGATTCTATAATTTTATTAAAGATTTGTTAGTTAAAGTATCTGAATTCCAAATTCCATTGATGATATTCATTAAAATTTTGTCGGTCATGTCAACCTCTATGCCTTGACTCGCATCTGTCTTTCGTTGGTCATGTTAGTCTCTATGCTTTGACATGTGCCTGTCTTCAATTGGTCATGTCAGTCTCTATGCTTTGACCCACATCAAAAATCCTGTCGGTCATGTCAGCCTCTATGTTTTGACCCGCGTTTGTCTTCCATTGGTCATGTCAGCCTCTACGCTTTGGTCAACGTCAGAAATTCTGTTGGTCATGTCAGCCTCTATGCTTTGACCCACGTCAGAGAATCCTTTGGTTATGTCAGCCTCTATGCTTTGATCCATGTCAAAAAATTCTATTGGTCATGTCAGCCCCTATGCTTTGGCCCAGGTTAGAAATTCCATTGGTCATGTCAATCTCTATGCTTTGACCCATGTCAGAAATTTTGTTGGTCATGTTAGTCTTTATGCTTTGACCTGCGTCTATCTTTCGTTGGTCATGTCAACCTCTATGCTTTGACCTACATCTATCTTCCGTTGGTTATGTTAGTCTTTATGCTTTGACCCATGTTTGTCTTCCGTTGGTCATGTTAGCCTCTATGCTTTAACCTGCGTTTGTCTTTTGTTGGTCATGTCAGCCTCTATGCTTTGACCCACGTCTATCTTCCATTGGTCATGTCAGCCTCCATGCTTTGACCCGTGTTATAAATCTCGTTTGTAAATCTCCTTTCTTTAACCAACACTAGTTTTAATTGAAAAAATAGAGATGATATAAATAATAATTAAAATTAGAAAAAATCAACAAAAAAATAAAAAAAAAAGAAAGAAGAAATAATGAAATGAATGATAAATAATATTTGAAACTCTTATTTTACATTGTGTTGTGTCAAAAAGCAGTTATTAAAATCTTCCGAAATGTTCTAAAAAAACTAAAAAAAAAACAAAGAATATTTGTTGGTGTTTTATGATGGTGCTTTGCGAGAATTTTGAACATTTTTCTTAATGAATGATGTGTTTGTCTCTGACATGTTTTTCTTAGTGATAGATTTACTTTGGTCCAATTTTGTGCAGTTTTATCCTAAATCCAGTTTTAGCAGTTTTATCCCAAATCCAGCTTTAGCAATTTTATCTCAGAACCAGTTTTCATTGACCTGCATTAGAAAATTCCGTAGGTCATGTCAATCTCTATGCTTTGACCCACGTTAGAAAATTCCGTTGGTCATGTCAACATCTATGTTTTGACTCGCGTCATAAATTTTTACAGTTTTTTCCTAGATCCAGTTTTTCCAGATTTACCCTGATTCTATAAGGTTTTTGATACCTAGGAGGGGTCCATTTTCAAAATAAATAGATTTCATATTATAAAATGTTTTTATTGTTTTCTTTTATGGAAAATGTAACCTGCTTCCAAAGGTTCTTGATACCTAGTAAGGGTCACTTTGCCAAGAATAAAATGGCCTGAACATGATGAAGCGATGCTGCATGGGAACTCCCTTTCGTCTCACTCCTCCCTCCTCGTCTTGCCCCTCTTCCAAGCCACCCTTCGCAAAAATCTCTGTGTACTTCTTTTGGTCTTTGTTGTATCGCAGTTCCCTACCTCACAATTAAGAGGGGCAGCTATCAGCACCCAATTTTTGCCCGATCTACCGCCTGAACCTCTAATCCACCTCAAACACCCGATCATACCATTATGACCTCTCTGAAACACCCCAAAACCCAGAAAACCCAAATTTCACCCCGAGAGCCTTCAGATCCACTTTTAAATCTGCCCAATACCTATCTGATGGTCCTTGATCAACCCTCACTTACACCTCGACCATTAGATCAAACACAACCATCAGGCATGGAACATTCTGAAACACCTACCAATGAAATTTGAACTCAAGATTCCTTCGTTAACCCGTCCGTCAAACAAATATTCTATTTCGACCATTCTTGCACCCACAACCCATATCCACTTGATCCAAACGCTTCTAAGCAAATCAAACTTTTTCCAATCACCCCAGAATACTAAAAGACCCCTACATATGAAATTCCATCCCAAAATACCTTCATTTACCCTCAATCATACAAATCTATTTCAAGGCTCTAGATTGACCAGATTCTAAATCTACTCGATTCGGGCCCAATTGGCTCAATCTGATTTTACCAATCATCTCAAACTACCCAGAAACCCCACTCAAAGAAATTTCACCCAAAACAGCTTTTATTTTCCCCTTCATCACACAAAGATTCCATTTCGAGCCCCTAGATTAACCGAATCAAACCCTTTCCAGATCTGCCCAATCCAGGCCCAGTTGGGCCAATCTGACCCCACCAATCAACACATAATGTCCAAAAACCCCACCCCATGAAATTTCATTCAAAACTACCCCGTATGCCTCTTCATTCTAAAATATTCTGTTTCGACCAATCTCATTAGCCCTCATGCATCGAAACCCTCTTTGTGGGCATACCAATTTCGACCCTTCAATTTCTAACCCAGAATCTCAGCCATCCATCCCGAATCCCGATTTGACCTCCCTTAAACCCGGTTTGACCAATCTTTTCCTAAATTACAAAATTACCCTCAATTTTTATAAAACTACAAAAACACCCCCTATCACCATTTAAAAGAGACCGACTCCTTCATTTTCACCCTAAGGCGGAGAAGGGAGAAGAGGGGAATGTTCATCATCTTTAACCTTCGAACCCAAACCAGAGGGGTAACAACTAGAGATTCGTCTTCCTCCGATTCCTTCCGCCCTCTCATTCTCCGATCCTTCTCCTGTGCTCTCCACCTCATTCACTATCTACTCTCTCGTTGGTGAGTTGTTGTTCACCTTCTCCTTAGTCAAAAATAGGGGAGTTGCAACGGCGATTTTCTCCCCTTCATTCCCACTCGAATCTACTGGAAACCCTGCTGTTTGGTCACCAGTTAGCCCCTTCATCCCACGTCATTTTTCTATCATCTGGTCACCAGTTAGCCCCCTCCCCTTAGCTTCATCCTCACCGCTGGCGGAGCAGAGCCTGCGGTAGCAGCAACGGTAAGCTTAAACGTGAATCACCGGAGGCATCATCTTCACATCGTTCTCCCGATCGCAATCAGCATTTTCTGTTACCGTCTGAAAGCAAATCCCCTGAAACGAGTTGAGATTCCCCCGCAGCAGCGGTTGATTCTTGGTCGACATATAGTGAATCTCGTCATTCTCTCCCACAGTAGTTTCTCTTTTAGTTCTTTTTTTCGTCATTGTCTTTGTCTGATATTTGAATCAATTGCGAGTTGGGAGGATTGAGGTTCGGCGGAGCTGGTAATCAGCTCCGTTGAACCAGCTCCCGTAGGTTTCAGTTCTAGTTATGGGTTTTTTTTCATTTTTTGATTTATTGCTATTTTTTATCACTGATTTATTTTACTGATAATTTCTTTCATGGTGGAACAGTGGTATGATGATAGTGGATTAATCAGTCTATCTGCTTCTTCTTCTTTTTTCCTCTCTATTTATCTATTTATCTGAATTGGGGTCGGATAGGGGGATGAGATAGGGGTGTCTTCCTATAATACCATATCAGAGATAAAAGAGGAGAGGATAGAGGGTATTCGATCTTTTGCAGATTAGAAGAGTGAAGAGGGATCAGATCGGTTAAAACAGGGTATACTTAAAATGAACAAACACCGATATCCGGTTTTTGCAGTTTAGAAGAGTGAAGAGGAATTAGGTTGGTGAAAATAGAGAATACTTGAAGTAAAGTAATGGTAATAACATGAAATTAAAAAATAAAATAAAAAAATAACAATAATAAATGAGAAAACAGAAGAACGGAAGAACAAAAAGCTATAACCATAAGTTTAGTTAACAGATCTAGTTTTTCAGTTTGGTAAGTAGAATATATTTGCAAAAGGGGAAATAAGCTTTAAAAATATAATAATAATAAATGAAAATAAATAAAAAGAAAATATAAAAAAATATATAAAAATATGAAGATGCAAAGAAAGCAAAAAATATATTTAAGGAGGTTTCTCTTGTGATGCTTCACTTCTCATTTGTTTTGTTTATTATGCTTTTTATCAATCGAATAATTGCTTATTTGTGCTTGTTGTTATACCATGTGGGCCCCACTTATTGGACCCGGGAGAGGGGTGTCTAATCCCTTCTCCCTCCCATCCAAGTCTTATTTGGACTAGTTGAACTAGTGCCTTGGGCTTTAGAGTCACTATTAAATCAAACATGTTTTTTTATGTTGGTCTCGGAGGTCCCATCACCTCCAATTCCGTATTTGATGGGTGGAAACTCTATTTCCAGCCCAAGTGGCAAGTGAGACGTTTTCCAACGCTCACAACGGAGATGAAGACCCAAGGCCATCTCCAATAATACACTCATCTAATACCAAGCTACCAAGGGAGAGAAAGTGCCAACCACCCGAAATAAGGACTACAACCCAACTTGGCCTCGACCTAACACTTGTAGTAGCCTAGTGAGGAAACCCCTTTTGAAAAACATTCATGGGCACCAATGCCCCAAAAATAAAAACCATCATTTTGACTCAACCCTAACCTTTACTTTTCCTACCAGCAAAACAAAGCACCCAAAGTATTACCTTAAAGCGGCCAAGAAGGGACTTAACTTGGGATCTAGCCATAGGTTCTCCCACCATCAGAAGCACCTTTAAGCCTTCCACCCAACCTTATGTCTGGGCCTTGGAAGAGACAAAGTTCGTGGAGCAGCCAAAGAATCCTCCTTCATCAACAACAGATCCAAGCAATCAACAGAAGCCATCAAGTGCCAGCACCGTGCCCACGAAATGCCATCAGAGTGTCATCAAGTGTGTCTTGGGTGAGGCAATACATGTATTTGGTATGGGGGAATGCCAATGGCATTATTATAATTACTAATAAAGTTTTTTCAAAACTTTGATGTTTCATTTTATCACTCTTCTAAAAGCCTAAGTTACTCTTTGAGGGGAGGTAGATAGTCCAATGAACTAAGAATGTGTAAAGGTTAAGCATGAAGTCCCCTCGATACTAAACTATGTGCTTGAGCTTTCCATCATTTTATATGATACAAAGAGCATTTTGACTAATTTGTGTGTCATGTTGTTGCCTTTGTTGCTTGTTGTTTTGTTTTGTATGCTTTATTGACACAATTGAGTGCCGGAAGGGGCATCATTGACTAACCTCATGACAAGAGGGCTGGTTTTTGTTACAATCTAAAATTTAACATGATTCACAGTCTATAAATTCAAATGCTACAAGTTGGCTTTGTTGGGATTATAATGGCATGAGGTTCTAATTTCAATCATTTTCCTTGTCGGAAAGTGTCCGTAAAATAGATACCCAACAAAAAACCCCAATTTTTTATTTAAAACTAATCCAAAATGCAAAAGAAAGCAAACCTCATTTTCCTTGCTTGAAGTAGAGATCTCAATTTGAATCAACATCTTTGAGTCTTGAATACTACACTTCCTCCTCCTTCTAATAGAAATAGAAAAAGGCTCGTAAATTTGAAAGAAGAAAAAAATAAAGGTTTCCTACATTCAAGAGTAGACATTTATGTTTAGTCATCGTGTTTTCTTTTGTTTTTTGTTTTTGCTAAAATATCCCTCCAAGGTGGGAAAGTTACAAGGTAACTCCCCCAACCCCAGTTAATTAAATATTTTTATTTTTGGTATTTTACAATAATTATCTCTTTTTGTCTAATGGTTTTCTCATGGAACCATTCAACCTAAACCAAGTAGTTAGGTGAGGTCCCTGAATAGGTTTTTATTTTTTAATACACTCCCTCACACTATAGTCCATTGGAATTGAATCATGGATAAGCATTATATTACCTGATCAAATATGCTCTAATACCATTCTCAAGTAATCATTCAAACTAAAAGCTTAAGTTGTTAGGTGAGGTCCCTGAATAGTAGGGGTGTAAATGGATTGAATTCAAATCAAATCAAACAATATCCAAATTCAAATCCAATTAGAAAACCCGATATTCGAATTCGATTCAATATCCGATGGATATTAAAAATTAATATTTGAATTCAAATCTGATTAAATATTTGAATTAATTTGAATTCAACTAATTAATTATTTTAGGTAATTAAAAAATATATAAACTAAATATTTTATTTATATAAAGTATATAAATATATAAATTATTTATATAATTTAATTATTATTATATATAAACTATATAAGACATTTAAATATTTTATACATTATATATAAGAATTAAATAATTGATCGAATTCAAATATTTATTGAATCGAATCCGGTCATATCCGAATTCGAATCCAATTAACTATTTGGCATGAATAGGATATTCGAATTCAACAGATTAGATATTCGAATTATCCAAATTCAATTCGACTATGTCGAATCTCGAATTCAAAATCGGATTTTTAAATACCGTTGACACCCCTACTAAATAGTTTTTTATTTTCTAATACCCCTTCATACAAAAGTCCATTGGGCTTAAAGCATGGACAAACAGGGCAACCCATGGAGATGGCAATTTGACCCGTCCCCTTGGGGCTCGGGGTGGGTTTACAGTGGTCAATTTGACCCAGCCCTACCCTGCCCCATTGTCATTCCTATTGTGATATAATTTAATTAATTACAGTGGAGGCAACAAAATACAAACACTAAACCACTTGGTCTAGACTCTAATACGATCTTAATACCATCTTAAGTAACCATTTAGTGTAAAAAATAAAAGCCTAAATCGTTAAGTAACGTTCTGAATAAGATAATAGTTTCACCAATGAGACCCAACAAGGTTTTGAAATTGTAAGGCGAATATGAATTTCAAGAATGTCCAAAATAATATAAAATTACCTCTGATTTTCTTATTTAAAAATCTGACTAAAACTTGTTTCTCTAAGACCATATTTGGTTTTAAGGAAAAAGTAGAGAAAGTAAGGGAAATGCAGAAAAACCTATACTAGATTTGTAAAGGTTTCCCTTTGTTTACTTTCCTTTGCCTACGTTTTCCTTCAAACTAAACAGGATATGCATTACTCCTCTAATTAATTTGAGATAATCCCCGGAGGGATGGACCAAGTCCAACGTCACTGGTTACAGGTTCTAGATTTAGCTAACTTATGAACAATTTTGTTATAATTCATGGAATATAGTTCATCAAGTTGGTAACGAATTATAAAATCACCAGAATTGATTCTTTGAAAGGTTATCCAAGACCTCCCTGAAAACGAAAAAAGTGTGCAGCCGAAAACACAGCATCCCATCACACATAGGAAACTCTTCCCATAAATTCAACATACAAGAAGTATAAGAGATGTTTCCAATTTGCAGCTGATGCCATGCTTTTAACATGTTTTCACACTTTGTTCTTTCAGCTGCGTTTGGTTGTAATGCAAATACAAATATGTACATTATATATTTACCTATTTTTTGGTTCATAAATGTAAACTCGATTCACATTTTAAACCGTTTTTGTATTCATCTTGTTTGTTTGAAATCGGTGCAAAGTGTAGGTCCATTATTAAATGCTCCAACTATCTTATGCTCCAATACCTTAACTTTGATCAAAAGGTTAATTATCAAATGAACACAAAATTGTATCCAAAAGATAGGTGCAGTAATATTCTCTTCTCAGAATACAAAAGTATCAGAAAATACATTTTTACTCTAATAATCATTACTTTTTTTTCTACATTTCAAATAAAAGCTCATAAACGCTGAACTGGAATACATAAATACCCAAATTCAACATTTGTATAACAAACAAACAGAGCCTTCAGGAAGGAGATCTTGACTCTATTAAAAGCTTACCAGTTTGCCTTGTACATCCTTGCAACCGAAGACCACAAAAATGGTTCACATGCCCAAACCCAAAACATAACCCCATAGAACTTAGAAAAAACAAAACGAGAAAGCAGTTTTGTATTACATGGTCCAAATTAAAGTGGACCCAAAGAAAACATTTCCTGTAATCGTGTTGCAAAAGTAAGTGTGTTCACATTTTATTGAGAGGTTAAGTAGAGTATGCTATATACTCCCAAGCGCACAAGAATAGGATTAGAGTAGGGTGTACGTGAATCCCACTGATGGAGATCACATTACTACACCCCACAGTGTGCATTAGGAACATCTCTCATATTCTTATTGGGAGATATTTCTAATATGTGCTCTTTGGGGCACCAACATGAACTGGGTAATGTAAAGATACTTGGTGGGCTTTACATCGTGTCATGTGGCATCGGCCAAATGAAATCCTGACTGTATATCTTCCGATCACTCTTGAGGCAAAGTTATTTATAAAAGGGGGCATTTATCTCAAAGTAAATATTTAGAATTTCAAGAAAATCATTCTTGACTATTAAAGAATAAGCTCCAATTTCTTATCTCTTGCCTAGTCCAACCCCTCTTTAAAAACTTAGATGATTTAACCGCAGGAGACATCAGACCTATCAGCTTCGAAACTAGTGAAATCACTTTATTGACCTCAGCCCCATTTGACAGCAACATTATTCCACAAAGAAAGTAGCCATCTCAACTACTGGGTCGTAATAGCAGGGGTCAATAACTTCCAAACTTGGCCACATATTTCTATTGGCAGTGGTCCCGCTGAAAAGATATAGATGTGTCTAGAACCCAACCCTTGACCCCAGTTCAGGTGGGAACGGAACAGGCTTGTCTGGAAGTGGAAGTGGAAGATCCATAAGTGGATAAAGCCTATCTGTAGAAGCAGTGGTGGTTCTATACTAACTTTGATCTTCAATGCCCGTGTCATAGACCACGTGACACAGAGACACCTGTCTATTGACAATGGGCAAATATCTTTGGATAAGAGAGAGAGAGAGAGAGAGAGGACCAATGAGCTTCCTTATTGAGAGGCACTATTTTCTCATGTGTGTATTTAAAAAATAAAGCTATAACTGTTTGGTTGTAGGAGGAAGATCAAAACGTAGAAATCCAGATATTCAATCTAATCAACAGATCAGATTTAGATAAGCATTCATCAAATCGGTGAGTTGAAGTAAGTGAGAGAATTGAAATTATTGGCAAGATTAATTGCACCTGTGTTTAAATAAGATCATCCCATTCACCCCCTTAGACAAATTGACTTTTTACCCAATATTTAAACAATTAATTAGCCTTTTAATAAACCAAAACTACGGGAATATCATTATTTTTCATGTGGATTATGCTAGTCCAATCCAGTCTAAGTTGAATATGTCCAATAAGACAGTGGATCGGATTGGACCAATCCAATAAGACTAGCTGAATGTAAGGATTATTATCTGGCTGGATGTGTAGTGATGGAAGGTGCTGGTACTGTGTGGGTTCCTAAATTTTGCAAAACCTTCTTTGATTTGGAGTTGGTCTTTGTTTCTGAGGTTTTATAGGTCTTAAAAGATAGAGCAGTCAAAGAGGGGCAGCTAGATATGTGGGGCTGGAAGTGGAGCAAGAGTGGAGAGTTTTCAGTTATTGTTCAGTGGTCATTCTAGAATTGCAACAGTAATCTACTTTTTAATTTACTTCTTTTTTTTTTCAGATAACATGACTGATTAGTTTTAGTGAACTATCCATTGCATTCTTAGGAAATTTGCCTTGTTAATTGCTCTGTTTCTTTGAATGTGTCTTAAATGTTGCCATATTCACTCCAGTTATTCTTAATTTTACTAGAACAGGAATTAAAAATTAAAATTCAGTTGTTTTCTGAATCCCATTTCTTATATTTTTATATAAGAAGAATTTATAGATGAATTACTAATCCTATAAAAAAAGGCTACTAATTGGTAAGATCCTTATTAAAGATCTTTCTAGACTATTAGAAAATTCTTAATATAAATCCTTCTTTGTCCTCTGCCTCCAACACCCACCTCCTATGCTATGATATTTTTACTCCAAAACCAAAAGGGATACCAAACAGAAGATGTGTTCCATTAAAGATTGCATGTTGTGTTCTGTCTAATTCATATTGTTGTCTTTAGTTTTAATCATTTCTGCACCATAGCTCAAATGTTTCTGATTCCCAAAACCATTGATAGAAGTAGCACACATGAACCACTTACTACTCAGAGAGTCAGAGATGAGCACCTGGTCCATCATCTGTCATGTGAGTTTGTGACAGCAATAACATGGTTGGGTTGTGATGATATTAAAAATAACATGGTTGGGTTGCTGTCCTGTGACAGCAATATCTATTGTGACTTTAGTGGTAATGCTCCAAGGGTACCTCTTATATGATATGTGGTTATGTCTACAATATTGTATTGCTAATAAAGAACTAGAATTATGTCATTGATAAAAAATAACCAGAATTATATCCACAGGTTAGAACTCTATATGCTACCCTTGACAACAATTTTAACCTTACATTGGAGAAAAAGTTCAAACTATGTGCATATCTTAAACATTGGAAATCCTTCCTGGTAGATGTCAAAAGAACCAACTGCCCCTTGATCCAATGAAGCCCATTTATGAGTAGGAGGAGCCTTTTTTTTTTTCCTATAAATCCAAGGAGGATTTCACTCCAAAAATGGTACTTTTGAGTTAACAAAGAAAAGATAAAATAAGGCAGATCAAAATTCAAGGGTCCAGACATAGATCATGGGGGAGATTCTACTAACTTATCTGAGCTATGCAAGTTGGATTGAATCAAATGGTTAGTAGATGTGTGTGTTGGTTATTTCTTGTAACTTTGTGGTTTAATTGGCTGATAGAGTAGTCAATGCAAACTTCATTTTCAAATGGTAAAACATATTGTTTGAAGTCAGGTAGCTTGAGTACTTTTCATGCCCATAGCCATTGATGTAGGCGCATTCGGCTGGCTTGTACGGGGCTGATGCATGTCGAATGGAGGGTGCTAGCATAGGCTCGCCATGAGAATGCTTGGGGTTACCCAATGTGGACTAGGCGGACCCAACCATAGGGCGCTGTGTGACTCTGACAGAGGATCTTGCCAGACTCTCGTACGACTCACATTTGGACCATCTAAGCCCAACTATCCCTGGCAGCTCCGACTATAAATGCAAGGCACCCCCCACAAGGTAATGGATTTGAAACCTTTATGATCTCTACAGCTCTCTCCTCTAAGGATTTAGCGCTATCTGAGACCTTGTATGGACCCCTTGGCTCTAGACTCACTATTTACCTTGTGCACATACTAACTTGACCGTTGGAGTCTTTGCCTCGAGTTCCCACACGACGCCTCTGACACCTTCTCCCTTGTAGATTCACTACTGTGGGAGTCGTACCTTGTCCCTCTTTGGGCGACCGTCTCAGTACTACCCCTCAGTCTCTACAGTAACTGAAGGAGCAATTTGCCTCGGCCTCCAGCC
Organism: Nelumbo lutea; assembly: GCF_056320005.1. Classification (NCBI taxonomy): domain Eukaryota; kingdom Viridiplantae; phylum Streptophyta; class Magnoliopsida; order Proteales; family Nelumbonaceae; genus Nelumbo; species Nelumbo lutea. The sequence goes on from NC_142685.1 coordinate 75,091,964, forward strand.
CTTGGCCTCGGCTTATCTCCTCCAGACCCTCAAAGCCTTCGGCCTTCCTTCGAAGCTTAGGAGCGAATTTACCTTGTTGCCCTCGACTAATCCAAGCATCAACAACCGTTTTCCACTGATTAATTAATTCTTTCACTTTCTATACATTTGCTTTATAGGCATTGCAGAGCTCAGAGTGATGATGATGACAACTCTTTTGGGTAGTTGTTTCCCCCAAGTAAGCTGTGTTTGGAGACTTGGAGTGATGATGATGATTTGTTGTAACACAAATCTTAGGTAATAAATTGGATAAAGGGTTGGATGATCTTGACAGCAAAGATTAATGGTGATTATCAATTTATTATCTTGATTTTCTGTTAGACAATGTATGCCCTTAGCTCCAACCAGATTGATGTATTTTTTTACATTTACTGTAAATGAATAAATTACATAATTGATTCATGTTATTATGGTGTGTTTCTGTATAATACCCTTAAATTGTCACTTATGAGACTCGTGTTAGTTTAAAATCTTCACAGCCATTGGATAGACTTGAGGAGGTTTATCCTGCAAAGGCTAACACTAATGTGCTACCAAGTCGATTGGGGTAGCTTGTCTCGGCTGCCAAGGTGAGACTTAAAGCACATATAGTGTGGATTTGCTTGAAACCCTGAACCAAACCATATTCCAGTTATGCCCTGAGCCTTGGAGATAGAACTGGAAAGTTACACCTAACCCCTAGACTTGATTATGGTACTGCACTAGGTATTGGATTGGGATGTCTTTGATATGCCAATCAGTGAGATCCTTAGCGGGGGTCAAAACCTGGGTATGTTGAGGTAGTCTGAGAATTCACCTGAGTGGTGATCATAGTGACAGAATCAGCCCCTTTGTCAGACAAAGTGAATGATCAGGGAATGCACTCTCTTTGATGAAAACCTAAACTACCAGCAGTTGATTTCAAACTTGTTGAGATTTGTTTTGCAAAATATATTTATATAGAGATATGCATATATATTATGGTTTCACAAATTGTTTGCAGAATGCTTCAATTCCCGAGATCCATGTGAGCAGAAAGTGCCACTGTATCTTGCAGCCAAGGGAGAGGTTCTCACTTGTCGGGTAGTTTTGATCATTATGGGCTGAGAGGTTAAGTGTAAGATGATTTAGGGTTTATACTTGATGGGCTAATTTCACATACGTCCATAGTCCTTGGCTCTTCATAAGGTGGCAAAACCCAGGGACCATTTAGTGTAAATGTTGGGCTTGCTAAGAGACCATACTGATGGGCTCAGGGGTTCACTGTCTTCAGTAGTGAACTCGCCCAGGCCTTGTAATAGAGGCTAGGCTAAACCCATATGGCTTTTGTGGAGATGAATGATAGGGTCCCATGTCATACAAAGAGAACCAAGCTAGCCAGCAATTAAAAGAAAGTGAGCCTAAAAGCTTAATGGGCCTAAAGCCCAATTCGAAATGGGTTAAATGAGATTAATTAAAAGGAGTGAATTTGGGTTTATATTTGGATAGGGATCAGTAAGAGGATAAGATAAGTCTTATCCACTTAAGAGTCCAGATCTAAATAAAAATTTGGATCAAAGAACCCTTTCCTAATTTGATTGGGAAGTTGATCTTGAAAGGATATGAATTAAGGGGCGAATTCTACAGAGAGAATTATTCTTTTCTACAATCTGCTTTCTCCCCTACTCTTGCCACCCTACCCTGTTCGATCTCCAGTTCTTGAAGAGATCAAGATTGAATCGTGATATTGCTTCTTGCTAGAATAAACAATCTTGAAGCTGTGCTCACATCCCTGCATGATTCTTGTTGAAGAAATGGGATTCTTGCTAAAGAATCTCTTTGTTGATCATGCTTTACCCTAATATGTGTCATCTTCAGTGGATGAAGGATTTGGTGAACTCTTTGGGCGTGAACACCTGCATTGGGAACTACTATTGATTCTATATCAGGTATATCCCTCCCTTAATCTTGGTTATAGATTTGGTTCTGTTTGTTTCAAGAATGAACCTTGAAAAATGCAAATTTTCTAAATCCAAGAATAGGATTCCCAAAAGGGTGAAAGAAAATTTTTGAAATTTCGCCCAACCTCCTTGCATGGTTCGGCCATCCATATGATGGATCTCCCTTTCCTTCAATAGTATCAGAGCCAGGTTCAAGTCTTGAACCAAATCTGGACCAGATTTGAACCTGCGCAAATGGGCAGAAACTGTTCTACCCGATTTGCGCAAGTTTAAACTTTTATAAGAAATCGGTTCTCAGTATTGGTAGTATGATCTGCAAATTAATTCTTTATTTATCTACAATAATTATAGAATTGTTCTATCTTTATTTATTGAATTTAGGGTTGTTTGTATGGTGGAGATCAAAATCTTTATTGGCGCTAAGATTTGCACACCCTACATTTTTTGTTATATTACTTTGGTCTGTAAATAATTTATTTTTATTTTCTAGACAAAATGTATAGGATTTGATCTGATGTAATTAATAGAAAATTATGTTTTTCTGTCTTTTTTACATTGGAAGAAGTGCTGATTCGCATGGACGAGGAGAAGACTTTTCGCATATACAAGATCTACAATCTACGATTTGCAGAAACCAAACCTGCAATCTATGACTAACCTTTTTCTTGCAGGTTTGTAGCCACACGAACAGCCCTCTGTTGTTGTTTCTTGCTGATTCTGGTTGTCTTTAATCAGCTGTAATTAATTTCAGATCATCTTCTTGAATTGGATCTTGCAATGGACACCAAACCCTAGGTCGATTTGACCCAAGATTGGTCCAAACTAGTTGGACCGAACCTATGGTGCAATAGGGGTATATTTTCAGCCCCAAATTCTGATTTTTGCTAGGGGTTTGATGGCCCATTACAATATGCAATTTGGCTCACCCTATAAAACCCAGTTTTGTTAAGTTAAAATTGTTTTAACCCTATTTCAGCATAAATGCTATATGGATCGAACTGCCTTTTGCAGTTCAGCCCATATACCTAGATAATGTTATATGATAATGTCATGGGCTTTAATGGGCTGATATTGATTTAACTTAATTAATTACGGGTTTTACAGTTGATTTAATTGATTGGGTCAATTATGTGATTGTTTATGCATGTGATGTGTGATGTGCTACGTACATGGGCCATAAGCACTTGGCCCATGTTCATTCGCTTGTGGCTCCCTACGCACACCGTAGCTGAATGCACATTATTGTCATGGTTCCCTAAAGATTATTGGATGATCTCCCTTTCCAATGGGCCCCATATCAGTTTTCTTCCCAAGAGGAATCGTGCAGAACCCTAGTTGTTTCGGGCCCATTTGAATTTTACTGAAATTTAGTGGGTGCCACTTTGGTTTGACCTAAATTAGAACTAGGGCATAACAACTTGTTCCCTCCAAATATATATAAGTGCATGTGATAGAAAGATTCATATGATGAACTCTCTAAAGGCCCTCCATCATTAACATGAAGATGGGCTTATCAGTAATGAGGAGATGTACCATAAAATTGGGCTATCAATTTGCTGGTGTCTTTGTTTGATTGCTTCATAAGATGATAGGGGCGTCATAGACCGATGTGGGAAGGGTCTATCATAAAATGGAAGACTCTCTCACAGTACCTTGGCGTTCACGAATATGATGGGTAAGCACTTATTGGACAAAAATGTTTAACCTAAAATGGCAATGAACCTTGTCTGACAGAGGCCAAAGGGAAAGCTCATAAGATGAGTGGATATGATCCTTCACAGAAGGTGGTGGGGTTATGCAGTTGAAATAGTTGGCTCCATGCACTCTATGTGATTTTCCACATTTCTAAACACATACACCGTAGTCTCCATCATTGAGATGGGAGGGAAATCTGAGAGATGAAGAAATGAAAATGGAACATAGATTAAAAGACTTTTCTATGTAAATAACATGAATCAATTTAGGTTAAGGACTAATAATTTGCATTGCATTTTATCATAAATGGCAAACGGACAATTTGTTAAATTGTTGGACGACAACAAACTTAAGGGCCCAAATTATGCTGATTGGTTCTATAACCTTATGCTGGTGCTGATGTTCGAGAAATTGGACAAGGTAGCATAAAACCTGCACCTGAATGTTTGAGTGATAGGGCTTCTAAGGCCTGTAGGAGGGAATATCAAGAATGGGAGGAGAAGAACTCTCTTGCCCAGTGTTACATTATAGCCTCCTTAAACAATCCGATTCAGAGATAGTTCAATAAGATCGAAGTGTCCAAGGATATCATTAATAGTCTGAGTACCACATATGAAGAGCAGAATCGTTCTACTCGACAGAAGATCCTAAAGTTGTTTATGACCACACAAATGACTAAGAACCAACAAGTTCATGACCAGTGTCTAAAGATGATGGGATACATTAATGAACTAGAGGCTCTCAAATTTGGGCTAGATGATGACACCAAAATTGATGTCGTCCTAAACTCTTACTCCCCCTCTTTTAATCAGCTTATCATGAACTATAACATTAATAAGCTAAAGTTTAGCCTTTAGGAACTCAAAAATATGTTGTCGAGGGTTGGAGAAATGATTAAGAAGAATGGGCTGATTGTCATGCTTGTTGAAAGTGGCAAATCGGGCAAGAAAAAGCGAAAGACAAAGAAGAAGCCTCAGAAAAATGTTGGCATACCGAAAAAGCAGAAGAATGACAAGACATCAGATGCCTGTCATTTCTACAAGAAGACCGGCCAATGGAAGAGGAATTTTCCTCAATATCTAGAGACCAAGTAAGGTAATTTTGAATCCTTTGTCATATAAACCAATTTATTGGTTACTTTTGCATCCTGGTGTACTGATTTCGAGGCTTCTACTCATGCATGTAACACATTGCAGGGGTTTAAGACAAGCAAAAGGCTAAGTGATGGAGAAATGACTCTTTACTTGGGGACTTCTACAACAGTTGTAACTACAACTATAGAAACTATAGATTTGTATTTCAGAGAATGAATAATTACTCTTAAAGATTGTCTTTATGCACCTAATTTGAGAAGAAATTTTATTTTTGTTTCAAAATTGTGTATGGATGGTTATTCTATTTTATTCAGTAATGTGATTACTACTAAATGGAATAACAAAGTCCTCACTTACGGAGAACTTGAGAATGGTCTCTATGTTCTCCTTCTCTAGAAACTAACATAACCAAAATTATGTCAGAAATAATCCCTAAGAAAAGAACTTGTGATATAGTTTATCCCATGTGCCTATGGCATTACTGACTTGGCCACATTAATATAGATCGTATCATTAGGTTGGTAAGATGACAAAACGGCCATTTACAGGTAACCCTGAAAGATCTACAGGCACACTTGACCTGATACATACTGATGTATGTGGTCCCCTGAATGTTAGGACACGTAACTGGCACATTTACTTTATAACATTTACTGATGATTTCTCATGGTATGATTACGTGTATCTAATGAGACACAAGTCTAAATCATTTGAAATATTCAAGGAGTTCAGACAAGAGGTCGAGAAACATTGGGGAGACAAATTAAGGTCCTTTGACCAGATCGATGAAGCGAATATATCTCCAACAAATTCAGGGACTACTTAAGGAAAAATGGGATTGTATCGTAACTAGCTCCTCTTTCTACACCATAATTAAATGGTGTATTGGAAAGGAGAAACCGGACTCTATTGAATATGGTCCGTTCACTTCTCGTCCACTCAGAAATACCTATATCCTTTTAGGGTTATGCATTAGAAATTGCGATATATATACTCAACCGGGTTTTAACTAAATCCATTCCTAAAACTCCATATGAGCTATGGACCGATAAGAAACCAAGTATAAGACACTTAAAGATTTGGGGTTGTCTGGCACATGTTAAAAGAACAAGTGTTAATAAACTAGAATCCAATGCCAGTCGTTGCCTATTTGTACGTTACCCCAAAATCTCTACAGGTTATTTATGCTATAACCCAAAAGAGCAAAAGGTGTTTTGTAGTCGAAATGCCTATTTCATGGAAGAAGATTATATCTTGGACAATCATCATCAGGAAGTTGTTCTTGATGAGGAGAGCCCAAGGGTAGTGGGAGATGCTCCATAGGCTTCATAAAATAATTAACCTATAAGTCTATCCGAGTTTCTAGGCCTACAGTTCGTTACGGCTATGATCAAGAAAGTTACTTGATGAAAGCCATGAACAGTGAGGAAGATCCCGTGACCTATATAGAAGCTATGTTGGACATAGATTCCTTGAAGTGGGTAAATGCCATGAGAGCTGAAATGGACTCAATGAAGACCAATGGAGTCTGGACTATAGTAGATCCGCCCCTTGGGGTAAAAGTAATTGGTTGCAAATAGATTTACAAGAGGAAAAATGGCCCTGATGGTAAAATTGAGACCTATAAAGCTCATCTTGTGGCAAAAGGGTACACTTAGAAAGAGAGAATCGACTATGAGGAAACCTTTTCACTAGTGGTCATGCTCAAGTCCATTAGGATCCTGCTAGCTATAGCAACACACCATGATTATGAGATTTGGCAAATGGATGTCAAAACCGCATTCCTGAATGAAAATCTTACTGAAGATATCTACATGCAGCAACCGCAATGATTCATTGTTGCAGGTCAGAAACATATGGTGTGTAAACTTAACCGATCCATATACGGACTTAAGCAAGTTTCTAGGAGTTGGAACATCTGATTTGACTCTATCGTCAAACAATTTGACTTTGAGCAGAATCCAGCGAGTCCTATGTTTATAAAAAAATAGTGGGAGATAAGGTTACGTTCCTAGTTCTGTATATAGATGACATTCTACTCATTGGGAATGATGTAGGAATGTTAACTACGGTGAAAGTGTGGCTTTCACAACAATTCTCTATGAAAGATCTTGGAGAAGCCTCCTACATCTTGGGTCTTCGAATCTATAAAGATAGATCGAAGAGCATAATAAGATTATCCCAGTCTATTTACATAGACAAAATTGTCAAGAAATATAGCATGGAGAACTCCAAGAAAGGAAATGTTCCTTTCAGGCACGTAGTCACTCTCTCCAACGGCTCCCAAGACTCCTGAAGAGATTAAGGGCATGAAAGAGGTTTCTTATGCCTCAGCCGTATGGAATATCATGTATGCCATGTTGTGCACTCGGCCAGACATTGCTAGGCAATGAGTGTGGTAAGTAGATACCAGTCAAACCCAGGACATGAGCACTAGATAGCTGTGAAAAATATACTCAAATACCTTTGAAGGACAAAAGAGTTTTGTCTGGTATTTGATGGTAATTCAGTACAGATCCTAGGATATACTGATGCCAACTTCTAGTTAGACCCAGATGATAGAAAGTCTGCATCTGGTTACATTTTTACGATGGGGTCCTGTGCAGTTAACTGGAAAAGTAGCAAACAGGGGTCCACTGCAGATTCCACAACTGAGGCTGAGTACATTGTCGCAAGTGAAGTTTCCAAGGAAGGTGTTTGGATGAAAAAGTCCATTCAAGAATTAGGAGTTGTTCCATCTAGTACATCACTCATTCCACTGTTGTGTGACAACACTGGAGCCATTGCTCAGGCTAAGGAGTCACGAGCCCACTTGAAGTCGAAGCATATCAAGAGGATGTACCATGTACTGCGGAAGATTGTTGGTAGAGGGGACATTCAGATTCAGAAGGTAGCATTAGTGGAAAATGTGGCAGACCCATTGACTAAGTCACTCACACAGAAAGTGTTTAAGAAACACATGGAAAGTATAGGACTTCGACTTATACCCAATCGGACCTAAATGCAAGTGGGAACTGTTAGACAGTGTATGCCCTTAGCTCCAATTAGATTAATGTATTTTTTGACATTTATTGTAAATGAATAAAGTGAATAATTGATTCATGTTATTATAGTGTGTTTCTGTGTAATACCCTTAAATTGGATTGGGTCCAATCTGGTCCATTTGCATTTTAATTGGACTAGATTGGATCTGGTTTGTATGGGGTTTAAATCGGATTGGTCTAGTCCATTTGTAAATGGACCAATATTGGACTGGATCGGATTGGTCCAATCTAATTGACAACCCTACCAATATATGCATAACAAAACCTTTCTTTTCTATATTTTAACTATCAATAGTAAAAATTTGATGCGTAACAAAGATGGTTACATGGCCACTCAAGGTTAATTTGGTCATTAAAATTAATTAATGGCCTAGGTATACAACTTTTGTTAATGTTTACAATTATAGTAAGGGGGCATTCTTTTTTCAGATTTTGAGAGGGGGGAAAGTTGGTCAATAGGATTTTGATTCCCATTGACAAAGAATCCCATGTTCTTTTTTCAGATTTATGTGGGTATCATTTATTTTCGTGGGTATCACTTACCCACTTACTCGGTAAGTGATACCCGTCTCCTAGGTGGGTAAATAATTTTCCCACCTAGGCAGAAAGTTGACAATACTTAAATGGGACAAAAATGCCCCTTTTAATAATGGATTTTTATGAATAAGTATTTTCTTAAAAAACTTACCTTATCTTGGATAAATAATTTATCAAAAAGCGAACATGACCTAAGTATTAAGTTTTATATAAGGAAAACGCTCAACAAGACGGTCTTTGGAGGTTTTTTAAAGAGAAATGAAGAAATGTGAGGGAGAGTTAATATTTAATAACCCTTCAAAAAAAATTATTAGGTAATTTGGTGAAGTTGGGAGCGTTAAGTTGGCAGCATATCCCTAATGATTTCGAGGAGACGTTCCCGGCCTACTGATTTCGACGCGATCGTTGCTCCCTTTTCTTTACCGAGCGTCACATTGGTTTTATCAATTTCACAAAGTTTGTTATTTTGTTCTGCGAAAAGTCCAAAAAAGCGAAAAGATAAAAAAGTGGGCAAAGCCAAAAAGAGACGCTTTTGACAGGGCAGCGAAGAAAGACGGTAAGGGAAGACACTTTTTCTTGCTGTACTGACGCGTGTCTGTTATATGAAAAAGACGTGGTCATCACGCCACGTGTCAAAAGAAGCTTATATGCTCGGAATTTCCTACGAGTACGCACGTGCCGAATTCTGACACGGGTTACGTAAAGAGGGTGGCTTATTTTTTTTTTTTCAAAGCTGCAAAAGAGCTGAGCGGCTTCAGTGACCCGAAGGGAGTCTTCCGCTTTCGCTTTCCCTTTCACTTTTGCCTTTTGGTGGGTCCCACACGGTAGAACGGATGACGTGGCTCAAAGTCAGAACGACGGCTGGACCTCGTGATAGGTCCCTACTCTCTAGTCTCTACTACTGATTTCCTGATGAACGGTGGTGATCATATAATGGCATTATTACAAAGATGCCAATGGTTCAGTTAAATTATTACAGAATTGCCATTAATTAATGACAACAGGGCTTAAATATGAACGTTATAGCCTTCTCCTCTTACCCTTCTTTTCTTTTCTTGCTTTTTCCAATTTAGCCGAACAATGATGAAAAAGTGCGTTAATGGGCCAAGCTTGGGCCCAACGTTGTACTAGGCCTTACACCGTCCTAGCCGTGCATTGAGAATATCTCTGTATTTTTATGTTTTCACTTGACGATAAGATATTTCTACAAATTTTGTGAGGACGAAATTCAGATTTACAAATATAATAATGTTATACTTATCTTGGCCTTACTTAAAATCACCATCAGAATTAAGTGACTGTTTGGGAGGACTTTCTATAAGGTCGGTCCCTAGTGGCTCAATGAAAGTAGTTCAATCAAAGTTGAAGCCCTCTCAAATAGGCCCTAAACCTTATTTATAATTTCATAGATTTAGGAGTAAAATATTTTAATTAATTATTATAAACACAAATCGCATTTTTGAATGATATTTAAATGGATATTAAATATAATATTTTTAGTTATGTATTGTTTTTAAATAATTAAAATTTCAATTAATAATGGCAATATTAGTTATTAAAGTTATATAAATATTATAAATATTAATTATTATTTATTAATTAAAAATATTATGAAATTATCGGTACTTAGCTAATCTAATTAAATATCCTTAGAGTTTATTTTGATAATATAATTAATTTTAATTGAAATCATATTATTAAATCAATAATTATTATTTTTTAAATTAAAATTAATTTAATATTATAAAATCTCTAATATTAATTTTAATTAGAGATCTTAGTTAACTATTATTAATTATAAACTTAATTTTAGTTTGAATTCTATTATTTATTATGAACTAAATTAATAACAATTTTAATTAATTCAAATTAGTTATAATGCCTTAGTATTACAAAAAGTTTTTGTAAAAGAATTGATTCTAAAACTATAACATCATTGACATTAGTTCTCACTATCAAAATTAATATTGTAATTTCTTAATTTCTAATTGAATTATTAGTATAAATAGTTATGATATTATAGGTTAAAAATTAATAATTAATTAGTTTCTGTAATTTATATTATTGATAATATTAATTATATTGGTCATTAATTAATTATTAATTAGTTAAATATAGTTGTTCAAGTTACTAGTCCAACATCGGGCCATTTTAACCATGTCATGTGGAGCATAGTTCCCATCTCTTGTATGGATCTATTGGAAAGGGGTCATTCATGACTTGTTTTTGTCGTCTTCCTCGCCCAACTAGAAAAACAAGTTTCCTGAAAACCCATTTCAGTTTTAATACCAACTTAACATCTATTAGCATTTAAATGGCTATAGAACCTCAACCACTTTTTGTTTCCAACATGTAATATCGGAAGAAAAGCTTTATTCAAGTTGATTTCAACATGTAAAATAAGAATAAAGCTTTCTAAAGAGCAAACTTGTATTTCTTATATCTAGGTTGAAAATGGATGCGACATCAACTCTGGATGCTACTGATGAGACAACTTTAGTTTATACAACTATTAAAGAATATAGAATCTTAAAACTTCAATCCCAACTTTAGTTTATACAAGTATTAAAGAATATAGAATCTTAACACTTCAAATCTAAGTTCAAAACATAAAAAATAAACTTAAAACTGAATAATTAAAGCAAAAACATAAAGCAAACTTTTGAAAATGTGTAATTCAGGGATGTTCTAAGACAAAGGTTACAAATGTTATAGTCCTTCTCTTTGTTGTTCATTCGTTATTCCTAATGTTTCCTTCTTTGAGAATGTGCTTTATTTTTCTATAGTAAAGTCTCCATCTTTATGTTCTCACCTCTTCTTGTGTCGATAGTTTCCTTATCGGCCCCATCTTTTAAATTGTCTATATGACCACCAATTCATAGAGTGTATACACACGGTCTTCGTGGAAATTTTTCTTCCACTTTGGCCTTTGTCAAGCAATCATCAGTTTCACTATTGTCACTACCCAATATTTGTTTAATCCTTCACCCTACCACTCTATACCCTCCTTATAGACCTTAAAACTTGAAAACATAACCAGACCAACCTAATACTTGTCAAAACCCAAAAACCCCTTTCGTGTGTCAAACACCTTAACAAAAACACTAAGATTAACATTTGACACTACGTACCTTTAGTACCTCAATCAAATGCAATCCCTATACTTAGGAAACTAAAACTTAGTTGCACATTGAATTTCATGACCAAACTTTGAAGATTCATTATTTATCACACAACTATCTCTCCAATGGTCCTGATCTACATAGTGTTTGAACCTTAACTTCATAAAATCAAATTCGACACATCCATTGCCTCAAGGATACTAAGATATAATCAACCCCAAAATCTCATCATGAATATACGACGATTAACCATAAAAGTGCCAAGGTTCCATTTCAATGGCCTTGGATGAATAAAGCTAGACAATTAAGATCAATAAATTCTTTCTTAGATATAAACCTTCCACTTGACTCTTCATCTTAACCCATCCCCAGACAACAAATTTCAACTCAAAATTCCATTTTTTAAACATTTGATCAACAAAGATTCAAACTTGACACCTATGATTAAGTTACACAAGAAATTATAACCCATACAACCCAACCCCTCTCATTAACTCTAAAAACATCAGTCCAATTTTAGCCTTAAATTCCTTAATTTCCTTCTAAAATAAAGCAAGATTTTGTTTCAAAAAATCTCATTAGTTAGAGCATATTAAGTCATAGATCTCCATCATCCAAGCATTATTCTACCAATTAGACTTCAGCACCATGATCGGAGATCCAAAAAACCTAGTACCTCAAGTTTCATGACCTAATTCCTCCATTTGACTATTAAACAAGCAAGATTCCATTTCAAGCATTCTCATTGATTAATGAGCCATAGATAAAACTTTGATTTGAAATAAACCTTTCAATCCAAATCTATGATCAAACATCCATTTCATTCATCAGATTCAAAACATTTAAAAATGACCACCCACTAAATTTCATCCCAAAATTCTTTCATTTGATCCACCATCAAGCTAAGATTTTATTTCAGTAAATCTCATTGATTAAAGCATATCAAGCCATAGATCTCTATCAACCAAAGCCTTATTTGACCAATCAGAAATCACCACCATATTTAGAGGCCCAAAAACCCCAATACATCAAATTTCATGACCTAATCCCCCCCATTTAACAATTAAACAAGATTTCATTTTAAACGCTTTCATTGGTTGATAAGCCATAAGCTAAAACCTTTAAAAATGCCTATCTACTAAATTTTATCCCAAAATTTCCTCACCCGACCTACCATTAGCTAAGATTCTATTTTAACAAATTTCATTGATTAGAGCTTATTAGTTGTAGGTCTCTATCATTCCCTACCTCACTTCACTAATTAGTCTTCATCACCATGTTTAGAGACCCCAAAAAACCCCCACCAAATTCACCTATTTATCCATTAAATAAGAACAATTTTATTTTAATGCACCATATTAAATCATCCATTCATCTATCCCAAACCTCAAGAGAGCGGGGCTGATGCCAGCCCTTCACTTAAACCCCACTGGCCATTAGACCAATTAAGACAAGCCAAATAGACTAAAATAACCCCAAAGTAACCCTTCTTGAACATAAAAATTAACATATGGGCCATTATGGCCACTTTAAATTTAAGTTTTTTGCCAATGAGAATTCAAATTCAAACAAAACATAGACAAATTCGAAAATAACCTCATTAGGCATGAGAAACCCCAAAAAAGATTAATAAAAATCCTAGATTGATTGGTTAATCCCTCAAAGATCCTATGAAAGATCTTGTTTGTAAATAATCTCATTCCTTCCTTTCTCTATAAATAGATACCTAAATCGAGCCTAAAAAAAAGGAGAGAGCCTAGAAGCATTCCCAACTAGGGGTGGACTCGAGCCGAGCTGAGCCGAATAGTATGAGGCTCGAGCTCGGCTTGCCAAGGTATTACGAGGCTCTAGTTTGGTTCGATCTAGAACCTTGAGCTCGAGCTTGGCTGGAGTCAAAAACTCATAAGCTCAAGCTTGGCTCAACTTGAGCTTGATTTGAGAAAAAATGTTTTATAAAAATAAAAGATTATATATATAATTTTTTTATTTGATATTTAAAAAATTAAGAATTATAATAATTAGTTATTATTATATATAAAAATAAAAATATTATATACATATATATTATTTTATATAATTTTATATTTATTATTATTATTATCATTATTATTATTATTATTATTATTATTATTATTATTATTATTATTATTATTATTATTATATGTAACTATTCGAGCTCGATTAAAACCGAGTTGAGCTCGAATAGCTCGTGAAAAGCTCGACTCATGGCCACCCCTATTCCTAGTCCAGTGTTTCATATTTCGGATTGGCAAGAGTTCTCCAAACTTTTGATAATCCTAGATTTCCCTTGACATTAGAAGGTTAACTAGAAGCACTCCACCAGTTCAAGAGTTCGTTCAACCACCATTTCAGCTTGGTTCAGCTATTGGAAAATCCTTGCCAAGGTTCATACGAGAGGTAACCCTCTCACTTCATCTTTAACTCATCAAGTTCATAATTCCTAAATTAAGTCTAGTTTTGAGTTTCTTGAAGTCCCAAAAACTAGGGGAACTTTGCACTTATAACTTCTTCTAAGTTGGGATAAAGAAGTTGAGAGGCAAGGATCTTAGGGAAATTAGTACCTAAGGCCCAATATCATCTCCTCAAACTAGTTTCAGTAGAAGTCAAAATCATTTTTCACAAGATTTTGAGAATCCTTAACAACCATTCTACTATTTTCTTTGGAAATTAAGCCTAAAGAACTTCCATATTAGGTTGTTACAACAACTTGGAGAGATTGGTGTCTAACACCTTCCCTCTCCCAATCCATTAAAATCCAAAAACTTTTGGTTGAATCCCTTTCATGTGGAAAATGGAGTCAATATTTCAAAAACAATATCATTTTTTTTGCAGCTGAAATGAAGGCCCATTTCCTCTAAAAAAGGAGTGGCAACTCCTAGCTTTGAGCCGACCATGAGCTTCGCGGAGTTTGCAATTATCAATTGAAAAGATAGGCATAACTTGAACTACTCATCCTATTTCTCATTATGTCTCCTTCAATCATTTATCTCTATCCTATTAGAAAATTTTTGTCTTTTCTTTCCACTATGACTGTTTGTATGTCTATTGAAGAAGCTTTTATCTTACCCAATTGGAAGAAGGTAATGGTAAGGAATTTCATGCTTTTAATCTAATCATACTTGGGACCTCACTCCTATTCTACTTGGAAGAAAAAGCTATTGGTTGTCGATAGGTTTATATAGTAAAATATCGGCCGGATGGTAGTGTGGAACGGTATAAGGCACAACTAGTTACCAAAGGGTACACATAGACATATGGTATTGACTATACTAACACATTCTCTCCAATTGCCAAAATGGGCTCTATTCATGTAATTATTTCTTTGGTTACCCATTTTGATTGGTCGTTGTTTCAATTGGACATTAAGAATGTATTTCTTCATGGTGATCTTAAGGATGAAGTATATATGGAGCAACCTCTTGGATATGTTGATTAGAGGAAGGGTAGGAAGTGTATAGGTTAAAGAATGCAATTTATGGTTTGAAATAATCTCTAAGAGCCTATCTTGGTTGATTTAATAGTGTGATACAACAATGCAGTATTATCACTTTGTGTCCAGTATGGACACATTTTTTGGGAATACTATTTTAGATGTGTATGTTGATGATATTATTATCATAGGAAGTGATGTACAAGGAATTAAGGAGTTGAAATAGTTCTTCTAGGGACAATTCCAAACTAAGAGCTTGGGCACTTAATGTACTTTATGTGTTTTGAAATAACAAGGTTGAAGTGACAAATCACCCTCCAATAGAAGAAGTATGTACTTAATCTATTAGAGGAAATATTATTACTAAGAGCAAAACCAATAAATAGTGATATTGATTCAAATATTAAGATGTTTGATGGTGAGGGGAGCTTTTGGATAATCCAGGAAAATATAGAAAACTAGTGGAAAATTTTATTTATCTTACCATTACAAAACTAGACATTTCCTTTAGTGTGGGGCTATTAAGTCAATTTATGCAAAACCCAAGGGTAGTTTATCGAGAAGTTATTGTTAAGGTTCCAATACTACTTGAAGGGTACTTTAATTCAAGAGTTGTTGTATAATTAAGGAGGAGAAGTATCTTTGGAAGGATCATGAATGCGAATTGGAAACACAAATTACTAATAAGAAGTCTACAAATGGTTGCTCACTTTTCTCATAATAAATTTGGTCAGTTGGAAAAAAAATAGAAGCAAAGTGTAATCGCTATGAGTAGTGCTAAGGTTGAGTACTGAGCCATGACATATACTACTTATAGATTACTGTGGTTAAAATAGTTGTTATAAGAAATTGGTGTCAAAATTTCAATTCCTATTAAGTTGTTTTTTAATAATTAAGTACCAATTCACATCTTTTCCAATCCAATTCTTCATGAAAGGACCAAGCATATAGAAGTAGCTTGCCATTTTTGTGAGAGAGAAAGTTGCAAGTGGAAAATTGTTACATCTTATGTGAAATCAAAAGACCAACTAGTTGACCGCTTTACCAAAAGCTTAAGTTGTGCTCAAATGAAACACATCTATGGTAAGTTGGAGTTCTCTCTCTCTCTCTCTCTCTCTCTTGCTATATATATATATATATATATATATATATATATATTTGGATAGTCCATGTCAGCATGTCTCTCCATTGAGAGAAATTATTTATCTATTTTCTCAAATTTTTGCATTTTCATACTTTCTTTTGTTTTAAAATATAAAAAAGTAGTCATTGTCTATTTTGATTATATTAATAAACTTGTACTTGTACACTATTATAAAAATAGAGAGAGTGAGTGAGTGAGTGGCCTTTGGGTTTTCCAATGCCTCTTATTTTAATGCATGTTACTATTATATTTAAAAGAGAGATTTAAGAGAAAGAGAGAGTGTGTGAGAATAGTAATACAACATAATAAAGTAAAATATTAATAAATAAAATAATATAAGTATGTTGAGTTTAAACACTCAAACATAAAACAACAAAAATAAAAATATTATTAATTTAAAATTCCAATAAACTTCCACTTAAAACTAATAAATATTAACAAAACTTAGTAAAACTTAAAAACATTTCAATTCCACTTAAAACTTAATAAACACTAACAAAAATAATAAATTTAAATATGAAAAATATTATGATAGTTTTAATAATATTATGACTTAAACATGGGTTTGATATATTGCAAATAGAACCCATGTTCTAATGTTGTATTTTGTTTTGTTTGTTCCTTTTATTTTATTAGATAACTTTGTATTAATGCATTTTTAATTAATTAATTAATTAATATTATTAAAGTTAATAATTTTTATGAGTTGAGACCTTTACTACACATAATGCCTATACTACACAAGAGACTTATAAATTTTAATGAAAATTTAAAATGTAGAACCCATTTTATCACTTTGACAAAGAAGACAAGTTAAATGGCTCTATGTTGACCCATTTTCCAAAATGGTTCTGGTTTATCTATATAATAATAATAATAATAATAATAATAATAATAATAATAATAATAATAATAATAACAACAACAATAACAACAACAACAACAACAACAACAATCTATTTATAATTTGAAACTTAATAAATATAATTAATAAAAATTATTAAAGGTAATAAAAATATTAAAATTTAACAAGTTTTTATCTAGCAACTATTAAAAGTTAAGAAATTAATAAAGATTAATAGTTCACAAATTAAAAAACTAAAGTACAATTTAATTCTATTTGAATATAATTAGTATTAATAAGATAATTAAAATTAATAATAAAAAGTTAGGATAATTTAAAATTAATTATAAAAAGCAAACAATTATGAAAAATAATAAAAACAAACCATTTGCATTCCATATAAAAATTAATTGTCATAAGATTCCTACTTAGGGATAACCATTTATAACTTAGCCCAACCTTGGGCTTACGCAAATAATGCGGGTAGTAGGGTTGTAAAATTAATAAAAATTAGTATTGATAGGATAATTAAATTTAATAATAAAAAGTAACAAATCGTTTATAACTTAGCCTAACCTGATTAGATCTATAAATTTCCATGCTCAAACAACTTTTTTTTTGTTTTTTTGAGTTAGGTCTAGCTCAAAGATGCACCAAGCCCACACATAATGTGGGTAGTAGGGTTGTAAATGAATCATATTCAAATCAAATCTAGCTACATCCACATCCGAATATGAAATTTTTAGATTTGCATCCACATCTGATTATTATTATGTTAGATTTTGAATTTTAAAGTATAAATGCATATATTAATATCTATGTGTATACAATAATTTTTCTACACATACAAAATAATATTTTTTATTAGATGTGGATTTTAATCAAATTGGATGGGGTTAAATCCACGTCCAATCGAATTATAGACTAGATGCAAATTCTAAGATCCAAATCTAAGACAATCGGATTTGAGGTCTAATTGAGTATCGAACTTTCGAAGTCCAATGATGGCCCTAGCGGATAGGGCCCAAGATAAACAACCTATAATAAGCTCAATGTGAAAGTTATATGCACATATGGTAAATATTATTATATTATATTTAGATAACAAATTTTATATTAATATATATATATATATAGAGAAATATAAAAATATATTTTTTTAATTTATAAAAAAAATCATAGTTTTATAATTAACACAGGAAAGCCTATAAACCCATACAAATATTATTACACTTAAGGTGTGGGCTGGGCTAGTTTAGGCAACCGTAAAAACTACTGATGCACTATCAAAATTTAGCCTGAAATTTTTAATTTTTTGGTTCATTGAACTACACAAACAGGGGTAGCCCATCCTTCATAGCTAATTTGGCTTCAATATTATCTAAAAATAGTTAAAAAAACCCCAAAATAATGCATGGATGGGTTGCATTTGGTTTGGTTCATTTCAATTATGAATGTTACGATTCATGCAACTTGGGTGGGTTTGGTCTGGATGAGAATCAATCCATGCCTAATCCAAAGTCTTAAACCATAAGTTTGGGCTTAGATTAATTTAATTATGACTAAAAAAGTTAACTATAGATTAATTTAATTGTGGCTATAGCCTAATTTTATATATTTATTGATATTTAAGTGACATTTACAAATAATTGAAACATTTAATCATTAATAAAGCAAAATAAATAAAATAGAACACTAACAAATAATATGGAAAAAAATTATTTTATTAACTAATTAGCAATAATTTATTTTTTGTTAAAAAATATTAATATAATTAATTCAAATTACTGAATTGCTAAGTTACTAAGTTACTAAATTAGTAAAACATTTTTGTCACAAATTATTAAAATAAAGATTTAATTATTTTAAACAACACCGCATTCTTTCATTAGTTATAAATTTTAGTTATTTCACTTGATAAATCCCATGCATTGCACGGGTCCTTGCTAGTATGATATATATGACTCAACTTGAAGGGGAGTGTTGAAGCTATAGTTTATTAAGTCAGTAAGGTTACTATAGTCTTTTCTCCTTTTCTTTCTTTGTCCTTTGTCTCTTTTGTTTTTTTTTTTTTTTTTTTTTTTTTTTGAGTAGGAAAACATTTGTAATTTCATCCTTTAACAACAACAACAATAACAAAAGATGGGTAATAGTTGAGACCAATTAATTCAATATTCTACTCTTTAACCCTATTTTTCTTTCCTTCTTTTCTTCTACTTCTCTTTGGAAATAAATAAATCTGGTTAGTTGTTTATTATTTTTTTCTCATTGATTAAAGTTGCTTAAAAACTTGATAAAAAGAAACTTTGTAAAGTTAAAAAGTGAAAAAGAAGAAAAAGAAAAGAACATAACCAGTTTATTATTTGAAAAGAAATAAAAATGGATATTTTTAGAAAGGAAATTTATCGTTAGGCACAAAATGCCTTCTTTTCCACATGCTTGTCCCACATCTCTTCGATGGGAGAGATGCCAATTGGCCATATTGTCATATGTTGGTCCATGTCAGCTAAATCTTTTCATTTTTGTTCACTTTTCAATCCTTTCAAAATATTGTATTTTCAAAATTTAAAAACTGAAATATGAGGTTATTAAGGCTCAGTTAGGGAGGAGTACAACAAATATGTAGAGTGCAAAACCTTGTATTTTGTATTATTTTGTATGTATTTATTTGCATGTTACATATTTGTATTTGTACTCCTTCCAAGTTGAGCCCAACTTTCTTTTCAACACAAAATCTATGGTGCCTGAATTGCATTGTGAAACAAAAAATGTGATTCAAGAATAAAATAATGTTCTAAGTCTTGACTCTTAATGATAAGACATTTTGTAAAAGGTGAACCAATGAAATTACACCTTGCAAGTAGACCATATGACATCTTTAACACGATTGGTTAAAATTTTGATTTAACATGCACAAAGTTTAACACACACAAATATCAATACCCTTCAGTATGCAAAATTTTCATATCAAGAATTTCAACCTAATCAAATTATGATTAAGAAACCCATCAATTCATTCATTAATATGTTTTAATTAAAGCCCAAAATTCTCAAATACCCCATATTTAGAATCTCCTTTTCATCATGAAATATACTAATATAATCAGATAATTTTGGCATGATATATTGATAAAAGAAAAACTTAGGATTCAAATCTACTACACCCATAAGTTGTTCTTACATTACAGCTGCATATTAGAAATAACTTCTTTTATCATTCATGAGAAAATATTCACAATACAAGGTGATAATGTTATGTGGATAGGGATGTGAGAAAAGTTTGTGGTATTCATCAAATTTCACAAAATTGATTTGATTGATGAAAGTTCTTCTGTATCACACATACACATTAAGTCAATGCTCCTAAAAGTGTAATTATAGACGAAAGGTTGGCATAAATCATACCATACTTCAGCGTTGCCCGTTAAAAAGGAAGGGCATTAATTTCCTTTTCCGGTAGGTGTAGGGCAGAGGGCAAACAAGGCCATAAAAAAGGCATAAAGGATTACTTCAAGTTCAAAGGGCCAAAAAGCAAAAACTCCAGGATCCCTTTTCTTTGCTCTTTTCCGGTGGGCAGTAGTAGCAGCAGCTTTTGGCCTTTTGCCTTCTTCTGATTGCTTACGTCAACCAGTTGGATCCGTAGCCACGAGAACTCACGGCTGAGAATCGCACTCCTTGCTGACTCGGATGTCAGCTGGCGAAAAGTGTAACCGACGTTTTCCGGTAACAAATTACGAAAATTTCAAGTATATAAAATCCCGTCACGTTCTTCGTGCTTTACTGCTTTTTGATGGCTTTTGCTTAAATTTTTATTTTTATTTCTAAGAGGGTTTTCTTAAAGTCTCCATTACTTTTCTTCCTTGCTTCACCTGTGCATTTTTTGTTTTATTTCCGGAGAGGAGGATATGCGCTTGGATCTCTCGCACCATTTTGCTGAAGAAATCGCGAGCAGAAATTGAACGGTCGAGCTATGTCTGAGATCAAGGATCCGGCTATCAGGCTCTTCGGGAAGAGGATTCCGTTGATGGAGAGTCAGATTCCGGCGGAACCTTGTGACAAGTCCGATCCCGAATGTCTGGTTGCACCAGAGGCTGAAGAAGAAGCGGTTCGTTATTGGGTTTTTTCTCCTATAAATTTTAGGCTTTTGTTCAAATGGGTTCATCTTTTGTTCTTTGGCTTTTGGTTACTGGTGCTTGATATAGGTTTTCTTCCGGTTTTCCTATCTATTAGAATTACTGAAATTTAGTTCATTTTTCTTAATTTTGTGAATTTGGGTTGTTGTCTTAGTTTTCTGCTGAGCTTGGAGGGTTTTTAATAGTTTGCTTGGATTTTTATTAATTGAAGAAGACCTGGTAAATTTAACGTTTTTGTATGATTAGTGCTTTTCTTTTATTGGGTGAAGTGAGCGCTTTTGGTTTGTTGACTTTGAAAACTTTACTGATATATGGAAATTAAAAATCCCAAATGAAATTAATGAATCAGTTGCTCTTAACCTAGTCCATGTCGGTTTTCTTATTCTTAATTTTTGTACCGTTCTTGAAAATCTGGGCAAGGACTTCACATTTGTGCATTTTTTTTTCACTTTCTTCTATCTAATAGTCTAGTATTTATCTCATTTTTTTTTTCTGTTTCATGGCGCCAATGTATATTAATTTTTTTAGGTTTTATGCATCTATTTTTCCTCAGTTTTTTTTTTTCATTTTTACTGGAAACTTAATGTTTTTTATTGGTATTTTTGAGCGAGGAATGTCTGACCTTGAGTATTGGACGAATTCTGTGTAACCATTACGTTTAATAGTTTATTTTGATGGTTATTGGCCCTTTTCTATTTTTATTTGATAATTTTAGACCATTTTGTTTACTGGAATTAGGTATTGATTTCATTTACTGATTTAACCCAAATTGGTTTATTAGCCGACCCCATGTAATTGGGATAAAGCATGGATGATGATGATGGTAGGGCCTCTTATTTTTATTTTGTTTAGCTTTTGGGTCGGATCCTGAACTAGGATTTCGTTTACTGAAAACCCTAAATTAATTTGGTGTTTTTATTGGTACTTGATTCAGAAGCCAAATTCTGTGAGGTTGAAGGTTGTTGTGTTGTATGGAGTTAGAAAGCATGCGCTGATTAAACAAACTTTCCAGCCTTGATTTAATTTGCGAATTAGTCAATTTTTTGTTCACCTTGTGCTTATGGTTAGTCATCATTCTCTTTCTACTTGTTTTTAGCTACATATTTATTATAGTGTGGTGCTAGTTATGAAATTGTGTATAATTGGTTAAACAGCATAAGCAAGTTCTATGTTAAAACATCCTACTTGCATGTAGCTTGACAATCTGATAGATTCTTGATCAATGATGGTCTAGTGCATATTTTATTGACCAATGTAGTTTTAATCAAAATATTTTGCTTTTAAATTTCAGGGAGAGTGCAAAGAGACGACAAAAGTGGAAGATGAAGAACTTTCTTCAAGAGAATCATGCAAACCTGATAAGTCTTCCAATCTGAACAACAGTAAGGAAGATGACCACCAAACTTCCAGTGAGGACAACAAAGCAACAGCAGTTCCGAAGCCTGAAGAAGACCATGCTGAGAGTGATATCCCTAGCCAAGACAAGGTTCTCAAGAAGCCAGATAAGGTCCTTCCATGTCCTCGCTGCAACAGCTTAGACACAAAGTTCTGCTACTACAATAATTACAATGTCAACCAACCTAGGCACTTCTGTAAAAACTGTCAGAGATATTGGACGGCTGGGGGAACAATGAGAAATGTTCCTGTAGGTGCCGGACGGAGAAAGAATAAGCACTCAGCTTCACAGTACCGGCAAGCAATGATGTCTGCTGATGGAATACCAACCACTCGAGTTGACAATCCTGATTCCCCAAATCACCAAGTTCTTGCCTGTGGGGGCCTTTCCACCTCTTCAAAGCCTCTGAAAGGAAACAGGACTGTTTTGAAGTTTGGCCCTGATGCTCCTGTCTGTGAATCTATGGAAACAGTGCTTAATCTTGTAGACCAGAAGAGAAAAGCTGATATTGGTTCTGCAGCTTGTGTGGAAAATGGAGTGGAGCCACCGAGTGTCTCTTCCATGGCAGCTTCTTGCCAGGAAAATGAATTGCCTGAAAATGTTCCCAAGATGGAGCAAACCAATATTCTTGGATCTGTTAATGGGTTTACTTCTCCACATCCTCTGCCTTATTACCCGGTTCCTCCTTGGACTTGTCCTTGGAACCCAAGTTGGAATAACATTGCTGTAATGGCAGTGAATCGGTGCTCTTCTGAGGTGTTTTATGGACCGGATAGCAGTATTCCCAATCCAGTTCAATGGGGCTCCCCACCTATGGTGGCAGCTCCTGCCTTTTGCACACCTCGCATCCCCTTCCCATTTGTACCTGCCTCCTACTGGGGTTGCGTACCCAGCTGGGCTGCAAAGCCATGGAATGTGCCATGGCTTGGATCTAATGGTAGCCTTTCACCATCACCTTCCACTAGCAATAGTGGATGTTCAGGCAATGGGTCTCCAACCTTAGGGAAGCATTGTAGAGATGCAAATCCACAAGTGGAAGAGAAATCAGAAAAGAGTCTCTGGGTTCCCAAAACACTGAGAATTGATGACCCAGATGAGGCTGCAAAGAGTTCTATTTGGGCTACTCTTGGTATTAAAACTGATCAAAATGAATCCATAGCAAAAGGCGGTATGTTCAAAGCATTCCAACCCAAGACAGAAAGCAATAATATTCATGACTCAGATGCTACTCAAGTCTTACAAGCAAACCCTGCAGCTTTGTCTCGCTCTCAGACATTCCAAGAGAGCACATAAAAGTTTCTCTGCGTGAAATTTTCCGTACACGTATATATCATGTAATATTGCTGCCCTTTTTTCGTATAGAACATATAAGATCAGTTCTTTGTTACTGTTGCTGATTGCGGCATTTTATACTTGCATTTGGTTTGGGTGATGGGCTTTGGCAGAGGGTGGATCTTGAGAAAGCTCAAGAAAAAGGACTTATTTGAGCTTTGGACAAGGTTGCCTGTAGAATCTACGAGGTTTGCAATACTTCAACTTCTCGAGAATTGATGCTGTAAATAGTAGAGGATAGATATTGAGTTGTTTATAGTGCTTGTCTGATACTTTGTCCAAATCATAGTTTCCAGATCACAGTCTAGTAGATTCACCTCTGCTTTGAATGAACAAAAAGTAGGGAGGTCACAGGTCACTTTTTTTTTGTCAGATCGAGCTTGCACGTGTCTTCTGAGGAATGTGGGAATTTCTGAAACTATGGTTTGAATTTCTGAACCCTACTCCATTTGAAAACTAAATCCACAACTGACTATTTATGAGCTCTTGTTTGGGTTCTGGAGGACTTCTATGCTGAAATTTGCGTGTGCTTAGAGCCCCACAATTTGAATTGTTACTGAATATTCAGATTTTGGCTCTGAAATCTGTTTTGCCTGCTAAATTGTTTCTGGATTTTTTTATTGGTGTTTCTGCTGAAAGTGATAAAACTAGTGCTCTCAATGAGTCGGGTCTTGTCTGGGTCAGGGCAGACCCGTTCCTGATCGAATAAATGTGCAGAACCAGCTTTGTGGGACTATTGGGTCTGACCTGGTAAGACCTGATTATAATTGTCAACTATACTTTTGACCTGTAACTTAACAATAAAGCTTATAACTTATTTGTTAAATTGACACATTTGTACATACATAGTGCACAGTTGTGCCTGCTCGTCTGACTTGTGTGCGGAGTATCTGAAACTTCACTTGGGTTTGGGCTTGGACTTTCCTATACTGGTTTGGTCTTGGCAGTCATATGCTTCTAAGTTACTTGCAGTTGACATGAGAGAAACTGTCAAATTCATTTCAACTGGACAAAAGGTTTCAGATCTTTATAGGGATCAATCCAAGGCTTCCTTGTATTTTAGAGTAGTAGAAAGTGGAATGTAATTTGTGTCATTTATCTTTTTTAACTTTCCTTGAACAATGTTTTCTCTTAAATTTTACTAGACTTTTATAAAGTAACAAATAAAAGTTGTATAATAAGTACCTTGGGTGTTTGGATACCTTTGCTTTTCAGAGATTAAAAAGCAAAAGCCCAAAAGAGCCCAAAAGCACAAAGCCAGATTTCCTTGGTGCTTGTGATTGGTGTTTTACTTTGGGTTTCAACATTCAAGTGATCACTAGAGGATCACATGAAATAATAATAAATTGATTGTTGATTAGTTAAAACAAAGAAAATGCTTAATTAAGAAAAGACATTAACACATGCCATATAATAAATAAATAAATATAAAAATAATAAAGTATTTTATAAATTATTTAGCCAATATAAAAAAACCAACCAATTGAGTAAATAAGTAATGAAAAATAACTAATAAGTGAAAAAATAAAATAAATAACACAATAGAAATAATTAATGAATTAATTAAATTAAATAGGGAAAATAGTCAAATAATTAAGAATATATTAAAACATTGTATATAATAAATAACTAGTTATAAAAAATGCTTAAATATTTAAGTAACTTACTATTAAAATGATTACTTAAATAAGAAAATTAGTTAAATAATTAATAAAAATAATAAACCAGTTTAAGTAATTAAGAAAATCAATAAAATAATGAATGGAATAATTTAATCAACTAATAAGTAAACAGCATACCATAACATGGTATTTACGATATGGCCAACTGGAAAGTAACATCCAGCCACATGGCCTTATAGAAAGAATGCTTGAAATGTGTATGTTCTGTTGTCAAAGCATGAAAGTTTTACTGTGCCCAAACGTTTTCTTGCTTTCTACTGCAGAAAGCATTCTATGAAAAGTTGAAAACACATTATGCCAAATCCATTTCATGGCAGAGAGTAAAAGCGCATCTGCTTTTCGACTTCTAAAAACATCAGATCAGACAGAAGTTTATTATCAAAATGGCAATTGAAAATTTCGGTAAGTCTATCCAATTCCAAACGGTATTAACTTGTTGGGGGATGAAAAATGAAAATTTTTCAGGGTTTCAGGAGAGACTGGTGTCATGTAATCCTGAAACGCTCAATTGCAAATAATCATGTAGAACTTCATGATTCTGGTTCGAGGATATTTTGGATATCAGAGATGGGGATGCTTACATTGAATTGCTTTATGCCCCCCATTTTTTCAGTAAGTTCATGCCTTGATGGGAGTCTGGATCTGCTGATCATAACACATTGCTGGCCATGTTCATCCAAGCACACATGGAGCATCGGTGGTGTTGTAGTCATCAATATTCTCAACATGCGGCCAGCAACGTGTTGTGGTCAGTAGATCCAAAGTTCATGGTTCTGCCACATAATTCATACTCTGAGAATTGTCAAGTCCCTTTGGCATAATATGGGAAGGCTGTATAATCGATATCTGGTTAGAATGTTAGTGGGAGATCAAATCAGCCCCCCACAACGATCCATAGCACATCCCCGCTATATATTGGGAACATCTCTCGATGGTTCTGCCACCTCAAAAACTGCCGCTAGAGATAATATCTTTTGTAGTGAACCCCCGCACTATCTTATCCAACTCAGTATTGGCACCTGGTCGGTCGCTTGGTTTACCTCACTATTACTCGACTAGACATTACCCCACGGATGAAGATGCAATGCATAAATGAAAGAAGCAAGACAGAGGAAGCAAGCTTCATCAAGTATCAAGTTGGAATATTCCATCAAGAAGAAAGTCTCCAAGTGGTTCACTTATTGTGCTTCAACGTGTCTATCTAGGTTATATGTGAACTTCACATGTGACACTTGGTTTTGGAAGTCTCTCTTTCTCACATCAAGCTTTAGATTGAATTGGTTTGCTCAAAGACTTGAATGAACTTAGCATAATGCAAAAAGATAAAATTGGCTTCATAGGGTAGGAGACATCCCCTAAGAATCGCCCTAGCATGGCCTCCTAATAATTAAGAGCAAGGTTCAAAGTATCGACACGTATCAGCCCGTATTGGCCGATACATATCGTTCTGGGACCCCTCCGATACACCCCTACAGTGGGAGTATTGGGGGTCTGACCGGTTCAGGGGGTGGAAGAAACCTAACCCGGTCCCCCTGAATTGATTGCAAAAAATAAAATAAAAAATAAATAAAAGTATAAAAATGCAGTATTGATTCGCCTGATACACTCCTATGGGTGTATCAAGTGCATCGATATTTTAAACTTTGATCAAGAAGTTTTTAACCTATCCCTTGAGGCACAGAATTCACACCACCTCATCCTAACAAGTTTTTAACCCATTATCACATACATTACTCTTACAAGATGGTACACTTGACATACTCCACATTTAATGAGGTTTTTCATGGTTGTACAAGAGGTAGTTGGTTTAACATAGTCAAGTTTATCAAGTTTGAGCCAAAACTACAAAAGTCAAATTTAAATACCTTGAATGAAAAAGGAAGGATTAGAGAGACATTCAAAGTCTATCTTGGCCTTTTGTCTTGAACCTATAACTTGACTAAAAAGGAATAAAAAGCTGAAGAACCTTTAACGGGTTATATTCGCTAGAAAAACACACTAGTGCCAATTGTCTTGCTATTCATTCGCTTGATGGGAGCATTGGCCATGAAGATTTGTAAGGATCTCTTGAAGGCATTAATTTTCTTGATTATGCTTGTTTGTCTCTTACTACTGATGTTAAGCTTGATCTAAGATGGACTATTGAGCTCCATGAAAGATTCATAGATGATATTAACCAACTCGGTGGCCATCAATTTAGAGGTGTAAATCAGCCTGAGCAGCCCATAGCCTGGCACGGCCCGGCTTGGCCTAGCACGATGGTCCGTGCCATATTGGGCCTGAGGTTCGAAGTCCACGAGTCGGCACGGCATGGCCCATGTGAGCCCATAGCGGGCTATGCTCGGTCCATCCAAGAACTAACCATTGGGGACCCCCCCCCCCCCAACAACTAGTTTTCCCTTTTTGGGGGGTTTCTTACATAAATACCCCCTAACAGCTATATAGGGGGTATTTATGTATTTTGGTTATGGGGGGAGAAAAATGACACAAATGCCCCCCAACAGCTATATAACAACTAATTTAGGGGGCATTTTGGGTAAAGTTATAAATAGCTTTACAACAACCAAAATATCCCTCCCAACAACTAAAAAATGTCTAGTTTTTATGGTATTTAAGGCAATTGAATTATTTTCAATTCCTATAAATAGTTCCATCCTCCACCATTATCATTACACCAATTCAACAATTCTCTTAAGTCTCTCTCTCTCTCTCTCTCTCTCTCTCTCTCTCTCTCATACATTCTTTGCAATCTGAATGGATTCTGATTGGCTGATTGGTTGATTCTCCAATTCTCAACCTTATTGAAGTTTCAACAAAAGGCTTGCTCAACCAGCTCAAATATCTCAAGTTAGCAAATTGGGAGGCTTGGACTCTTGAAGTTGAAAGGCTTTAACCGTTGAAATCAAGTTGGGATTCTGAACCGACAATCTAGATAAATCCAATTAAATTAATTTTTTTTTAGAATTTAAAAAAATGTTTATTGTTGACGATATTCAATCGCATCATGATAGTGTTAGTGCCAACATGGATGCTGTTGATATTGATGGAATTTTCACCCCTAGTACTGATACTAGGGGAAAGAAAAAGAGGGCCTCTTAGTTGAATAGCCTGGTTTGGAAAATATTTAAAATAGAGGATGTTGAGGGGAAGGGAAAAAGAGTAATTTGCCAAAAATGTAGGAAAGACTTTAGCTATTGTAGCAAGGGTGGTATTGGCCATTTGAGCGGACATTTGCTCACATACGAGAAAGAAGAAGAAGAAGAAGAAGAAGAAGAAGAAGAAGGGAGAGAAACAACACATACACAAATTGGGAGGGAGGGTTTTGGTACATTTAAATATTCTCAAGAAAAAATCAGACAAGAATTAGCAAAATACATTGTACATGCAGAACAACCATTTTTGTTAGTTGAAGATACTCAACTTGAAAAATGGTTACGTAATTCTGTAAATCCACAATATAAAAAAGTTTATAGGAATACTATTAGATCATATGCTTTAAATTTTCTTTATTCATATAAACAAAATTTAATTTATTTGTTATCAAATTTTAATTCTAAAGTTGCAATTATTTCTGATGTTTGGACTTCTAAATTTAACATAAGTTATATTTGTGTTACCAACCATTTTATTAATGAAAATTGGCTTTTAAATAAAAGAACTATAAGTTTTATTAGATTTGAATGGCCACATACTGGCCCAACTATTGCTGCAAGCATTTTAAATACTTTACATGCTTATGGAATTGAGAATAAATTATTTTCCGTTAGTTTTGATAATGCTAGTAATAATGATTCTACAATAAATATTTTAAAATCTCAATTAAAATCATCTTTAAGTGGTAAATTATTTCATATTAGATGTGCATGTCGCATCTTAAATTTATATATTCAGGATGCTTTAAATATTATTTCTACTCATATTTTTAAAATTAGAAATTGTATTATATTTATTAAAAGTTCTAGAGCAAAATAACAAGAATTTAAATGCCTAATGATAGTTCGTATAATAATTTAAATAAATGAATTCTTACTGATTTTTATAATGCAAAAATGCCTAATGATATTATAATTGAGGAAGGTTGGGAAATGACAATTCGTATAAGAGATTTTTTAACACATTTTTATGATGCAACTAATGAATTATCGGGTATTTATTATCCAACTAGTTGTAATTTACCTTATCAATTAATGGTGATTAGTGATTGTTTTGCAAAATATAGAAATAATCCACGATTTAAAAGTATTGTTGAAATAATGGAAAATAAATTTAAAAAATATTGGGAGAACTTTTCTCCTCTTTATTGCTTAACTACAATATTAGATCCTAGGATTTGGAAAGATGGTTTAGATATTTTACTTGAAACATATTGTGAAAATATGAATATTGAAATTGGAAATAAAAAAGAAGAAATTAATAATTTATTATTTGAAATGTACAGTTTATATGAATCCAAAGTAACAGGAAATAATTCTACAACTTGTACAACATCTTCTACTTCTGAACTTGACCCTAGTAGTAGAAGAGAAAAACTTTTTTATTTAATAAATAGAAGGCAGAAATCTGCTACCTCAACAATAAGTTCCTTTACTGAACTTAATTTTTATTTACAAGCAAATTTTTCTACTTTAGGTGAGGGAACAAATAACTTCGATATTTTAGCCTAGTGGAGTGAACATCCAAAAAATTATATCTAGTTCTCGCCGCCATGGCATGTGATCTACTAACCTCTCCGGTGTTTACAGTTCCATCAGAGGCTTGTTTTATTATAGGTACTAGAGTGTTGGACGACAAGAGAAACTACATGAATGATGAAAGTATAGAGATGTGCATCTGCTTTAAAGATTGGCTGGATGTTGAAGATAGATTACAAGACAAATGAGGGCATGACACTACACCCAATATTTCACCTAAAGTAGATGATGAAAGTCATGAACAATAGTTGACTAGTTGTATAGAATTTTTTATTTTTTTCAAATTATTGTAAAATTTGTTTTAATTTTATTTAATTTGTTTATTATTTTTTAACAATGCAATTTTGTATTTTCAGTTTGTAACTATATTGTATTATTTATATTTTATTAATTTATTTCATTTTCATATTTCATTCATCTAAGTATCCAACCATTGTATGCTTTGTAATTTGTATCATTCAAATTTAAGTGAAATAAAATTCCTATTTTTCTTCCAATTTGTTATTCCATCATTCTTATTTGCTTAAGTATTTTTTTTATTTATGTGTTAGATTTCTCATTTCTTAAATTTTCAAATAGTTTCCAAAGCTCAAAAGAAAGTTAAATATTTTAGTTTTACACTTTTACTTAGAAAAGAAATCAAAATTAAAAACAAAAAAAAAAGTCAAAAAACCAATCTAGCTCGGTTTGGCCCATGCCCAAGGCTCGCCTTGTAGCCCAACCCGACCTACATCCCAGCTCGCGGCATGGCACAACACGGTACTGGCCTGCACGGGCTTGGGCTGTGGGCAATGCTGGGTCGACCCCCAAACTTTTCATCGGGGAGGGCGGCATGGCCCGTGATGGTTCGCTGGCCAGCACGGCATGGCCCGCACTTTGCACAAGCCATCCATGGGTCATGTCGTGCCAGCCTAGCATGACCCACTTTACACCTCTACAATGATCCATAGACAATTTCTGTCAAAACGATCAAAGCTCAACACATAGAAGGATAACATAGCATTTTAAAAATTTTAAATTATTTTATAAGATATAATTAAGTCTAATCGGCTCAGCTAAGTCCAATCGGTGTCCCATGGTATGCATCCTACAACATATCTCAACTGTGTATTGGAAACATCTCCCAATGATAAGTATGGGAGATTTTCCCAATGCATGTTGAGATGTACATGTCGAGTGCCTGTAGGGCACTGATGTGATCCCATTGTGTATTGTGAAACCTCAAGAACATTTACGTATGTATTGTGTTTCATGGACATTTATAGATGGGGTGTTTTTTATATAAGCGTTTAATTGAAAACATTACTTTAAATATTTATTGTTTTTGTTGTTTGATTGGATGTTTCATGGGCGTTTCAAAAAAATAGCCCATAAAGCTATCTTCCCCTTCAACTTACAATGCTACAAGTAAGCATTTCATTTCAATAAACATTGGGGCATTGAGAGAAATCAGAATTTGAAGTTTCCCTCGACACCTTATGCACAAAAATCCAAGCATTTCTATTTTTCAATGTTTATTAGTAAATATGCATGTGTGTTGCACGTAGCAATTTCAGATAACATTAATAGTTTCAATATCCTTATTAGAACCATTTAAAAAAGATATATATTTGATTCATATTTTATATTTTATTTTCATTATTAATAAAAATATTTCTTATCTATCACATTTATTTTTGTTTAATATGATAAATATATAATATTAGAGATGTGCACAGATTTTGTAGACAAACTTTTGTGTTTTCTATATTTTTATTTCTATTTATATTTTGAGTTTTTATTATATAATTATGACATCATGTTCTAACCTATTTGACTTTAAAAAAGCAATCTCATTTTTGGGTTACTTTAAATTTTTTATTCCATTTACATAATGAATTCTAAAAATAATTCTTGTTTATCACACTTATTTTTGCTTGATATGACAAGTTTATAGTATATAAGATGGGTTAAAATTTTCTATAAATTTTATGTTTTTTTTTATATGTTGTGTATCTATCTATTTTTAAAATTTTATTATTTAATTACGACAACATTGGTTAACCCATTTACTCAAACTATTGGACCATTATGGTTCAAGTCAAGTAGGTTGGGCTGAATTTAATCTTAACCCAGACCCAACCCTATGCATTGGATCTAAGGCTTTAGACTAATGTCAAGCCTAAGTTGTCCAACTTGGGCCCAACTTGCATTGAAATTTGATGCACTTGAGGTTAATCTTGGACTTGGTTTTTCAATTAACCCCATGACAAAATTTGACATAAAATGTATGTGTATTTAAATGTACATGCATGTATGCAAGTATATACTCTATACGTATTTATGATGGTACTAGTAAATGTGCGCATGTGGCAACTTTCAATGATAATGATAATAAAATTTAAAAGTTGTTATTAGAGTTCATGTAACAAAGACAAGTAATAAAATAATAGTGTAATTGATATCATAAAAATGATAACCAATTAGGTGGTTATCATCATCATCTAAGAGATTTTTCCAAATTATATGGGATCAGCTACATGAATCCCTTTTCACCATTCAATGCTATATCCATCATTAAATTATGGACACTTTCATTTTTTATTACTTCCACCTTAGTCCTCGATTTGTCCTTGGCTCTTCTAGTCCCTTTTACATTAAATTGAGCACATTTTTAAACAAATTTATATAAGGTTTTACATGCAAATGTCCAAACCATCTCAATCTACTGCCTCTCGTTTTTCTCCTTTTGGAGTTATTAGTAGGTTCCTTCATATGCCACCAATCAAGTGGTATTCGTTAAAATTCCTTAGCGGTGTATGACTAGTTTAAATTCTTTTGGTATCATACCTTCTGGCATCTTAGATATAAAGAATATATATAATATTAAAGATATGTTCAATTATTTTATAAATTGACCCAAAAATAGATATATATTAATATTTTATATTTTAAATAAAATTATTTAATATGAAGTCGGAAAATTCCCAAACTTCTTAGTCTAAAATATTTTATATTATGAATTAATTTTTTAATAATATCGTTGTAAATTTTTTACGTTTAAATTTTTCGAACTGATAGACTAAACTGAAAATTGACCCAAATTGATACAACTCATGTAGGCCAATTTTCACTAATGGTCAGTCAATTTCTAGTGACTAACTCCCTATTCCGACCAGGCCAGTTTGGTTAGTCAAACAGTCTGTAACCAAACTGAACTGACCCATGAACACTCCTAATTTCATCTAAATTAATAGTCCAATCTCTAACAAATAAAAATAGTTTAATCTCTAATGATTATTGATAATTTTCTATTAAATAACAAAATTATAATTATTTTTGTCAAATATAATTTATACTATTATCACATAAATTATAATTAATAACTTATACTTTTGAAAATTACATAAAATATAAAATTATTATTAATTTGAATATTATGAAATCTATTATAATTATTTTTCTACCCTTAAGAAACTTTTAAACATATTACATAATTTCTTTATATAAACTATTTAAAAATTAGTCATTTTAAATATTTCATTATATAAAATATTTAGTTATTGAAATATTTAATTAATATGTAAAATATTTAAAATGTATTTATTTTAAAGTTATTATGTAGTCTTGAATATTTTGTATATAATTATCTATCTGTTTTTAATAATTTTTTATTTTAAATACTTAGTTATTGAAATATTTAAATAGTATTGTTTTTAATTTTTAATTTTTAATTTTATTATTTGAATAACATTGAAATAATTTTTTATTTAATTTAAATAGTAAGATAATATGTAAAATATTTGAAATTTCATAAAAATATAAAATTATTAATAATATGAATATTACTACATCAATAGTAATTATTTTTTGTATTTTCAATAAATATTTTAAAGTTATTACATGATTTAATTATAATATTTAAATAATTATTAATTCTTTAATTCGAGCTTTCTTTAGATAGATATAGATGAAAAGTGGGGGAGAGGATAAATAGGAATTAGAGGTAATTTAGGAGAAAGTAGGGAATAGTGGTACCACATGGCTAGTGGGGGATAGGAACAAATTGGAGTAAGGATTGGCTTTACAAAGGACTATTATATCTTTCCTAAAAATAAGAAAAATGGGGATAAGGCATGCTGAGGTGACAACTTCATATACATGGAAAGGAAATAAGGCACCTCCTCTAAAATTGCGGGACTTGGGTAATGGATAAAGGAGAAGCCATCTGATGTGACTATCCTAATTATTTTAGTACTCAGTTATCTTAATTATCCATTTTAGTTTAATCTCATTCCTTCTTTGATAACCAATTGAGATGAAGAAGTTTTCAATTTTATAATCTCATAAATTTTCTCTTTTTTCCCTAGTTTTTTCCGTAGTACTTAGCATTTTTCTTTTTCTTTTTTTTCCTTGGTTTCTTTGATCGTCACTTATTCAAAGATTCACTGGGAGTGCTTATTGGATAAATAAGTGTTTATCCTAATAAGTATAAGTACTTGTTGAAAAAGTGTTTACAAATATGCAAAAAATTATGGCTTCTTCAAAATGGGCTAATTGTTTGAAATAGGCACTTATTTCTACTTTTCTCTAAAATGCAACAAGTGCTTATTGCTATGGTCTTAACTTAAAATAAATGTTTGTTCGAATATGTTTTATGATTTTTTATAATATTTATTTTTATTATTTATTTTATAGCATTACAAGTTAACTTGTTTAATTGGGAGAAAAATGTAATTGCAATTGACTTTTAGAACATTGGTGTTATCTTATGGTTAAATGGGTAAATCGATCACCTAAAGATGATTTCGAGTCCATTTAAAACCAAACCACTTATTTGCAAAAGACCATTTACTTGGTTATCAACATGTTGGCCTAATTGGACCATTTAACCTAGTTAGTGGAATCACAAATTAGACATCAATTTTTCTAATTTTTATATTCCACTTCTATCATTAATAAAAACAATTCTTATTTATCATATTTAGTTTTTAATATGCCAAATATATATTATTAGACATGCGACCAAATTTGTTTTATTATTTTTTTCATAATTTTTTGTATTTCTTTATTTTTAATTTTTTAATCATGAAACCATGGTTTGACCAATTTGACCCAAATGGTTGAACCATTAATCTACCACCCAGATAGAAACTGGTTTCCACTTCTATCATTAATAAAAACAATTCTTGTTTATCACATTTAGTTTTTAATATGCCAAATATATATTATTAGACATGTGACCAAAATTGTTTTATTTTTTTAATAATTTTTTGTATTTCTTTATTTTTAATTTTTTAATCATGAAACCATGGTTTGACCAATTTGACCCGAATGGTTGAACCATTAATCTACCACCCAGATAGAAAATGGTTTCAACTCTGTTTGATTTTATATTTTATATTTTATTTCTATCATTGATGAATACTTTATATTTATCATATTTATTTGTTGGGTTGCCATTCTGTGTCTCGGGATTTTGCATACTCCATTTGGGCAATTTTATTGTATATACATCCTTTTTTTTCTCTTTTAATAAAGATTTACTTTACAAAAAAAATGTCATACTTATGTTTAATATAACGATATATAATAATAGTGATGTGTCCAAAAATTTCTATAGGTTTTCTTTGTTTGTTATGCTTTTTTGTATATTTATCTATTTTTAATTTTTATTATTTAATTATGACATTTTGGATTGATCCATTTGGCCCAGATGGTTAAACCACTTACCCACCACCCATATGAAAAAATTGGTTTCACTTCTAAGTTGATTTTAAAAATATAGGTTTCTATATTATGAAAATCATTATTTATTGACTTAATTAATCAAGTTTAAAAACAAAAAAAATACATTAAATATAGTATTCAATGATAGAGAATAGAAGTTAATACCTTAAATATGGGATTTAATGTGAGGGAATTAAATAAAATGAATAGTAATATTGAAATTACATTTTTTGCCACCAAAATGAAAATTGTCCAAATTCAAAATGAAGGGTATTTTAGATAAGAAAAAAAATCTAGAAATCAATAGGAATTAATACTTTAAATATGAAGTTTAATGAGAACTAATTGAATAAACTGAATAGTGGCATTGAAATTATATTTTCCTCAAAATAAAAGAGTGTTTAAATTCAAAATGAGGGGTAGTCAATTAAAATTTCAGAAATATAACAAATAAAAGTATCTTAAATATAGTATTCAATGATTGAGAACAGGAGTTAATACAATAATATGGGATTTAATGTGAGGGAATTGAATAAAATGAATAGTCGTATTGAAAATTACATTTTTTGCACCCAAAATGAAAATTGTCCATATTCAAAATGAAGGGTATTTTAGCCAAGAAAAATTCTGAAAATCAATAGGAGCTAATACCTTAAATATGGGATTTCATGAGAGGGAATTGAATAAACTGAATAGTGGTATTGAAATTTGCATTTTTGCCCCCAAAATAAAGAGTATCTAATTTCAAAATGAGGGGTATTTTAGGTAAATAAAATTCCAGAAATCTCAAGGCTCATTCATGCTTTTTATTATAGTATAGATGTATATAATCAGGCCTAGCTTTAACTACCCAAGGGTTTGGCTTGGGCCCAACCTAAAAAATAAAAAAAAGCTTAAACTTTTGAGCCTAGGCCTAGGCCCAAGTTGATGACCGAAGTTAGCTTGTCTATATTTACAAGTTGGGTCAATTCAAGCTCAAGTTAAGTCCACCTAATTTGCCTCCCTATAGACCATTGACCATCAATTAAATGCAAAAATAGTTATATTTATATTTTTAGTTAATATTTCTACCATTAATAAAAATAACTCTTACCCATAACACTTATTTTTGTTTAATATGATGAATACATAATATTAGAGATGCACCCCAATGTTTGTTTACAAAATTACTATGCTTTTTATAATTTTTGTGTCTCGATCTTTTTTAAAGTTTGTGTCATGGGTAGATCCATTTGACCTAAAAGGTTGAACCATTGACCCACCACTTAAATAGAAAAATGGTTTCAATTTTTGGTCAATTTTAAATCGTGTATTTCATTTTTATCAAATAAAAATGCTTTTATTTAGCATGCTCTGTTGTTTGATGTGATAAATAGATAATATTAGATATGTGGCTAAACTTTTTCACAAAATTTTTTATAGTTTTTATAATGT
This sequence comes from Nelumbo lutea, assembly GCF_056320005.1. Lineage (NCBI taxonomy): Eukaryota > Viridiplantae > Streptophyta > Magnoliopsida > Proteales > Nelumbonaceae > Nelumbo > Nelumbo lutea. The sequence goes on from NC_142685.1 coordinate 75,129,230, forward strand.
TTATATTTATATTTATATTTATTTTTAAATTTTTATTATTTAACTATGAGAACATTGGTTAACTCATTTGATGTGGGTGGTTAATTATTTACTTGCTACTTAAACAAAAGGGTGGTTTTGTTTATTTATTTTCCATGTTGGTTTTGGACGCATGTTTTACATTATTAAAAATATTGGGTATGGATTTAATTTGTAGAACTTATTGGTGAGAAACAAAAAAAGAAAAAATACTTTAAATGAAGTATCTAAGGTGAGAGAATGAGAATTAATAGTTTAATGAGAGGGAATTTAATGAAGTGAAAATTAATACAACTTTAAATTACAATTTTTACCCACATAATTAAAGAGGGACTAAATTCATAAATAGGGTGTTTTAGTCAAGAAAAGTTCACAAAGCTCAATTATTTAATGTGCCTTAAATATAAGATTTAATAAAAGGAAATGGGAGTTAATGCCTTAAATATATGACTTTATGATGAAGACTAATGAATTTAATAAAAGTAGTAGTTCAAACTGATGTTGTCTGAGTTGAGTTGGAGACAGGGTGAACACGCAACAGATAATCCTTCCAACTTGGATGAGCTGAAGTGGAAGGACGGAATGATGCATCAAGTAGATTTGCAACCAAAGTGATTGTCAAAGGCTTGAGGATGAGGTTCCCAAGGAATGCACTCTGACACTCAAGTTAGTTATGAGTGATGAAATCAGCTAGGGCGAACTGTTGAGGATGAGCTGGTCTAGGCCGAGGAGAGTGGTATAGAAGAAAAAGAGCGAGAGGTTGAGATAGAGCTTAGAGAGATCAAACCTTAGGGGAAATGCCTTTAAATAGCTAAGTGATGTGATGCACTTGGGCAAGTTCCTTGCGGGCTTTAAGGGAAGAGACCGCCTACTGAGGTCTTTGGGAGGCTCCATTCTCCTTGGCGGGGGTGCTTATTTGTGAGAGATCACACTTCCTCTAAGCTTCTCACGTGCGGGATTATTCATCAACCTCAGTATGTGGCATGCTAATCCACTGATGTGCCTCGAAGAAGTCAACTAGGATCAGGACACACCAACATCCATGTGTCAATTTCAAATGACTAAGGTACAAATTTAACAACAATCCCTTAGTTCCGAGGTTGAGGAGAAATGTGCTCAGTTGCGATGAAGTGGAAGAACTCCTATAATGCTCTTCCACTTAGTATTTTTTGGGTCGGCCAAAGTGCAGTTAGACCAAGTTAGGTAACCATAGCATCAATTCAAAAAATTTGAAATTTTAATGTTGATTATATGGCCCAATAGTCGTGTCATTCAATCTTCTTGAGCTTACGCACGTGCGGAGTGTGGGGATAGATATGGACTAAGGTTTAGGAGACCAATGTGGTTGAGGTAGAGATTTTAGACTAGGAGGAGGCCAGGGTTCTGTTGGGGTTTGAGGAACATTTTGCCACAACCTCTTGCAAGATGTTGGTCGAGGGCATGTCGAGGATCAAGGAGGAATATAGCATTCCCCCAGAGTTCAATTTGAGGTGTCCTAGGATAGGTGAGAGGGCGATTTCATCTTGGCTCGGTGAGTTGTGCCTGTACAAAGGCAGCATGATTATGAAGTTGAGCTTCCCTTTAGATAGTGGCATCATGATCATGTAGAGGTGACACCATGTTCTGCTCATCCAATTGATGTCGAACTCTTTCTAATACCTAGTTAGGCTCCTCTTATTCTGCACCATCCATGACATCTTGATCACCCTTCCCATGTTCAAGTACTTCACCTTCACCTGAAGAAGCACTAGTAGAGCTATTACTACTTCTTAGTCTGACCAAAGTTGGGGCTACTACTTCCTTAACCTTGCAGTCAACCTGGGGGTAATTTTTGGAATTTTACAAAAGTTAGGGACTCAAGGATCCAAGGCCATAGGTATGTAGAGCCCATAAAACCAAACCCAGTGACACCAAAATCACTCAAATCTGACATTGTTTACCCCTTCATCTTAAAACTCGAAGTCGTAACTGATTTTGATCGTCCGGTCGAAGTCATTTTGATCATAAACCTCATTTCATGTGAAATCAGAAATCCAAAACCATAGGTACGTAGATCCCAAAAATCCAAATCCAACCACACCAAGATCACCCAAATCCAATACCATTTACACCTTCATCTTACAACCCAAAGCTGGAACTGATTCCGATCATCCAAACGAGATCATTTTGATCCTGAACCTCATTTCGCATCAAATCAGAAATTTAAGACCATGGGTGCGTAGAGCTCAAAAATCCAAACCCGACAACACCAAGATCACCCAAATCTAACACCATTTACCCCTTCATCTTAACACTTGAAGGCGAAACCGATTTCAATCGTCCAATCGGGGTCATTTTGTTCCTAAAACTCATTTTACATCAAATCAGAAATCCAAAACAATAGGTGCACGCATCCTGAAAATCCAAATCTAACAACACCAAAATCAACCCAAATCCGACACCATGTACCCCTTCATCTTAAGGCCCAAAGCCGGAACCGATTTTGATCGTCCAATCGTGATCACTTTTGATCCTGAACCATATACCATATGAAATCTAAAATCCCACCTTGTAGATGGATAGATCTTGAATTTCTGAGTCCAACGCCCAACGGTGTCAAGATCGTTCAATTCTGACACCGTTAACCCCTCCATCTTGAGACTCGAACCTAGGGCTTCCATTTGGAATTCTCTTCACTACAACTTCGAACCTAGGGCTTCCCACGACCAAGCCTTTCCCCTAGGCTCTAGAACCATCTTAAAATCCAAGATTTAACTAGCTAGGAGCTTCCAATCAATCAAGCCAACCACCTAAACTTTGAATGTCCAATTCAGGTAAATTGGTGAAAATTTTCACTTATTGTTTTGATTGATTGATACAATCTCTCTCAAACCCATCTTAACAGCCCCTTCCCTCAATCAATCCCCCTCCAAAAACCCTTTAAACCTCAACCATTGATCTCCCTTGGCTCCCTATCTCAACCCTCCATTCCCCTCTCAAAAATCTATAAATAACCCCCTTCTTCACACTCAAGACATACAAACAAGCTAGCTTAGAAAGAAAACTCTAGTCCAAGTAGATAATACCCCTTCATGTCCAAAGCAATCCTAACCTTCCCTTACCATGTCTAAGCTCATGACAATACCTCCATTCATGACCAAAGGCTTCCCCGAGCCTATTTTTATCATTGTTGTAACTTATAACAGCATTGTCCTCACTCATAGTTATTTACAACCCCCTCCCACCACACATCCCAAGTCCTTTTGGATTTGTTTCTCATAACCATAACACCCTTTCCACTTCACCCATAAATTCAGAAAACCCAATAGCCACCAAAAAACCCATCCTAGATCCTATGTGTCCTGGTCGAAACCTGCTTGAACTTAGTAATTCCTACATAACACTAGAAGGCGTCCAGCAGCATTTCAATTGTTATTGGGCAACATATCCACTGTTGGGAACTCCAAGAAGGTTCGGGAGGGGAGAAGAGTATCCAAATGGCTAAAGGATCTACGAAGAACGCAGAGTTCATGTTGAGATTATTGCCCATGCATGGAGACTAATGACCTAAGGAATCTAGAAATACTAAATATGGCAATAGTGTCTTCACGTTTTTAAGCAGTGGTTGAGGTAATTCTCTTGATATTGAACCTACTAAATTATCTTCCTAAACTCACTAGGTGCTAGGTAATTTCTAATTCGTATCCATCTCACAGCATCCTGTATAGATATTTTCATTTAGTAAGTATGTTGTTTATCTCTTTCTAAAGTAGTATAGTAGAATATGTTCAATGCCATTCGAAAGATAAATCTTGTTTTGTTAATTCGCAATTTTACTTCATTTTATATACACAACATCGTTGTTCTTTTTATTTGACTAATAAATCAATTTGAATTCGTTTAAAGGTTCCCTTTACCAATCCATTCTTTTATGACTTACATCATCAAGATTCATGATCCATGTGTTCTAGTCTAATAGTAGTGATGTCATGGTAGCTTTAGACTGAAGCCCACCATTTCTTTAGGAGTGCTCACGGTTTGGTTAACTGAACTAGTACTATTGGTTTTTGGAAAATAGGTAACTGAAACTGAACCAATGTCAATCGGTTAACCGGTTGATCGGTTCGGTTCATCCGTTTTTTAGTTTTTTAATTTTTAGATTATATATTATAAAATATATATATAAATATATATAAAATATTATTTTTTAAATAATAAATAATATATCATATATTATAAATATATAATGCATATTTACTAATATATAATATATAAAATATATATTATATATATAATATATAATATGCATAAATATATATATATATATAATATAGAAATATATGTATACCTATCAGTTTGGTTAATCGGTCTTTCGGTTTTTTTTTTTTGCTCACACCTACATTTCTTATGTAGTTAGTTTTTTTGCAGCCTAGTTAAGTTTTTTTTTCTTTGTTCGATCATCATGTTTAGTTAGAAAGTTATCATTTTAAAATCAGTTAGGCTTCATCTAATTGCTATCTACTAGGATCTTAAAAAAATAAAGAAGAAAAACCGTTTCAATTCACACCATTTTCTTTTAGTAGGAATCACTAGTTCATTAGATTTCAGTCAATCAACTAATAGCAGTCATGCATCAGTTAGAATTAGGTCATTTAGTTGTTCTGGTTTTTGTGCAAGCAAGTTGGTCCCTTTCTTAATTTCATTAGCAATGCATTGTATCAACACTTCCCACATCTGCAGCTTAGGATAGTTACATTAATTCTTAGTCTTATTTGCATAGGTGTCCTCAATTTGTTTTGCATTTAGCCATTTTTAGTACACGTGACCTAGTAACCTTTTAACTATTTCAGCATACATCCTTCGGCATCTCTTTTTTTTTGTAATAGTTAGTCTTATCCTAGGCGTATTAATTATTGTTATTATTGTTTTCTTTTGTTTGGATCTCTTGATGGATAAAATAATTGCTTGTTTTAAGCCCAAAGTTGTTAAGTCATTCTTGGTACATTGGTAAAGTAGAGGTCGGTTTAATCGGGCATGTGTGAGGTGCTTAATACCTTCCGACACTGTACCATGGCCCCCGGACCCTAAGAATCTCATCTTCATCGGGTTACGAGTCACAAAAAAATATTTTTCTTGCAAAATCCCAGGTTTTTCTAAAATCCCATTTCCCAAAAATTTAGGTGGTGACTCTATGTATATATATTCCATCCTCCCTCCGGTTCGGGTAGCCACACCTAGGGTATTATTCTATTGCCCAAGACCCAAAAGAAGGTTGCTAGCCACACAACCGTGGCACTGGAGAGATCAGTTATCCATGAGATAGTTGTAGTAAGCCTGATATCCTTATTTTTTTTTTTACTCCAAGATCTCAGCCTAACTTTTTCCTATGCTTTGTGTGCTATTATAATAGTTACCAATTTGGGTGGCCGCATGCGTGATCTCCATAAGTTTTCCGAGTAAAGGAGATCGATAATGCAGCATTGAAGGTTAAGCTTACCTAAGCGAAGAAGGTTGTGGAGGCTACAATGTGAAGAAAATAAGAAATGCCTCCATGAGGCAAAGGAAAAGGCAAAGAAGGTGGCGGAAGAGGTCAAGGCTAGGGGGCTCAAGCGAGGCAAGAGGTTATAGAGCAGCACAAAGCATTTGAAGACTTTTAGACCACGTTGAATGACTACTCCACTAACTCCTAGCATATGGGCTTCACACGTTGCAAGAGGAGGGTCATTCCCCTATTCTCGGAGATCGCTCCCGTGGTGGACAAGTTCAACACTTGGGATCTAGAGGACCAAACTTAGGGGGAGGGACGACCAAAGCTACTGATTGGGTGGATACCCAAGACTGCTCCAACGATCCCCTACCGAGGAGTGATGTTCGCTAAGGGTACTAAGTGCTTTCCTTCTTTTTGTTGGCATGCCTTCCTTTCCTTCCTTTTTGTTCACCTTGTACAACTCAGTATGTCGATCTTCAGATCTTCAACCCCTTCATTGACTTGTGTTTTGCAATGTGGTGTCAGTCTTTGGGTGGTTAAGGTCTTTACCTTGTTGTTATGAATTTGACTAACTTTGGTCTTTGGATGGTTGAGGCCTTAGACATGGCAACCAACTGGCTAGGGTTTGTGTAGGACTTCGGTAAGATTTTGACTTTCGGGTGACTGAGGCCTTAGAATTAAGTGTGGCAGTCTTCAACCAATCAGTTAGAGTTTGTGTTGAGTCTTGGTATAATTATGGCCCAAATTGTTTTTGAGTTGGGTTGGTCGATGTGCTTCTGAGCTCGGTGGTACCTAGTTGCATGGAGTCGGGGGCTCCTCAACGGGCCGACCATGGTCTTTGGCCGTCTCTGCCCGATACCTAGGCCTTGAACATTTGTGGTCGGCCAAGTCCAGGCGTGTTGTGCTCTGTGTATGTGTATGGTGCAATAGTCACTCGTTGTTATGAAAAAATGACTTCTATTGTTCCAATCAAAAAATTACAAAGCATTCGGTCATCGTTGAGCTTGGCGTAGTACATTCTCAAGTTGTTGGAATTCCATCACCTTAGTATGGGTTTATGTCGAGGCCTTCTAGCTTGTAAGAGCTCGGTCCTAGCACTTTGCTCACCCTATACGATCCTTCTCGATTTGGTTTGAACTTCTTTAAAATGGACTTTAGTACAATGACTTTGTGAAAGATGAGGTCTCCTAGTTTGAACTGTCTATGATTGACCCAGGCATCATAATATTTAACTATCCTCTATTGGTATGTTGTCATTCTATATGTGCCTAGTCTCGAGCTTCTTCTAGGAGATCTGAGTGGGGAATCCAATTTCTATTGGGATCACTACCTTTGCCCTGAATGCTAGGTTGAATAAAACCATGAGGAGGAACTTCTTTTACTTGGCCACCCGAGGGAGGTCACCAAGGATGTCCAATTCCCACTGCGCGAAGGGACAAGAACTAGTGATTGGTGTTGAGGAGACTATACGCTGATATAATAGATTGGAATATCTTTGACAACAATCACATTTTTTTACTAACTGTGCTCCGTCTTGTTTCATGGTTGGCCAAAAGTATCTTTATCGAAGAGCTTTATAAGGTAGGGTTTGAGCATCGGGGTGGTCACCACAAATACCTTCATGTATTTTCCTAAGTACATAGTCAACTTCATTTGGGGGAGACATTTTAGATAGGGCAATGTATGAGACCTATGGTAGAGGTGTCCCCTGATTATAAAATATGAGCTGCCATGTGTGCTAGTTTCTTGACCTCAACTTGGTCTTGTGGGTATCTTTATCTCTCTCCCTCTACCCTAACTATAGACAAATCGTGCTCTCTCTCTCTCTCTTCCTTTATCCTAACTACTAAGACAACATAATGATTAAAAAAAAGATTTTTATTCTTTATTTAACAATAAATTGATTTATTTATATTAAAATTGACTTAAAAACTAAAAAATCTCACTATAACTTAAGAAAAGAGAATATGAACAAATATATAATTTCATTACAAAAATATAGTTTTGTTATATAAAATATATTTTTATTAAATAAAAATATTTTCTTTTAGGACTCGGGCTCGAGCTTGGGCTGAGTTCTTTTGAGAAAGCCCGAGCCTAACCCAAAAAAACAAATGGTTGAGCTGGTGTTTTTGGCCTGAGCTCAAGCTTGTGAGCAGCCTAAATTCCTATCCAAGCTTGACCAAGAGTGGGTCAGTTGGGCCAGGCCAGGCCACTGGGCTACCCAGCCCATTAACAGATCTTGTTGGGATAACCTATACCTATCTAGGGATGCAAGTGGATCATATCTGATTCAGATCAAGGTATATTCTAATCTGATCCGAAACACCATAGGTCCGGTCCAATCCAAAGATCCGATTCGATCTCATAAGTACCGATTTCAATTTGAATCCGATCAAGATGTCAGATATCCGAATTTGATCCGATCTGAATTATTATTTTTTAAATAAGAAATACTAAAAAGGAAAAGAAAATATAATTGTTTAAATAAATAAAAGCAAAAAATATAAGTATTTTTTCAATTATTTTCATCAATTTATATACATGTTTTTGTAAAAAAGTAAAAATATAAAAATTTACAAAAATGCAATATAAATAACATATTTATAAATAAATAAATAACATATATACATATATATTATATATAAATAAATAAATACATAACATGTATATCGAATCAGATATGAGGGTTATCTGAAACAGATCCAATCTTTTCCGATTATCCAATTCAATCCAAAATCTAAAACAAGGATATCCAAATCTGACAATATAGGATCAAACTTTGAATTGGATCAAATCATGATCCGATCCATTTGCACCCCTATGCCTATCCCATCCCAATAATAAATGAGCTTTTATTTTTTATTTTACTAAATAAATTATTCATTTATTTATTTTAATAAATAAAATAAATTATTATGCATAAATATTATTTATTTAATTTACTAACTATTAAATTAATTAATAATTTAATAATCTAACAAATTATTATTGCTAGCAAAGTAAAACCTATAATATATCTATATCTATAAAGTCACCCACTATTCGGATTATGCAAAATTATTAACACAACTACATACACTTCAAAAAATCACAACATTATCGTTTTTATCTCTAAAAATAAAAAAATATCAGTTTTGAGCAAAATATTGCACAAAAAATAATAATAAATAAAAACGAAGTAGGAGGATTACTGACTTGATGTCACCAACAATTTTACAGTGCAAATGGCATGAAATCCTCCCAAAAAACAAATATGGTAAACAACAACTAATAAATTAAATAAATTATTATCCATAAAATTTTATTTATTTAATTTACAAAAACAAAAACAATTAATAATTTATTTAGAAATAATTTACTAATAAAATCTTACAACTAATAAATTATTATTTCTAGCATAAATTAGTGCTAATAAGTAAAATATTCATTTTTATTTCTAAAACATAATTAGTGCTAATAAATAAATTTATTTTATTTTATTAAATTAAACAAATTATTATTCATAAACTTTTATTTGTTTAGTTTAGTAATTAAGTAAATATCAGTCTAAGATTGGTGACCCATTTTATTCAATTGATGCTTTTTAGTTCTGAGCTAGACACATATTTTTTGAAGTAATTTTTTCCAAAAATATTTTAATTAAAAAATCTATTTTTCACATTTTTTTCCTATACAATTATTTACCTTTTTGCAAGGATTGCTTGCTAGTTGAAACAGATTTTGCAAAGTTATATGTTGTGTTCTCGACCTTGCGTATGTAACCACGACATCATGCATACAATCTACTATCAATCATGAACTTCCTTCAGTCCTTTAATTTGTAACTGCCTACTATCCCGCTTATCGTTCACCTCCCCTTTGCCACATCATTTTCAGCCCGCTAGCTTAGCATTAGAGTTCCATAGTATGCTCTACTGTTTATTTACTACCTCAAAAAAGTGACCATTTATAGCTACAGGAAGCATCAAACCCCAACTTCACATGTAGTAAAGGCTGGTGGCGTCAAGTTTGAAGGGTAAGGAAGTGATTTTACAGTTTGAGACTATTCCTCACATGGAAGGTAAACAATGCATGCATGAATTTACTGGGATCATGGATCTTGAGTTCCTCTCCTTTGAACCGGAGGAAGAAACTCTTTGAATCTCACAATTAACTTTAAAGGGGAAAATATTCCCTAGGCAACAGGTCTCCCAAGAAATACTTGAAGGACATGTAAAAAACTATGGAATATTCAATCCTCATTAACGGTGAAATTTATTGAGGATGGTAACTTGGAGTTTATTTTCGAAAATCTAGAAGACAAAAAGAATGCTCTTGAAGAAGGGCCTTGGTAACTTGGATGAATGGCCTGACTCATTTATAGGGGGAATAGAGAAGGTATGGAAACAACGTGTGTGGCTACAGATTCACATGATCCCCAAAGGTGTGGTGGAAGATAGTTGTGTCTATTTCTTAGTTCCATATGCAGTAAAAGTGGTACCAAATCAGGAGAAGATAAGAACAAGGCATCTGAAATGTGGGCTCTATGTTAGGAAAAAGGTAATCATAGACCTTCAACAACCCTTGTACACAAGAAGATTTATTATCTACAGTGGAAAACTAGTGTGGCTCCGGTTTTTCCACAAACAACTACCAAGAACATGTGCTAATTGTGGTCTGGTGGGACATGTATGGACCAATTGTAAACATCTTGACACCTCTGTGCAAGATTACAGATCATACTTGGAAGGTCGCCCCATCAGTAACCTAGGAGAATGGTTAAGAGCAGATCACCAGCCAGATAAGCCATACAATATTCCTATCTTCAGTCTAGTGTTTCAATCATCGAGTACCTAGAAAATTTGTCGTAGTGATCAAGGTTCTAATAAGAATTCGATGGATGGAATAGGTGGTCAGAAACGGTGTTGTATTGAACATTCAACACCTCTACAGCTGGCGAATCTCAACTCGGTAACTCAATATCAAGCAATAGAGTGACTCAACCTCAAAAGGAGAGCAACAATCATCCAACACGTGGTAAATCCTCAACTCCATGTAAACACCATGCAAAAGACAATCTTGTTATCCCCATGCAATCCTAACACTTGGAAGAAAACCCTACCTCATGTCCCACTACACGTAATCAACATGCATTAGTCCCTTCGGAAGTTCACTCACATTTGGCTTCAAAGAACAGTCCCTTGATAAACCCCAGCCACCCTCAAGTAATTATGTCAATCCATGCACAACCCTCAGGCCAATTTTTACAAGATGGATATAAGCAATATTACATCACAAAAATTGGGGGAATTGGGGTCCTTTGATCTGCGCACCTTGAAATGTAAACGGGGTAGACCTTTTGGTATCACTATAAATGAGAGCCAACAAAATTTAATTACAGCTGAAAATGGACAATTTGTTAACTATTTTCCAAAGCCCATTCAAGCACATCAAACACAACTAGTATAATTTTTATAAGTAAAAGTACTTGAAGAACAAGGTTCAGGAAAGATGAATGCAAATGATTTGTACATCCAATGGCATCTGGGTAGCTTAATGAACCAAGAGCTAGCAACTTCTAAGGTAGTAAATCAAATGATAGAGATTACAGTGGGTAAACTCTATGCTAGCTGGCCCCATAACAAAAGCCGTTCAATTCCCACATCCTCCAATTCCTCAGACCCATGCAGAGGTACACCAATTTTTACCACATTCTAACATATCCGCTTTACTACTCTATTCTTGCTTAATCTTAATCATCTAACTTATGTATATTTGTTCTAGAATAACCATGATAATATTGGCATGAAACATTAGAGAGATGAATAATCCTAAATCAGTAAGGAACCTACAAGCTATATGTGGAAAGGAAAAACCTGACATTTTTTTTCCTCAGTGAAACCCATCTCCTCCAATCTAAGACTAAAAACCTAGCAAAAAAAAAAAAACTCAAATACAATAACTACAATGGTCAAGAAGCCCTTGGTTAATCAGGAGGTTTGTTTTGTGGATGGAAGGACAATATATTGATAACGGTCCATAAAACCCAACGATTTATACATCTTACATGAGTAATTACCCTGTCCATAAACCATGGGACATTATCTTCTTCTATAGACACCCACAAAAGTACAAACAGAAGGAAAATTGGGATACTCTAAAAAACAAAATAAATTCCATAGACAAACCCTGGATGCTCGTGGGAGATATCAGTGATATTTACCTACCCCGTGACCACAAAAACTATTAGGGAAGCCCACCCCAAACTTTAAAAAATATGAAATAGTTCATAAATATCTTTCAAGTAGTGGACTTAGACTTTGTGGGACCCCCATTCACTTGGACAAATGGCCAACATGGGACTCATAAAATATTAAAAAGACTTGATAGGACTCTGGTTACACCCTCCTAGTTACAAATCTATCCACAAACAACTCTCTACCACTTATCCATAATCTCCTCAAACCATGGTGCCATTAAACTATTCACCCTCCCTTTAAACGCTCAAAAGAAATCACAATTTTATTATCAACATTTTTGGTTAGACCACCCAGACTGCAATCACATAATTGCTAAAGCTTGGAATGTACAAAATTGTAATACAGTCCAAATGAAATTACAGTCTTGTAAACAAGCATTAGAGACATGGAATAAATCTTCTTTTGGGTATATACAACACCACCTCCAAACCCTTGCTCAACAAATAGCTGATCTGCAACCCAAACTTTTATCAGCTAGGGAACAACAACTGACAAATTTGCAAAGACAATATCAATATTGGTTACAAAAGGAAGAGCAATTTTGGAAGTTAAAATCTAGAGAACTTTGGCTTCAAGAAGGAGATAAGAATACAAAGTTTTTCCACCACATAGAAAATCACAAAAAATTAAGAATGATATGGCCTGGATTAAAAAGCCAGATGGAGAATGGACATCAAACAAACAACAAATAGCTAAGGTTCTCAAGCATTCTATGGAGGTAATTAGTGGAGTATAGAAAGATTTCATTCCAAACTCACTCTCCAACATGAAGTTCAGCAAATACATTTATGAAAATCCAATATGACTTCAACATGAAGTTCAGCAAATCCAAGCTCACTTTAGTAGTTTAGCAAATACATAAAGCCCCAATCCTAGATGGGTAAGGACATTTATGAATTGGTCACAATTTTTCATAACGCTGGGAAGTTACCAGAAGGTATCAATAATACTTAGTATTTGTCCCAAAAAATAACTCACCAATGGATGTATCTAGCTATAAGCCCATTAGTCTTTGTAAAGTCAGCTACAAGATCATCTCCAAGTGGTTAGTCATGATAATGCATTCGATCTTATAGGACCTGATCTCCCATTACCAATAAGGATTTCTAAAGAACTGACAAATCATAGACAACATCTTACTGACAAAAGAGATCCTACATCAAATGAAATCACAAAAAAAGGAAAGGGTGCAATAGCTTTGAAACTAGACACGTCAGAAGCTTTTGACCGAATGGGAAGGAATTTTCTAATAGGAGTACTAAGAGCCATGAGCTTTTTAGAGAAGTGGTGCAATCTTCTATACCAATGTGTATCTACTCCAATGTTCTTAGTTAAATTGGGAGGGGAAATATATGAATCTTTTCAACTCAATAGGGGATTACGGCAAAGAGATCCACTTTCTATGTACCTCTTCATAATAGGTATAGAGATCCTTTCCCAATTACTACTAAAAGCCTCAACACATAACCAACTCCAAGGAATTTCTCTTCATAATAGGTATGGAGGTCCTTTCCGAATCACTGCATCTTGTTCTGTCAAGCTGATCTAAAACAAATAAAATAGCTCAATAAAACCCTCCAACACTTTGAATCCCTTTCAGGACAGAAATACAATCCTGGAAAATCCTCAATAACATTAAGTGTTAATGTGTCAAGATGTCATAGAAAAATCATCAGTCATGTGCTCAAAGTGAAGCAACCTTTAGTTGGGACCAAATATATGGGAGTGAGGTTGTATTCACATGACAAAAAGGCCACCACACAAAAGGATCTTCAACAAAAAATCTTATCAAAGCTAAAAACTTGGAACTCAAACCTACTACCCCAAGCAGGTAGAACCACCCTTCTAAAGTCAGTGCTCTAATCCATTTCACTATATAAAATGTCATCAACTATACTCCCTCAAAAATTCCATAATTCTTTGGACAAATAGGTCCATGATATTTGGTGGAACTCTGGCCAAAATCAGACGAGACACACCATTTCATGGAACAAATTATGTCTCCCTAAAGTTTGTGGTGGACTCGGCTTCAAACAAAGTGCTTTTATGAACACAACCTTAATTAGAAGGCAGATTTGGTGACTAGTTGCATTCCCAAATAGTTTGTGGAGCTCTTAAATGAAACATAAATATTATCCTAAAACAGGCATGCTTTCAACAAGAAAAAAAAGGAATAGCTCCCCATGGTGGCGACAAATCCAGAAGTTATTGCCAATCCTCAAACTGAATATCATGTGGATGATTAAAGATATGGATAATATATCGGTCTTTGAGGACTCTTGGGTTCCCACAATAAATCGAGTGGTACCAAAAGTAGCACAAAATGAGCATCAAGGATCACAAGTTAAGGTGTGTGACTTACTAAGCCCAGGAGGAGAATGGAACGGGTCATCTCTACAACAACATATAAATCAACCATCAATAGCCCATATATTAGCCATCACTCCAAACAGAGAACTTGAGAAAGATACACCAATCTAGAAGCTAATAAAATTAGGAAAGTACAAAGTCAGTTCAGTTTATCATTTCCTCTCCACAGAAGTGAGCTCATCATCTTCAACCTTCTTTGACTAGAAACTATTGTGGAAGCTTAAAATCCTTTACCATTTCCAATTGTTTATTTGGCAAATTTTATGGGAAGGGCTGCCAACCAAGGACAAAAGTTATCACTGGCTATCTCCATCAGACTTAACATGTGCCATGTGCTCAAGTGAAACAGAACATCACCCATTCTTCCACTATCGCTTCACCAGAGCAATTTGGTGCTTAGCCTAAGTTGGACTAAACCCAAATAGAATAACCAACCAGCCAGCCCATATAATTCTCTTGGATTGGTATCAGAAGCTCAAGCTATCATATTCAAAGATAGAAGCACTTGAACTCTTTGGAAGAGGGTGTATTTTATTCTATCTCATCTAGAATGCTAGAAACAAAAAAAACAAAAAAATTGAAAACATCACATACACCCCTCGTGAACTACTAGAAAAGTGGAGAACTTATCACAACTTAGAGAGTCAACAATACTTAAGAAGCATTGCTGATAGGAGTGGCTACACTAAAAATTGATGGTTCATATGATCCTTTAACAAGAAGTGCAGGACAAGCTTTTATCTTCCAATGATCGCAAAGAGATAAAGCCATCTTTGAAGGAAAACCATGTGGGCCATCAGTCCTTATGATGTTGAATTAAGGGCTTTAATCGCTGGTTTAGAGGCAACTTCAAAGCAAGTAGTAGATATGGTAGCAATTTACGGTGACTCTAAGCAACTTATATCCTTTTTGTAGAATATGTCCAAGCCTAGCCTCTAGATTGAAAGTTTCCATCAGTTGCGCGGATTGCAAAACTTTTGATATATGTAAATAGACCTAACAACCAAGCTGCCCACACTTTAGCGTATGTAGCTTGTAAAGTAGCACTACTAGTAGCATCTAATCTAGACAGTAACTTGCATGTTAATACTATAGTTGGGGGTGTCAACGACGTTTGAGAATCCAATTTTGAATTCGATATTTGACATAATTGGATCAAATTCGGATAATTTAAATATTTAATCGATTGAATTCGGATATCCTATTCGTATCGAATAGTTAATCGGATTTGAATTCGAATATGTTCTGATTTGATTCGATAAATATCCGAAATTAACTGATTATTTAATTCTTATATATAATATATAAAATATTTTATATAATTTATATATATAATAATTAAATTATATAAATAATTTATATATTTATATACTTTATATTAATAAAAAATTTATTTTATATATTTATTAATTATCTAAAATAAATAATTAATCGGATTCGAATTTAGATATTTATTTTTAATATATGTTAGTATCAAATCGAATTCGAATTCGGATATCGAATTTTCTAATCGAATTCGAATTTGAACATCCGATTCGAATTCGATCCGTTTACACCCTAGATAAACCATCAGTGGCGCTTATGTGGCGGTGTTTTTCCGGTAAACGCTTTGCTCATCGTTCAGACTTCCTGTTCATCGATACCTGCTCTGTTGCTTGTTGCAATCCGTTGTTTCTCATGTTTCACCCTTTCTCTGTTCTCACTTTTAAATGTTTCGACCGACACTAGCTATTTAATCTTCTGAATCAATTGTTTAGTCCTTCCCTTGATCTAGAAACCCTAGCTCCTTATTTCTCTCACTCCTGACGGGTCTTTTCTTCTCTCAAACCCAACACATTGTAACCTCTCTCAGAGACTCTCGACAAAGCATCAATAATGCAAGATTAAGGTTTGAATTTTAATATCTGTTCTTTGTTTTTTCTTGAGGATTATAAGGGTTTCTCTATAGAGTTGTTGAAAATGCTGGAATCGAATCGGAGCCGGAGGTACCACACTCTCACACAAGCTCTAATGTCACGAGCCCTCTTAAGAGAAGGTATTCCATTCCATCTTTACGAGGAACACTAGGAAAAGCCCAAGTCTTGTCTTGCTTATTTCGATTTTTCTTTTTTCAACAAAGTACATTACGATAATCTTGAAGTTGGAAACAATGTTTATGTGGTTTTATGTTCATAGTCTTCTCCAGATTCTCCTGCATCTTCATTTTCTTTTCCTTCTTCGTTAATTTAACTCAAATTTTGAAATAGTTTTGTGCTCTTCTATTTAAATTTGGTTCTTGTTTTTCAAAAATTTGACTAGAATATATACTCCTGATTTTGTTAACTCTATTTACATTTGAATGTCGAAATTTAGGCTTTCTAGTCACTCTATTTACATACACATACCAAGTTAATCTAGAGGATTTTGATCTTTTATATGATTAGAAGATTTTGGCACATCAGATACCTGGTAAGGTCAGCCACTGATTCACATGGATCTATTTCAGTTTATGGCAAGTATCTTTCTTCAAATCAAACTCAGAAAGTTGGCTGACATCCAGGCATATAGCTGATCTAATCAACTTAAATTCCTTAGTTACACCCTCAGTGTAAACTTTGGCTCATTTTGCATATTTTCTTATAGCCTAAAATAAAATAACATGGGGGAATTTGTTAACGAAATTTCCTGATATAGAATCTCCAATTTGGCCGCTGGCAACTGGTTTTGGTCTGGACATGAGTATGCACATGGGGCCACTATAGGATCACCATTATTATCATAGAAAGAGGCTGTTGTATAAAGTACCAAACCAATGGTTGAAGAACTAAAATTTGGAAACTTCTGCTTGATTAATGCTACAAGCCTAGCAATATGAGGAGTAGCTATACTTGTCCTAGACATCATTGCCATAGTTTTCAAGGCGCCAAGGCGAGGCTAGGTAATAGAGGGGTGCTTACTTGCCTAGGCGATGGATTTTTTTTTTAAGTAAAAACATATAGCCTAATCCTAGGGTAGTTCCCTAGGTTCCATAACCATATTTCCTTAATTATAATCCATATTTTTCATAAGAAAAGTATAAACTTCATGTTAAAGTTTAGAAAATCAACATATTCATGAGATGAAAAAGAAGAAAAGAAAATTCAAAAAATATAGGGGTTGAACCCCTATTTTTGTTATAGGAAAATAAGAAAAGAAAATGTTTTGATTAGACAAAATTTTAAGTTCTTCCTTACTTATTGGTTCAGGTTTTGAAGTCTTTGAGGGTTCAATACAGTAGTTGGCAATGTCTGTGTTGCTTAAACCCTAACAAATAAGAAAAATAATAAAAGAAAATTAGTATATAAACATACAAAATGGTTATTTTAGTTTAATAATGTCTATTTTATAATTATAATCTCAAAATGATTATAAACACACAAAATGATTATTATAGTTTTTTATAATATAGTATACAAAACTGCTTGGCGATTAGGCAAGGTGAACCTCCAAGAGCGCCTTGTCGCCTAGGCGTTGGCACGTCGCCTTGACAACTATGATCATTGCAAAGTTCTTACCTGCTACAGTTAATTAGAATGCAAGGAATTAAAAGCAATCATAAGGAAAATTGAGAGTTTAAACAGAAAGGTGCCCCAAATTATGTAAGTATAATAGTATATGCATCATCAAGTTTGTAGATCCATTTTAGGTCCAACGTGGGACTTTTTCTGTTTTTGTTTGGCTATTCTTTGTTTTCTCCAAGATTGATTAAGAAGATGCTTTAATCTTGGCTTTTAGGGTTGAAGGGACCGGAAGGACCAATGTATGGATGATGGTCCCTTTTGTTATCTTCTGCTTTATTTAGGATAGATTTTCAAAGGAGTATGCAAACCCAGTAACATTATATGGACTAGGTTTCATCTCGTAAAGAATTTGACACCAGATTATCGAAAATCTGGGAAGAAACTGTGTACAATAGAGTGTATCAGATTAACAACAATCTGGGTAGATACTTTACCCTTTTCAAAAAAAGGAAGAACTATGTACAATACAAAATAACATTGTGTTGGTAAACACCAGATTATAAAAAATCTGGGAAGAAACCATGTACAATAGAGAAACCATATACCCGATTAACAAAAATCTGTGTAGATACATTATCCTTCTCAAAAGATAAAAAATAGAAAGCATTATGTACGACAGAAAATAACATTATGTTGGCCAACATGATAAAATCAGAAAAAAGTTGCATATTAGACCCAGGTCTTGGAGTTTCCCTATTCACAATTGGTCCCGTTAATCCCTGTTTTGGGAAGTTTGTACATCTTGTAGACTGTTAGAAAATCACCTAAACAAGGCATTTAAGTTATCATCTGTAGCTCTAGCTTGTCTAACCAAGGATCCATAAACCCGTGGTACCTCTATTCTAGGTTGTAACCAGTTAATGAGCACTTGATAGTCTCCTTCCACAGCTAGAATGCGAAGCTCCACCAAATCGAAAACACCTTACATATTATTGAAACTATCCTTTTATTGCTTCTGTTTCATCTCAATCTTTGGTAACATATCCAACCTTGGAAGAAATTAAAATCTGAGCAAATCTAAAACGGGGTCCTCTATGGAGTTGCATAAAGCTGAATCTGAACCCCAAAGAGAGCTACATAAACTTCGATCATCATCAGTTCTACTAGAAGGATTTTTTGACAATCTCGAGACAAAGAAGCCAAAAACTAGTATGTATCATTGATCTCATTTGTTACTTTTGTCTGTTCATTTGTACTTTGTTGCATTAAGTGATTGAGTTGAATTCTGGGCATGGGAATTGAATTTAGATTGGTTATGTTGTGTTGGTCCCTACTCCTAATATTAGTAACAAATTTGTGGGAAAATCCTTGCCAGTTCTTTGTTTTAAGTTTGAATCAGGTGTAACTTTTTCTTCCTTTTTTGTTCTGATTAGGAACCTCTCTTTCTCTCTTCCCTCTCTCTCTCTCTCTCTCTCTCTCTCTCCCTCCCTTTCTTACTAGATAGATAGATAGATGGTGCTCTATTTCGTTTTTGTATCATTTTTTTTTTGTTTTTATAATCTTATAAAATGAGTGCTATTTATCACAATACAAAAGATACACATACTTGCACAAGTTATTGTTGGATCAATATTATGAACAATATCAACAATACCATGTAACTTCGGAGAGGGCTGTTGCTTATACATCAGGTCCTTATAGAGTCTAATAAATGCTTTCTACTGAGTGAAGCCCCTTTTTGTTTTCTTTTTTGCTCCATGGGGCTACACAATAGGGGGTAGCTCATCCCCTAACTCATAACCAAGGTTCAAAGTATCTAGACACCTCTGCGTATCGGTAGAGGTGTATCGGTAATTTGAATGATACTCCTATCGTTTTAGTTTTTTCTTCAAGATTCAGTTTTAAGGATATTTATATGTATATATTATTATTACTTTTTTTTTTTAAATTGGTTCTTGAAAACACTAGTACACCAATGTTTTAAAAATTGACTGGGTCGCGGGTCATTGGTTCGATCGTCTAGGTCAAATGAGTTAGACCGTTCCACATCAGCATTTTACATATTTAATTATATGTATAATTATATACATATATTTATAAATGTGTATAAACACATATTTTATTAATAAATAATATATAATTATGTTCTACATGTAATATATGTATTATTTTATATTTAATTTATATTTTTCATTCACTTTTTATTTTTTTTATTTGTAAAAAGTATTAAAAATTGCAATTTGAGGCCAAAAGGTGTTTTTTGGCAAAAATAGCAGGGCAAGGCACCTACGGCTCCTTGGGACGCATAGACATTGAAAAGCTACCCAAATAAAAAAAAGATCACCTTGATTAGACATTGGAGCGCAAAGTTATGGCCTTTGGAAGTTTGCATACATGTTTAATGTACAACCTGTGACCCGATCACCGAGTCAAACAGGTCAATGGTCTGACTGGATGGGTCAGATATTTTAACAAAATTTTGGGTTTTACTAAAACCTGACCTGGAATCATGGCTAAGTGACAGTTCGGATAGTTCAACTGATCGGGTCAATGGTGGGCTGAAACAACAGTGTTTTTGACAAAATTTTGGATATTACTAAAACTGGACTTGGAATCATGGCTGGGTGACAGTTTGAACAGTTCAACCAGCTGGGTCAACGGTGGTCTGAAAACACTTCTGTAAACAAGTGTATCAGGAACCAAAAGATACGATACATTACGCTCGATATGGGGCGTAGCATATTGAAATTCTGAACCTTGTCCATAACCCACCCAATCCTGGTGCAGGCAAGATTCAATCCCAGGCCTCTCTACAACCAGCAAGAGGCCTTATTAACCAGCCAGTTGGCACCTTGCAAATGAAGCCCCTGTTACTTGCTGGGAATAGAGCAAGCATTTATGCATGAAGCTTTGGGTTAAATATACATTACTATTTACATAGTGTTATTGGAACAAAAATAAACAAATAAATATTGCAAAAAACCTGGCAACAGTCCAGATTCATTCCAGATTGAAGTAGGGGAGAAGTAGAGAAGATGTTGAAGAACGAAGGCACAAAGCAAGCTGGGATCGAATAGAAACCAATCTCAAACTGCCACCTTACTTTTACTTTGATTATAATTGAACAAAATCACACTGTTACCCTTGAATTAAAAAGGCAAATAAATAAAAAAGAAAAATAAATGAAAAAGGACTAAGATACCCCTATGACTGCACTTATAATTTAAAACTCCCCCTTAATTTAGAGTATATATATCATAAAGTTCCAACTTGTTACAAATGTATTTCATCCGTGCTTGACTTAACCCTTTGGTGAAGGGGTCGACTAGCTGATCTTCAAACTTCATGTAGGTTGTAAATATTTCTCCACTAACAACTTTCTCCCTTACACAGTGACCATCCACTTCTATATGTTTGGTCCTCTCGTCAAACACTGGATTGGAGGAAATGTGAGTAGCTGCTTGATTATCACAAAACAACTTAATGGGAGTTGAAATGGCCACTCCTATCTCCTATAATAACTGTTTTAGCCATATCAACTCACAAGTAGTAAGGGCCATGGCTTTGTACTCTACCTCAACACTACTCCTAGCTACCACATGCTGCTTCTTAGTTCTTACTCTTCTAAGTAATCAAATTCCTTGTGAGGAACGTGCAATAACCAATTGTAGACCTTCTATCTGTGACTGATCCTGCTTAGGATTTGTACAACCCTCTAAAGAGAGTTCTCCTCCTTTCTTATACAACAATCCTTAACCTAGAGCCCTCTTTAAGTAACATAGCACTCTAATGATACTTTCCTAATGGGTTGACCTCAGGATCTACATAATCTGGCTCAACACTCAAACATTGAAGGAGATATTTGATCTTGTAATTGTAAGATAAATTAGTTTCCCTACTAACCTCCTCTACCTTCCAAGATCAGCTAGAAGCTCTCCCTCACTATCAAACATCCTTATATTTGGATCTATAGGGGTATCTATTGGTTTTTCCCCCAACAGACATGTTTCTTCTAGCAAATCAAACACATACTTCCTTTGTGAGAGAGAGATTCCCATTTTGACCTTGATACTTCTATTCTCAAAAAATACTTCCAAGTGCCCCAAGTCCTTAGTTTGAAACTGGTTTTGTAAAAACTGTTTCAACTCATCAATACCTTGTTTATTACTTCTAGTAATAATAATGTCATCAACATAAACCACCAAAACAATCTTCTCTAAAGCAATATCCATATTAAACCATAGTTTTCAAGGCGTCTAGGTGATTTTGGCGACATTGGGGTGCCTAGTTGCCTAGGTGATAATTTTTTTTTTATCAGAAACGGTAACTTTCATTAGAGATAAATTAAATTGAAATAATTGATAAAAAAATAAATTAAATTGAAATACAGAATTCAACCCTTATTAGAAAATGTTAATCCAATAAACATCAAACATTACATAACTGATCTCCTTACCCACTTGAACCAAACATCCACCTCCCTTGTTATGCTAAAAATTTTATAATGTAAAAAACTGACTTTTGGCCAGTTTCCTATTTTTATATACCATTCAACATGTATGTTAATTGAAGAAATAGCAATTCTCTTTATTAAGAACATTAAATTTCCTCTAAAAATGTGGCAAATCATCACATCTAAAAGATAAAAATCTTTTACATATATTAATTTCATTATTTTAAAAAATAATACTACTATAATAAGTATTTGATAGAGCAAATTCATATTAATTAGCAGCTAAAGAAGGTTATTACTTTATATGATAAATATTGAAGATGGAAAGTAAAATAGAAAAAAGCAAGGATGGAGTTTCTGTTTTATTTAATTAGAGAAAGAGAGAATAGAAAAAAAAAGAACTTTATTATTCTATTCTTTCTTTCCTCCTTTTCTTTCTTTCCTCCTTTTCTTTCTTTCTTTATTTTTCTCTTCTCAAAACCCTTTGATCTTTTAAATTTCAATAGTAAAACATTAAAACAAGGTATAATTGATATATAGCATATAATAAAATGTATTAATACATACATTAATAAGATACATCAATATAAATGATAATATAAAAGGCACTCGTCTTGTCATTTTTGTTGCCTAGGTAGGCGGTTAGTTGCATAGGTGCCTAGTCGCCTAAAAGGGTGCTTAGTTGCTAAAAGTCAAGGAATTCAGGTGAGGCGCCTAGCCAAGGGTTCCTAGTCGCCTAGTCAATGCCTTGACGACGATGTATTAAACATAGAGTAATCAACACTATACTGTTTCATCCTGAACTGCTATACAATGTTATTAAATCTTGCAAACCAGGCTCTTGGAGATTGTTTCAACCCATAAATTGCTTTTCTTAATCTACACACCTTTACCCCCTCCCCTTGAGCAACATATCTAGGAGGTTGCTATATATACACTTCCTCTTTGAGGCAAGGTTCAAAGTATTGATACGTATCGGCCCGTATTGGCTAATACGTATCGTATTGGGAGCTTCCCAATTTGCCACTACAGAGGGTGTATCGGGGTTTTAACCGGTTCAGGGGGTGGGCGGACCGGACCTTAACCGACCCCTCTGAACCGGTTTTGAAAAATAAAACTAAAGAAACTACCAATACTGCTCGATATGCCTCTACTGGCATATAAGGCATATCGATATTTTGAACCTTGCTTTGAGGGCACCATGGAGGAAAACATTTTTCACATCTAACCAGAACAGTGGCCATTCAAAGTGAGAAACTAGAGAAATAATTACACGAACTAAAGCCATCTTAGCTACAAGTGAGAAGGTATTAGTATAGTTAACTCCATGAGTTTGCATATACCCTTTTGTCACCAAACATGCTTTATACCTCTCTATACTTCCATCTATTTGGTATTTCATAGTATAAACCCATCGACAACCAACCTATTTCTTCCACGGAGGAAGAGAAGTAAGGTCCCAAGTGTAGGTGGACTGAGGAGCATGGATTTCATCATCCATTGCCTTCTTCCATTTTGGTGAGAGAAGAGCATCATGAACCGACTTGGGAACAGTCATAGATGAAAGAAAAGACACAATTCTGATATGACGGAGATAAATGAGTAAAAGAAACATAGCGAGAAATAAGTTGTTTAGTGCAAGCACGTTTACCGTTACGAAGAGCAATAAGAAGGTCTAGGGCAGTATGGCTGAAGGATTTGCTGGCGGTGGAACCGGTGATGGCTGAAGAGAATCTAGAGTAAGCTGAAATATTACTCCACAAGGATTGAGTGTACACTTTGAACCGATGGTTGTGTGGGCTCCTCAATAGTAGGAAGTAGTAAAGATACCTATACCATTGGGAGTGGAAGCAAAGGTGGCAAAGGAAATAGAAATTGACAAAGAAAAACAATAGAGAACGGAGTGCCACCATGTATAAGTAAGAACAACATCACTCCAATATTTCTCAGGAACCGACATTTGGATCAAAAGTGCTTGAGCAGTGTCAAATAAATGCCTATTCTTCTACTCAGCCACCCCATTTTGTTTTGGAGTAGAAGAGCAAGAAGAGTGATGTATAATTCCATGTGACTCAAAGAAAGTATGAAATAGGCGTTGAAGATACTCTTTTGCATTATCAGAATGAAAAACTTTAATTAAAACACCGGATTGATTAAATTATAAAAAAAACATCAAATTGATTCTTGATTTCAGCATAAAAGGAAAAAAAGATAAATACTTTTGTGCAAGACTCCATCAAATAAATCCAAGCCATTCTTGAGAAATCATCAACAAATGAAACAAAGTACTTGTATCAGGTGTGGTCTTAACTCGGTAATAAAATAAAATTTTGGGAACAACTTTGGGTCGGGGACTCACCTCTGATGGACCAATTTCCCTCTTTGTATGTTCTTTCTGATTTGAAAAATGAACCCATTTCTTTCTTCTTAAGCCCCTCAGACTCTCCTTCAAGATTTGGGTGGAACGTAGGTCTGAGAAGGGCAATTAGGGACACAGACTTGGACCACATTTTGTCTTTGTTAGTCATCATTGAAAATGTTTTCTTGGACCCCAATAAGGAGGACACCAGATTTTGGGTTCCCTCCTCTTCAGGTGTTTTCTCTTATGCCTCATTTTTTGAGTCTTTAACTCAGCCTTCTGATCCCATTGGGTTGTCTTTCCCGGTTAAATAAATTTGGAGTAGGTCCATTCCTCCTCGGGTTGGCAGTTTTTGCTGGGAAACTTTCCTGGAAAGAATTAACACAAATGACCTACTTCAGAAGAAGAGACCCAACTCTTGTTTGCTTTCTAATAGATGTACTCTCTGTAAAGCTGATGGGGAAACTAGTTACCACCTTATGGTTACTTGTTCGGTTGCTAAATCAGTTTGGGAGTGGGTTTTTTCCCTTGTTGGGTGTGTTTGGATACCCCCTGGGAGTGTCCAAAGCTTGTTCTCTCCCTCTTTTTTCAGATGGCCGAAGAAGAGAGGGAAGGCTATGTGGAGAAGCTTTAGGGCTACAGTGTGTTGGTCTCTATGGGAAGAAAGAAACTAACGAATATTTTCAGATAAGGAAAGAACCATTGGAAACTTATTAGATCTAATTCTGTTAAGGGTGGCACATTGGTTGAAAACTATGGAAATGTACTCAGACTATTCTGTAGCTGATATGGTGAGAAATTGGAAGGAGATAGCTTCCTCTGCCCTTTGTAAGAGGACCTGTAGTCCTTCGTGGTCCCCTCCTCCTTCTGGGTTCATAAAACTGAATTTTGATGGCAGTTGTTTAAGGAACCCAGGGCCTTCTGGAATTGGGGGAGTATTCAGGAATGAGGTGGGGGCTATTATTGCTTTGTTCTCAGGCCCAATTGGGGAAGGAGACTCTTAGGATTGAGATCCTCGCAGCCCTGGAAGGTATCCAAAGAGCAAGGGAGTTGAGCATCAGATGTTTGGTCCTTGAAGGTGACTTGGAGGTGGTGATTAGGTGGCTAAAGGGGGGAGACAACGGCTTATGGAGTTATAACAATGAGAAGAATAAATTTAAATGGCTGAGTAGGTATATTGTGGTTCATTACAACTAGGTGAGGAGGATTACAAATTCTTTTGCTGATGGGTTAGCAAAGCAAGGGGTGAATAGGGATTTGACTTTTTGGGCTAATTTTTGATTTTTTCCTTGTTTTCTTTAGTGGGGAGTTAAGCCTTTTTACCTCCCCTTTATACCTAAACTTCTCATAGTTTCATATCTTTAATAAAGTTTCTTGTTATTGATCAAAAAAAAAAAAAAATTGTAAGATTCAACTGGACAAGGATCCCAAACATCTGAATGAATAAGTTCAAAAAGATTTGAGACTCTATTGTTTCCTTTTGGAACGAAGGAGACATGGTGATGTTTATTAAGTTGACAGGCTTCACATTGCAATTCATACACATACACTACCTTTGGAACAAGACTTTTGAGAGTAGGAAGTGATGGATGGCCCAACCGATGATGCCACTATAACAGTGTAGTAGAGGAATAAAGGGCTTGTTGTGAATCACCACCATCTAGATAGTACAATCCTCCAACCTCACGTCCACCACGAATTGTCTTCCTCATATCGATATCCTGAAAGATACAATAAGAAGGAAAGAATGAGATGGAACAGTTCAAGTCAAGTTTTTTGTTAATTTACTGACATTAGACTAAAAGGAAATTTAGGAACATATAACACAGAGGGTAAAGTCAAATCTGAATGTAAGGCTACGTTACTAGTACCCAAAGCAGTACATATAGTATCATTAGCTAGGGTGATGGATTGGGAGGTTAAAGGAGGGAGTAAGGATACAAATAAATTTGGAGACCCAATCATGTGATCTAAAGCCCTAGAATCAATAATCCAGGACTTAGAAGAAGAAACAAGACAAGTTGTACCTGATATTGCTAAAGTTGTAATATTACCAATGGAAGAAGGCAACTGAAGCTTTTCATACTCTTCCCTAGTGACAAAAACCGTGTCCTCATCACCTGTAGCACCACCTTCTCCAACCACAACATGATTTTCCCAAGTAGATGAAGGGCCATGCAGATCATAACAGAAATTAACTATGTCCTTCTCACCCACAAAAATTGATTACGTAATAGTTGAAGAGCACTACCAGGACAGGCACAGATTATGAAAAAGCATAATGAACACCTCCTGACATCTAGCCGATCCTACAACATGAATTGCAGATAAAAACCTCACACTTACTATTTCCACCCACCTTTTAGTAGGAACAAGAAGAAAACATAATACTAACCAGTATGATTCATCACCAAACTATCTTTGAACTGCCAATTAGAGGGAAACTAGAAAACCACTGAAACCACCATAAACACTGCAATCTAAGGCATGAAGGCCTCCTCTTCTAGTGGGTGATCATTCCTTTTTGGTCACTTGTGCCTTCTTCAAACTATGGTAAACAAGTCGACCTCTGCTGTAGTGTCCTTTCCAGTCTAAGTCGATCAACCTTGCTCTGATATCATGTTATCAGGACAAGAATAAAAAAATAAATATTGTAAAAAACCCTAGCAAGTCTGGATTAGTCCAGACTGAAGTAGGAGAGAAGTTGAAGGACAAAGGCACGAAGCAAGCTGAGATTGAACAGAAACCAATCTTAAACCGCCACCCCACTTTTCTTTGATTATAATTGAACTAAACTTAAAGGGCAAATAAATAACATAGAAAAATAGACGGAAAAAGACTAAAATACCCCTATGACAGAACTTACAATTTAACACACAGTAGCAATTGATATACTGCCTGCAGATGCATTATTTGTTGTTTAGACGATCTTATCTATTTTCTGTGTTTGTTTTCCTGGTATTTATGTTTTTACCAAGTTGATAACTAATCTTTTAATTTTTGAACTGGACTTAAATCTGCCTGACAAAGTCACCAAGATATTGGATTGATTAGTGATGTAACTTATTGGGATATTTCTAGGATCAGGTACTGGAAGCAAGGTTAATGGTGCTTCCCAAATTTCTGTCAAGTTGATAGGTTCTGGTTCTCTCAATGAATATGAGAAACCAGAAAGTTCTTCTCTAACTCATCCTGTGGAGCCTTTTGGCTTTATAAGGCACATGGATTTTCCGATGTTCCTACAGTAGAGGCAAGGGTTAAAGTGAAACTAAATCATCTAGCCAGCTCACCAACACACCAAGAAATTAAACCTGGGTGATACAGAGCTGAAGCAAGCTAAAGGGAGCTCTTCCAGAAGGCCTTTTTGATAATAAGGATGCTGATCTGCATGCATATGCATTGAGCATATTAAAGTTGATATCAAGTAAGTTTCTTTGTCCGTGTATTTGTGCATATTGCTTATGTTTTATGTTACTGTCTTGGCTAATCTCAGCTACTAGTTCTTAATGCTGTTTAGTAAAGATTTCTTACCTAAATGGTCATCTAAAACTGGATGTCATCCAAATAAAATATAGATGGATCCATGGTCAGGAATTTTCCTTTGGGTGGGTTTTCAATTTTCCTGTATCAAGGTGTGTTATTCCAGCATATGCCTTTTCACAATCTGCACGCTAGCCTTTCCATAGCAGTGGTAAAGGAAATGATCTGGCCATTCTTTCCCATCATGTGTCTATCGTTCAAATAATTGATATGATCTCGTAGAAGGGAACTGGTCTAATCACTTGCTGCCTCATGTCACCAATCTGACATCTGACATAAACAACACGAAAACAGATTCCTTGAGTCATCCTTCTCATATCATCATCATACGTGGCTCCAACTGGCTCTCAGGTTATAGAAGTTGGTTGTCAGGTCTTCTTCCGCAATACCATCAGAAGCAACAATTGCCCTTATTATTATTATTATTTGATAAATAACATCATATTTCATTAAAGGAAATACCATGCTGCTTTGTAAACAGGCAGCAGGCTTATAGGTAGAAATCAGGATTCCCGATAGGGGAACATACAGCATTATATTGAAGGATACAGCAGTAGAAAAAGAACAAAAAACCCTTTCACACATTACAGCCTAGTCCTGGGCAACCCCATTCTAAACTTTCCCTTGCAACCCTAGTTCTAGCCAAATCATCAGCCAGTCCATTGGCACATCTAGGCACCTTTTTTTTGATAAATAAATGAACATTTTATTAATTTGGAAAAATTAGCACATACAAGCAGCCCTTGGAGAGGCGCGGGCTGCGATCTCTCCACTAAAGAAGAAAACAAAAGTAATAAGTTACAGTTGTGCCCAATACAAAACTTCCCTAGCTGCCCCTTGCTTGGCTATACAGTCCACCATAGCACTTGCTGATTTCCCCACCCATTGTATTCTTAGGTCCATGTTTCTTGTCAGCACCCTAAACTTTTTGATTTCATTCCTGAAACACCAACTTACTGACTCTGGGTCCTGCAACCAGCTTATTACAACCTTTGAGTCACCTTCAACTATTAGTTGGTTCACCCCTAATTGAGCTGCAAACTGTACACGTTGCAGGGCAGCAAATATTTCTTCCCTAGTAGAGTCTCCCACTCCTAACGGACCTAAGAAGATAAATATCACATTCCCGACTTCATTCCTCAACACCCCACCTAACCCAGAAGGACCTGAGTTTCCTAGACTGCTTCCGTCAAAATTCAACTTCAAGAAGCCTGCAGGAGGTGATGACCAGCTTGTTCTCACTTTAGTCTTGGAAGAGGTACAACTTGCCACTGCTGCCCAATTCCACCAAATGTCATTAAAGGAGAATTGGTGAAACAAGTCCATCTAGGCACATCTAGGCACATCTAGGCACATCTAGGCACATGTGCCATTCTCACAGTAGGCAATCAAGACTACAATCAACCTTGAATCCTAATGGATTTCAGATTAGGAAAGGTAGAAGAAAAGTAAGGAAAAGAAAAGAGAGGAGAAGAATAGGAGAACCCAAAGGTTTGAAAGGAGGGATAGATTCTAAATTGATCTGCCGCAGCCACTCTCTTAGTATTTATAGGTTATGTTTAGTACATAGAGGAAAGGACAGATCTGCCCTTAATACTTACATGACAAATAAAGCAAATAACAAACTGAAATAACACGCTGACCACTAACTAACACTAACATGACTGAAACAAATAATTGCACATACTGTCCTATGAACACAGTGGGGACCATAGCTGTGGGGCCCACATCAGTGTTCTCTACACTCCCCCTCAAGTTGGGAATAGTTGTGGGGCCCACATTTTATCATTCCCAACTTGGATAGGCCTGCCTCTAACTTCTTCCTTGGTACAACCTTGGTTAGGATATTTGCGAGCTGCATGTTGGATGTGATATACGGGAGACACTTCCTGTGATGAGACCCTCTCTCGGACAAAATGTCGATCAACTTCGATATGCTTAGTTCTGTCATGCTGCAACGGATTGTGAGCTATATTAATAGTCGCCTGATTATCATAATACAATATCAAGGGCTTCTCATAATCAATACCCAACTCTTCAAGTAGTGATCTCAGCCATAGGATTTCAGCCACTCCGTTAGCCATTGACCTGTATTCAGTTTCGGCACTAGAGTGGAAAACAACACTTTGTTTCTTTTTCCTCCAAGAGACAAGGTTACCTCCCACAAGGGCACAATATCCAGAGGTGGACCTCTTGTCATTAGCACTCCTAGCCCAATCAGCATCTGTATAGACCTCCACCTTCATGTGATTATCGTTCTTGAACAGTATACCCCTACCCGGGCATCTCTTCTAGTATGCTAATATTCTCTCTGCCGCAAGAAGATGAGTAGGTCTAGGGAATGCATGTACTGGTTGACGACACTAACTACATAACTGATATCTGGTTGAGTGAGGCAGAGATATGGGAGCTTTCCAACCAACCGTTGGAACATAACTTTGTCTTTAAGATGCTCCCCGCCCTCTGCACTGATCTTGTGATTTTGTTCAACGGGTGTATCAGCAGGCTTGACACCTAATTTTCCAGTTTCCGCCAACAGATCTAGGACATTTTCTCTGAGAGATAAATATCCATTGTTTAGATCTAGCAACCTCAATACCCAAAAAGTACCGTAGTGCACCAAGATCTTTCACCTCAAACTCTTGATGAAGGAGCTGTTTGAGGGACTCAATCTCACTACTATTATTTCCTGTCACTACAATATCATCCACATATACAACAAGCAGGGTTAAAGAGGAATCCACCCTTTTAATGAACAATGTATGATCTGACTGGGCCTGTACATAACCGAATTTTCCAAGAGCTAGTCTGAATCTATCAAACCATGCTTTAGGTGACTGCTTTAATCTATACAATGCCTTATTCAGTCGGTAAACCTTCTTACCTGTCTCTGCATCATAGAATTCAGGAGGTAATTGCATGTTGACCTCTTCCTGTAAGTCTCCATTCAGAAAAACATTTTTAACATTCATCTGGAACAAGGGCCAAGAATGTTGCTGCAAGGGATAATAGAACTTGGATGGTGGTCATCTTGGCTACTGGGGTAAAGGTCTCCAAATAGTCTATACCATAAGTCTGGGTGAACCCTTTTGCAACTAGCCGAGCTTTGTACCTTTCAATGGAGCCATCAACATTATGCTTCACAGTAAATACCCATCTACATCGAACTGGCTTCTTTTCTTTAGGTAGGTCAACTAGCTCCCAAGTGTTATTTTTCAACAGGGCATCCATTTCAACTTGCATTGCATCTTTCCCCTCTGGAATTGATAAGGCTTCTTGCACTGTTCTAGGAATAGGGACATTGGCAATGGAAGTGAGATAGGACCTGTAAAAAGGAGATAGGCGATCATAGGATAAAAATTGGGAAATGCAATGACCTGTAGATGTGGTGCAATGCCGTTTCTCTTTACGGAAGGTGTCTCAGTGGGCCCTGGCACTGTAATACCTAGATCTGGAGCCGTAGAAGGAAGTAGAGCTGGCCTAGACTGCCGGTGACCGGGATCAACCTGCCTGCATCGCCTGTGGTAGACTTCAACTCCTGATCCCTTTGACCACCCTCACCATTACAGCCTTTCATCACCCAATGGAATAGGTAAAGGAACAACCTCATATGTGTTAACCCCATTCTCACTGCTTTCCCCCTGAGGAAAAAGACCCAAATCCCCACTCTCACTGCTCTCCCCCTGAGGAGAAACCCTAGGATAATAGGGTGTCTCCTCAAAGAAGGTGACATCCATGGAGACAAACTTCCTCTCGGAAACATGATCATTAGCAGCAATAATCCTTTTGAGTTTGTGCATAACCGAGGAAAATGCATTTGGAGGCCTTGTGGTCAAACTTGGAATGATGGGGCCTGAGAAACTGAACGAAACAGGTACAGCCAAAGGTTTTAAGAGGAACAGTAAACAACTCGTTTGGGTATAGAAGTGAAAAAGGGGGTTTCATATCAAGGACCCGAGAAGGAACCCGATTAATCAAATATACTGCCGTGAGGATAGCATCACCCCAGAAGCGAATAGGTACATTGGAGGTAAACATAATGCTTCTAGCCACCTCCAAGATGTGCTTATTCTTCCTTTCGGCAACCCCATTCTGTTGTGGTGTATGAGGACAGGTTCTCTGGCGAATAACCCCATGATTAAGGAGGTAAGAAGTTAATGGCTTAGCAAAGTATTCCTTTGCATTATCGGATCTGAGAACTTTGATTTTGGCCCCAAACTGGGTTAGAATCATCTGATGAAAGTTTTGGGTTAGAGCGAGAACCTCATATCGAGAACGCATTAGATAGACCCAAGAAAAACGGGTATAGTCATCAACAAACAACAGAAAATATCTGTACTCACCCATAGAA
The DNA here is from genome assembly GCF_056320005.1 of Nelumbo lutea. Taxonomy (NCBI): domain Eukaryota; kingdom Viridiplantae; phylum Streptophyta; class Magnoliopsida; order Proteales; family Nelumbonaceae; genus Nelumbo; species Nelumbo lutea. The sequence continues at coordinate 75,161,509 of NC_142685.1, forward strand.
GGGATGTGATATGGCCCCCAAACATCAGTATGCACAATATCAAAAGAATAATTACTCCTTTTATTACTCAAAGAATAAGATGTTCTACAATGTTTGGCAAACTCACAACTCTCACATCTCAACAGACTCAAATAAAGCAGGAAACAGTCTCTTCAAAAACCAGAAAGATAAATGACCTAATCAATTATGCCAAAGCATAACTGGACTCACAAATTGAGAAACAAAAGACTTCTTATCCACTGGCTCTTCCCAACGAGAACTCTCTCCGAGCAGATAGATCCCATTCGTCTCACGGCCAGTCCCAATCACCTTCCTCGTCTCCAAGTCTTGAAAAACACATTGGTCAGGGAAAAATGTTACTGAACAGTTCATATGTTTGGTAATACTACTGATTGAAAGCAGGTTAGTATAAAGCTTAGGAACATGCAAGACAGAAGATAGAGAGATGGTATCAGATAACTTGATGTCACCCTTGCTAGAAATGGGAACAAGAGAGCCATCAACAATGGATACTTTATCTCTACTAGAGGATAAGTGATATGTAGTGAACAAGGATGGCAAGCTAGTCATATAGTCGGATGCACCTGAATCTATTACCCAACAGTGTTCAGTATTACCTGGAGCTAAAACATGGTAGACCGAGGCTCGAGTACCTGAATGTGCAAATGTAGATGTGGCAGGGGCTGATGGTGACTGAGATGGCTGAGCTGAATTCCCAACTTCCTTTTCCAATTGTATTAGGGCAGCCTGAACCGTGACTAAGGTCTCTAGGGGTGTGCCTTTTGTGCTTGACGAGGATGCTGAATCAGTATTCACCGCCACATGAGAATTACCCTTCTTATTTCTCAGTTTTGCTAGGACCAAATGAGGGAGCAGCTTCCAACTAGTATCTTTTGTATGCTTGGATTTCTTGCAATGTTTACATACCAGATCCCGTTTGTCTTCCTTCTTCTTGTCCCTTTTTGTATCACCCCCTGACTTAGGTTTAACAACTGTCAGGGCTGGAAAAAAGGGATGAGGTTGCACCATAACTTTCCTCCTGGTCTCTTCACTATGCACCATGGAGTATGCTTGAGAGAGGGCTACACTATCTCTGGTCAGTATCTGTTGCCTCACAATGTCATAATCTGAATTCAGGCCAGCCAAAAATTCAAATACCCTATTCGTCTCAATTTGCTTTCTATAAGTCTGTGCATCTTTGGGACTTTCCCACTCAAGAGTCTTTAGATGATCAATTTCATGTCACAAGGGTTTCAAAGTAGAAAAGTAGACAAAAACTGGTTTCTCTCGTTGTTTAAGACTATTCACTTCACACTTCAGTTCATAGGCTCTGGCAACGTTAAGAGGTTGGGAATAGATTTCTTTCATAACATCTCATATCTCCTAGGCTGTCTTTGCCACAAGTAATTTCGGCTGATATGTGGCTGCATAAAGTTACACAGCCATGTCATAACCAAGTAGTTCTCTTGAACCCACTTGGTATACATTGGATCCTCCTTGGAAGGTTTTTTCACATCTCCCAAGAGGTAACATAATTTTCCCCTTCCCCCAATAGCCATCATGGCTGATTGAGCCCATTCCAAGTAGTTTGACCCGTCAAATTTCACAGTTGTAATCTGAAACCCAGTTTCAGATACACTACCATAACTGCTGTTTCCAAAACTACCTTCTCCCTGATTTTTAAACTCCATTCTTGGTCAAGAATCAGTAGTTACGAACTATTAAGGTTACTACAACAGAAAACAACACTTGAACAGTCAATCACAATCAGAAATCAGTATGGAATCAATGCAGGTCTGATCTGAAACCAATCTGTAATCACGGTATATGCATGAAACCAATGTAAATCTGATCTGAAACCAATCGGCAATCACAGTACCAAGCAGTCCGTACAAGTTTTCACCCCCTAAAAGAGCTCGGAACCAAGAGACAGGTCTGAAAGCTTAGAGAGCAATCTGAGATGCTGGAACAGAGTTAGGGTTTTAATCGTAGGTCTGAAATAAGTGCCCAGTTGTACTTTCCAAGGGGTTCGCAGTTAGGTCTTGCTGTAGGGTCAATGTGAAACCCTAAAAACTGATCACCTCTGAGAGAAAACCCTTAAAACGAACACTTTCCAAGAAGATAAAAGAGTTCGACCCAACAGTTAGGTCTTGCCGTAGGGTTAATGTCAAACCCTAGAATAGATCACCTTTGAGAGAAAACCCTAAAAACAGTTCAGCTGCTCCTTCTAGATAGGTCCAACCTATCTTGATTGATAGCAATCTCTAGAAAATAAATAAGACTTACCCAGAGAATTCTGTTAGCTACCTTCGAACGTTGCCTGAACCCTAGCCTTCTTTGATTCTTCCTGATTACCAACACTCTGCAAGCCGTGCCAAGTCTTCGAACAACTGCTAAACTCTTCTGGTAACCTCCAAGAATCAGCCAACGGACACTTGTTTATAAACTTACAGCCCTAGATAGTTCTCATGTGGTCGGCTGGACTAGACTCACATGAGAAACCCTAAATAGGCTCTGATACCAAGTAGGCGATCAAGACTACAATCAGCCTTGAATCCTAATGGATTTCAGATTAGGAAAGGTAGAAGAAAAGTAAGGAAAAGAAGAAAAGAGAGGAGAAGAACAGGAGAACACAAAGGTTTGAAAGGAGGGACAGATTCTAAATTGATCTGCCGCCGCCACTCTCTTAGTATTTATAGGTTATGTTCAATACATAGAGGAAATGACAGATCTGCCCTTAATACTTACATGACAAATAAAGCAAACAATAAACTGAAATAAATAACAACTGAAATAACACGCTGACCACCAACTAACACTAACATGACTGAAACAAATAATTGCACATACTGTCCTACGAACACAGTGGAGACCACAGCTGTGGGGCCCACATCAGTGTTCTCTACACTCACCATTGACCTGAATTCCTAAGGGATCAACTTCTGTGTCCTCATCCAGCTGATAATAGTTACGCAATCCCCTTCGGCTTCCACTGTACTCCATTCCTGCAGCAACAATAGTTTAAATCCTTGAATCAAAGCCAACAACTCAGCCCTCAGGGAAGTTCCTTGGCCTGCGGGTCTGACAAACTAAGTATTATACTACCAGCATGATCCCTCACCACTCCATCAATACCCCAAAGCCCCTAGATTTCCAATACAACATTCATCAAAATTAAGTTTAACCATCCCTGTCTCAGGAGGGAACCGCTCCATCATCCTTTGTTGTCTTCTCATTTGAAAGCCAGCTAAAATTGCCACCCCCTAAGCAACTCATTCAAAGAAACACCCCTGAAATCATCACAAGTTATTGCCCAGTGTGCCACCCTAATTTTTATTAGTTCAAAAACCTTCTGAACCTGCTTGTACGCTTCTTCAAAGGTTTTATGCTTTTCTATCTGTCCATAGTCCCCATAACACCACACCATGTGTTCATTGCCGTAAGATTTTTTTTTTGTTTTCAGGTGCAAACATTCCATCAAATCAATTTTGAATAAATCTCCCACTAAGTGTAGCCACCCAACTTCTATCAAACATTAAAGCACATAGCTGCCACCGGCCACAACTTAAAAGGATAAGAACAGTGTAAAAGTAGGTGGTTGGTGCTTTCACCACTCTTCAAACAGAGGGTACACACATGAAGAGAAAGAATCTAGTACATCCACTTTATTTGGAGCCAATCATAGGTGTTTATTATTTATTTGGTTGGCAACTTCTCAACAAAAGATCTTGACTTTTGGGGTGGGTGGGGGAATTGGGCTATGCAACACTTCTCTTATAGGGAAAAGTACCCTCTCAAAGGATTGACGTTCTAAATTGGGTTTAGAAAGACAACAAGCTCATTGTTTCATGGTCTGTCAATGGTTCTCACTCTTCACAATCCCAAATTCCTCTTTGGACCATTCCCACCCAATGTACCATTTCAATAGTGGGTTTATTTTTCTGAGTGGATATGTTAGGACCCAACCCAGCATTGACCGGACTACAGCCTCAGCCAAGCAGGTTCAGACCCAATTCAGGATGATTTTCATCATAGGCCATGTCAACCAAAGGACACATGAGACAGATAACTGAACGAGGATCATAGTTTTCAAGGTGGCAAGGCGAGGATAGGCGACAGGGAGGCACCTTGTAATGTAGGAGGTGAAGAATCAATTTTGGAATTTTCTGTATTTCTGTATATTTGGACAGTATGGGTATGTTCGCCATTTTAACTAGTCCTGTGTGGGCTTGGGCTATAACATCAACATCTTGTTTCTCTAGTTTAGTAGGGCTTGTCTTTCAATTTTTAGTTTATTTGCATTAATAGATAGAAAGTTATTGTGTTTCTTGATGCACAAGATAAGGAATGGCATTTTTGTAATTATGGTGAACAATATTCCAGGCCATACAAGTAACTATAAATAGATGTATTCTCTTCCTTTTGAAGCTACTGAATGAATGAATGAAGAATTGAAGATTTCTTAAGAGCTCTCTTGTTGTATGGAGTGAATCCTACAAACCCTAGAGTGATTCTAGGATCCCTTGGAGTGATTCCTTGGGATCTCTCTCTTTTCTTTCTCCACCTCTTCACCTCTCTCTCTCTCTCTCTTCCTCTCTCATTTCTATCTTGTGATAGTTTGTTTCAGCCCTACTGCATCACCTTGTTGTCTAGTCACTTAGGCGATGGATTTTTTCAAGTAAAAGCATAGTTGTTAAGGCGTCGCCTCGCGCTCACTCAGTCGCCAAGTACTTTAGAGTGATTCTAGGGTCCCTTGGAGTGATTCCTTGGGATCTCTCTCTTTTCTTTCTCCACCCCTTCAACTCTCTCTCTCTCTTCCTCTCTCATTTCTATTGTGATAGTTTGTTTCAGCCCTACTGCATCACCTTGTTGTCTAGTCACTTAGGCGATGGATTTTTTCAAGTAAAAGCATAGTTGTTAAGGCGTCGCCTCGCGCTCACCCAGTCGCCAAGTACTTTTGTGCACTGGATTATAAAATATTTTTATAATCCAAATTTTTGACATTATAATTATAAAATAGATATTATTAAACTAGAATATTGATTTTATGTGTTTATATACTAATTTCTTTTTATTATTTTCTTATTTTCTTAGGGTTTAATCAACGCAAACACTGTTAACTGTTGTGTTGAACCCATGGTTCAAAGTATCGATACACCTGTGTATCGATAGAGGTGTATCTACTTATAATGATACTCCCCTTATTTTTTTTATTTCTTTAATTTCATTTTTAAATATATATTATTTAAAAAAGTGGGTCCCTGTTAAAAAAGTGGGTCCCTGAAAACACCTGTAAATAGGTGTATTGGAACCCCAAAGATACAATACAATACACCCAATACGGGGCATATCGTATCGAAATTTTGATCCTTAACCGAACCCTCAAAATTTTCAGAACCTAAACCAATAATCAAGGGAAGAACTTAAAATTTTGTCTAATCAACACATTTTCTTCTTGTTGGAATGTTCACTTTATTTCTTATGTTTGTATTTTGTTGAGTTAGGGTCCACTTGGACTAGTTAAAGTAGCTTTTTTTTCTTTGTTTATGTACCATAACTTAAGTAGGGGCATAAGGGTCCTTTCCCTTTTAATTATGGTTGCCCTATATATATTAATATAAGCTGGCGCTGCCAACCAGTTAAATTAACTCAAAAAAATTCTCTTCTCTTCTCTCTTCTCTTCTCCCTTCTCTCCTCTCTTTCCCTTCCCTTCTTCTTCCTTTCTTCTCCTCTATTCTGCTGTTAATATGGTATTAGAGCAGTTTTGCTAGGCCTGAGAGCAGATTGAACAAGTTCCCTCTTCCTCAACTTGTTGTCTTCTTCAATTGTGATAAAAAAGGCAATCCTATGGCTGGTACAAATTCATTTTAATACCTTTTTTTCTTTTATCTTAGTCGTGTACCAAGAAAAAAACAAATGAATCCAGATTGCTGAATGTCATCTGAGAAGTTGTGAGGTTTGAACTTCTTTTTTTTGGACAATCTAAGCTTCAGATTATGTTCAAATTGAAGTGTGTGCATGTGGGTTTCATCATTGGTGTGTTTCTAGGACTGTTTTTTGGTGATAGGAGGGATCATAAGGTGTGTGTAGGATTTGAAAAGTATTTGAATCATGTTCTCTGAGAATTCTGCAACTTTTGGAATTTCAGTAGGAATGAATGGGGAGATGGATGTGAATTTCCCCATAGCTGTAATTCCCTTTAATGGACTGAACTATCTTGAATGGTCTAGGGAAATTAAACTTTACATTACTACTAGAGGAAAAAATGGGTATATTAATGGTAAAGTGAATGAACCAAAGACTGGTAGTGTTGAATATGGCAGATGGGACCAAGAAAGTAGTATGGTGATATCATGGCTCTTGGTTTCCATGCCGCCACAAGTAAGGGAGACTTTTATGTGGGCTAAAACAACTTGTGAAATATGGGAACAAACAAAATCTACTTATTCAAAAAGAGACATTATGCAAAGATATATCAATTACAAGCTAAATCCTCCACTTGCAAGAAGGGGGAGAGGAGTCTCTCAGTGTACTACTCAGATCTAACATCAATTTGGAAAGAAGTAGATCATTTTCAAAATGTGAACTGGAAGTGTGATGAAGATGCAAATGCCTACAATTTATTTGTTTCTCAATAATGAATATTTGCTTTTCTCTTAGGATTGAATCCTACATATGAATCCATGAGGGTACAAATCTTAGGAAGTAAGAGCTTACTTTCAGTTCAAGAAGTTTATGCCTTAGTTCATTCTGAAGAGAGTAGAAGAAGTGTGATGAATTGTACAGAAGGGGAATCGGTTGCACTAGCTGTCTGAGGGGGTGCAAGTTCAAAAGTTGAAGTTTTTTTAAAAAGGGTGATTCATAGAAAAGAGTGGATGACAAAGACAAACTTTGGTGCACTCACTATCAAAAGTCTAGGCACACTAAAGACTAGGGGTGGTCGTTTCAACCCGGCCCAACCCAAAAATTCCAGGCTTGGGCCTAGGTTTTGTGTTCAGTTCTGGCTCGGGCACGGGCCCACATTAGGCCTGCAAATTTTAGGGTCGAGCTTGGGCTTAATACTTTAAGCCCGGCCCGAGCCCGGGCTGGCCCGCAAATATTTAAACTTAAACATTTTGTGTATAATGTATACATGTTATTTTACATTTTATATATAAATATTTATATTATATGTAATATTTCATATTATATAATGTATAAAATAAGTTTATATGCATGTTATGTCATTTAATATATAGATATGTAATGTTTTATATATGAGTGATATTGGCCTAGAATTAGGCCCGGCCCGGGCCCGGGCCCGCATAGACATGGGCTAGGGCTTATGTTTTAGGCCCAGAACCCTGGGCTGGGCTGGGCCCGAGCCTAAGTTATAACCCTTATCATAAATGCAAAGCCTGGCCTGGCCCATGATCACCCCTACTAGAGACATGTTGGGATTTTCATGGCAAGCCTAAATGGTCTCAGGAATTGAGTAAGAAATCTGATCTGAGTAAGAAGCCAACCCAGTAGAGTCAGAAAAAATATAACTTAGCAAATGTGGCATCTTAAGAGACTAGTCCCATGGTACTTCAGGAGTGACACTCTAGTTCTGACCCCAAGGAAGTGATCATCAACTCCTTTCGTTACCACTTGGAATTATATGGTAGGACACTCTGCCAGATGGATTCTAGCCCTACTCCTACCTTTTTTGCGTCTACATCAGGTAATACTACCATTGCTTTCCATGTGTCATCTCATACATATGATTCCTCTTGGATAATTGACCTTAGAGCCTTAAACCACATATTTGGTAAGTCAAATTTATTTAAAAAATATAACCTCCTCTCTGGGAGAGACAAGGTGAAATTGATTGATGAGTCTTTTTCACCATAGCCGGCCAAGGAACCATCTCCCTTCATCTTGGTCTTATCTTCTCTAATGTGTTGCATGTTCCTAAATTACCTATCAATTTACTTTCCATTAGTAGTATTTCTCATTCATTGAATTGTTCAGTGACCTTTCATTCTTCGTATGTGTTTTAGGATTTGATCTTGGAAGAGACGATTAGTAGAAGAAACATGGGAGATGGTCTTTATGTGTTTGAGAATAAAGCCGGTCTTGTGACTATAGAGTCCTTAAGTTCATCTAGTGAGAGTCATGCCTGTTTGTGGCATAATCGTCTTGGTTACCTTTCGTTTGAGTCTTTAAAACTTATGTTTCCTGAGTTATTTAAGTTTTTGTCAATTAGTGAATTGCAGGGTCAGATGTGTCAATTGAACAAATATTGTAGAAATTCTTTTTCTTTAAGAAATAAAAGATCTGAATTTCCTTTTCATATTGTCTATTTTGATGTTTGGGGCCCTGTTACTCTACCTACTGATACTGGATATAAGTATTTTATTACTTTGATTGATGACTGCTTTAGATATAGTTGGGTTTATCCTATGTGATTTAGAAATGAAGTGCCAAAGATTGTGAAAGACTTTCAATGAATGGTTTTCACTCAATTCCAAATTGAAATTCATATTTTCTAGACGTACAATGCAAAATAGTACTTTCATAGTGATCTCACGGAGATCTTTGCTTCGTGTGGATCCCTTTATTGAAGCTCTTGTGCCAGGACACCTCAATAAAGCAGTGTTGCTAAAAGAAAAAATCGTTATCTTTTTGGAATAGCTTGTGGTATATTACTTCATATGAATATTCCGAAACGCTTTTGGATGGATATTGTTACGTGTGCTGCATGTATCATCAACTGTATGCCATCTTGGTTACTAGAGTATTAGGCCCTACATCAACTTTTGCCTATAACTCCGTTGTCCCTATTCCAATGTGTGTCTTTAAGTGTCATTCCTTCGTTCATGACTTGTCTCTTACTTGTGATAAACTCGATCCCCGTACCACTCCTTGTGTTTTTCTTGGTTATCCGTTATTTCAAAAGGGTTACTGTTGCTATGACCTTGCTTCACGCAAGTACTATGTCTCTATAGATGTATCATTTTTTGAGTGTCGACCTTTTTTCTCTATTTCTCCGCAAGGGGAGAGTAGGGTTGAGGAGAAACACACTCAGGTTCAACTACCTCATCTTCCTGATCCTTTTCCATTTCGTGTCTTTCTTCGTTGCCATAAGAGCCAACAAAGTTCAAGAGCCGTGAAGCTTGAAATTATGCTACCAATATCATCGGACTCTCCAGAGGTAGATTCTTCTCATCAGTCAGGTACACTTGTTCCCATTGATATGCCTGAACCTCTTAATATTGATCCCTCCATTATTAATGATTTTGTTGTTCCTATTGCTAAGAGAAAGGGTGCTAGATTTTGTACTTCCAATCATCCTATCTCTCATTCTGTGTCCTATGATCATCTTTCACCTTTATATCGTGCATTCCTTTCCTCTATTGGCAGTGTCTCTGTTCCTAAGAATGTGGCAGAAACTTTATTCAAACCTGAATGGATAGATGCAGTGAAGGAAGAAATTAATGCCTTATACAAAAATGGCATTTGAGGGTTGGTGAATCTTCTTGAAGGGAAGGAACCAATGGATTGCAAATAGGTATTCACAGAAAAGGACAGGGCTGATGGTTCAATAAAAAGGTACAAAACTAAATTGGTGGCCAAAGGGTTTACACAAGTGTGTGGAGTAGACTATATAGAGACCTTTACTCTAGTAGCCAAGATGAATTCGATCAGAATCCTCCTTTTACTAGCAGCTAATCTTGACTGGGAACTTCACTAGTTGGATATTAAAAATGCATTCTTGAATGGTGACTTAGAAGAGGAGGTTTATACAAGGTTCAAAGTATTGAAAACGTAAGGTGCATCAGAAAGATAATTTTAAGAGACATATCGGGATACGCTTTGGATACGTATGGATACAGACAAAAAATCAAGATACGCATAAATATGCTAAAAAGCTTAAATAAATCCTAAAAAGCATACTAATAACGATAGTTACAAGTTTTAGATGATTGCAAATAAGTTATTTAAAAGTAAAAAAACTGTAATTTAATGGTCTATATAAAATTTGAGATATCGAGACACACTTAGTAACTATTGACAAATGATGGAATAACTAAAACATGAAAAAACAAAAAAAAAAAACAAAAATGTATATTGATATACATTAGTTTTAAAATAATCAATATAATTTATCTTAATATTTATTAATACATAAATTTTAATAATTAATTCTAACATTTATTGATAAGCAAAACACTAAGAAAAAGAGAAAAAGTACTCAAAAAATAAAAATGCATAAACAAGTAGCAAGCAAATGGGCGTGGCTTAGTGGTGAACCTCTATCTATTAAAGCCCAGTGTCTAGGGTTTGAATCTTGCTATTGCTAATTTGTAGTTTTATACTAACAAAGCGAATTTAATGAGAAAGCGGGTTATTAATTAACGAAATTAATGAGAAGAGAATTCCAATTAGGCGCTAAAATTGAAATTGAAATTTAAAATTATGCATTAATTATAGGAGTAATTAACTAATTAATGAGAGAAATTCATTAAGTATAGGAGTAAATGTATAATTAATGAGAGGTAATTCTGCCTTAAATATAATTTAATGAAATTAATGAGAGTGAAGGGGATTTGTATCAGGCTGTATCGAATTGTTTCGGAACTGTATCGGTCGATACAGACCCTAAACAGTTCGATACAGGCCATTAATAAAAAAAAAATAGTCTGATATAGGGCCCGAAATGGTCTGATACAGACTGATACATACGAAAAGGAATGCTACATATAATTTCTATGCGTTTCGTGTATCAGACTTGTACCAAAACGATATTATCGGTCTATACGGTCTGATACATTGCGAAATTTTAAACCTTGGGTTTACATGACTCGACCTCTAGGTTTCTATGCTAAATGTAGTGATCAGAAGGTGTGCAGGTTAAAAAAATCATTATATGGGTTGAAGCAATCACATCGGGCTTGGTTTAGTAGGTTTCATTTGGCTGTATAACAGATGGGATTCAAACAATGCCAGTCAGATCATACTCTATTTGTGAAGAAAGGTAAAGGGAAAATTGCAACTTTAATTGTGTATGTTGATGACATAGTAGTCACCGGAGATTGGAAGACTGAAATATAGAAATTGAAGAAATTCCTAGCCACTCAATTTGAGGTGAAAGATCTAGGTCCCTACGTTATTTTTTGGGATTGAAGTTGTCCGCTCTAAAAAGGGCATCTTTATTTTTCAAAGGAAATATGTACTAGATCTATTAAAGGATACATGCAAGTTAGGAGTGAAACCAATTGATTCACCCATTGAACCCAACCATCAACTAGGAGACAGTTAGGGGGAGTGTTTGAAAGATGTGAAGAAGTTCCAGAGACTTCTAGGGAGATTCTTATTTGTTTATGACCAGACTTGATATTGCCTATACAGTGGGTGTCCTTAGTTAGTTCATGCATAACCCTAAGACAACTCACTTTGAAGATGCAGAAACAGTCCTTAAATACCTCAATAAGTTCTTAGGAGCTAGTTTGCTATTTCAGAAACATGGGCATTTGAAAGTGGAGGTGTATACAAATGCTGATTAGGAAGGAGCAATCGATCTAATGCTAAAACAGAATACAGAGCTATGTCTCATGGAGTTGCTTAAATCATGTGGATAAAAAACTTGTTAGGAGAACTGGGTTTTCCAGATAACAAACTTATGTCACTCTAATGTGACAACAAAGCTGCTATCAATATTGCTGCTAACCCAGTCCTCTATGATAGAACAAAACATATTGAAGTGGACAAGCATTTTATTAGAGAAATTTGTGAGCAGAGAAGTGTGCACTCCATATGTCAGTTCAGAGGAACAATTTGCAGACATCTTCACCAAGGGCCTTCATCTTGTGCAACATAATAATATGTGTGACAAGTTGGGCATGATTGACGTCCATGTCCCAACTTGAGGGGAGTGTTGGAATGTTCATTTTATTTCTTATGTTTGTATTCTACTGAGTTAGGGTCTATTTGGACTAGTTAAAGTAGCTTTTTTTCTTTGTTTATGTACTGTAACTTAAGTAGGGGCATAAGGGTCCTTTCCCTTTTAATTATGGTCACACATACACACACACACACACACACATATATATATATATATATATATATATATATATATATATATTAATATAAGCTGGCTTTGCCAGCCAGTTAAGTTGACTCCAAAAAATTCTCTTCTCTTCTCCCTTCGCTCCTCTCTCTCCCTTCTCTTCTTCTTCCTTTCTTCTTCTTCTTCCACCTTTTCTTTTCTTCTTTCTTATAACAAAAATAGGGGTTCAACCCCTATATTTTTTGAATTTTCTTTCCTTTGTTCTTTTTCTTCTCATAAAATGTTTATTTTCTAGACTTAAACATGAAATTTATACTCCTCTTATGAAAGTTATGAATAATTATTAAGGAAAGATGGTATGGAACCTAGGGAATTACCCTAGGATATATGGTTTTACTTAAAAAAAGTCCATCGCCTAGGCGCCTGCCTAAGTGATTAGGCGGCAAGGCGCCCCCTAACGCCTAGCCTTGGCGCCTTGAAAACTACGAGTAAAAAACATGTATCCTAGGGTAGTTTTCTAGGTTCCATAACTATATTTCCTTCATAATTATCCACTAGCTGAGTAACCCATACTGAGCACGGGGTTGTTTATTTATTTTTTTACTGTACATTCATGGTGCGGATTTGGTTGGAGTTAATTATTAAATTTATATATTTTTATCTGTTTAGTTAAGTAAAATGAAATGTTTGATGGCCTGTACTGAATTTTGGATTATGTAGTTCTAAATTAATTAAGCAAATTTAGGTAATGTAAGAGAGTTAGGAGGTGATATTACTTAATCTGTTAAAAGAAATGAGACAAACAACCATTCCCATAATCCTTACTCTGTAAAAAGACACCTGTAAATTAAATTTTTTAAATTAAAACATGAAGAAAAATGGATTAGGTCGGTAATAACGGAATGCGCACATCTGTTGAGAGTAGTCACTTGTTTACCATCACCTCTGCTGAGTGTTCCCCCAGATTTGGGATCCCAAAAGAGGTTTATGAAACCAGTGCCTGCTGCGTGGCCATCGAATAAGCTGTTGGGCAATTAGTTTTAAAACAAAACCAACACCAGACAGATGATGAGCTAACAAAACGGAGTTCTATGCTCAACCCTTACGGGAGATCTAGCAGCTGTAGAACCTCAATGCCGGCAGAACCACAGAGAAGCTTGTGGGAGATTTTTGATGATCAAAAGAAACGAATGGCGAAATTAAGAAAATGGAATTGGACTAAAACTTAGTGCACTGCTTCTCACCCAACCCAAAAGTAACGCCAACAGAACCGAAGCTCAGATCACCATTGGATTCATGTTGTACAACGTGTTGGCTGCTGACGCCTTGGAGGCGGATGACTGGTGGTGGTGGTGGAGGGCGAAGACAGGGTGGTAGGCGTAGGCATAGATGGGGTGGTTGGAGTTGTAGAGGGAGGGGAACGAGATGATGGAGTACTTGCTGCAGAAACTGTGATTGCTAGCTTCATCCCAGAGGCAGTGTACTAATGTCTAATAAATGGTGGTGCTGTTGATAAAATTCTGTATGTCATTTGTTCTTAATGCTAAAAGTGAAATTATGGTGATTTGTGATTTATTTGCAAACACAAAGAAATACACGTATGGATACCATTTATTGGATGAACAAGGGGCCGTGTCGCCAAAACGAACACCCATTCCACTTTAGTATATATAGATAGATAATTTTCATAAAAAAGTATAAATTTCATGTTGAAGTATAGAAAATCAACATATTCCAATGAGAAGAAAAAGAAGAAAGAGAAGAAAATTAAAAAAAATATATTTTTTTGATCAATAACAAAACTTTCATTAATCAAAAGAAAATTCAAAACATATAGGGGCTGAACCCTTAATTATGTTATAGGAAAAGAAGAAAAGAAAATGTGGAAGAAGAAGAAGATGCGAAAGAAGAAAATGTGTTGATTAGACAGCATTTTGAGTTCCTCCTTATTGGTTCAGGTTTTGAAGTCTTTGAGGGTTCAATACAACATTTAGCAATGTTTGTGTTGATTAAACCCTAACAAATAAGAAAATAATAAAAAGAAATGGAAAAAAATTATGATGCAAAAAAGATATAGTATGGGAAGAGTTTTGACCAATCAAAACCCACTCATGCATTTTGATAAATAACACCTGATTGGCTATCACGTTTATGATTCCAGTCCACTGGTCAGAAGTTTTTTAGATATTATATCTTTCTCATATCATAGTTGGTCCAAAAAAAATTAGTATATAAACACAAAATGAATATTTTAGTTTAAAAATGCCTATTTTATAATTATAACCTCAAAAAATTAAGAATATAAAATTTTTTTATAACCCACTAGAAAATTACTTAACAATTAGGTGAGGCAAGCCTCCAAGGGCGCCTTGTTGCCTAGGCCTCGCCTTACAACTATGAATGAGATACCTTTCTAATTCTGTTATTACATTTTGAATTAATTATGTACCTCTATAGATATCATGAGTGCGCTCCTATATATTGCTTACCTCATCCCTCTCGAAATGAAAAGAAAATTCCCCAATCTACTTTCTTCTTCTTTCCCCGAGGAGGTGGAGCTTCCCTCGAAAAAGCTCTTTTTGTTTTTTGATAAATCCTTGAAAAAGCTCTTTAATTGGGTAGAAACCCAACATTTGGTATCAGAGCTCGGTTCCGCCATGTCAAACACCAGTGGCTCTTTTTCTGAAGAACGGATGGATTGGATGGAAGTAGACATGCACAAGGTGACTTTTGAACTTAAGGAAATCAAGGCGACGTTACCAGTTCGTCTTTTTTTTTTTTTGATCAGCAGAAAATTTATTTTATTTATTTAGTTATGTGTGAGAACAGTACAACTTGATGACAAGAATGTCATCCCAAATATCAAAAGCTAGTTCACAAAGAAGTCCAATACGATTGCTGGAGTCAGTTAACCCATTTGCACTCCTTACCCACTTGAATTCTGCGTTTAGATCCTTTACAATCCTTTCCACTTCCTTGAAAACATGTTTGAGAGTCCATGAGATATGTCTATTATAACTTGCCCATGAGATAATTACTTTTGAGTCCCCTTCCACCTTTGCCTGTCTAAAACCTAGTTCCTTTGCTAACCGAAGACCATTCAGTAATGCCAACACCCAACAATTCAGCCTTCATAGAGTTTGCAGTATTAATTGGCCCCGAATAAAAAGCCAAGATCCTACTCTCCAAATTTCTGATTGCACCACCTATTATTTTCGTACTTAGGTTACCCAAGGAGCTCTCCTCAAAGTTCAATTTTACTTTGCTGCCTTTTGGAGGTTTCCACTCCACTCTCAGCCTTTCTTTTTCTCTAGAGGACTGTTATCTCATTCCATGGCCTTTGGGTGTTAGTGATTGAAAAATTCTGAAAGTAGTCCAAGGTCTTTGCGCATATTGCAACCTTCACTTTTTTGTTGTCTATTGCCTCCTCTAAAGTCCTCTTTCTAGTAAATATTCTGTTATTCTTCTCTTCCCATATTACTCGAGTAATTGTTGCTTCAGTAGCTCTCCACATTGCTCTCCCTCTTTTCTTTGGTTGCCTCAAGAAGTTTGGGTTGAAGATGTCCACCACCTCTTGAGGGGGTCCCACATGTAGTCAAAAAGTGAATAGAAAAAAAATCCCAATTATGAAGTACAAAGGAACAAGAGATTAATAATTGGGAGAGGGCCTCTCCACTACCCCTACATAAGAAGCACATATGAGGAGAAAGGCAATAAAAGGGCCTTCTTCTCCACAGAAAATCACATGTATTTACTTTTTTAAGGAGGATTTCCTAGTAGAACCCTTGAACTTTTGGTTGGATAGGCTTACTCCAAATTTCTTTCACTAAGAAGTCCACCCCTTGAGAACTAAGTGAGACAAGATGTTTGAAAAAGGAGGAGAAAGTAATGAATCCATTTGGGGAGATTAACCAATTCTAGAATCTTCAAGGTTTGGGTCCTTGAAAGCTGCCTCCAAAATGTCAAGTAGGTCAACCAAAGAAGTACACTCACTTTCCCTTAGGCCTCTTCTGAAACTAAGGTTCCAATTGAAACCGAGAGAGGGTGTTCCCATTCTAGATACAGTTTCACCCTTAAGAATTATTAAGAACCTTGCTTCAAGTGATGAATTATTTAGAACCAGAAGGAGAGGCCCCTACCGGCGTATCGATATTTAGAACCTTGCTTCGAGTGAGGAATTTATGTGGGTAGAGATAGCCTGTGAAATCTGGGAGCAAGCCAAGTCTAACTATTCTGAATAGTGGCACTATGCCAAAATTTATCAATTGCAGGCAACATGATATACTTGTAAACGAGTTCAGATTTCCTACCCACACAAACTCTGCCCACATCTACCCACATAACAATGCAACCATACATGGAGAACATCTCATCTTCTTGCATAGTGTTATGCGGGGGGAGATGTTCCTAATTCACGGGGGTAGTGTGTTGTGGGTAGACGTGGGTAGAGTTCTTGTGGGCAGCTAGAGTCCTGGTAAATAGGGGGTGAAAAATCTCACAGCAACATGTGTTTGTTTTTCTCTTGGGATTGAATCCTGCATATGAATCATTTATTAATAATGTACATTAAAATGTGAAATTAAAATTATTATCTATTTCTTTGGTGAAAAAATTAATACCTAATTAGATGTATTACTAAATGATGTTTAAGACTAATCAATTTGAATTTTTGGAAAAAAAACTATAAATCATTTATTAGGGGCTTCTCAAAATAAGTTGGAATTTTTTTGTCTAAACATGAAAAGCTTAAGAACATCAGATGGATCCTACAAACCTCATGAATCGCATGGGGCTCACTAGCAGTTCCATTTATATATTTGAATATCAACAAGACAACATTGAAATTAACAATATGATTACAATTAAATTTTATAGATTTCAATAATGGAATGACTACATATAATCCAACTCTATTTATTATGGTTGTTATTTTACAAATCTAATTAAATTTATATTTTGTGAGTAAAACTATAAACTGTTAAATATTATTCTTTATCGACACATGAGATCAAAGAATTATTTTGACCAAATTTCACATAACAAATCCCTATGCATGGGGCCCCACTAGTGATTCATATTTAGGACCAAGACCTGCTAACAATAGAGAAAGAGATCATCTGAGGATATGATCTCAGAGATAAGGTTCAAAATTTCGATAAGATATAGCCTGGTGTATCGTATATCTTTTGGGTTTTGATACATCTGTTTACAATATGTATTTTGGGACCCCTCTTTTTTGATAAAAAATACCCTTAAATACCTCTCCAAAAGTCAAATTTTGAAAAATAAAACTAAAAAAATATAAATCCGTGTATTTAAGTACCATTACACTTCTACCGATACATAGACATATCGATATTTTGAACCTTGCTCGGAGACACTAACCTGTCTGCAAGATTGCGTGCTTTCTGAGTATGCTCGTTGATGGTACTGGCTATTTTTTTCCATCGTTTGAATCTGAAGGCAGAGTTAAATTGTATAGGCTCTAGTAGGTGACCCATAGAAGTGGGCTAGAACTCTCCATGCAACAGCCAAAGTAGAGAAACCAACCACTTGAGGAATTACAGCTTCAAAAATTAACACAAACTGATCATAGCGGTGCCATTCATCATAAACGGGATTAACAATTTTATGGGCTGAATTATTTGGGTCTAGGATATCATTTGGTTGGGCAGGATGAGATCCCTCAACAAGACCCATTAGTTTATACGTATTAAAAATAGGGTAGAAGGAAATGAGTGACAATAGGGGCGTTAATGGAGGGAAAGCCAGAAAAGAAGTGGTAGAAGGATATGTGGAGGAAGAGAGCTAAACAGACGAAGGGTATGCCATTGAAAAGAAAGATTTAATTCGTTAGACTTTTTTTTTTTCTTCTTTGGGTGGGCCTGAGATGGTGTGGGAGAGCTATGTATGCTTGGGTTTTGGGGCAAGGCGTGCGTGCTAAGTCCTCCCCTGTTATTACAAATTTTCTTTGGTCGCCCCTCCACCTGGAGTAAAGTTTGGGGTTAAAAGAAAAAGTAAGATTTAACTCAGCCTCTTGATTCCATTTTAGAGTAAATTTATGTAAAAATTTGCACTCCAGTTTCTAACATGGAGAGACTGAATATATTTGTATTTGTACACTTTGCAAACTGAGCCCAAGTCCAAGTTGTATTAATGTATTTAAAACAATGTATTAAGAGTACAAGTAGGAGAGTGATAACAATGGATGGGATAAGATTGTACGTTGTGTGTGCTAATCATGTAAACTGGATAAACTCCATTGAACAATTTTGTGTCATTATTTGCATCTTTTTTCGGTCAGGGCAAGCTCGTGCTCACACCGTGCCAACAGCCTCTTGCAATCTTGGGTCGGAAATATTTCTCCATGAAATAAAGCACACAAGTATGGAAATATTCCCAATGCAAGGCTGTAAAGTCTGTTCAAATGGGTCTTGCCTGATCGAAGCCCAACTCTTACATGCATCTCCAACAAAAAGGAATTTAACTAACTGGATCACCATTTAAAAACAATATTTTTCTACCACCTGGATAGAAGACTAGATATGAGTATATATATTTTCCAATTACATCCCAAACTGTGGAAAGATCTACAACAGGCTACTCTCGTATATTCATTTGTTTACAATGTCTAAGACTACTTATCTTGGTAATAAAAGGCTAAAAGCTCCTTTAATACAGGATTTATACTGTCATCCATCGGAGACTATCTAATGGGGTGGGTTAAATTTAACACTGGCGGAGTAGTGAAGGCTCAGTTTGGTAAGAGTACAAATACAAATATATATTTGCACTCTATATATTTGTAATTACACTCTTTCCAAACTGAGCCCAAGGAACAACCAAACAAGGCAAGAGGAAGATATATGTTCATATATTGTGCAAGTGTTTGATATGGTGATTTCACATTTCATGTGAGGTATTCAACCATAAAAATGCTGAATTATGGGCCATTGTAAAAGGATAAACATGTGCACAGAATAGGACTCCCTGTCAACTGTCACAGCTATTTATCCAAAAGGAATGTCCCACTTAACTGGTAAGTTATTCACCTTACATTGAACATTTGAAATTCTGGATAGGAATTGAGAACTAAGACACTGTTATTGTGAAGCTAATGAATGTGTCTGATGAAAAAAAAAAAAAACTATTCTTCCAGAAAGACTTGATATCGGAAGGGTTTTGACCAATTAAAAGCCTCTGTGGATTTTGATAAATCCTAGTCGAATTCATGTATCACAGTCGAATTCATGTACATATATTCGCAAATATGGGTCCTACGATTTTTGTTTTTGAAATCACTGACGTGAATGCTAGATAAGCCCATACGGCTTACATAGTATTATGGTTTGAGTACCAGTAGATGTATGCAAGGTTCAAAATATTGATACGCCCGATATGCTGGTAGGGGCGTATTGGGTGTTTTGATACTTGGTATTTTACCTTTTTTTTTTTATTTTTTTCAAAACTTTTTCAGAGGAGCTGGTCTAGGACCCCTCCATCCCTTGAACCGGTCAGACCCCCGATACACCCACTGTAGGGGCGTATTGGAAGGGTCCTGGACGATACGTATTGGCCGATACGGACCAATACATAACGATACTTTGAACCTTGGATGTATGATGCTTTTGTAGTGATGAACTGCTGATATCCTTATTTGATGAATCAAGAAGAAAAGAATTGTTTATATCAGGATATAGAGCACATGTTTGCTCTTACCATGGTCTTTTGTTCGACCACCTTTTGATATTTTTATGAAAATCTTAAATCCTAAACCCTAAACTCTAAATCCTAAATTTATGAAACCTAACATTAATAAAGGGAGATTAGGAATAAGAGATCTAGAAAAAGTAAAATTCGCAAACTTAGGATGGAGAATCATTTCAAACGAAAATGGGCTATGGGTAAATGTAGTGAAAAAATATGTTAAAAATAAGAATTTTTTTAGACATCAAACCCACTAGAAATGCCTCATGGGCATGGAGAGGAATATTAAGTACTCCAGAAGTAATAAACAAGGAATATGTTAGCAATTAGGAAATGAAAAAACAAATTTCCTCAATGACTCGTAGATAGAGTATATGTTTGGCATCGATGTTGCAGATACAACACCACGTGTCTTTTTTTATTGTTTGGAACCATTGCTGCCAGGTAAGATGTTTCCTGGAGCAACAACAACATTTTCTGTTTGGTACCAATGCTCAAGGAAATGTTTTCAGCACTGATACCTATTATCCAGTGCCATGTCATGTCCCTGTCACTGCCACCTTATGTCCCTATTGGCAGCAATGAGCTGCATGCTCCAGGAAACCCCAAATTCGGTATTGCTCCAAACCACGCCTTCTTGATTTTCAAGGTGTGGCTTGGAGCACCGTTTTTTATTGAAAAACGTTTTCAAACAAACAGATGCAAAATTGATGAAAATATCATAAATTGGAAACTGGATCTTCCCAATGTGAGGAAATAAAAGTCATTTCAATACCCTCTCAACAAACAGAAGATAGTATTAGATGGAAATTGGAAGCCAAAGGAGTTTTCTTAGTCAGGTCAGCATATATAGTGCCATGTCAAGAGCCTAAAGCTAATATGGAAGGTGGCAAAATGTGGAATAGAATAGAAACTGCAACATCCCCCCAAAATCAAATTCTTTATGTGGCTGGTGAAAGAAGGCAAACTCCCTACTAAGCTGCTCATGCATTAAAGAGGTGTGAACACTAACAAAGAGTGTAAAGTATGTGGGCAAATTGAGGACATGAATCACATTTTAATAAGATGGTGGAACGGAGTAGAAGAAAAGAAAATTGACAAAACATGGCTACTTCATCATTGGAAAAAAAAAATATTTCCTTCTTTGGTACATCTGGAAATACAAGTACTCTAAAATATTAAAGATATGGTCACCCAGTAAGCATAGTGAACCTAGCAACAAAAGCTTTAATGGACTATATAAATGTAAATCTTAGAACAAAAAGTAACAAATCCCAACACTAATGCTCCATTTGCTTTTCGGTAAGTCATTTATCCATGTTCTTTTATTTCCCATGTAAATAAGTGAATGATCATCTTAGCCATAAAAATTCCATTATTAAAAGGGGCATTTTTGTCCCATCCAAGTATTGACAACTTTTTCTTAGATGGGAAAGTTAATTTACCCATCTAGTAGATGGGTATCAAGTGATACCTAAGAAAATAATCTTTCACTTGTCACCACATAAATCTGAAAAATGAACATGTGTTTCTTCGTCAATGGGAATCAAAATCCCATCGACCAACTTCCCCCCCCCCCCCCCTCTCAAAATCCAAAAAAAGAATGCCCTTTAAGAAAAATGGGTCAAATGGCACCCCGTAGGGAAGGGGCCATTAAAATAAACTTTAACGCTTCCCTGTAATGGGATGGTTCTTGTTCCTTCAATAGCAAGAGATTACAAAGGATAGGTTCAAATTGCAAAAGCGAGACGGATTGGCGTCTTCTCCATCAGCATAACAGAATATTGGGTGCCAATGGAAGCACACAAGTTGACAATCAACAGTGGCTTCTTCCACAATGTATGGAGCAAAGGTGACTCTAAAATGGTGATTGATTGTCTTCTCCAAAAGGTTAAACCACATTGGCGATATTTGCAACTATTCCAGGACTGCAAGAAAATGATAATTGACAGTCGTTTCATATAACATGATCTCACTTGATCTCACATATGGATGGAAGGAAACCAAGCAGCAGACTGGCTAACAATCATGGGAAATCAAAATAATGTAATCTTTTATAATGATGTTCCTTGGGCCCTTTCCTACATATGTGCCATGGACATATGGGGATGGATCGACCATGCTTTTCTAGGCTCCCTCTTTCACTTCGGCTCAATTTGGAAGGAATACAAATATAAATACATATAAAATTATACAAAATACATGGTTTTGCACTCTACATATTCGTATCAAAAGAAAAAAAAAAATCTGAAAAACCCCAAAAGAAAGAAAGAAAAACATTCAGCTAAAGCTTCCTTTAGTAGCTTCTCCAAAGCAGTTGGTGGAAGCAGATCAAATGAACTTTCTAGCTTTTTAAGTGAACAACATTAGAAGTAGAACAGCTTGCATTGTTTTTTCTTAATTTATTTTATTTGACAAATTCTAAGCTTTAAATTTGAAAAGAATATAAATATAAATACATACAAAATACAAGATATTGAATTCTAGATATTTGTATTCCTTCCAAAGTGATCCAAACTGAGCTTAAAAAACTAAAAATAAAATAAAATCTCACTTCATAATTTCAGATTAAATATTTCTCTAGTATCGAGTAGAGAGTAGAGTGTAGAGACAGAACCAAACGAGCCCTGGGGTGAAATAATGAACATCAGTACGGACTACGGAGGTATGTTTGCTTCATGCTATCAATTCTTGGAGGAGGATCTCAGACTCTCATACCCAGACCATTTTAAAATCAAAATAGACCTGCAGACACGTGAGATTCCTTCCGCTCTCACTCGATGGAATTTGCTATTTCTGGCTAGAATCCAAAAGCAAGATAACGTTGTAAGGTTGCAGAAGTGGCAACGTACCAACCTTATATATTATAAAAATTCTCACAATAGGAAAACTGGTGGACAGAAAGCAATTTTTTTAATGGTGATCGTCCAACACTTGGTTCGACTTTTCTGCTGCGACTGTGAGCCCATTTTCCTTTCCTTTTTCTCTTTTCGACTGTGGTAGTGGTCGAGTTGCTCGAGCTTTAACAGCTTCGAATGACGGAATTGACGTCTCGCTGCACTACATTTTAACCAACATTTTTTTTTTCAATTTTCAATTCGTTCTAGGATGCGTGCAATGGGTGGATGTCGTGCGTGTCATGTGCTGCTCAGAGGATTGGGACCCACTATTGGCTGGATCCCCCACCTGAAGGATGAGCCTCTGCTGCTGCTGGACGTCTCATGTTCAGAGAATCTGGGACCCACTCATGGGACAGGAATTTACTTTTCTGCTGTGTAAAATTTGAATAAAGAAAAAAGTTATTACGTTTTGAAAAGTTGTCAGTAGGAAGGACAGACACCCCTCCCATGTAATCGAATCAAATCGACCCAATTCATACATTTCCATCTTTGATATCAGTAGGGAATCCCACCGTCGCCATGATCTGAAACTGTACATCTCACCATGACAATGAGACTAGTGGGACCCGCTGTGTATGGATGTGCTTGTGAGGATATGGGACGCTGGAGAACCTATTTTATTGGTGGTATCTGGACTCCTATGATTTTGCTACGATGCATCGTCTAAGCGAGGGTTAAAATAAAAAATCATATCTAATTCAATGTGGGGATATGACAATAAATCAAGGGCTTTGATAAGGCGGTGTTTTGGCATAGATGCCGTTGCTCTAAAAATGGTGATGCATTGGCGTTATGTTAGAAAAATCGGTGCTCTAGAAAATAATAATATATTTGGAACGGTTTTTTTCATAAAAAATGGTGCTCTAAATCATACTTTAGAAATCGAGAAAGCATAGTTTGAAGAAGTGTTGAATTCAACGTTTTTATTAAATTGGAGCTCATTTCTAATAACGAAGACATGATGTAACAATGATGTAGGCTTAGGATAATATATATCAATACTGAAAACAGATGTAGAACACTGGTATCAAATAAAAGGTATTGTTGTTGTTTCAGAAAACAATGCTTCTAACCCACACATATACAGTGCTATATATGCAGCATCCATGCCAAACATATACTTATTTTCAGTGCATGGTTAGGATTGTAGCAGATGTGGGTTGGATTATAATTTTGATTGTTCCGAATTGATTTAAATTTAAACTGAATGTATAATTATGTTAACGTAAATTGTTATTGAAAGTTCAGTGGTATCTCCACTTTGTTACCCTTTTTTTTTTCATGGTATATTTGTAATATTTTTCGTATGCCATGTCCAAATACGTCAATTTGACAAAGAATTTATTATTCATTATCGTTGTTAGCATCCCCTCTCCATTGCCCCACACCTCTCCATTTTTGTTTTATCTTTTTTGAATTATTTGTTGGGTTCGACTATGATACCAGAGAAACTTACAGAAAATCAATTGATATACCAGTCAGATGGCATTCATCAAAATGTATAGCAGTGCTTTGATTGGTAAAAACTCTTAGGTACCATGTGTTTCTGGTATAATAGATTTTTCCTTTTTTAAATATTAAATTGGACCGATTTGACATAATTTTTAATGCTTGAATTAGACTTAGGCCGGTGTAGATCAATTGGAAATGTCATACTAGGGTTCTTCCCCTCTTCAGTTCTCCTTAACAAAAGCTTCACCATTAAATGGCTTAGGTATCATCGGATGATTCTAATTCTCAGCATCCATATCCTCCTAAAGATACTAATGATTTTCTAAGGCCACGCCGTTGATTGTTTCACTTTGACAGTAAAATTTATTTTAGAGAAGCAATTCTTTTTAATGGATAAGCGTTGCTCCATGCTGATGAAATATCAAATAATTAAGATGCAATGTTTTAAAAATGATTTGGAATCGGAATTGTTCTGATCATCGGTTTCTGGGTTGATGGTTTGATTGTCCGATTCGAATGAAGGGCCCATTCTGATAAAAAAGTTTAAAAATTAAAATAAAAATGGCCAAAAATTGTTGAACGGGTCAAATGGGTCTATAGTTCAATCATCCAAATCAATGAATCGTTAACTGGTTCAACAGTTTTGGGCTGTGGACTAAGTTTAAGATAAAATAGAACCGATTGCCTGGATTGTTCTCGATTTAAAAATCGTAATTAGATGATCAATTTAGTGTCTTTCATGCTTGCCATGCCAAAGCCTTACATTAACATTCACATCTAGAAGTGTGCTCAATCCCCCTTGTACATCGCTAGTAATGGAGAAGGCTTATGATGGGGCTATCCTTGGATGGATCTCTAAGGCCTTGAAGGCTTCGAAACCTACAGATGGTAGCGGCATAGACTAAGAGAATATGAACAAACTACCAAAACGGTTGGGCACTAGCATGTGCTTTGGCAGCCAATGCAGACACCTATATGGAGATAGATCCTCATCAAAACACTCTTGCCCATGAGTTGACAACACATTAATCCTTGCCTCTAAATTCTAAAGTTCTATGGACTACAGTCCCCTACTGATTTTATGGTTGTGTTTGGTTCATAGGATTAGGGGTCTGGAATTGGAATCAAAATGGGCTAATCCCAATTCAATTGTTTGGTAGGGTGGAATCGGAATTCTATTCCCATTCTTGTTGGAATGGCATTATCTCATTTGAGGGAATGAGCATTCCTTATTTTTTTTTTTTTGAAAATGAAATTTTATTCATACTGATTTCAATTCCTATTATCATTCTAATTTGAACCAAACAAACCATGAGAATAGATCATTCCGATTTCAATTCTAACTGCAAACCAAACAGACCTTAAGAGACAAACAGAAAGTTAAAAACTTTGCCTGAAAAGAGTTGCATGTGGCATGAAAGCTACAGGCAGCTAAAGCTATTTTAGCAACTTAGTGTTCAAGTGGATTGGCCTAGAGATCACTCATGTGGCATGGGATTACTCCTTTAATAGGCAAAGTTGTGGGGGGAATCATTTCTAGATAGTACATGTAAATGATGCTTGGCTCTGAATGCGGCTAGATGTCTTGTGTCATGTGCCTATGTCAACTTTTGTAAATGCTAAATGTTCTGAAGCATACATGTCGAGAAAAAGGCAGAAATGCTACTGAGACTCCACTTAAGCCACATTGTCTAGAATCTAGACCGCTTTTCTAGGAAACTGTTGTGATTATTCCTCGCTCCAGTCAGGTTTTGTTGTTTGTTTAGGGTTTCAGCAATATCGCAAAAGGAAGCTATCTCATAGGCATTAGAAAAGGCAGAATGATGAGGGTTTTGTTCTTAATCGGATGAGGCAGAATAAAGATGAAATGGGCATTTTCTAAAGTACCCTTAAAGGTATTAATTATGCCTTATAAATGTATATTTCAAAATTCACAAAAGTATCATATCAAAATTTCATTTTGTTTTACTTTTTGGTGTCTGTTGGTGGACATTTAATTTGGAGCCACCATGGTCTATCAGCCTTCTTATTGCCTACTGCGTTGATTCATATCTTTCTTGATATTTCGTGTGTCTAGAATTGCTAACGTGTAATTAGGGGTGTTCATTTGATCGGTTAGGTTAGGTGTGTTCACAATATTTGTCAAACCAACCAAATCGGCTCGATCCAATTCGAGTTGGTCGGTTTTTCAAAATCATTGATTGGTTTCGGTTTGTATAAAAAAATAAACCGATAATTCGGTTTGGTTTTGATTTTCATAAGTCAATCGAACCAAACCGGTCCTATATTTTTAAGTAATTATTAATTAGTCCCTACCCTATATTTGAATGTTGATATATTTTATTTTTGTTTTGTTTGAAGTTTAAAAAATTGGTTATTTATGATACTAAAAACATAAAACCAATAGAAATATAATACAATGTTACAGTATTTAATTCAGTTTTTAACAAATTTAAATATATATTGACAAAAAATTCATTTTTGCATAAAAATTAATCGACTTAAATATATATTTTGGTTTTGCATAAAAACTAAAAAGAAATAAACGTAAATATAAATAGGTATTTAGATATAGATATTTTAGTTTAAAAAATATATAAAAACTGACTAAACCAATAAACCGACCCTTCATGTTTGGGTCGGTTTTGCTTCAGGGTCAATCAGTTTCGGTTTAGTCAATGAGTAAACCATCTTGGTCAGGTCGGTTAATGAAAATGACTCAAACCGATCCAACCTGACCCAAGAGCACCCCTAGGTTAGGTTTGGAAATATAATCTAACCGATATTTTGATTAGGTCATTTTCATGAACCGAACCAAACCAAATTTGAATCGGTTCAATTTGGTTTTAATTCGATTAATTTGGTTAGTTAAAATGTAAATGCATTTTATATTTATATTAATGCTTATTATTAAAATATATCAACATATTATATATTATTATTGATCTTCAAACTGAACTGAACTGAAACACAAAATAACCAAACTGAATTGATTTATTCGGTTCAGTTCAGTTTGGTTTTTGGTTTGATAAATGAATTTGAACACTCCTATGTGTAGCTGCCCATAAGGTGGTGAAATTTGTTCTCTTGTAAATTAAAGATCTAAGACGTGGTCTTCTATTCCTGATTTAGGGGGCGCTTGCAAGTCTTTTTATGTGGTCTTTTGGACTTTTCAAAGTTCTAAAGACCAAAATTTGGTCCTTTTCTATTTGGCAATGAAAGACAAAAATCCAGAAAGACCTATGACCTAAAACTCTCATAAAATTTCAAAATGGCCAAAAATGTGGAAGCTTCAAATGAAGCTTTCGATCTTTCTGCACCTAAATCTTTCATTTAATGGCTTTGTAGACCATGGTAGACTAAGAAACTTACCAAATAATTTAGATATTTAAAGACAATACCCCAAAGACTCATTACATCTTTTGGCCATCTAAGTTGTTGGAAGATCTTCCTAAAAAGACTTGCCAAATGACAATTTATTGCATTATACAATTGTACAAGAGATGACTACCGCCTAGGCGGAGGCCTTCTAAAAATATGAACTTCCCATTTGCACCTTATTGCTATGGTGAAAAAAGTTTGCCCCTCCAAAACTTATAAATGAAGGTATCATGTATAATGTATAAATATATGCACTCAAAGGTAAAATAGACTTTAAGGGCAAACTTTAAGGCTCCATTTGGAAAACTGCAAATACAAAAATGTCTGCAATTACGGTCCATGTTTGAATTTTTAAAACTTGTATTGCACTAAACATATTTGTATTTGTACTCTTCCCAAATGAAGCCTAAGGTACGCTCATTGTACCATAATCTTAGTTTGGAAGGAGTACAAATACAAATATATATATTACAAATACAGACAAAATAATACAAAATATAAGGTTTTACGCTCTACATATTTGCATTTGTACTCCTTCAAAACTGATCCATAGTAACCATATTATTAACACAAAAATGCATTCTAATTGAGCATCTAGTGCAAACCCATTTGCTCAAACCATGTACATGTATAGCATAATATAGATGTTACACCGTTTTGTCTTTAACTGGATAAATAATATACTCACTACTATGGATATAACCAAAATATGTTAAATTGATTAAAATGGGTACTTGTTTAATGTAAAAAAAAAGAGTGAAACATAAAAAAATAAAGAAAGAATGTCCTATTGATCCGTTCATGTCTCTTTTGTATACCACCAAAGGAGTAAATGAAAGATGATCATCTAATGATCATATCATGTGAAAATCCCAACAAATCAAAACAATGTTGAAATTCAATGCTGAAATCGCACACTGAAGAAACTAGAAGTTCTTCCTATGACCAATCAAAGTTTATTGGGCCACAATAGATCAAATCTCAAAGGTTGGGAAAATTAATTACTTGATGTGTGTTGTCCACAAATGTAAAAATCTAGCGATATTCAACAGTCCCAAAATCACTACAACTATGTTAGGTTTTGGCTGTGGTTTCAACTAACTGTGGGTGTACGCAAAATGGAGAGAATGTTCTAGAAAAGAGGATTTACATGTAGTAGATTAAAGTAAGACAGAGAGCAAAAACAGAGAAAGAAAAGGGATGAAATTTTCTTCTTCTTCTTCTTCTTAAGTATGCTGGTTTTCTTGCAAAGTTTAATACAAGACGATGGCTTCTTGAGCAAGCCAAATAGAAGCTTCTTCTGTACACTTTTTACAACTAACCTAGGTTAACAAAAAGTGAAAAAGACCCAACTAAAGTTACTTTTTACATGCTATAGAAGAAGACAAAATAAACATAAAATAGTTTAACTTTCTAGCACATTAATTGTAACATTCTCCCCCTTAGTGTGTTGTTGTTGGATTTTTAATGCTTCTCTTAATTCTTCAAACTTTTCTCTTACCAATGGTTTGGTGAAAATATTAGCTTATTGGTCTTGGGTCCTGCAATACATTAGTTCAATTTCTCTATCTTCAATGGCATCTCAAATGAAGTGATGTTTGAGAACAATGTGCTTAGTTTTGCTATGATAACACGGGTTCTTTGATATAGAAATGAAATATTTGTTGTCACAATGGGTCGCCATAGCATTCTCTTGGTTCTTATTAATATCTTTCATAAATCTCCTAAGCTAAATTGTTTGAGATGTTTCCCTTGAGACTAAAACATAGTCTGTTTCTATACAAGGCTTCATCCACCTTCTTACCACCATCTTCCTTCATTAATTTCTCATTGACAACCAATGGAGTAGCTACAAGTTTGCATCCAAACATTTTGATTTTTTTTAGAACTTTTTTAGCATACTTACTTCGACAAATAAATACACCATCATCACCTTGATAAGTTTCAATACCAAGAAAGTGATGTAACAGTCCCATATCACTCATTTCATACTTTCTTACCATTTCATTTTTGAAATCGTCAATCATTTTCATATTGTTTACAATAAAAATCAATTCATCTTCACATACAAAGTATGCTCACTCTTGCTTTTCATGAATCCTTTCTCAACAAAGTAGGCATCAATTTGGATATACGATGCTCTTGGTGCTTGTTTTAATCCATATAGAGATTCAACTTGTACAACTTTTCTTCTTTGCCTTGAATCACAAAGCCTTGTGGTTGTTCTACATACACATCTTCTTTTAATTTTCCATTCAAGAAAGTTGATTTAACATCAAATTGCCATAACAACCAACCCTTATGAATAGCAAGTGTAACGAGAGTTCTAACAGTACCCAACTGTGCTATGGAAGTAAAGGTTTCAAATTAATCAACATCAGGCTGTTGTGCATAGCCCTTGGCAAGCGACCTTGCTTTGTTTCTTTGTATAGAACCATCAGAATTGTGTTTCACTTTGTATGAGCTCTAGGAAACTCATGACCGGCTCAAAGAGATGGAGTCACCACCCATTTTTTAGAGGAAATGGGCCCTTATTTTCCGGTTTGGAAAGATTCGAATTAAGCCTTTAATAGTGACTCCATCCTTAACCAAGGAAAGCACTTAACCAAGAGATTTTGGGTTTAAAGGACTGGGAGGGGGAAGGTGTTAGGCATCCCTCTCTCCCAACTACTATAGTAGCCCAAAATGGGAGAAGTTTAGGCTCAAATTATAGAAAAACACAAATTAACAAGATTGCTCAAAGCTCCTGAAATTCAGCAAAAATGTTTCCAACTTTGTTTAGAATTGATTTGAGGTGATGTTATTAGGTCTTAGGTACTGGTTTCTCTAAGACCCTCACCTCTCTACCTCTTTTTCTCAATTTGGAGGAAACTGGGAATACAGGTTTCCCAAGATTTTAGGACTTTAAGCAATCTGGAGGAAGCTAGGAATGCATGTTTCCTTGATGGGTACACACCTCCCCAACAGTGGCCGTAATATGATGGCTAGAGGGGCAACTTGTAGGAGCACATTATAAAGTTTGAGGACAACCTTGGCTCATTCGCCCTCGACAAGGACCTAAAGGTACGAAAATTTGCAAAGTCGTTAACCAGCACAGCATACACATGGTTTGTGAGCCTCACCCCAGGAAGCATCGATTAATGGGGTGAACTAGACAACAGGTTCCTGTTGAAGTGGTTCACCTTAGAAAGGAAGCTAACAATGATTGATCTACGGAACGTGGAACAAGGGCCAGGGAAAGATCTTCTGGCCTATGTTATGAGATTTCAGAAGCTTAAACATTCTATCTTCGACGAACACGCTACCGAGAAGAGCTTCATCGAGTAGTGTGTGCAAGGCATGCGCCCTGCCTTTAGGATTGGCATCGAGAATGTGGAAATCAAAACCTTCAGCCAACTCTAGAGGTGTGTGGAGAGGACATCGCAAACTATCAAGGACTCCTCTCCGTATAATAGAAACAAAGCGTATGCAGTTGATAGAAGGCCAAGGAACAACAGAGGAACTAGACAAGGGCCGTATCAATGCGATAATACCCAAGGAAAGAGAATCACACCTCCTCCCTTCCCCTGCATGAGAGAGGAGGTGATCATGATAATGAACAAGCTAGTCAAGGACAAAGTCATCAATCTGCCGCCACCACCACTAGGAGTAGACCTAGAGAAAGATAAGCATGGTGAGAGATGGTGTAATTACCACCACACCCCACACCATGATTCGATGGATTGTTTTACACTGGGAAGGCTATTTGTACAGAAGATGAAGTTAGACCAATTCATGAAAAAGGATCCAACTCGTATGGAAACCGATTCGCTCCCAGCCCATGCCTAGGGAGGAAGCATCAACGTGGTCGGACCAATTGGTTAGTACCAATCTGATGCCCTGATAGAGAAATTAGAGTAAAGCGAAGAACTGCAACAGTTCTTCACCAAGCATGGGGCCAACACAACAACGTAGAAGCTGGCCATCAGAGCATTGGCAGAAGTATTTCGATACCCACTACAACCCTATAGCCGTGATCGCAGCAGCGTGGAATTCATGGTAGATGACATGTTGGCCGCTGATCCCCATCACAATAGGCCCCTATACATAATGGCAAAAATAGGGGGCTTCGACAAGAAAAGATCAATTGTTGACTCAGGAAGCTCCATCAATCTCATTTCCATCCACACGCTAGAGTTGATGAATGTACAAAAGGAGGACATCAGGGGATTTCCGCTAGAGGTGACAGATTTCAATGGAAAGTTATCTGTCGCTAAGGGATCCATCAAGATACAAGTAGCAATAGGTCCGTTCAGCATCTCAAAAGACTTCTAGGTAATCCCAGTAAAGACATCCTATCATGCCCTCTTGGGGCAACCGTTAACACACGACTTAGCCCTCGTCCCCTCAACATATCATCAGTTTCTCAAAGCTAGATACCATGGGCGATCGGTAAGGATCCCGACCACTAGAGTGCCTTTCGACAAATCTAAGAAGCACCTATAGGACGTCGTTTACATCATAGAGCTGGAAAATGATGGCAAGACGAAGATAGCCAAGGCCGAAGGAGCCAAGTTGCCCCATCCACCAAAGAGCTAGCTTGTGGGGACCTCGGAATGAAAGAAGAGAAGCAGATGCATCCGGATAACAGGGAGCGATGGGAAAGACTATTTCACCATTGTCGAGGATCACGAAAGCGACGAACCACTGGCAGCCAAGAAGGCGACCCCTAAGGTATGATTTTATAATATGTCCTATTTAGCATAACCTTATTGCAGCATGTACTAATAGCCAAGATCTATTTTTTTTGAAAAAGAAAGAGTTCGCACTTAATGTATGATCAATTATCTCAAAATCGAATACATATTTATCTAGTCATTATCACTTTCTAACAAACATCATAAGTAATGTTTCATCCAGTACCATTTCATTACATCACAAAATGACGCCACAACAATCCTACCATCACTAAAAGTCCCACCATTGGGCATGACACAAAGGTACAACTTGTAACCACAACCCCCTTAAATCCCAAAATACAAAACACAATGTAACATGAACAACAATAGGAGTCAAGAGAAGATGCCTTGGACTACTGAGATGAAGTCAGAGCGCCTCCCAAGTTCATGACGGATTCCCTTGACATGGTTGAAGAACCGCTAGAGGAGATCAACCTAGCGACTGATGGAACAGACAAAAAACCCTTATACATATCCGCCAAGTTGATAGCCGATGAAAGAGGAAAACTCATCACATTCCTAAGAGGTAATGAAGTACCCTTATCACAAAAGCCTTAGAACCTGAAACCAGTCTAACCCGCATTCTCTCACAGAATTTCAGGATGTATTTGCCTGGTCATATGACCATATTCCAAGATTAGACTTAGAACTTGTTTGATACTCCCTGTGCATAGATCCAAAATTCCGGCCAGTGAAGTTGTCATAGAAGATTTTCAAGCTGGAGATAGCCCTAAAGATTAAAGAGGAAGTAGAGCGACTTTTGAAAGTCGATTTTATCAAACCTATAGCACACCCTCAGTGGCTAGTCAACATAGTTCCAGTGAAGAAGAAAAATGAACAACTAAGGTTAGTACCCTCACACCTAGTTCTTTAGCGATAGTACATCGTCCAAATGCTAATTTTACCTTATCGCAAATGCTGTGTTGACTTTAGGGACTTAAACAAGGCTTGCCCAAAGGATGAATTCCCTCTACCCAACATGGGGGTATTGATAGACTCCACTGTAGGACACAAACTCTTCTCCTTCCTAGATGCTTTCAATGGGTACAATCAGATCTTCATGTATCATATAGACACACCCCACATAGCCTTTAGAACATCGATAGGAAACTTTTACTATAAGATGATGCCCTTCGAACAAAAGAATGTAGGGGCAACATACCAGAGAGCAATGACTAATGTCTTCTATGATATGATGCACAAGGAAATTGAATGTTATGTGGATGACATAGTCATCAAATCAAGGAAGCAAGATGATCATTCCACGGTCTTGAGGAAGGTCTTCACCCGATGTAGAGAATTCAAATTGAGGTTGAATCCACTAAAATGTGCATTCGGGGTACAATCGGGGAAGTTTTTAGGCTACTAGGTAGACCAGACGGGAATACACCTAGACAAAAATAAAGTCAAAGCCATCCTAGACCTCCAGCCGCCAATCAACGAATCCTAGTTAAAAACGTTCCTAGGGAAGGTTTCATACCTAAGGAGGTTCATCCCTGGCCTCTCGCGCATGCAGCAATGCCACTAATGAGGTTAGTCAAGAAGCTCATTGAATTCAAGTGGACCCAGGAGCATCAACAAGCCTTTGAGCAATTAAAAACAACACTGGATAGGGACTTGACGATGTCACCACCAAAAGACGGGTGAGAGTTTAGAATATACATCGCAATAGGGAAAGAAGCCATAGGATGCCTATTGGCGTAGGAAGATGATAGCAAAGTGGAACTCCTAATATATTACACTAGCAGAACCCTCAAACCAATCGAGAAAAATTACTCCCACATGGAACAACAATGTCTAGCACTAGTTTTCTCTACACAGAAGTTTAGACACTACATCCTAGGGCAAAGGGTGAGGTACATCACACGAAGTAACCCAATCAAGTTCTTCATGGACAATCCTCCGCTATCTGGTAGGCTCGTCAAGTGGATGATGTAGCTCAATGAGTACACGATAGAGTACACCTAGCTAAAGGCCATCAAATGTCAAGCAACGGTAGACCTATTAGACACCTTTCCATCAAACACTGATTTTCCCATATCATATGAAGTCCTTGGAGATACGCCAATGGTCGCCCAGGCCAAAAGCAAAGAGTGGGTCCTAACCTTCGATGGGAGTAGCATAAGCACCTCGGCTGACGCTGGAGTAACCTTAACCTCGCTTGACGGGCAAACCTCTGCCTGCTCCTTTAAACTTCAATTCCCCTGTTCTCACAACATAGTAGAATATGAAGCACTAGTCCTTGGTCTGATCAAAGCAATAGAAGTTGGCGCGAAGAAGATAAAGGTAATTGGTGATGCTAAACTAGTGATTGGGTAGCTTGACAGAAGCATGACAGTGAAAGAATTAACCATCTTTTCTTATAGGACCCTGATCCAAAAGTTGATCCACGATATAGACGCAAACTTCAAACATCAAATAGAGCTAAAAACAGGTTCGCTAACGCACTAGCCACCTTAGAATCCAAGATGGAAGCTAGCACATAACCAATATTACCATCCAATCAGTCGACAAACAATACCCTGAAGGATTAGGTGGAAGAGGAGCATAAAATACCAACAGATGATTGGAGATACAAAATAATCCAAAAGCTGAGAAGTCAGACCATAGGAACACAAGATGCCAAGTTGATCGCAAAGTTTTAGCTCGTGAGCGGGGTACTGTATCGTAGAGAGTCAGATGGTATAAGGGCGAGATGCCTAAGAAATTATAAGCTGGAGCAGTGTTGAATGAGGTACACAGGACCAATTGTGGAGATGTCACATGTACCATATTCCAAAAATTGCAGAGCTTAGGGTATTACTGGCCTGCGATGAAGTAGGATTCCACCAAAATACAAAGTGAATGTGATAAGTGCCTCCCACAAGTGGATGGTAGGGAATGTCTCGCAGTCTGTGAAGAGGACTGGAGGAACACATATATAGAATATCTACATGAGCACACACTGCCCATTGACATTAAATTGAGGAGGAAACTATTGTCTAAAGTCAAGCAATTCTACTTCCAAGACGGAGTGCTGTAT
The DNA here is from genome assembly GCF_056320005.1 of Nelumbo lutea. Classification (NCBI taxonomy): domain Eukaryota; kingdom Viridiplantae; phylum Streptophyta; class Magnoliopsida; order Proteales; family Nelumbonaceae; genus Nelumbo; species Nelumbo lutea. The sequence continues at coordinate 75,196,723 of NC_142685.1, forward strand.
AGGAAATCACATGCGGGAAGACCCCTACGATGCTTGGTCAGTGACAAGATTGATGACGTACTAGAGGTAGCCCATAGTTCTGAACCTGTAGCCCATCAAGGTCAGCTTGCTCTACATAACCATATCCTACACCAAAGGTTTCTATTGGTCAACTATGATGGAAGATACACAGCGACACATGCATAGATGTCACAAGTGTAAGATCCATGGCGAAAGGATCCATAAACCTGCCAACAACCTCTACCCAGTCATCATACCCTGGCAATTCCATACTTGGGGGGTAGACCTAATAGGCAAGATACACCCACCTTCTAAAGGGTATTGCTTTATCATAGTAGCCACAAACTATTTCACTAAATGGGCAGAAGCCATCCCCCTGTGATGAATTTGTGTGGACAACATAGCAAGCTTCCTAGGACACAACATAGTCCATAGATTCAGAGTTCCAATGTGGATATTGACAGACAATGGTCTATCCATAAAAAATCAAGAAGTTCGTGATCTCCTAGGGTAGTACGGTGCAAGACTAGGAACGTCCACAACATATTACCCACAGGGAAACGGTTAAGCAGAGGCCCCAAACAGAACTCTACTCAGGATGTTGAGCAAAAAAGTGGTCGATAATCAAAGGGATTGGGTAGATAATTTATTAGAAACTCTTTGGCCTTATCGCACATCTATCAGAAAGAGTACACAGGCAACTCCCTACTCCTTGGTGTATGTTCAAGAAGTAGTGCTCCCAGTAGAGATAAGAGCCATATTTTCCAGGATATCCTTCGTGATGGGCAAGAAGATTAAGCTAGAGGACATGGACCTATTACTTGTAGACAAACTCAAGGGAATTGACGAGATTAGAGACGTAGCCTCACAAAAGTAGAGCAAGTACAAACAAGCCCTAGCCATAAACTTCAACAGACACTTGAAGCCTAGGATTTTCAAAGAGGGGGATAAAGTACTAAAGACAACTCTCAACATTAGGCAAGGTAGGTTTGCAGGAAAGTTCACCCCAACATGGGAAGGGCCATACCTAATAAATGAGGCCCATACTTTGGGCTACTATGTACTAAAAACCATAGACATGAACGAAGAGGATGAAACCATCAACGACTACTAGTTGAAACCTTACTTTGAATAACTCCATATTTCTGTAATTCCACAAAAGCATGTACATCTTCTATAAATAATTTTGCAATGTTTTATTATCCAGGACTCTTTATTAACTACCCACTTGCTCTATGATAAAGCCTATCTTACTTCCATAAAGAATTCTAATTGCGATGAAGTGGATTTCCTCTCACCCTTCGATTAACAATACATGCATCTGTACATTGTGGTAGTAGTTAAATGAATGTTACACTACAATTTGTTACAATATGTTTCATATAATTGTTTACATACATATCTTGTTTATATCTTATAACCTGTTTAACTATGCTTTCAAAACCCTAGCAACCCCAGGCACTCTCATTCTGTGGCCGGTTCCATGAAAAACTTGATGTGTGGCTCATTGTGACACTAGCAAGTGCACTAGCTGCTCAAGTAATAGAGTAGTGAGTAGAGTATCGTTCCCATGGGGACTTATGTAGCAACTACTAATAATAAATCAGTCTACTATTATTTAATCAGCCGAAATGTAAAACTAATGAAAAACTGAAATTAAAACTACAAAGTTATTTCTAACACATTGGACCAAACACCTTATATGCAAGTGAAAAGACAGGCTAAAGATGCATAGAAAAATAAATTCAGCAACTAGTTTTCTAAGCAATTCGAGTAGAATAGGATTCAGCCTTGGTTTGGTGAAATCCCAAAGCAATGAACAGCCTCTCTCGAGCACATGTTCAATCTATGCATGAGTGATGGTTCTTCTATCTCTAGCAAGAATCTAATCCCCATGCATGCATTTAGATCTAGCAATTCTAGGGCTTCATTTTAGCTGGATGATCATCAACTCAGCTAAATGAACACCAACCGAATTGTGCAAGTTATCTCTAACCTTGCACTCAATTCATCTCTTGATTGTCAGATCTGAATTCTTAGAGTCTTTCTCAAGCACTCTAGGAATTCCAAGAAAGAGGAGCAATTCGGCCAAACTGAATTAAAGCTACCAGAATTCTTTCTCAAGTAATTCAGGTATTACAAGTTCATGATCTGAAATCACAGATCTGATTTTAAAGAATAGCAGTTCGGATCTCACTATTTCATGATCTGAATTTACAGATCTGAGATTGGAAAATAGCAATTCAGACCTTATAAATTCATGATCTGAAATTTCAGATCTGAGATTTCAGACTAGCAATTCGGCTAACAATCTACGATTAAAATTCCAAACAAGAAACTTCAAGATTGAATATACTTTACTCGAATGAGCTTAGAAAACAAATTACAGAATTGAATTTACATAAAACAAGCTTTGATTACAGCAAGAAAGGAAAATTTGATGGAGAAATTACATAAATCTTAGCTGAATTCGATTACCAAATGGTGTAAAAATCAAGTGAAGATGAAACCTTGATCTCCAATTGCTTTCTCCCCCTTCGAATTCAGCTTCTTCTTCTCTTGAAGTTGCTTGTTTCTCTTCTCTTCTCCTCTCTTGCGCCTATCTCTCTCTCTTTTTCTCTCTTAGAACAAGAGATCAAAGAGAGTTTGAAATCAGATGTTGGACCCCTTTTCCCTTGGCTCTCTTCTCCTTTTATAGCCTTCTCCTCAGCCTCTTTCCTCCTCTAGAAAGTTCTCTCATCTAGAAAGTTCTCTCCTCTAGAAAGTTCTCTCATCTACAAAGTTCTATAGTGCGGTTCTAGATATTTCAGGCTCAATTTTGACCCCGATTCAGTCCGTGTTTATCAAAACTCAAAACACAAAAGTTCTAGAAATTTTCTTTATCTTTCCAACTCATCTTGAATCATCACAATCGGAGTTAGGATGAGAGAGTTATGACAAAATTATTATTTGGTGCCGAAATTGTCCAGAATTACCCAGTTAGCCTTGTTTTTCACTTAACACATCCTTTCTCTCTTCTAGAAAATTTCCTACCTTTAGGCTCCTTGGGCTGCTCTTGAGCTGCTCTTGATCTGCAAATGGGCCTCTTCATTGCTGGGCCGAATAAGCTCTATTGGAGAGCTTCGGTTGTGCTCTCTCTTTGGGCTTTCCCAAAGAGTATAGCATGGGCTGCATGGGCCGAATGGCCCTCTTTTGACCTCTCGGCTGGGCCTTGCTTCTAGCTGGGCTGTATCACCTTTTATTTGGCCTCATTTAGCATGATTTTATGCTATTTTTCTCTAGACTTGTCCCCTTTGATAATTTCCTGAAATCAAGCTAAATTGGGGTAAGAATTCACACAAATCAGCATCAAAACCATGCATAAACACCAGGATTTATATGTAAATTGTGCACACATCAGTGCCGCATGCTCCATGTGAAGGCCCTGGCAACCCCAGGCACGACTCAAAGCCCTGACAACATCGGGCACTCTAGTAAGCCCTGGAAACCCTAGGCACTCTCATTCCGTAGCTGGTTGCCGCATGCTTCATGCAAAGGCCTTGGCAACCCCTAGCGCAACTCAAAGCCCCAACAACCCCAGACACTCTAATAAGCCCTGACAACCCCAGGCACTCTAATAAGCCCTAGAAACCCCAAGTACTCTCATTCTGTGGCTGGTTCCATGATGCTGCATGCTCCATGCGAAGGCCCCCTGGAAACCCTAGGTGTGACTTAAAGCCCCGACAACCCTGGGCACTCTAATAAGCCCTGACAACCCCGAGCACTCTAATAAGCCCCTAAAACCCCAAGCACTCTCATTCCGTGGCTAGTTCCATGATGCCGCATGCTCCATACGAAGGCCCTGGCAACCTCAGGTGGAACATAAAGCCCCGGAAACTCCAGGCACTCTAATAAGCCCCTGCAGGCCCGGCAACCCCAGGGACTCTAATAAGCCCTGGCAACCCTAGACATAGATTAGCCCTAGTAACCCCAGGCACAGACAAAGCCTTGGTAACCCCAGACATAGACAAGCCCTGGCAACCCCCAGGAACAAACAAGCCCTAGTAACCCCTAGGCAGAGACACACTTTGCAAAACCTTTGGGGGGCTCCATTGACAGGAAGTATGAACCCTACCAAAATCACAAACACAGATACTCTGTTTAACAGCAACAAAACCTGGGAGGACAAACTTCACCTGCCCTAGCATCAACAATAACACTTGACTTGCAAACAACACCCTACTTTCCCAAAGTTTGGTTATGACAAATTGAGTGCCCATTGCACAAGTTCATTTTTAGACATCAACGCATATTCCACACTTCGAATCTTCTACTTAGTGTTCTCTCGCACCTGATAAGGTTTCAATACAAGCACAATCCCTCGATTAGCTACTTATTCATATAAGACAAATTTACACTGCTCATTCTTTATTGATTTGCGATGAAGTGACAATGTACTTGCATTCGATTATGATAAAACCCAGCGTGGACTTACTAATCAACAATAGCTGGCACAACCCTCTCACACGATCAACGTACCCACAAAAGCATCATACTGTGGAGAAATTTCAACCTATATTTATACTGCGGCCAAAGCTCAACTGCGATTAAGCCTACTATGCCCATAGCAAATTATGGGATACACGCGACCCCCTTGTCCTCCACTACACTTATAATTAAACTACGATCAACGGCGAAAAGAATAATAAGTTTCCTTCTATCTCTCCCTTTTCAAAGTGTTATCTCAAAACCAAATGAAGTGCGAATTATTGCGATAAGCCAACCCTCCCTCACAACGAATAGGGTTCGGTCGTACACTAAAGCAACTTGACAGGAAGTTGAACAAACAAGTACATTAAGGCTAATATTAAATTCACGTTTACATTTCAAAAATCATAGAAAGTTTCATTGCACTTCACGAAATTCCGCCCTTAATTTACACCTAGTACGTATAATAATCACTCGGCTCATTGCTCCCGCATCGTAGCAAAAACCTCTAGCACCTGACTTGTTCAAATTTCTTGAGGCTTTCCAACTCTGCCTCGTAGTCCACGAGGATTTGATTTTGCCATGTACATTCCTCCATCAAGCCCTTGATCTTATCTGCAACCCTGGTGACACTTGCCTTAATCACTTTTTGGCACTCACGGACATCCTTCATTGAATGAAACAAATCAGTCTGAGGTATGTCCTGTCTAGCCATCCAGAAGGCATGCATTAACATCACGACATGCTCCTCGATCTGCGCCATGAAGAAACCTATTGATGAAAAACCCTAGCAAGCCTCTAGCCAGCAAGCGAAGTCAATCCAAGATAAATCCTCCGCTGGGTGGTTCATCACATGACTCATTAGCATGGTGATGGTGTTCAGCACATGACCCATAACCTTTGGATGCAGCTTCCCCTCCAGCAACCACTCATCACGAATTGCAGTTGACGCGAATGGAGAAATTGTGTCAGAAATACTGTATTGCATGCCTTTACCCTGAACCAGAATTGGATCTACTACTGGGAAGTGCAACAGCGGGATGTCGTGTTTATCGCAGTACTCTAGTAGCTCCCGCTGTATCTAAACCAGCTCCTCATATGTCAACTCTTCGAGAGGAAAGATAATACCGAGCTTTGTATCTCCATTCCCCGAGTGATGTTCTAAGTTAGCCGAGATCTCAGGCTCCACAGGCTCATTGACCTCAAGCTGTGGAGACGCATCCCTGGAAGCGCTAGCCGTTGCGATGGGGGACTGAGGCTCAATAGAAGCCCCACCCCCCTACACCCTTGGGGGCCTTAGCATCATCAACAACAATAGAGGACTTTCACAATGTGCTACCACCTCCGCGTTTGCAGCCGACTGACCTGTCTGACTTGTCTGACCCGTGGAGACAGTGGTTCTTAGCATGAAGCACTATTTGGGTGTATGGCCTCCACATGAAACCATCTACAGAGGCCAACATCATCCTAATCTCGTTTGTCTTGAAACTTTTATGCCTCTTAGCATGAAGCCAGTGGTTCCCCCTACAAATCTCGAACACCTTCTCTTCTGCCCCATCACCGTTAAGAGTGGCAACGTGCTCACGATGGGGGCATAGTCTTCGCGGCATCACACTGAGCTCGAATCACTCACAGATAAACATCCAAAGGAAGGGAGCGAAAACATAACTCACACGTCTCTTGCAGTTGAGGTCATTAAGTTGTTGCACGATATCATCTAGCTGCTTGTACAAATTGCCAAGAAACATTGACGGTAACAGAAGCTGATGTCCACTAGTAGCAAGGACAACAAGGGGAATCAGAACGATGTGGAGACCATAGCCTAGTATTCCCGGGAACGAGAAACAGGATGCCACAAAGAGAATATAGGCGGCAAGGTGGCATTGAGAGCTAGCACCTCGCACCATGACATCCCTCCAGCCATGGCACTCAAACCAGTACGCCATCCATTCATCCAACGACATTTTACCCTGGGAAGTGGATTGGTCCACCAACGCTTTATAAGAAAAAGCTTCTCCAAGCAATTCCTCGCACAACCCCCTCAATCCTGCGGTGATAGACTCAATATGCTGCAAATGCTACGCGGACACAGCACCCCCAACCATCCTCCATTGTGATGGTATACTCTCCAAACGCATCCACGGAGGTGTGGGTATGGGAACACCAATGACTCAGAAGATGGTCGACCTATTTGACACCCTCTCGACCCATGGGATTTGTGTAAAAATCCATAAATCTAAGAAGCTTCGTGTCTTGAAGCATCCAACAATACATAGGATTCTCGAGCTATCGGTACGGGTCTCCTGGCATTTATAGGAGACACATCGTGAGCTATCTGTCATCCCTTTCATTTTCTTTATTTTCTTTTATGCTATTTTTATTCTAGCAATCTTTTAGGTTGGATTCTACCCCCAGGTAAGACAGAAGGCTGTTATTGAGAAATTCAAGGGTAGAGGAAGAGGAGAATGCCTAGGAAAAAGGAGGGGTTCTTGCTTGTAGTTCGCCTAGCCACTACGGCCAAGTAAGACAGAAGGCCCAGCTCGAGGAGTTTATGGGTCAAAGGATAGATCCGGAGATTGCTACCTCTGACTGAGTTGTAGATTTTTTATTTATGTTTTTGCAATCTTTACTTTCAGCATTGTTAGAATTTTATTTTAATGGATTCTAGTTTAGTTCATTAAATTTTGTGTTTCTACAATATCAAATCTTGTTATTTTGTTCGGATTGAAGTATGTAACGGTTTTTCCCTCGCTTCCTAGTGGATACGACCCCTTTCTCACCACTAAATGCATTTTGTAGTTATTTTGAGAATAAGAAAATTTATAAATATTGAAACTGGTGTTCCGAAGTAGTTAACGACACGCTATTAGACACCAATTTTTTGGCGTCGTTGTCGGGGAAGATATGGAGAAAAAAATTATTTGCTTTATTTTGATCTATTTCATTTTTTTTGTTTGATTAATTAACCTATAATCTCATTTTAATTCTTGTTTCTCTTTGATTTTGTAGGACATAATAGCAAAAGGTGGGGTACCGAGCGTTGCTGGATTGTTGAAGAAAAGAGAAGAGAAGAGAAATTGGGTTTGCGATTCAAGTGTAGTCGTCCCAATATCCTATTTTTTTTTGTTTTTATTTTTGAATTCTTTTTTGTAAGGTAGTGTTTTCAATTTCTTAGTTAATTATTCTTATTTCTAGATAGATTTGATTTATTTTTTTAGGATTATTTTTTTGTTTCGTTCTCAGATCTATTTTTGTTACGATTGTTAGGTTCTATTTTTTTTCTTTATTTTCTGATTCGAAACTCATTCCATTTCTTGGATTTTTATTGTTGCGTACTCTTATTTTATTTTATTTTATGTTTAATCTTCAGAGTAGTGAACTTCCTTCTTAGTCTTCATTTCTGTAGTATTATTATTTTTTTTTGAAAAATTAGTTCCTTTATTTTTCTGTAATCAATTGCTCCCTTAATTAGTGGTTTAATTGAATAATTGATTGTTAATTAGGAAATTATTCAAAATTTCGAATTTGAGTTTAAATTTGAATTCAAAATTTAAATTTAAATTTGAATTTGAATTTAAATTTAAAATTTAATATTCGAATTTCAAAAAATAAATATTTTAATTATTATTTTTTGCATGTGCATTCCAACATTTAGGGTTTGATATGTTCTAGAGCATGCATCATATAGGATTATTTAATTGCTGAAATCATCTTGTTAGTTGTTAGTGTGCTAGGGTTTTTCATTTTTAATTGCTTCCTTTGCTGAATTAATTTGTTTTATTATTTTTTTGGTGATGCATATTAGAGATAATTGTTCATGCATTGTAATTAGTTGCATTTATTTTGTTTATTGTGTTTTTCCATTAATCAATTTAATGGAAATCCAATTTAAATAATATAAGTTGGTGATTTCATTACTCTTGGCCCAAAAACCACATAGATTCCCAGAAGTGGGTGGAGGCCATGAGAGCTGAGATGGACTCGATGGAGGCCAATGGAGTCTGGACTCTAGTAGATCCACCCCTTAGGGTAAAGGCAATTGGTTGCAAATGGATCTATAAGAGGAAGAAGGGCCCCGATGGCAAGATTGAGACCTACAAAGCTCATTTGGTGGCGAAAGGGTATATTCAGAAAGAAGACATTGACTATGAGGAAACCTTTTTCGCCCGTGGCCACACTTAAATCCATTAGGATCTTATTAGCTGTAGCAGCATACCATGACTATGAGATTTGGCAAATGGATGTCAAAACCGCGTTCTTGAATGGAGATCTTAGTGAAAATATTTACATGCAGCAGCCACAAAGCTTCATTGTTGCTGGTCAGAAACACATGGTATGTAAACTTAATAGATCCATATATGGACTTAAGCAAGCTTCTAGGAGTTAGAACATCCATTTTGACTCTGCCGTCAAATCGTTTGACTTTGAGCAGAATCCGAATGAGCCCTGTGTTTACAGGAAGTCTAGTGGGGATAAGGTCACCTTCTTGGTGTTGTATGTGGACGATATCCTACTCATTGGGAATGATGTAGGAATATTGACTTCGGTCAAAGTGTGGCTTTTGCAGCAATTCTCCATGAAAGATCTTGGAGAAGCTTCCTATATACTATGTCTTCGACTCTATAGAGATAGATCGAAGCGGAGAAGTTCCTTTCAGGCACGGAGTCACTCTCTCCAAGAAGATGTCTCCCAAGACTTTTGAGGAGATTAAGGGCATGAAAGACATTCCCTATGCCTCAGCCGTAGGGAGCAACATGTATGCCATGCTGTGCATTTGCCTTGACATTGCTCAGGCGGTGAGTGTCGTAAGCAGGTTCCTGGCCAACCTAGGGCAGGAGCATTGGACTGCTGTGAAGAATATACTCGAATACCTTCGATGGACAAAAGAGTTTTGTCTGGTATTCGATGGTAGTTCACTACAAATTCTAGGGTATACTGATGCCGATTTCCAACCGGATCTAGATGATAGAAAGTCTGCATCTGGGTATGTTTTCACGATAGGATCGTGTGCTGTTTGCTAGAAAAGCAGCAAATAGGGGTCAATGGCAAACTCCACAACCAAAGCTGAGTACATTGTCACAAGTGAAGCTGCCAAGGAAGCCGTATGGATGAAGAAGTTTGTTCACGAATTAGGAGTGGTTCGGTCCAGCACATCACCCATCTTGTTGTTGTGTGACAACAATGGAGTGATCGCCCAGGCTAAAGAGCCTCGGGCATACTCGAAGTCAAAGCACATCGAGAGGAAGTATCATGTACTGCGAGAGATTGTTGGTAGAGGGGACATCCTGATTCAGAAGGTAGCATCAGCGGACAATGTGGCAGACCCATTAACTAAGCCACTCACACAGAAGGTGTTTGAGAAGCACGTGGAAAGTATGAGACTCCAACTTGTACCAGATTGGACCTAAGTGCAGGTGGGAGCTATTAGATAGTTTTGTATGCCCTTAGCTCCAATCAGTTTTGATGTACTTTTGATATTTAGTGTAAATAAATAAAGTACATGTTTGATTCATGTTGTGTGGTATATTTCTGTGTAAGACCCTTAAACTGGACACTTAATGAGACTCGTGTTAGTTTAGAACATTCAAAGCTGCTGGATAAGTCTGGGGAGATTTATCCTGTCAAGGCTGACACTAGTGTGCTGCCAAGTGTTGGGGTGGGTTGTCTCAGACGCCAGGGTGAGACCCAAGGCACATGCATTGTAGGATTACTTGAATCCTTGAACCGGACCAGATTTCCAGTATTGCCCTGGACCTTGGAGATTGATAGGCAAAACTGGAATGTTACACTTGACCCCTAGACCCGATTATGGTATTGCACTGGGTGTCGGATTGGGCTATCTTTGATATGCCAATTAGTGAGATCCTTAGCGGGTTTCAAAACCTGGGTATGTTGGGACAGTCTGAGAATTCATCTGAGTGGGTGATCATAGTGTCGGGATCAGCCCCTTTGTCGGACAAAGGTAATGATTGGGGATGCACTCTCTCTTATGGAAACCAAACTGCCGGTAGTTGATTTCAATTGTTGGAATTTTGTTTTGCAAAATTTACATATATGATATATATACTTATATATGGTTTCAAAACATTTGCAAATGGTTTTAATTCCCGGGATCCAGGTGAGTAGAGAGTGCTGCATTATTCCTTGTAGCCAAGGGAGAGGTCCTCTCTTGTCGGGCAGTGCTTGATCATTATGGGCTGAGAGGTTAAGTGTAAGGCCATTTAGGATAATACCTGGTGGGCTAATCTTGCATATGCCCACAGTCCCTGGGTTTTTGTAAGATGTCTTGGCCCAGGGACCACTTAGTGTAAGTGTTGGGCCCATAGGGTCCATGTGATGTGCTCAGGGGGTTCACTGGGTTTTCTAGTGAATTCGGTTAGGCCTTTTAATAGTGGCTGGGCTGAGCCCACGTGGCTGATGTGTAGATCAATGCTTGGGTCCCACGCTATACAAAGAAGCCCAACTGGGTAGCATGTTGGAGGACTATTGAGCACTTAATACATATTGGGCCTAAAGCCCATTTTGATCTGGGCTGATTTGATCAGTCACTTAAAGGGGCGGATCTGAGATTAGGTTAAGCCCAAAAGCTAATCTAATTTGCAGATAGGATTAAGAGGAGTCCTAATCCAAATTCAGATTTGGATAAGGACAACTCTTAATATGATTAGGAGGTTTCTTAATCACCAAGAAAGAAGAGGAAACCCTAATTTCAAATTACTTGAATTCGAACCCTAGGTGTTTTAGCAGAACACTCTCTGCATTCTTGAGATAGGATCTCAGATAACCCTAGAGAAGAAAATAGCAGTTCGCCACCTTCTTCTCTAGCATTCTCCTCTAGCAGCCACCGCCATCTTTTCTTCCAGTTCGAGTTCTCAGTTAGAGAAGATCAAGAAAGGTTCTTGATTGTTCATGTGGTGCTCTCAGCCTTCCATCAAGTTCTTTAGAAGAACCTGGTTCGTGGGACGAACACTGCTGGTTCGGCTCCATCATCACTGTGTCATCTTTAGTGGGAGCTGATCTTGGGATCTTCTTTGGGTGTGAACAACAACGTTGGGAGATATTGCTTCTCCAGATCAGGTATAATCCCTCCCTTCCCTTTTGGTTCAAATCTGGTTTGGTTTGGTTCAAGTAGGATCCTTGAATTTTGATTCTAAAATCAGGGAATACGATTCCCAGTTGGAAGAAAGGTAGGAAATTTTTGAAATTTGCCACCCATTCCGCAACCCTTTTGGCGTCTGATGGAGGATGATTTGACATGACTCCTTGAGACAATGACACATGGACCTGACTCCCCGTGAGCAAACAACTCAGCACTGCAACCTGACTACGACTAAGTAATGAGCCTGCAGGACAGCTCGCTATGTCATAGCTCGTTGTAGGGGGAGCTCGCTACAGCGCGAGCTTGATCTCCCCCGAGCTACCGAAAGGGAATACTCCAAGACTGTCCCAATCCGCAAGCTAGGGTAACTAGCTCGCTCCAACACTTAGGCAGAAAGACTGCCCCAAAGGCAATCCTGATGAGGGTCACCACGAAGTACCCCTGGGAACTTGCTATGAAGTAGCTCGTGACAAGATAGCTCGCTGCGTGACAGGGTAGCTCACGACTAAGCAACACGATGCTCTCAAGGAAGCTTCTATCTGACAAGACCATACCCGTGAGACTGTGCCACATCTCTCAACTGATGACACAGTCCCTGTTTGTTCGGCAGACTGTACCCCCGTCTCTCGATAGACGGTGACGTGCCTGTCCTCCCAGGACATGTCCCCCATCCAATCATGCCGCATCATTTGGCATCGTCTGTGGGAAATGCTTCAAGAAGCCTTCCCCTAAGCTTTTACAGTTTCGTTTTCTGAAAACTCAGCATTCATGGCTTTCTCCAGCAATGCCTGACGTGGTGCCAGGCAGAACGCTTCTAGGGAGCAGCCCCAACTTCCTACTGTTTGCATTGGGCAGTTCACCATCCCCCTCTCCGTGGACAGAGTTCCCTGTTTGAACGTGCCTCTCATAGTGGCACCCACGGTCACTCCATTTGGAGGACTTAATGCAGTGTTTGCGAGCCATGCAAGCTCAAATGCAACAATTTCAACAATTCCAAGTCTATCAACAATACGTGCTGCACCAGGTTTCCCAATACTAGTATCAACAGCAATTTCCCTCTCTGCCTTAGGCCTAGCCGTCGCTTCTGCCTCGGCATGAACGACCTCGCCGGGGAGAGGCCTCCCAGGCCCAGGATCCTGCCTAGAGCCAAGCCTCTTCCCAGAGCCAGAAGGAGAGGCCAGCCATCCCCGCCTCAGCCTGTGGGCAGGTCGGGGGCCTCCCAGCCAACCAAGCCCGTATCGCCTCGGCCTTCGCAGTTTGAGCTTCCGCTCGTGGATAATCCATTTGAGGTCCTGGACGCAGACTATAGGCAGGGCCCTTCAGTCCAGAGTCACCACCAGCGGTCTGAGCCTATCGAGCTCGATGACACTGAAGCGTTAAGCACCAACGCCGTACCAACAAAGCAGCAATGAAGACGCCGATGAGCTCACCGAACTGCTACCCGAGTCTCTCCTGAGATCAAAGGAAAAGAGGAGTTATGCTCAGGTGAAGTGAAAGCTACCCCCTCTCCTCTCAGTTTCTTCCCCTTTATCTCCAAAACTCCTTGTTGTCCCCATGCCAAGGAACTTCAAGCTCCCTCTACTGGACAAGTATGACGGATCCTTCGACCCAAATGATCATGAGGATGCCTTCCAGTCCCAGATGCACCTGGCAAGAGCCAGCAAGTCCTGCATGTGCGTGGCCTTTTCCACCACCTTCAAAGGAGTAGCCTGCACTTGGTATTGAAATCTCGCACCCGGTTTGATAGAAGCTGGGCGCAGTTCATGCAGGTTTTCACCTCCCACTTCATCACCAGCAAAAGGTGTCCGAGAACTCAAGAAAGCCTCATCGGCATAGTTCAAAAAGAAGGGGAGTCCATTTGGAGTTACATCAAGCAGTTCAACAATGCTTGTTTGCAGATACCCAACCTAGATCCTGTAGTTTGCCTCACAACAGCCAAGTGAGGTATCACCCACAAAGAGTTCAAGTGGCACGTAGTTGTCAATCAACCCAAAACCATGACCGAGTTCCTCAAGCTTGCGGTTGGTTTATAGGGACAGAGGAGGAAATCAACCAGAAGTGCGAGCAGGCCCCAGAAAAAAGGAAGCAGGAGCCAGAGCCCCCGTCTCAAGGTGAAGAAGGACCAAGCTCGGGGGGCAAAGCCAAATAAGCCTTTCCGAGCTCCAGTAGCAGAAAGGGACTATACACCCCTCAACGCAAAGTGGGCCAAGATCCTCATGGCGATCAAGGACGCTCCGTACGTGAAGTGGCCACCTTGGCTGAAGGCCGACACTAATGCTAGGAATAAAAATTTGTATTGTAGCTTTCATAAAGATCACGGTCATAGCACCGAAAGTTGTAAAAACCTCCGTGATGAGATAGAAGAACTCATCCATCATGAATATTTGAGAAATTTTGTACAAAGTAATAATAATAATAATAAAAATAAAGCAAGTGGACAAGGGGAGCAGAGTAGAAACGCTCTCGAGTCCAGTAGGCAAACGGAACAGCCACAGAAGTAGCCCCCCGAAGAGAGACTAGTTCGGGGGACCATCCATGTAATAGTCGGTAGGGAAGAGCAGAACCCTCCAAAGCGGCCAAGGACAGAAGACCCCATCTTCTTCATGGAGGACGATGTGCACGGGGTCCACTACTCCCATGAAGGAATGAGAGATCCATTGATGGAAGCCCAAAGGATGCGGAATAAGGGGGCGAATTTCAAAAATTTCTCTCCCTTCAACTGGGAATCACATTCCCTATTTAGAAAATCATATTTTCAAGAATCATTCTTGAACCATAAACTGAACTAGATCTGAACCAAAAAGAGTAGGGGAGGATTATACCTGATACGGAGAAATAGTATCCCCCAACGAAGGTGTTCACGCCCAAGGAAGGATCCAAAGATTGCTCCCACTGAAGATGGCGCAGTGCAGGATGGAGCAGATTCAGTAGTGTTCTTCTCAAAGAACTCTGTCATTCGGAAGAAACAATAGGATTACACGTGAGCACATCTTCCTATCAGTTCTTTCTCAAAGAATTGATGTCAAGATCGAATCTTGACTTCTCCCGCAGCTGGAGATCAAACTGGCAAATAGGGGCAGCAAGAATAGGGAGGCGGCAAGAAAGAAATCTGCAGGGATGCTTAATTCTTCCTTCTGTGATTTTAGTACTCAAGAGGATGTGAATATCTCTCTCTCTCAAGGCTGCCACCCCCTCCTTCTTTTGTTAACCTAAAGGATCAGCCCCTAATACAATTAGGAGTTGCTTGTCCAAAACATATTTGGATCAGCCTTCTCTTCAGGTGATGAGGATAAACCCTTATCTTATCTGTAGATTAGATTAGCTTTCTCCTAATCTCATTAGGTGGTTTCTAGATCTGAATCACATTCAGATATGGACTCTCTAAGTGGATAGGGTCATGATCCTATCCTATCTGCTAATCTATCTCAGAATTTGCCCCATAAATAACTAATTAAATAGCCCAGTTCGAAATGAGCTTTAGGTCCATTAAGCTTATGTGCTCACTTAACCTTCCTAACTGCTGCTCAGTTGGGTTTCCTTGTATGGCATGGGACCCAAGCATTGATCTACATATCAGCCACATGGGTTCGGCCTAGCCTTTGTTACAAGGCCTGGCCGAATACACTGTTATGGACAGTGCACCCCCTGAAACCCATCAAATGGGCTCTATGGGCCCAACACTTACCCTAAGTGGTCCCTGGGCCAAGCCACCTTGTAACACCCAGGGACAGTGGGCAGATGCAAGATTAGCCCATCAGGTATTATCCTCAATGGTCTTACACTTAACCTCTCAGCCCATAATGATCATACACTGTCCGACAAGAGAGGACCTCGCCCTCGGCTGCAAGGAGCAGTGTTGCACTCTCTATTTGTATGGATTTTGGGAATTAAAACCTTTTGCAAACCTTTTAGAAACCATTATATACATACTTTTATATCTCATATAAAATATATTTTGCAAAACAAATCTCAACAATTGAAATCGGCTACTGGAAGTCTTGGTTTCCATCAGTGAGAGTGCATCCCCTATCATTACCTTTGTCCGACAAAGGGGCTGATCCTGTCACTATGATCACCCACTCAAATGAATTCTTAGACTGTCCCAACATACCCAGGTTTTGACCCCCACTAAGGATCTCACTGATTGATACATCAAAGACAACCCAATCCGACACCTAGTGTAGTATCATAATCGAGTCTAGGGGTCGTGTGTAACTTTCCAGTTTTGCCCATCAATCTCCAAGGTCCAGGGCAATACTGGAAATCTGGTCCAGTTCATAGATTCAATTAATCCTACACTGTATGTGCCTAGGGTCTCACCCTGGCAGCTGAGATAGGCCACCCCAACTAACTTGGTGTCACCATAGTGTCAGCCTTGTCAGGATAGGTCTCCCTAGACCGAGCCACTGGCTGTGAACATTCTAAACTAACACAAGTCTCATTAACTGTCCAGTTTAAGGGGATTACACAGAAACCTACCAAGGGAACATGAATCAAATATGCACTTTTATTCATTTACAATAAATTCATAAAGTACATCATTCTGATTGAAGCTAAGGGCATACAAAACTATCTAGCACCCCATGATGAAGCACTTGTCATAAAGGTGAAGATCAACGACTTTGAAGTCAAGCGCATCCTTGTTGACTCTGGTAGCTCAGTGGACATCCTCTTCAAAATAGCCTTCGACCAACTCCAGCTTCAGGAGAGCGACATAAAGCCCGCGAACACTCCCTTGGTAGGCTTCAACAGAGAGGAAGTTCGGTCCCTGGGAAGGATAACAATACCTGTGGAAGTTGGCACTTGGCCTAGCATAGTGAGGCTCAACCATGTTTTCTTGGTGGTCGCAACCCCCTCCCCATACAACGCCATAGTAGGTTAACCGATTACGCATGCCTTACAGGTTGTGGTTTCCACCTACTACTTGGCAATGAAGTTCCCTACAGACTTCGGAATCAGGGTAGCACGAGGTGAACAGCTTGAGTCTCGCAAATGCTACATCGCCGCCCTCAAGGGAAAAGCCAAGGTGGCCGATGACTTCAAGCTGGAGCAACCTACGGAGCCGAGCGAGGAGCGAGCTACGCCCACAGAAGAGATCGTCTCCGTCCTAGCCCCAACCCGAATTTACTTGAGAATTTAGATGTTTTTGCATTGTCCGTGGCAGAAATGCCCGACATAGACCCTAGAATCATAACTCATAAGCTTAATACTGATCCTGTAGTTAGGCCCGTTAGACAGAAGAAACGCAACCTAGCCCCAGAGCAATGGAAGGCAGTCGACGAGGAAGTTGGGAAGCTCCTTGCAGCCAATTTTATCAGGGAAGTCCATTATCCAAGCTGGGTGGCCAACCCCGTTCTGGTGAAAAAGGCTAACAGTAAATGACACTTGTGCGTCGACTACACCGACCTGAATCGAGCTTGCTCAAAGGACTGCTTCCCCCTTCCCAAGATCAACCTTCTCATGGACGCGACCTCAGGGCATGAGTTGCTGAGCTTTCTAGATGCCTACTCGGGATACAATCAGATCAGGATGAACCCGACAGATGAAGAAAAGACTGCCTTCATAACCGAGTTTGGCCTGTACTACTACAAGGTCATGCCCTTTGGGCTAAAAAATGTTGAGGCAACCTTTCAAAGACTTGTAAATAAACTGTTTGAGCCATTGATTGGCCAGAAGGTAGAATGTTATGTAGACGACATGGTTGTCAAAACCTAGTTCTCATGTGACTTAATACAAGACTTGGATTTAGTTTTCAAAATCTTACGTAAATTCAATATGAAGCTAAACCCGAATAAGTGTGTCTTTGGTGTCACCTCGGGTAAATTCCTAGGATTTATTGTGAACCGACATGGCATCGAGGCCAATCCAGACAAAATAAAGGCCATCCTAGATATGGGACCACCCTGAAAAGTAAAGGAGGTTCAGAGGTTGAACGACAGAATAGCCGCTCTGAGCCGCTTCATGTCCAAATCGGCAGATCATTGCCTACCTTTCCTTAAGGCAATTAAAAGCAAAGGGTTTGAATGGACCCAAGATTGTCAGCTCGCATTTGATGAGCTCAAAAAGTACCTCAGTAGCATAACAGTCTTAACCCGGCCCAAAGAGGGCGATGTTTTAGAGCTGTACCTCTCGGCAAGCGACGAAGTGGTCAGCTCGGTACTAATAAAACAAGTAGATCGGGTCCAACGACCTATCTACTATGTTAGTAAATTGTTGCAGGGAGCAGAGACAAGATATCCAGAGATAGAAATACTGGCCTATACACTGGTCATTGCAACCCGAAAACTCTATCCATACTTTCAAGCTCATACTGTTATCGTCCTCACCGACAAACCTTTGAGGCAGGTCTTACTCAAGCCTGAGGTCTCCGGTCGACTAATGAAGTGGGCTGTTGAGCTCAACGAGCACGACCTCCAATATAAGCCATGAACTGCTATTAAGGCCCAAGCCTTAGCAGATTTCGTTGCGGAGTGCACTTTCACCTCCGAAGTCCTTAGGCCGGTTGAGCACGAGGCCCCCAGTTCGGGCGAGCCCAGAGCTCCTAGGCCGGTTGAGTCCGAGTGAGGTGGCAGCCAGTGCGACATCTCTCCTAGTTAGGCCAAGCGCGAACTGGGATGAAGATCCCTGGATCCTTTATGTAGATGGCTCTTCGAACCAGTAGGGTAGCGGAGCCGGAATAGTTCTGCATGGCCCAAGTGGCACAAAACTGGAGTACGCACTACGCTTCGAGTTCACGGTATCCAACAATGAAGTGGAGTACGAAGCGTTGATAGCTAGGCTAGTTCTAGCCAAAGAAGTGAAAGCCAAACATATCATCATCTGCAGCGACTCCTAGCTCATGGTCAACCAAGTCACAAGCGAATACGAAGCTCGCGGACCAACTATGATTGCCTACTTAGCTGAAGTAAGAGAGACCCTGCTCAACTTCCAGTCACACTTCATCAGGCAAGTCCCGAGGTCGGAGAACGGTGAGGTTGACACCTTGTCCCGGTTAGCCAGCACCAGTGATAACACCATGAGGACTGTGTACATAGAGGGCCTGTGTCGGCCTTGCATTCTCGGGGGGGCAGAGGAGGTCGCAACCATCGTTCAATCAGAGCCGAGCTAGATTGACCCGCTCATGAGCTTCCTCTTACACGGGACCCTTCCTACAGATCACAATGCAGCCAGAAGGGTAGAGCGTTAGGCGGCCAAATACGTCATGATAGACGAATGACTGTACCAAAGATCCTACACGCTCCCCTACCTCCGCGACACTCATGAGGGCCTGTGTTGCAGACACTTGGGGGGCAGGCCCCTCACCCAAAAAGCACTACGACAGGGATACTTCTGGTCAACAATGAAAGCAGACGCTATTGAGCTCGTCAGAAAGTGTGACAAGTGCCAGAAGCATGCCAACATCCACCATCAGCCCATTGCCAATCTCAAGTATCTCACTAGCCCGTGGCCTTTCGCACAATGGGGCATCGATATACTCAGACGGTTTCCACTAGCAGCAGGCCAGAGGAAGTTCCTGGTGGTAGCAGTGGATTATTTCACCAAGTGGCTAGAAGCTGAACCTCTTGTAATGATCACAACCCAAATGGTCTAGAACTTCTTTTGGAAGAACATAGTGTGCCATTTTGGGTTACCTCGAGTATTGATTTCTGATAACAGTAAGCAGTTCGAGGACATCAAATTCCAGAACTGGTGCCAAGACATGGGGATCCAGTAGAACTTCACTTTGCTTGCACACCCTCAAGTAAACGGTTGCATACCTAGTGTTCTATGGGTTTACCGAACCACAGAGAAGACCGCCACAGGAGAGACTCCCTTCAACCTCACCTACGGCACCGAAGCAGTCATCCCAGCTGAGATCGAGGTTCCCTTGCTACGACTGGAAGCTTATGACAACAAGGCAAATGAAGACGAGCTACATACCAACCTCGACCTACTCGATGAAGTAAGGGACCTCGCATATATCAGGACCGCAGCTTACCAACAAAAAGTAGCTCAGTACTATAACGCCAGAGTCAAGAAGAGGAACCTCCACGTCGATGACCTGGTACTTTGTAAAGTTATGGTACCTGAGCCCGGCGTTGGGAAGCTTGAACTGAATTGAGAAGGCCTCTATTGAGTGAAACAGGTGCTCGGGGAAGGAATATACGAGCTCGAAACTCTTGAAGGGAAACAAGTACCTTGAGCATGGAATATTGTCAACTTAAGGCAGTATTACCTGTAACTACTGAGTAGACCACGAGTCACTCTCAAAGCCTAAGGGCCAGAATGCTGAACTAACATGACCTTGGTGCAATAAGACCTAGTCGCCTCTATGGCATGGGCGAACTACTGAGTAGACAGTGAGTCACTCTCAAAGCCTAAGAGCCAGAATGCCAAGTTAACATGACCTCGACCCAATAAGACCCGGTCGCCTCTATGGCATGGGCAAGCTATTGTGTAGACCATGAGTCACTCCCATAGCCTAAGGGCCAAAATGCTGAGCTAACACGACCTTGGCGCAATAAGACCTAGTCACCTCTATGGCATGGGAAAACTTCAAGGGCAGACTATAAGTCACCCCCTCAGCCTAAGGGCTAAAACACCGAGTTAACTAAGACCTCAACATCAAGAAAGACTAAGCCACTTCAGTGGTGAAGGAAAAATATGAAGTATTAGAGGTGTAAGTAGCTCGGGTTTGAACCCTACGAAGCATAGCTCGTCTCAGTATGTTGGTTGAACTAAGGTACAACCTACAAACATACAGTTCGGGCATACATGGTAACTACTTTGCGGTGTATTATAAATGCCTCAAAACACTAAGGGATGGCTCGGGGTAATAATTACCGGAAAATCATACTTCGGGTATGCAGTTCTAATAGCTCGAGTAATGAGGTCGCTTTGGCAAAAAATAAAAGAGCACACCATACTTAGCGAAAAAGAAAAATTTCATTACTAATAAATAAAAACCAAGATAAAAAGCTAGGGGAAGTTCAACAAGAGATAAAAAAGGGCACAACCACCCAAGAAGATCTTTGAAAACCGGGTTTTGGCACCCGGGAACCACCAATGATTAGTCAAAAGAACAAAAAACAGAGCCGCCAGCCTTAGGGGTCCACCTCCTCCACCTCATCCTCGTCCTCCAGGGAGTCAGGCTCTTCCTCCTTCGCCTGGTCTGCCGTCTCGGGAGCCAGGCCCTTCATTGTGATGTCATCAAGGTTAAGCCCAGAGAACTTCTTTCGGACCAACCAATGACAGAGCGTGAAACTGGAGCGGTATGAGCTCGAGCCATACTCCACTTGGAGGTTGTGATACTCCTAGGAGTCCTTGAAGTCCCAGACTGCCTTCTCTCGCTCGACCTCCACCATGGTGTCGAAGTTCTGAGTTCAGTCCAAAAGTGTAGACTCCAAGTCCTGAACCTATTGGCGAAGGAGCTCCCTCTTCTTTGCCACCCTTGACGACTCCTCCCTGTAGCACTCGCTTTCCTCAGAAAGCCTAGCGATCTGCGCCTCCTGGTCATGGATGAGCGGCTCCTAGGCCTCGCTCCCCTTGCATATGTGAAGGAGCTCGCCCTGGAGCGTTTGAATGATGACTCTCTGATTACGATCGTCGCTAGAGTGAATGATAGTCTGGAGGGCCATGGCGTGGATGGCGGTGTTCACCTGCCAAACAAGGGACTAAGGTCAGAATCCGAACACAACAAGTTAGCGTGAAAGAAAATGAGGCCTAAGGGGCCCTCCTATTTATAGCCACTGTGCCTCCAAATCAATGACCCAAATTGAGACAGATCTGATTTCTGCGCATGCATTTAACGTGAGCAGTCAATGAAGTTTGGACTCCGGTCAAATCCACCTGTCCCACTCACGCTAAGGTAGCACTCTTAGCTTGAGGAGTGGGGTGCAATTGATGGAGGATGATTTGACATGACTCCTTGAGACAATGACACGTGTACCTGACTTGGCACGAGCAAACTGCTCAGCACCTCAACCTAACTGCGACTAAGTAACGAGCCTGCAGGACAGCTCGCTACGTCATAGCTCACTGTAGCTCCCCCGAGCTACCAAAAGGGAATACTCCAAGACTATCCCAACCCACGAGCTAGGGTAACCAGCTCGCTCCAACACTTAGGCAGAAAGACTGCCCCGAAAGCAATCCCAAATAGGGTCACCTCGAAGTACCCCTGGGAGCTTGCTACGAAGTAGCTCATGACAAGATAGTTGACTGTGTGACAGGGTAGCTTGCTACAAGGTAGCTCGCGACTAAGCAATATGATACTCTCAAGGAAGCTTCTATCTGACAAGACCATACACGTTAGACTGCGCCATGTCTCTCGACTGACGACGCAATCCCTATCCATTTGGCAGACTGTACCCACATCTCTCGACAGACGGTGGCATTACTGTCCTCCCGGGACGTGTCACCCATCCAATTGTGTAGTACCCTATTCCAGTCACCTGCGCAGACCTGGCAAGTAATGACTGCGACAGAAGCCCAATGGCGGTTATGCCCGATTTGACAAGAACGCCTATATAAGAGCTCCCTAGTTGAAGGGAAGCCCTCTCTCGAACATCAGAGATCCTATCTGAAACTTACTTGCTCTCGAGATAATCTTGAGAACTTAGTGAGCCAGCGTGACCTACTCTCTTAGCCTCTTTACACTCTTTGCTTTCTTCCCCAGCATTCTAACTTTAGCTTCGAAGTATTCCCGTCGGGCAAATCCCCCGAAAATCCTTCATCTTCTTCCTCTTAGGTGTCGTCCATTGCCAGCTAGGAGCTAGTCAGTAGCTAGGTAGGAGTGCCCGGATCATGCGGCATCAACATCCATACGATGGATCCTACATTCTTTTAAGATCCTTTAGGGGGCCCCACACATTTTGTTCAAAATTGTGCTGAATTTTAGGGAAGCTTGTAATTACTTTCCATAAATGGCAGTTGGTGTCTAAGGAAAGAGGTTAACTGGCTAAGCCTAAGTGGGCTTTGTGGTTAGTTAATTAGGTCCTTGTGAGAGCAAGGAGAGCCTCCCACATCTCTACCTCTTACCTGGCTAACTAAAGGAAGTGGCGTAATTCCAAGTAAACCTAAGAGGATTCACATTGGTTGAACCACTAGTTTTGGAAACCTTAGTTCAGCCCATAGGTCATGTGTTTGAATTGCTTGCATTTGAAAAAAAAAAGGTTAAAACAAAATGAAATAAAATGAATTCAATGGCCGGAGTTTGTAGAATGAGAATCTACTTTCAACCTAAGCCACAAATAGATTGGAACCATGTGTCTCAACAACTGTATAAGATTAATGGGATGGCCCAAAGACTTGACCAAGTCCTTGCATTTTGTTAACAATTTAGCCCATTCCCAAGCTTGTCATCTTGCCCAACATGTTCCATCTATGCAAGCCCTACCCATCATGTTAGCCAGTGCCCTATGATGGGCCCATGTCAACTAGTAATTCCAGAGCAAGTACATGTAGTTAATGGATTTTACCAACACAATGCTAACCCATCCTTTAGTCCAAATAACCCTGGGTGGAAAAACCAACCCAATTCCACTTATTGGGCCCAAGCCCGAGAAACCATAGTGCTAGATGAGCACTCTCAATGGCCAGAAGCCTAGACTCGTTGTGAGTATAATGATTACCCTAGGACTCAACTGTCTCAGCCATGTCAAACTTCCCCTTAGCCTTGTCAAACCGATTCACTTGATGATATGTTTTTTTAGATCCAATAGTTGATCTTAGCTCAACAACAGTCAATCCTAAGATTAGAGAGCCAAGTAATTCAGCTCATGGAAGCTAACTTGCAGTGGAAGAATGATTCAATGCTTAGTCAGCTAGTTGTTGACCCCAGAAATGAATCCCTAGGTCTTCCCCAATAGCAAGATTTACAACCTCCAATGTCCCATACTTAGAAAATGCTGAAGAAATCTCAGCTCTTCAAAGGGAAGGAAAGTTTCAAGACCTGTGTGAGTCCCAGAGTCCTTTTGCATACCTAGAACAAAATAGGAATTGTTGTATGATAGATGTAAAGAGGAACCCCAAAGAAACCAATCTGGTCACAGTAGATGACCCGATGGAAGAAGCTAATGCCTTAATAAAGTCTCCTCATCCATTTCAATCTTGCCCTACTGTTGAACCTCTACCATAACTAAAGAGTGAACCACCTGTGCCTTCTCTTGAATTTCCCATGCAACTGGAACTAAAGCCCTTACTGGACTCCCTTAAGTATGTGTTTTTAGGACCCGACCAAACACCGCCGGTGATCATAGTCATGGACTTAACCCCTAGATAGGAAGAGAAACTGATCGAGGTATTGAAGGAGTATAGGGGTGCCATTGGTTGGTCAGTAATTGATCTGAAAGGGATTAGTCCGTCCATTTGTATGCACCATATTTACATAGAGGAGGGTGCCAAACCAAGTAGGGAGATGCAAAGAAGGTTGAGCCCAAATATGAGAGAGGTGGTCAAGCAAAAAGTAGTTAAGTGGTTAGATGTAGGTATTATCTACCCGATTTCAGATAGCAGTTGGGTAAGTCATACACAACTGGTGCTTAAGAAAGTTGGATTCACTGTGGTCACTAATGATCATGGTGAAGTAATCCCTACCCGACTTACCATGGGATGGCGAGTGTGCATCAACTTTAGGAAACTCAACGTATTCACGTAAAAGGACCATTTCCCATTACCCTTCATTGGCCAAATTCTGGAAAAGCTTGTTGGGAAAAAAATATTTCTACTTAGATGGGTATTCTGGGTATAACCAAGTAGTCATTTACCCCGAAGACCAAGAGAAAACTACTTTTACCTACCCTTATGGAACATTCTTCTTCCGATAAATGTCGTTTGGATTATGTAATGCACCAACAACCTTTCAAAGGTGTATAACAACAATTTTTTCAGAAATGGTGGGTGAGTTCCTGAAAATATTTATGGATGATTTCTTTGTCTTTGGAGATTCCTTTGAAACATGTCTCGAACACTTACAAAAAGTTCTTCAACAATGTATCAAGACAAACTTGGTCCTCAGTTGGGAGAAGAGCCATTTTATGGTCAAAGAAGGCATTGTTTTAGGTCACATGGTTTCCAAACGGGGTATTGGGATTGATAAAGCAAAAATTGACCTAATCTCAAAACTTCCATCTCCCACTTCTGTCAAGCAAATCCTTTCTTTTCTTAGACATGCCGGCTTCTATCGACGATTTATTAAGGACTTCACCCAGATCTCCAGGCCACTCTGCAACCTTCTAGCAAATGAAGCATGTCTTAAGGCTTTTGAGTACCTAAAAGAGGCACTGACCAAGGCTCCAATTTTGCAACCTCCCAACTGATCTTTGCCCTTTGAAATCATGTGTAATGCCTCCGATTATGCCATCGGAGCTGTTCTGGGACAAAGGGAGAATAAACGCCCTGTGGTAGTCTATTTGAAGTGATGAGAGATCCATCATATGGATGGTCGAACCCTGCAGAAAGGTTGGGCGAAATTTCAAAAATTTCTCTCTCCCATGTGGGAATCACACTCCCTATTTTAGAAAATTGCACTTTCAATGATCAATTTAGCAACCAAATCAGGCCAGATCTGAAACCAAAAGGTAGAAGAGGGATATACTTGATACGAGTAACAATAACTACCAACGAAGATGTTCATGCCTAAGGAGAAAAACCAAAGACTGCTCCCACTGAAGATGACACAATATGAGGTGGAGCAGAATCAATAGGATGGCTCTTTAACAAGAACCAAATTCTTCAGCAAGAATGTGATAGAGGGCAGGTGAGCACGACATCAGATTACCTTTTCTACCAAAAGGTAATATCAAGAACCTTTCTTGATCACTCCCATAGGTGGAGATCAAACTAATAGTGGCAGCAAGAGCAGGAAAGAGCAGAAGACAAGAGCTGTCAAACTGCAGATTCTTCTCTCTTTATAATCTGCGAACTGAGTATTGTGTCTTGGAGGTTCTTCCCACTCCTCTATTTATAGCCTTTAAAGAGAGCATCTCCTAATCCCATTAGGAGCTTCTTAATCCAAATCTTGTATTTGGATCTGGACTCTCTTCAAGAGATAAGGATAATCCCTTACCTTATTTGGACTTGGACTCTTTGAGTGTATAGAGATAACCCCTTATCCTATCTGCAGATCTAAATCCCAGAACAACCCTATTTAGTTAATCTTATTAAGCCAGTTTGAATTGGGATTTAGACCCATTAAGTCTATGTGCTCACTTAACCTCCAAACTGCTGCCCAATTGGCTATCCTTGTATGGCGTGGGACCCAAACATTGATCTACACATCAGCCACATGGGTTCAACCCAGGCTTTGTTACAAGGCCTGGTTGAATTCACTATAGGAAACAATGAACCCCTGAGTCCATCACCATGGGCTCTTAATGGACCCGACATTTACATTAAATGGTCAATGGGTCAAGCCACCTTATAAAAACCCAAGGACTGTGGGCAAATGCAAGATTAGCCCATTAGGTATTACCCTCAATGGTCTTACACTTAACCTCTCAGCCCATAATGATCAAACACTGCCCGACAAGAGAGGACCTCTCCCTCGGCTGCAAGGTACAGTGTTGCACTCTCGGATCCCGGGGATTAAAAACTTTTGCAATTGTTGAAATCAACTGCCGGTAGTTTAGGTTTCCATCAGAGAGAGTGCATCCCCGATCATTCACTTTGATCACCCGCTCAGATGAATTCTCGGACTGTCCCAACATACCTAGGTTTTGACCCCCTCTAAGGATCTCACTGATTGGCATATCAAAGACAACCCAATCTGAGACCTAGTGTAGTATCATAATCGAGTCTAGTGGTCAGGTGTAACATTCCAGTTTTGCCCATCTATCTCTAAAGTTCAGGGCAATACTGGAATTCTGGTCTAGTTAAGGGTTTCAAGAAAACCCACAATACATGTACCTCAGGTCTCACCCTGGAAGCTGAGACAAGATACCCCAACCAACTTGGTGGCATATCACCCTGGAAGCTGAGACAAGATACCCCAACCAACTTGGTGGCATATCAGTGTCAGTCTTGGCAAGATAAATCTCCCCAGATCTATCCAATGGCTGTGAAGATTTTAAACTAACACGAGTCTCATACGTGTCCAGTTTAAGGGTATTACACATAAACACTCCATAATAACATGAATCAAATATGTACTTTATTCATTTACATTAAATGTCATAATGTACATCATTCTGATTAGAGCTAAGGGCATATACTGTCTAACAACTTCCACTTGCACTTGGGTCCAATTTGGTATAAGTCAAAGTCCCATGCTTTCCACGTGTTTCTCAAACACTTTCTGTGTTAGTGGCTTAGTCAATAGGTCTACTACATTTTCCGTTGATGCTACCTTCTGAATCAGGACTTCCCCTCTTCCAACTATCTCCACAATACATGGTACTTCCTCTCGATGTGCTTTGACTTCAAGTGGGCTCGTGGCTCCTTAGCCTGAGCAATGGCTTCAGTGTTGTCACACAATAATAGAATGGGTGATGTGCTAGGTGGAACTACTCCCAATTCTTGAATGAAATTCTTCATCCATACGGCTTCTTTGGCAGCTTCACTTGCGGCAATGTATTCGGCTTCGGCTGTGGAATCCATAGTGGACACCTGCTTGTTGCTTTTCCAGCAGACAACACATGATCCTATCGTGAAGATATAACCAGATGTAGACTTTCTATCATCTGAATTTGACTAAAAATCGGCATCAGTATACCCCTGGATCTATAGTGAACTACCATCGAATACTAGACAAAACTCTTTTGTCCTTCGAAGATATTTTAGTATGTTTTTCACAACAGTCCAATGCTTATGCTCTATGTTAGATTGGTATCTGCTTATTACACTCACTGTCTGAGAAATGTCAGGACGAGTGCATAGCGTGGCATACATGATGCTCCCTACGGCTGAGGCATAGGGAACCTCTTTCATGCCCTGAATCTCTTTGGGAGCCTTTGGAGACATACCCTGGGTGAGAGTGACTCCATGCTTGAAAGGAACATTTCCTTTCTTAGAGTTCTCCATGCTGTATCTTTGACTATTTTGTCAATGTAAGCAAACTAGGATAATCCTATTGTCCTCTTCAATCTATATCTATAGAGTCAAAGACCTTGTATGTAGGAGGATTTCCAAGATCTCTCATGGAGAATTGTTATGAAAGGTACATTTTCACCATTGTCAACATTCCTACATCATTCCCAATGAGTAGAATGTCATCTACATACAAAACCAAGAACGTAACCTTATCACCATTGGTTTTCCTGTAAACATAGGGTTCATCTGGATTTTGCTCAAAGTCAAATTGTTTGACGATAGAGTCAAACCAGATGTTCCAACTCCTAGAAGCTTGCTTAAGTCCATATATGGATTAGTTGATTTTACATACCATGTGTTCCTGACCTGCAGCTATGAAACCATGCGGTTGCTGCATATAGATATTATCACTAAAATCTCCATTTAGGAATGTAGTTTTGACATCCATTTGCCAAATCTCGTAATCATGGTATGCTGCTACAGCTAGTAAGATCCTAATGGATTTAAGCATGGACACAGGCGAAAAGGTTTCCTCATAATCGATTCCTTCTTTCTGAGTGTACTCTTTCACCACAAGACGAGTCTTGTAGGTCTCAACCTTACCATTGAGGCCCTTTTTCCTCTTATAGATTCATTTGGAACCAATTTCTTTTACACCAGGGGGCGGATATATCAAAGTCCAGACTCCATTGTTTTCCATTGAGTCAATCTCAACTCTCATGGCATCTACCCACTTCAAGGAATCTATGTTCAACATAGCTTCCGTATAAGTCACGGGATCCTCCTCACTGGTCGTGGCTTCCACCAATTAACTTTCTTGGTCATAGTCGAAATGAACTAGAGACCTAGAAACCTAGGTAAATCTCCTAGGTTGGTTATTTTCTAGAGCTGGTGGGACATCACCCACTACTCTTGTGCTCTCCTTATCAAGAACAACTTCCTGATGATGATTATCCAGGATGTAATCTTCTTCTAGGAAGTGGGCATTTCGACTATAAAACACCTTTTGCTCTTTTCGATCATAGAATAAGTAACCCACTGAGTCCTTAGAGTAGCCTATAAATAGGCAACGACTGGTCTTGGATTCCAATTTGTCAGCACCTGTTCTTTTAACATGTGCCAAACAACCCCAAATCTTCAAGTGTCTCACACTTGATTTCTTACTGGTCCAAAGCTCATAGGGTGTCTTTGGAATGGATTTGGTTGGAACCCGGTTCATCATGTATATCGTAGTCTCTAATGCGTAACCCCAAAAGGATGTGGGTAACTCTGAGTGCACAAGAAGTGATCGGACCATATCCAATAAATTCTGGTTCCTCCTTTGTAACACACCGTTTAGCTATGGTGTAGCAGGAGAAGCTAGTTGTGATACTATCCCATTGTCCTTTAAGTAGTCATTGAATTCGTCAGAGAGATACTTGCCACCTCGATCTGATTGAAGGGTCTTAATTTCTCTCCCTAACTGTTTCTTGACTTCGTGTTTGAATTCTTTGAACTTTTCAAAAGATTCAAACTTATGTCTCATTAGGTACACGTAACCATATCGTGAGTAATCATCGGTAAAGGTTATGAAATAAACATGCTGGTTACGTGTCCTAACATTCAGTGGACCACATACATCAATATGTATAAAGTCAAGTGTGACTGTACATCTTTCAGGCTTACTGTTAAATGGTCGTTTCGTCATCTTACCCTAAAGGCAAGGTTCACAAGTTGGAAGATCTTCTACAATTAGAAAATCCAAAGGACCATCCTTTACCAACCTTATGATACGATCTATATTAATGTGGCCAAGTCAGTAATGCCACAGGCACGTGGGATTCACTATATCATGGGTCCTCTTGGGGATTATTTCTGATGTTATTTCGGTAAAGTTCGTTTCCAGAGAAGGGAGGAGAACATAGAGACCATTCTCAAGTTCTCCATATGCGAGGAATTTGTTATTCCGTTTAATAGCAATCATATTACTGAATAAGATAGAATAACCATCCATGCACAATTTTGAGATAGAAATCAAATTTCTTCTTAAATTCCCAAGGGGTGGTCTAAGAATGAGAAAGACAGATTCTTTTCTCAATTTAAATACTACTTCTAGGAAGATCCTGAGCTATTTCGTATCTCTTCGGATAATGTGATCCAATGTTTTGTCCCTGAGTCTGAACACCAAAGCATCCTCAACTTTTGTCACATTCTCGCTTGTGCGGGGCACTTTTTAGGAAAGAAAATTGCAGCCAAAGTTCTATAGAGTGGTTTTTATTGGCCGAGTTTATTTATGGATGCCCATATCTTTAGCCGAAATTGCCTAAGATGCCAATCTATCAGTAATATGTCCCGTAGAGACATGATGCCACTTAACCCTATTGTTGCTAAAGAAATATTTGATGTTTGGGGTATTGATTTCATGGGACCATTCCCGCTAACATCTAGTCATGAATACATCTTGGTAGCTGTTGATTATGCATCAAAATGGATTGAGGCGGTGGAAACTTGAACCAATGATTACAAAGTTGTCATGAAATTTGTTCAAAACAATATTTTCTCTAGGTTTGGGTGTCCACGGGCAATCATCTGTGATGGGGGATCACACTTTACTAATGCGCAATTCTGTGCTTTGCTCCACAAATATGGAATCACCCATAAGATAGAAACCCCCTACGATCCCCAAAAAAATGGTCAAGTGGAAGTGTCCAATAGGGAAATTGAAAGTATTCTGCAAAAGTCGCTTATGCCCGACCGAAAAGATTGGTCCGACAAACTGGACGACGCACTTTGGGCTTATCGGACTACCTACAAAACTCCCATTAGAAAGTCTCCTTATAGGCTGGTTTTTGGTAAAGCATGTCATCTTCTCATCGAATTAGAACATCGGGCTTATTGGGCCATTAGAAAGTTCAATCTAGATTTAGGCCAAGCTGGATCCCATCGAGCCCAGTAATTTAGTGAACTAGAGGAATTGCGTAATGAGGCCTACGAAAGCTCGTACATTTATAAAGCCAAAACAAAAGCCTTCCATGATAAAAACATTTCAAGAAAAACTTTTGAACCAAATCAAAAGGTCTGGCTGTTTAATTCTAGGCTGCGTTTGTTCTATGGTAAATTAAGGTCTAGGTGGGACGGGCCATTTATTGTAGAAAAAGTGTTTCCATATGGTGCAGTTAAAATTGTTGATCCAAATAATGAAAGAACATTCAATGTCAATGGTCAAATACTTAAGCCATATGTGGAAGGAGTCTCTGAGAGCAGAAAGATTGAGAAGATAGGCTTAAGTGATCCAATGAGAATGGCATTTGGTTGAAGACGTTAAACTTAGCACTGGTTGGGAGGAAACCCAACATAGTTTTCAGTTATTTTTGTTTCTAGGATTAGAGTTTTTTTCTTTTCTTGATTCGAGACCAGTTGGTAGACCTTGAAACCCTTGGGAAACCCTCTTGATTATTCTCTTTGTTCCAAGTCCCTTTTGCAACATTCTAGTCATGCCATTTGGGACAATGGCACTTAAGTTGGAGGGGGGTGAGGAAAGAGAGAGAAAAATTGAAATAATAATAATAATAATAATAATAATAATAATAATAATAATAATAATAATAATAATAATAAGAGCTAAGACTTTTGGAAATGTAGAACTGAAAATTTTACGGAGAAATTTGTTCCATTGAAAGAGATTCCCAAACCGAAATAGTTGAGGAAACTGATAAAAGAATATTAAATTTTGTAGAAATTGGTAGTAAGTGATAGGAGTCAAAATTGGTCTTATTTGAATATTGTCAAAACTGTTTAGAAATTGAAAAATACTCCAAAGTTTGCCCCTAGCAGGATAAGAAGAGAAAGATTGAGAAATAAGACAAAAATTCTTCAAGTCATTAGAGACAGTGGACTACCCTAAATAGTGTTTCCAAAAACAAAAAGGTCAATGGACACCCTGGACTTAGTAACCAAGTCTCTTCACCTAAGTCAAGTGTCAAGATTCACATCAAACGGAAAAGGGAATGCAACAAGCAATCACATAACACTAAGTAACTGGGTCTCTTCACCCAAGACAAGTGTCGAGATTCGCGTCAAATAGTGGAAGGTAGTAATAAAAATAAGCGTGTGTCTGAAATTTCAAGGGTAGAAATCCATTGTGAAAAATGGTAAGAAGAGTACCTATCTGATTTTGAAATCAATCTTAGAGTTTCTTGACAAACTGCAAATGAAGGAATATACGAGATTTTTAAGTTATGTTTCTGAAATATTCAAAGCAATATAGTTTTACCCCTTAAGCCTAATACTGATCTATACAAAGTTTGAGAATTCGGAAGCAGGATACTTGGATGATTTTGTCAAGGATGACCTTGCTATAGGAATGACTTCTTTTTATACTCAGTAAGATTTTAAGGCTGCATTGCTAAGGGACTAGCAATGATCAAGTTGGGGGTGTGATAACTTTGTATTTTGATGCCTTAAGGGCATCTTTTCAGGGGTATTTTAGGTCTCATAATAGTCAAAATGTCCCATTTTCCCAGTTAAATTCAATATTGTGACTTCTGTGGGTCTCTGTGCAAATCCTGGGGAAAATTGGGGAAGTTTCAAGGCTGAAATTCAGTTTTTGGGAAGCTGGTGTGAATTCCAACTAAAAGAGCGGGTGTTTCTATGAAAAGATGAACGCAGGAGGGTGCCTCCTATCTGTCAAACCCAAATAGGCGCCCCTCCTATTGTATTAGCATACTCTCCTCTCCTTAGCAAACCCAAGGGCGCCTCCCCACTCATTCTTTTCACCTTTAACAAACCTTAGCCGCCCTAGGCTATCAAATCTCCACCCTCCACTCTCTCCTAACCTCTAATCTCAACCATCCAAGCCTTAGTAGCCCCTCATACCCTTAGATCTCTCCCTAGACAGAATCCTAGCCTTACCCCTCACTCGTTAAACCTCAACCAATCACCTTAGGGCACTAAATCGCACCAACCAATCACATTTCTCTAACTCTAGGTGCCAAAATCTGCTCCCTCCATTTTGGTAACCCAAATCACAGCCCCACACAATATTGGGCGCCCTCTCCTTCTCTTCTCAGCCTTAGGATCACCTTAGAACAATCCTAACCCTTCATTCTCAATCCTAGGGCACCCATATTTCTACAAAAACCCAACTGCCGCCCCTCCCTAGAGAAGGGGTTGGTCAATTCACCCAGTTCACAAGGCTAAGGTTTCTTGAGGAGTTCAAGGGTTGTAGAAGGAAATGACGCCCAAATCTTGTCAGGAGGGGTTCTTGCAAGCAGTTAAACCAATCTGCAACTACTGCCACTGGATTTGATCAGCCATCCCTTTCATTTTCTTTATTTTCTTTTATGTTATTTTTATTCTGACAATCTTTTAGGTTGGATTCTGCCCCCAGGTAAGATGGAAGGCTGTTCTTGAGATGTTCAAGGGTAGAGGAAGAGGAGAACGCCTAGGCAAGCAGAAGGGTTCCTTCTTGCGGTTTGCCTAGCCACTACTGCCACCTCTGGATCTAGATCCCAACCAGTTCAAGGGTTAGTAGTCGAGAGCCGTAGCCGAGCACAAGATTCGGTAGTCTTACAAAAGCCTTATTCTGATCATATCTTACACAAGCGATATCCTGCCAGGTATGCTTCTCCTCAACATCTAGCCACAATATGACAGGCAAAAAGGTAGTCTGCAAGAACATATTAGCAAGTTTGGAGATTCCCTTGATCCCTTTGCTCTCGATGGAGACCTCAAAGTGCGGGAGTTCTCAAAATCATTAACAGGCCTGGAATACACATGGCTCATGTGTCTCACTCCCAGGAGCATTGACTCATGGGGAGAGTTAGCCAAGAAATTCCTATCGAAGTGGTTCATGCTGGAAAGAAAGCTGACAATAGCTGACCTGTGAAATGTCGAGCCTGGGCCCGGAGAAGACCTTCTGGACTATGTCTTAAGATTTTAGATGGTCACCCATTCCGTCTTCGATGAGCACGGTACTAAGAAAAGCTTCGTCGAACAGTACATTCAGGGGATGCAACTTGTGTATCAGGTCGGCATCGAAAGTGTCAAAGCGGAAACTTTTAGACAACTCTAGAAATGCATGGAGAGGACAATGCGAACTATCAATGGTATGGCCCCGTACCATAGGGAAGTGGCATATGTGATCGACAAGAGGCCAAGGAACAATGGAATAGCTAGACAAGGGCTATACTAGAGAGGCAGTGCCCAAGAGAGAAGAGATGCACCAGCACCTCCTCTCTTTCCATGTACTAAGGAAGAGGTGATCATGATTATGAACACATTAGTAGAATACGGGGTCATAAATTTGCCGCCACCCCCCAGGAATGGACCTAAATAAAGGCAAGCATGGCGGCAGGTGGTGTAACTATCACTAGATGCCACAACATGAGTTAATGGACTGCTTCACCCTTAGGAGGATATTCACGCAAAAAGTAAAGATAGACCATTTTGTAACAAAAGAGCTAGCTCGTGTGGAGACTGATCCCTTGCCAACACACACCTGAGGAGGTAGTGTCAACGTAGTCGGGGCTACAAGACAATTCCATGCTGATGTCCTGATAAAGAGATTGGAGCAAAGTGAAGAATTGCACTAGTTCTTCATCAAAAAGGGAGCCAACGTGGCAATGCAAAAATCAACCATCAGGGCATTGGCAGAAGTGTTTCGATACCCCCAACAATCATATAGTCACGATCGCGGTAGTGTGGAGTTCATGGAAAATGACATGCTAGCATCCGACCCCCTCCACAACCGGCCCCTATATATCATGGCAAAGATAGGGGGTATGACATGCAGAGATTGATGGTTGATCTTGGAATTTCTATGAATCTTATCCCTGTCTACACACTGGTGCTGATGGGCATCCGGAAGGAAGACGTCAAGGGATCCCCACTAGAAGTAATGGATTTCAATGGAACCCCCTCCACTACTAAGGGATCTATAGAGCTGTAGGTTACAATCGGGCCATTCAACAAAACACAAGAATTTCAAGCAGTTTGAGGAAAAACCTCTTAGCACACACTCTTGGGGCGACCATTGATTCACGACCTAGCCCTTGTCCCTTCAATGAACCATCAGTGCATCAAGGCAAC
Source organism: Nelumbo lutea (assembly GCF_056320005.1). Classification (NCBI taxonomy): domain Eukaryota; kingdom Viridiplantae; phylum Streptophyta; class Magnoliopsida; order Proteales; family Nelumbonaceae; genus Nelumbo; species Nelumbo lutea. The sequence goes on from NC_142685.1 coordinate 75,231,362, forward strand.
ATATTGGGGAAGGTTAATAAGGATTCCAACTACCAAGGCCCCATTTGATAAAAAAGAGACACAAGTTCATGACGCAATTTATTTCACAGAGCTAGCAGAAGACGGTTAGATCAGGATAGCCAAGGTTGAAGGGGCGAAGCTACCACATCCTTCTAAAAGCATGTGCCCAGAAATATGTCGTTAACCACTTCAGAACACTAGTTTCAATATTTATAAATTTTTTGATTCTCAAAATAACTACAAAATGTAGTTAGTGGTGAGAAAGGGGTCGTATCCACAGGGAAGCGAGGGAAAAATCGTTATGTAATTCAATCTGGACAAAATATCAAGGTTTGAGAATGCAGAAACAAAAAATGTAATTAGCTGAACTGGAATCCACTAAAATAAAATTCTAATAATGCTAAAAGAAAAAAATTGCAGAAAAATAAATAAATAACAGAAATAAAAAAAAGTAAATACAAAATCTGCAACTTGGTCAGAGGTAGCAATCTCCGGATCTATCCTTTGACCCTCAAACTCCTCGAGCTGGGCCTTCCATCTTACCTGGCCGAATTTCATATCTGTAGAAAGGAAGAGAAAGATTAAATTTGATAAAAATAAATTGCACAAATAAAATAAAAACTGGAAATTAAAGAATGAAAAATAAAAACACGAGAAAAAAGTAAATCTAAAACTATGGGAAACTGGGTGGGATATGGATCTAGAGGTGCCAGTAGTGGCTAGGCGAATTGCAAACAGGAACCCCTCCTCTTGCCTAAGCATTCTCCTCTTCCTCTACCCTTGAACTTCTCAAGAACAACCTTCCGTCTTACTTGGGGGCAGAATCTAACCAAAATAACATGAAACAAAATAAAGAAAACGAAAGGGATGGCTGATCAAATCCAGTGGCGGTAATTGCAGATTGGCTGGACTGCATGTAGGAACCCCTCATGACAAGATCTGTGCGTCCTTCCCTTCTACAACCCTTGAACTCCTCAAGAAACCATAGCCTTGAACTGGGTGAATTGACCAACCTCTTCTCCAGGGCCCTTGGGGTCTTTTTATAGAGAAGGGTGGACAAAACTAGGATTAGAGAGAAAGCGAGGGGCGACTAGTGGGTTTATGCAGAAATATTGTCGCCCTATGGTTGAGAATGGAGGGTTAGGATTGTTCTAAGGAGATCCTAAGGCTGAAAAGAGGAGGAGAGGGCACCCAATATTATGTAAGGTTGAGATTTGGGCGCCTAGAATGGAGGGTGCAGATTTGGGTGCCTATAGCTAGGGAAAGGTGATTGGTCTGTGTGATGTGGTGCCCTAGGGTGATTGTTTGAGGTTTAAGGAGTGAGGTGTAAGGCTAGGATGTTGTTTAGGGAGAGATCTAAGGGTATGAGAGGTTGCTAAGGCTTGGATGGATGATATTAGAGGTTAGGAGAGAGTGGAGGGTGTAGATTTGATATTCTAGGCAGCCAAGAGAGAAAATGATGAGGGGGAGGAGCCTATGGTTTCAATGAGGAGAGTTTTGCTAATTTAGTGGGAGGGGTACCTATTTGGGTTTGGCAGATAGGAGGCGCCCTCCTGTGCTTAGTTTTTCACAGAAATACTCCCTCTCTCAGCTGAAATTCACACCAGCTTCCCAAAAATTGCATTTCAGGCTTGAAACTTCCCCAGTTTTCCCTAGGATTTGCATAGGGACCCTCAAAGGTCAAAATATTGAATTTAACTAGGAAAAGGGCACATTTTGACTATTCTAAGGCCTAGGTAACCCTAAAATGATGCTCGTTAAGGCTTCAAAATACTGAGTAAAAAGATCATTCCCTTTGCAAGATCATCCCTGACAAAATTAGCTAAGTATCCTGATTCCAAAGTTCTCAAACTTTGTATAGATCAGTATTGGGCTTAAGGGGTAAAACTATCCTGCTTTGAATATTTCAAAAACCTAGCTTAAAAATCTTGTATACTCTTCCATTTGCAGTTTGTCAAGAAAATCTGAGATTGATTTCAAAATTGGATAGGTATTCTTCTTACCATTTCTGAGTATGGATTTCTACCCTTGAACTTTGAGATGCACACTTATTTTTATTGCTACCTTCCACCATTTGACGCGAATCTCGACACTTACCTTAGGTGAAGAGACCCAATTACTAAGTGTTAGGTGATTGTCTTTGGCATTCCCTTTTCCATTTGACGTGAATCTTGACACTTGACTTAGGTGAAGAGACCCAGTTACTAAGTCCAAGGTGTCCATTGATCTTTTGGTGTGTCCGGAAGCATGTCATTAAACACCCCAAAACATCAGTTTAAATATTTATAATTTTTACCCTTTCTCAAACAACTACTAACGTAGTAAATGGGTGAGAATGGGTCGTATCAACAAGAAAGCAAGTGAAAAATTAATATATATTTAAATTTGGACAAGAGAATGCAATCAGGAATGGTAGAAAATACGAAAATAAAATCTATTATTGCTGAAATTAAATGTTTCAAATTTAAACAAGATAATAAATACAAATCAGAATTTAATAAAGAAAGGGAATCAACAAAGAAAGTAAAATAAATAAATAAATAAAAACAGTCTAGAATCCGGATCCTGCGGCGGTAGCTGCAGATCGGCCACACAACTTGCAGAAATTCTCTCTCCTAACTATGCCATCCTCGATAGCACCTCGAGGAGTCTTGACCGACCGATCGACAAGTTGCAGAATTATTGGGGTAGGTTTCAACTCGTCGATCCTGAACCTTTTGTAAATGATGGACGAAAGCAGGTTTACATTGGACCCAAGATCCAATAAGGCCAGAATGAAGGTGGTTCCAGAGATGACCTGGCTTATGAGAGGAGCACCACGGTCTTTCATTATTCGGGGAAATTGGTTTAGGAAAGTTGTCGTAATATCTGCTAAGAGCATCATTTTTTGCGGGGTTGATCGTGGCTTCATCATTTGATTACACAACTCTTTTAAGAACTTGGCATAGGCCGGGACATGTTGGATTGTGTTGAGGGGAGGGAAGTTAATGTGGACTTCCTGGCTCTCCTCGTTGCGAGTCTCTTTGTTCTTTCGCACCGACCCGCCTGTGAGTGCAATTGGAAAGGGAACTACGGGTTGGTTCACTATAGGCTCATCTTCTAAAGTTTCCTTTCCTTCTTCTTATCCCCCCAACTTAGGGTCTTCTTGCTCCTTTTCACTTACTCTCTTTTTCTCACACCAGTCCTCTAAAATCCTCCCACTCCTTAAGGTTGAAATAACCTTGGTATTTTCGGGTTGAGGGTTCTTAGGAGGTGATTGAATTCGTTGTGGAGGAAAACCTGATGGCTGATTTCTATGAGTTGCAACTGGTTGAATCGGTATTTGCCCTACTTCTCTCCTCGCCTTAGCTTTGTCTGGCCATCCTATATGGGTTTGAGGAGGTTGAGGGTAAGCCTGATACGGTTGGACCGGTTGGTTCCTTGGGTACTCCTGTTGGAATGAACTTTGTACTTGTAGCCTCTGATATTGTTGTGTCATGGATTTAGATGGATGATGATACTGTTGGGACTGTGTATGTGTTTGACATGGTTGAGCCGGTTGAGTCCCAGGGTAATCATTATACTCCTAGTGAGTATGGGCTTCTGACCATTGAGAATGCATATCTGGCAGGGGAGTTTCTTGGGAAGTTGGGCTAATTTTCCCACCCAAGGTTACTAAAGAATGGTTTAGCATTGGGTTGGAAAAATTTGTTGGGTGCATGTACATGGTCTAGAATGACTGGTTGACATGGGTCCACCGTAGGACACTAGCTAACATGATGGGCCAGGCTTGCATAGATGGAACATGATGGATAGGATGACAAGGCTGGGCATGGGCAACTTTGTTGATGATATCCAAGGACTTGGTCAATTCTATGGGCCACTTTGTTCCAATCTATCTATGGCTTAGGTTGGAAGTAGTTTCTCATTCCTCAAACTCCGGCCATTCAATTCATTTTATCTTATTTTGTGAACCCCCTTTTTCTTCTTGTTGAAATTTGAAATTTAAATTTTGAATTTAATATCAAATTTGGATTTTGAAATATAAATTCTGAAATTCAAACTCAAATTTCTAGATTTACTCTTTTTTTATGTTTTATTGTTTTTATGATTTTTAATTTTTTGATTTTTTCTTTTTTTTTAATTCATATTTTAAATATTTGGGATTTAAATTAAAACTCATATTTTAAAATTTAAATTCAAATTTGAAATTTTTAAATTTAAAAAAATGCAAACAAATCAACCACACAACCTAGGGCTAACCTAGGGTTTCCTAAACTGGTGGTTCAACCAATGTGAATCCTTTTAGGTTCACTTGGAATTACACCACTTCCTTCATTTAGCTAGGTAAGAGGTGGGGATGTGGGAGGCTCCCCTTGCTCTCGCAAGGACCTAATTAAGTAACCATAAAACTCTCTTTGGCATAGCCGTTTAACCTCTTTCCTTAGACACCAACCGCCAGTTATGGAAAGTAATTACAAGCTTTCTTAAAATTCAACACACGTTTGAACCAAATGTGAGACTTCCCTAAAGGATCTTGCTATCCAAATTTTAAATTAGGGTTAGGGTGAACCGCATGTGAAGGGTGATGATTTTTGGGGCAAGGAAATGTGATAAAATCCCTACCTTATCTTATTTAAATGGAATTACCCTTAAGTAGATTAACGGGAAGACAAAATAAACAAAGCAAATGCAACTAACTACAATGCATGAACAATTATCTTTAAAATGCAATTCGGCAATATAACATAAAAGAATAAAATAAACTAAGCACGAGAAGCAATTAAAATAAAAAGAAACCTAGCACATTCACAACTAACAACATAATTTCAGCAATTAAATAATACTATATGATGCATGCTCTAAAACATATAAAATCCAAGATGTTAAAATGCAAATGCAAAACTTTCAAAATATTAATTTTATATATTTTTATATTTTTTAATTTTTTTTGAAATTCAAATTTTTAAATTTAAATTTCACAATTTAAAATTCAAATTTAAATTCAAATTAAGATTCGAATTAAAATTAAAATTTAAATTGAGATTTGAAATTTAAACTCAAATTCAAAATTTTCAATAATTTCCTATTTAACAATTAATTATTCAATAAATACTAAAAAGGAAAATTAATTAAAGAAACAAATAATTATAACAAGCAGAAAATAAAAGACATAATTATGCTAAGAACGAAATTAACTACTACCAAAATAAATTCTAACAAGAAAAATTGTTATTCTAAATATTAAATCAAAAACAAAATAAACAAAAGAAAATTATGTGGCATTAAATAAAATAAAATAAAATAAACAATTTTTTTCTATTTTTTTACCTGAAATAAAAGAAAAACACTAACCTAATAAAATAGAAATTTGAACATCAAATTAAAATAAAGAAATAAAAATAGATCTAGAAAAAAATGGAAGAAAAATATTACTAAAAAAAATAAATCAGATCTAGAAAAAAATAATTAACAATTTGTAAATCATTATTCTACCAAAAAAGAGTTCAAAAATAAAAATAAAAAAAATCAAAAATAAATTGGAACGACTACACCTGAAACGCAATCCAATTTGTCTTCTTTTCTCTTCTCTCTCGTAGCCCTACAACGCTCCTGTACCCCACCTTTCGCTATTTCGTCCTATAAAATCCAAGAGAAACAAGAATTAACTAAGATAACGGATCAAGAAATAAAACAAAAAGGAAAAAATAATGAAACAAATCTGGATAAAACAAATAAAAAATTTTCTCTGTTGCATCCCCAGTAATGGCACCAAAAACTTGGTGTGTCGGGAAGCGCGTCGTTAAACACCCCGGAACACCAGTTTAAATATTTATAATTTTTACCATTTCTCAAACAACTACTAACATAGTAAATGGGTGAGAATGGGTCATATCCACAGGGAAGCAAGTGAAAAATTAATATATACTTAGATCCGGACAAGAGAATGCAATCGAGAATGGTAGAAAATAGGAAAATAAAATCTATTGTTGCTGAAATTAAGTGTTTCGAATTTAAACAAGACAATAAATAAACATAAGAATTTAATAAAGAATGTGAATCAACAAAGGAAGTAAAATAAATAAATAAAAAATGATCCAAAATTTGGATCCGGTGGCAGTAGCTGCAGATAGGCCTGACAGCTTGTAGAAACCCCTCCTAAATAGAATCGGACATCGGTTCTTTCTACAACCCTCGAACCCCTCGAGACACCTTAGCTTTGAACCTAACTAATTCACATATGAAAAATAGAGAAACAAACAAGAATTAAATCTAAGAGATTGTAGAAATAAAAATAACAGAAAAGAAAATAAAGAAAAGAAAAGAATGGTTGATCAGATCCAATGGCGGTAGTTGCAGAATTGTTGAACAGCTTGCAAGCACCCCTCCTGACAAGATTTGTGTGTCTTCACCTTCTACAACCCTTGATCTCCTCAAGAAACCTTATCCTTGTTAACTGGGTGAATTGATCAACCCTTTTTCCAAGGCCTCTAGGATCCTTTTTATAGAGAATGATGGATACAACTGGGAATAGAGAGAAAGAGGGGGGCAGCAGTTGGGTTTGAGCAAAGTTATGGAGGCCCTATGATTTCTAATGGAGGGTTAGGATGATTCTGGGGTGATCCTAGGGTTGAGAAGACAAGAAGAGGGCGCCCAATATTATGTAGGGCTGAGATTTGGGTGCCTAGAAATGAATGGAGGAGATTGAAGTACCTAGGTTTAAAATGTGGAGATTAAAAGAAGTGGGTGGCGCCCTAGAGTGGATGGCTAAGATATAAGATGGGATGGAGGGCTGAGATTCAGTGGTTAGGAGCTGAATGGTGAGGATTAGTAGTTAGGTGGCGCCCTAGGGTTTAAAAGCTACAAAAAGAGTGCCCTAAAATGGAGGGTGGAGATTAAACACCTAGGGATAGGGTTTGCTAAGAGTGAAAGAATGGGTTAAAATGCGCCCTAGGGTTTGCTAAGGCGTTGAGAGCATGCTAATATAGTAGGAGGGGCGTCAAACTAGGTTTAACATATAGGAGGCACCCTCTTGCTTTCAGTTTTTCACAAAAAGATCCCTCCATCAACTGGACTTCACATCAACTTCACAAAAGCTGCATTTCATCCATGTAACTTCCCAGTTTTGCACAAAATTTGCATAGGAACCCTCAAAGTTCACACTATTGAAATTAACTGGGGAAAGGGCACACTTTGACTTTCTAAGGCCGAAAATACCCCTGAATTGATGCCATTAAGTTATCAAAATGTAGAGTTATCACACCCCAACTTAACCATTGCTAGTCCCTTATCAATGTAGCCTTAAAATTACACTGAGAAAAGAGAACCTTCCCATCTCAAGGTCACCCCTAACAAAATTAGCCAAGCATCCTAATTCTAGAATTTTTAAACTCTGTATAGACTGGTATTGGGCTTAAGGGGTAAAACTGTCTTACATTGAATATCACAAAAACTTAGCTTAAAAATCTTATTTACCCTTCCATTTCCAGACTGTCTTGATAAGATGACATTGATTTTTAAAATCAAACATGTATTCTTATCATTTTTGACAATGGATTTTTACCCCTGAACTTGTTTTGTACACTTATTTCTATTGTTACTTTCAACCATTTGATGTGAATCTCAACACTTGCCTTAGGTGAAGAGTCCCGGTTACTAAGTCTAGGGTGTCCATTAACCTTTTACTCTCTCTTTTTTTTTTTTTTTTTTTTTTTTTTTGCAGCACTATTCAGGGTAGTCCTCTATTTCTAACAATTTGAATAATTTTTTTGTCTAATTTCTCCATCTTTTCCTTCTTATCTCTACAAGGGCAAACTTGGGAGTATATTCCAATTTTTAAACAGTTTCGACAATATTCAAATAAGACCAATTTTGATTCCTATCACTGTCTACCAATTTCTACAAAATTCGATATTCTTTTATTATTTCCTCAACTTTTTCTGTTTGGGAATCTCTTTTCCTGGAAAGAAATTTTATAATTTTCAATGAAATTTTAATTCTACATATTTAAAGGCTTAGCTTCTCATTTTTTTTTTCAGTTTTTCTCTCTCTTTCCTTACCCCCAACTTAAATGCCATTGTCCCTAATGGCATGATTAGACTGATGCACAAAGGATTTGGGTCAAAGGGAACAATGAATAAGGTTTTCCTGAGGGGTTCAAGGTCTGCCACCTAGCCTCGAATCAAGAAAATAACTCAAATCCTAACATTAGAAACATTAAAACTATGTTGGGTTGCCTCCCAACCAGTGTTAAGTTTAACACTTTCAGCCGGACACATTCATGCACTTTCATCATCTAAACTCTTTGACTCATTTTCATCTTCCGAAAGACAGGGTTCAGATTGGGCTAACCAAGCGGTAGGTAGGGCATCTAAAAGATCATCCACTATATCGACCTTGCACCCATCGTCCCCTAGGTTTGGATACTTAAAGGCACTAAAAACGTTTAGCCGAACTTTCTACTCCCCTAATGAAACGTCTATTTCTCCCAATTTACAGTTTGTATTAGCCGTTGCTAGAAATGGACATCTTAAGATTATCGAGATATGGTTCAGTTCTTCAGTTGGGGTCATGTCTACGACTTCAAAATCTATCGAGAAATAACAATTCTCTATCCTAACAATGTAATCCTTAATAGCACCTCGATCAGTCTTGATCGACTGATCGGCGAGTTGCAGGATTACCAGGGTAGGTTTCAACTCGTTGATCCTTAACCTTTTGTAAATGATGGACGGAAACAGGTTTACACTGGACCCAAGATCCATTAGGGCTCGATCGAAGGTGGTTCTAGAGATGACACAGCTTACGAGAGGATCACCATGGTCTTTCATTGTTTGGGGAAGCTGGTTTAGGAAAGTTGTAGTAATATCTGCCAAGAGCATCATTCTTTGTGGGGCCGATCGTAGCTCCATCATTTGAGTACACAACTCTTTTAAGAACTTGGCATAGGCTGGGACATGCTGGATTGAATTGAGGAGAGGGAAGTTAATATGGACTTCCCGACTCTCGTCGTTGCGAGTCTCTTTGTTCTTTCGCACCGGCCCGACTATGAGTGCAGCTGGAAAGGGAACTACAAGTTGGCTCACTATAGGCTCATCTTCTAAAGTTTCCTTTCCTTCTTCTTCTCCCCCCAAATTAGGGTCTTCTTGCTCCTTTTCCCTATCTCTCTTTTTCTCACACGGGTCCTCTAAAATCCTCCCACTCCTTAAGGTTGTAATAGCCTTGATATTTTCAGGTTGAGGGTTTTGAGGAGGTGTTTGAATTTTTTGTGGAGGAAAACCTGGTGGCTGAATTTTAGGAGTCACAACCGGTTGAATCGGTATTTGCCCTACTTCTCTCCACACCTTGGCTTCATCTAGCCATCCTATTTGGCTATCTAATCTATCGTTGGACTGCTGCTGATTCTATGGGCCATCCCATAGAATCTTGTCTAGTTGTCAAGATACTTGGTTCCAATCTATATGTGGCTCAAGTTGGAAGTAGTTTCTCAGTCCACAAACTTCGGCCATTGAATTCATTTTATCTTATTTTGTTTATACCCCATTTTTCTTCTTGTTGAAATTTGAAATTGAAATTTTGAATTTAATATCAAATTTTGATTTTGAAATATAAATTCTGAAATTCAAACTCAATTTTTGAAATTTTCTCTTTTTTTATGTTTTTAATTTATTATTATTTTTATTATTTCTATTTTCTCTTTTTTTTTTAATTCAAAATTTAAATTTTTGAAATTTAAATTCAATTTCAGATTTTGAAATTTAAATTCCTAAAATTAAAATTAAAATTTGAAAATTTTAAATATAAAAAAATGCAAACAAATCAACCACACGACCTAGGGCTGACCTAGGGTTTCCTAAATTAGTGGTTCAACCAACGTGAATCCTTTTAGGTTCACTTGGAATTACACCACTTCCTTCGGTTAGCCAGGTAAGAGGTGGGGATGTGGGAGGCTCCCCTTGCTCTCGCAAGGTCCTAATTAAGTAACCACAAAACCCGCTTTGGTGTAGCTATTTAACCTTTTTCCTTAAACACTAACCGCCGGTTATGGAAAGTGACTACAAGCTTTACTAAAATTCAGCACACCATTGAACCAAATGTGAGGCTTCCCTAAAAGATCGTGCTATCCAAATTTTTAATTAGGGTTAGGGTGAACCGCATGTGAAGGGTGGTGATTTTGGGGCCAAGGAAGGGTGATGAAATCCCCACCTTATCTTATTTAAATGGAATTACCCTTAAGTAGATAAACCGGAAGACAAAATAAACAAAGCAAATACAACTAACTACAAGGCATGGACAATTATCTCTAAAATGCAATTTGGCAATATAACAGTCATAATTTCAGCAATTAAATAATCATATATGATGCATGCTCTAAAACATATCAAATCCTAGATGTTAAAATGCAAATGCAAAACTTTCAAAATATTAATTTTATATGTTTTTATATTTTTTTCAATTTACTTTTATATTTTTTTATATTTTTATATTTTTTATATTTTTTGAAATTCGAAAATTTAAATTTAAATTTTGAAATTAGAAACTCAAATTCAAATTCAAATTCAGATTCGATTTAAAATTTAAATTTAAATTGAGATTTAAAATTTAAACTCAAATTAAAAAATTTAAACAATTTCCTATTTAATAATTAATTTTTTAATTAAATACTAAAAAAATGAAATTAAATATAGCAACAAATAATTATAACAAGCAGAAAATAAAAGAAATAATTATGCTAAGAACGAAATGAACTACTACCAAAATAAATTCTAGCAAGAAAAATTGTTATTCTAAACATTAAATCAAAAATAAAATGAACTAAAGAAAATTATGTGGCAATAAATAAAATAAACAATTTTTTTTCTATTTTTTACCTGAAATAAAAGAAAAACACTAACCTAATAAGATAGAGATTCGAACAGGATATTAAAATAAAGAAAGAAAAATAGATCTAGAAACAAAACAAAAGAAAAATAATACTAAAAAAAATAAATTGGATCTAGAAAAAAATTAATTAAAAGTTCAAAAATCATTATTCTACCAAAAAAAGAGTTCAAAAATGAAAATCAAAAATAAAAAATAAATTGGAATGAATACACCTGAAACGCAATCCAATTTCTCTTCTCTCTCGTAGTCTTGCAACGCTCTAGTACCCCACCTTTCATTATTCAGTCCTATTGAATCAAAGCGAAACAAGAATTAAACTGAGATAACAGATCTAGTACTAAAACAAAAAAAGTAAAGAGAATAAAAAATTTTCTCGGTTGCTTCAAAGGTAACGACACCAAAAACTTGGCGATCTAGAATCTAGATTCGGTGGCGTTAGCTGCAAACCAGTCAAACAGCTTGCAGAACAACCCTCGAACCCCTCGAGACACCTTAGCTTTGAACCGAACAAATTCAGATCTACAACATAGAGAAACAAAGAAGAACTAAATCTAAAGAATTGTAGAAATAAAAATAACAAAAAATTAAATAAAGAAAAGAAAAGAATGGTTGATCAGATCTAGTGGCAGTATTTGCAGAATGGTTGAACAGCTTGTAGGAACCCCTCCTGACAAGGTCTAGGCATCCTCGCCTTCTACAACCCTTGATCTCCTCAAGAAACATTAACCTTATTAGCTGGGTGAATTGACCAACATTTTCTCTAGGGCCCTTGGGATCATTTTTATAGAGAAGGATGGACACAACTGGGAATAGAGAGAAAGAGGGGGCAGTAGCTGGGTTTTAGCAAAGTTATGGACACCCTATGTTTTCTAATGGAGGGTTAGGATAATTTTGGGATGATCCTAGGGCTGTGAAGACAAGAAGAGGGCATCCAATATTATGTAGGGAATAGATTTGGGTGACCAAAAATGAATGGAGGAGATTGAGGCACCTAGGGTTGAAAGGTGGAGATTAAAAGAGGTGGGTGGTGCCCTAGAGTGGATGAGTAAGATATAAGATGGGATGAGGGGTTGAGATCTAGTGGTTAGGGGCTGAATGGTGAGGTTTAGTAGTTAGGTGGTGCCCTAGGGTTTAAAAGCTACAAAAAGAGTGCCCTAGAATGAGTGGTGGAGATTAGAAGAAGTGGAGGGTGTAGATTAAACACCTAGGGGCGGCTAGGGTTTGCTAAGAGTGAAAAAAAAATGGGTTAAAAGGCACCTTAGGGTTTGGTAAGGCATGGGGAGCATGCTAATACAGTAGGAGGGACGCCAATCTAGGTTTAGCAGATAGGAGGCACCCTCCTGCTTTCAATTTTTCACAAAAACACCCCTCTCTCAGATGGACTTCACACTAGCTTCCTAAAAGCTGCATTTCAGCAATAAAAACTTCCCAGTTTTGCAGAATATTTGGCACAGGGACCCTCAGAGGTCACACTATTGAAATTAGTTGGGGAAATGGCACACTTTGACTTTTTTCTGACTGAAAATACCCCTAAATTGATGCCGTTAAGGCATCAAAATGCAGAGTTATCACACCCCCCAACTTAACCATTGCTAGTCCCTTAGCAATGTTGTCTTAAAATTACACTGAGCATAGAGATCCTTCCCATCTCAAGGTCATCCCTAATAGAATTAGCCAAGCATCTTGATTCCAGAATTTTTAAACATTATATAGATTAGTATTGGGCTTAAGGGGTAAAACTGTCTTATTTTGAATATCGCAGAAACTTGGCTTAAAAATCTCATTTACCCTTCCATTTGCAGACTGTCTTGATAAGTTGAGATTGATTTTTAAAATCAAACATGTATTCTTCTTATCATTTTTGTCAATGGATTTTTACCCCTGAACTTGATTTGGACACTTATTTCTATTGTTACCTTCCATCATTTGATGCAAATCTCGACACTTGCCTTAGGTGAAGAGACCCGGTTACTAAGTATTAGGTGATTGTCTTTGGCATTCCCTTTCCCGTTTGATGCAAATCTCGACACTTGCCTTAGGTGAACAGACCCGGTAACTAAGTCTAGGGTGTCTATTGACTTTTTACTCGCTCTCTTATTTTTAATTTTTTTGTAACACTATTCAGGGTAGTCATCTGTTTCTAACAATTTGAAGAATTTTTTTGTCTAATTTCTCCATCTTTCTCTTCTTATCTCGACAAGGGAAAACTTGGGAGTATATTCCAATTTTTAAATGGTTTCGACAATATTCAAATAAGATCAATTTTGATTCCTATCACTTTCTACCAATTTCTACAAATTTGATATTCTTTTATTAGTTTCCTCAATTTTTTTTCTGTTTGGGAATCTCTTTTCCTGGAAAGAAATTTTAAAATTTTCAGTGAAATTTTAATTCTACATATTTAAAGGCTTAGCTTCTCATTTTTTTTTTCAGTTTTTCTCTCTCTTTCCTTACCCCCAACTTAAATGCCATTGTCCCTAATGGCATGACTAGACTGATGCACAAAGGATTTGGGTCAAAGGGAACAATGAATAAGGTTTTCCTGAGGGGTTCAAGGTCTGCCACCTAGCCTCAAATCAAGAAAATAACTCAAATCCTAACATTATAAACATTAAAACTACGTTGGGTTGCCTCCCAACCAGTGTTAAGTTTAACACTTTCAGCCAGACACATTCACGCACTTTCATCATCTAAACTCTTTGAGTAACTTTCTTCTTCCGAAAGATAGTGTTCAGATTGGGCTAACCAAGCGGTAGGTAGGGCATCTAAAAGATCGTCCACTATATCCACCTTGCACCCATCGTCCCCTAGGTTTGGATACTTAAAGGCACTAAAAACGTTTAGCCGAACTTTCTACTCCCCTAATGAAACGTCTATTTCTCCCAATTTACAGTTTGTATTAGCCGTTGCTAGAAATGGACATCTTAAGATTATCGAGATATGGTTCAATTCTTCGGTTGAGGTCATATCTAGGACAACAAAGTCTACAGGGAAATAACAGTTCTCTATCCTAACAATGACATCCTTGATAGTACCTCGAGGAGTTTTGACTGACCGGTTGGTGAGTTGTAGAATTACCAAGGTTGGTTTCAACTCGTCGATCTTGAACCTTTCGTAAATGATAGACGGAAGAAGGTTTACACTAGCCCCAAGATCCAATAGGGCCCGATCGAAGGTGGTTCCAAAGATGACTGATGGGTTGTCGAAGCCCTCAAAATTAGTGCTAGTCCCACAATAAAATATTTGTAGTAAAAGTGGTACTAGGTCGAATACCACAGGGAGCTAACAGTAATCTCTTAGTCGAATGAATATTATCACTCAGTGGGAAAATTAAATAACTAAAATTAAAAGAAGGCAATAGCAAATTAAACAAACAAGAGAAATCAGTCTTACCGAATTCTGGTTCAAGGGTTCGGGTTAGTCAATTGGCCATTGATCATAGGTAGACTCTGGTAGTCTTGCAATTCAAGCATTTGACCTTAGATTTATTAGGATAGCCATAATAAACCTTGTGTTTTCCTAATTCATCTGACCAAACCCTAGCATTCGATCAACACTTATCACTACTCAACTGGGTACGATAGCGTTCCATATTAACCAGTGATAGTATTAAGCTTTGCGAAAACAATTAAACCAAAATAACAATAATTGAGATAGCTGCAATTATCGAATCTTGTTTCATTGATTCCTTTTAGGTTAAACCATATCAATACATTGGTCAAAGGTTGTCACGAACAATTGACCCAGAAAGATATTAACCTAATTGCTACTTGTACCACTATTCCTGACAATTACGGATCACCGAACTATGGATAGCAGTAGAAAAATTAACATTAACTTAGTTTGTCGGACTAATTAACATTAACATCCAATGGAAATATGCACAAGAACCAATGAATACTTGAATTAAAAAGCAAGATCTTAAATTAAATACAGAATCTCACATTGACTCAATTGAACCTCCCCCTTTGAACCAGAAAAGAGTAGTTTGGTTGCTCATGATCTTTGAATTCTCCATGCTCTGTTTCTTAGTGGCCGAACTGCTCTCTTGGTAGCTTGAGTTTGCTTGATGATCTCTTGGATCCTTGGATTGAGTGATTGTTAGAGCTGGTCCACCCCCCTCTTTATATAGCTAAAGGAGAGGGCTGTTTTCCAACTCCTTCTAGGAGATCAGCCTAAAATCAGGGAGTCTTGATCTGCTTTGAACTAATCCTATCCTATCTCTTATCTAGTGATCTAATCCCAACTTTCTTATCTTTATAGGATTACATTCAAAATTTAGATCTAATAAGACTCTTTCCCTAGAGGTTACATTCGAAATAGGACTCCAGGCTCTTGAATTCGAGTTCGGCTGCTCTGATAACTTGGGCTGCTTCAAGGTTCTTCTGCGAGTTGGGCCTCAGCTGCAAAATGGGCATGGCTGCGAACTTGCTCCGAGTTTGGGCCCAATTTTGTACTCGATGCGGACTGAATCTGTAAAAACCCAAAACATAGTCTTTCTAATGCCTCTTGAATTGTCCAAATCGGAGTCCGGAATTAAGAGTTATACCCAGATTACGGACTATTGCCGAAACTGTGAAAAATCACCCGATTTGCCCTGTTTTCTTCCAATTGCCTTCTTGCTTGCCCTAATTCGAAATACAAGAGTAATGAGTCCATTTAAGTACTAAAGTAATGTAAAATAGCGAATATTAGGGGATAAAAATAGGGTTCTTTTTAGTCTCATCAATGACATAGCTTATGAGAGGAGCACTAGTGTCTTTCATTGTTTGGAGAACTTGGTTTAGGAAAGTTGCACTAATATCTGCCGAGAGCGTCATTCTTTGTGGGGTTGATCATGTCTCTATCATTTGAGTACACAACTCTTTTAAGAACTTGGCATAGGCCGAGCCATGCTGGATTTCGTTGAGGAGAGGGAAGTTAATATGGTCTTCCCAACTCTCCTCATTGAGAGTCTCTTTGTTCTTTCACACTGGCCCGACTATGGGTGCAGTTGGAAAGGGAACTTCAGGTTGGTTCATTATAAGCTCATCTTCTAAAGTTTCCTTTGCTTCTTCTTCTCCCCCCAACTTAGGATCTTCTTGCTCCTTTTAACTAACTCTCTTTTTCTCACACAGGTCCTCTAAAATCCTCCCACTCCTTAAGGTTGTAATAGCCTTGGTATTTTCAAGCTGAGGGTTCTTAAGAGGTGGTTGAATTTGTTGTGGAGGAAAACCTGGTGACTGATTTCTAGGAGTCACAACCGGTTGAATCGGTATTTGCCATACTTCTCTCATCACCTTGGCTTTGGCTAGCCATTCTATTTGGATTTCTAATCTATCGATGGACTGCTGCTGATTTAGGATTATCTGATGAAGCTGCATGAATTGATCATCTACTATAGGGGTTTGAGGAGGTTGTGGGTAAGCCTAATACAGTTGGACCATTTTTTTCCTAGGATACACCTACTGGAAGGAACTTTGTACTTGTGGTCTCTGAAATTATTGGGCCATGAAGGTGGATGGATGATGATACTATTGGGATTGTTTATGTGTTTGACATGGTTCAGTCGGTTGAGTCCCAGGGTAATCATTGTACTCCCATTGAGTCTGGGCTTCAGACCATTGAGATTGCATATCTAGCAGGGTGGATTGTTGGGCTTGATCCCTATAAGTGAAGTTGGGTTTATTTTCCCACCCAGGGTTATATGGACTAAAGCATGGGTTAGCATTGGGTTGGAAAAATCTATTGGCTGCATATACTTGGTTTGGAATGTCTGGTTGACATGGGCGCACCGCAGGGCATTGGCTAACATGATGGGCTGATCTTGCAAAGATGGAACATGATGAATTTGAAGAAAAGGTTGGTATGGGTCACTTTGTTGACGATATGCAAGGACTTAGTCAATTCTATGGGCCATCCCATTAATCTTGTCCAGTTGTTGGCATACATGGTTCCAATCTATTTGTGGCTCAGGTTGGAAGTAGTTTCTCAATCCACAAACTCCGACCATTGAATTCATTTTATCTTATTTTGTTTTAACCCCCTTTTTCTTCTTGTTGAAATTTGAAATTTAAATTTTGAATTTAATTTCCAATTTGGATTTCGAAATTTAAACTCAAATTTTGAAAATTTCTCTTTTTTTATGTTTTTATTTTTTTATTTTTTTATTTTCTCTCTTTTTTTTTTTTAATTTCAAATTTTAAGATTTTGAAATTTAAATTCAAATTCAGATTTTGAAATTTAAATTCCTAAAATTTAAATTGAAATTTGAAAATTTTAAATTAGAAAAAAAATGTAAACAAATCAACCATACGACTTAGGGCTGACCTACGGTTTCCTAAACTGATGGTTCAACCAATGTGAATCCTTTTAGGTTCACACGGAATTACACCACTTCCTTTGTTTAGCCAAGTAAGAGGTGGGGATGTGGGAGGCTCTCCTTTTTCTCACAAGGACCTAATTAAGTAACCACAAAACCTGCTTTGGCATAACCGTTTAACCTTTTTCCTTAGACACCAACCGCCAGTTATTGAAAGTAATTACAAGCTGTCTTAAAATTCAGCACACCTTTGAACCAAATGTGAGGCTTCCCTAAAGGATCTTGCTATCCAAATTTTAAATTAGGGTCAGGGTGATCCCACGTGAAGGGTGGTGATTTTTGGGCCAAGGAAGGGTGATGAAATCCCCACCTTATCTTATTTACCGGGAAGACAAAATAAACAAAGCAAATGCAACTAACTACAATGCATGAACAATTATGTCTAAAATGCAATTTGGCAATATAACATAAAAGAATAAAATAAACTAAGCACAAGAAGCAATTAAAAGAAAAAGAAACCTAGCACATTCACAACTAACAACATAGTTTCAGCAATTAAAGAAACCTATATGATGCATGCTCTAAAACATATCAAATCCTAGATGTTAAAATGCAAATTCAAAACTTTTAAAATATTAATTTTATATATTTTTTTATTTTTTTATATTTTTTATATTTTTATATTTTTTAATTTTTTTTCAAATTCAAAATTTTAAATTTAACTTTTGAAATTTGAAATTCAAATTCAAATTCAGATTTGAATTAAAATTAAACTTTAAATTCAGATTTGGAATTTAAACTCAAATTCAAAAGTTTAAACAATTTCCTATTTAACAACTAATTATTCAATTAAATACTAAAAAAAGGAAATTAAATAAGGCAACAAATAATTATAACAAGAAAAAAATAAAAGAAATAATTATGCTATGATCTAAATTAACTACTAACAAGAAAAAATGTTATTCTAAAATTTAAACCAAAAATAACATAAACAAAAGAATACTATGCGGAAATAAATAAAATAACATAAAATAAACAATTTTTTTTTCTATTTTTTAGGTGAAATAAATGAAAAACACTAACCTAATAAGACAAAAATTTGAACAAGAAATTAAAATAAATAAATAAAAATATATCTAGAAACAAAATGGGAGAAAAATAATACTAAAAAAAATCGGAAGTAGAAAAAAATTAATTAAAAATTCGAAAATATTTATTCTACCAAAAAAGAGATTTTGAAAATAAAAAAAAAAAAAAAAAAAAAAATGGAATGACTACACCTGAAATGCAACCAAATTTCTCTTTCTTCTCTTCTCTCCCGTAGTCCCGCAATGCTCCGGCACCCAACCATTCGGTATTCTATCATGTAGAATGAAAGTGAAACAAGAATTAAACAGAGATAATGGATAAAGTAATGAAACGAAAAAGAAAAAATAATGAAACAGATCCAGATAAAGCAAATAAAAAATTTTCTCTGTTGCTTCCTTGGCAGTGGCGCCAAAAACATGGTGTGTCCAGAAGCGCATCGCTAAACACCCTAGAACATCAGTTTAAATATTTATAATTTTTACCATTTCTCAAACAACTACTAACATAGTAAATGGGTGAGAATGGGTCATATTCATAGGGAAGCATGTGAAAAATTAATATATAGTTAAATCCGGACAAGAGAATGCAATTGGGAATGGTAGAAAATACGAAAATAAAATCTATTATTACTGAAATTAAATGTTTTGAATTTAAACAAGACAATAAATAATAAACAGAATTTAATAAAGTATGGGAATCAACAAAGGAAATAAAAGAAATAAATAAAAAAATGATCCAAAATCTGGATTCAGTGGCAGTAGGTGTAGATCGACTAGACAACTTACAAAAACCCCTCCTGACAAGAATCAAGCGTCGGTCCTTTCTACAACTCTCGAACTCATCAAGACACCTTAGCCTTGAATAGAATGAATTCAGATATGCAAAACAGAGAAACAAACAAGAATTAAATCTAAAAGATTACTGAAATAAAAATAACAGAAAAGAAAATAAAGAAAAGAAAAGAATGGTTGATCAGATCCAGTGACAGTAGTTGCAAAATGGTTGAATAGTTTGCTAGAACCCCTCCTGACAAGATCTGGGCATCATCTCCTTGAACAACCCTTGAACTCCTCAAGAAACCTTAGCCTTGTTTACTGGGTGAATTGACTAACCCTTTCTCCAAGGCCCCTAGGGTCCTTTTTTATAGAGAATGGTGGACACAACTGGGAATAGAGAGAAAGAGGGAGGCGACATCTAGGTTTTAGCAAAGTTATGGGCACCCTAGGGTTTCTAATGGAGAGTTAGGACGATTCTAGGGTGATCCTAGGGCTGAGAAGGCAAGAAAATGGCACCCAATATTATGTAGGGATAAGATTTGGGTGCCTAGAAATGAATGGAGGAGATTGAGGAACCTCGGGTTGAAAGGTGGAGATTAAAAGAGGTGGGTGGCACCCTAGAGTGGATGGATAAGATATAAGATGGAATGGAGGGCTGAGATCTAGTGGTTAGGGTTGGAATGGTGAGGATTTGTAGTTAGGTGGTGCCCTAGGGTTTAAGAGCTACAAAAAAAGTGCCGTAGAATGAGTGATGGAGATTAGAAGAAGTGGAGGGTGGAGATTAAACACTTAGGGGCGGCTAGGGTTTGCTAAGAGTGAAAAGAATGGGTTAAAAGGCGCCCTAGGGTTTGCTAAGGCGTGGGGAGGTTGCTAATATAGTAAGAGGGATGCCAAACTAGGTTAAGTAGATAGGATGCACCCTCTTGCTTTCAGTTTTTCACAAAAACACCCCATCTCTTAGCTTGACTTCACACCAGCTTCCCAAAAGTTGTATTTTAGTCATGAAAACTTCCCAGTTTTTCACAAAATTTGCACAGGGACCTTCTGAGTTGACACTATTGAAATTAACTGGGGAAAGGGCACACTATTGAAATCAACTTTTATTCTTTTTTTTTGGAAACACTGTTTAGGGTAGTCCATTGTCTCTAATGACTTAAAGAAATTTTGTCTAATTTTTCAATATTTCTCTTCTTATCCTGCCAGGGGAAAACTTGGCAGTATTTTCCAATTACTAAATGGTTTCAACAATATTTAAATAAGGCAAATTTTGACTCTTATCACTTGCTACCAATTTCTACAAAATTCAATATTCTTCTATCAATTTCCTCAACTTTTTCTGTTTAAGAATCTCTTTTAATGCAAAAAACTTAAAAATTTCTCAGTAAAACTTTTAGTTCTGCATTTCTAAAGGCTTAGCTCTTATTATTATTATTATTATTATTCCAATTTTTCTCTCTCTTTCCTCACCCCCCAACTTAAGTGCCATTGTCCCTAATGGCATGACTATAATGTTGCAAGGGAACTTGGGCCAAAGGGAACAATCAAGAGGGCTTTCCCAAGGGGTTCAAGGTCTGCCAACTAAGTTCTAAAATTTATTCAAAGGAAAAGACAAACTCTAATAAGACAATTAAAATAAAATTTCGTTGGGTTGCCTCCCAACCAGTGCTAAGTATAATGTCTTTAGATAGATAAATTCACTCACCTCTCACATCACTTCTAGACTCGCTTTCTTCTTTACATAGACAGGGCACAGATTGAGCTAACTAAAGGGCAGATAGGGCATCTACAAGGTCGTCCACTACATCTACCTTGAACTCATCTTCCCCTAGGTTTTGATACTTAGTGGCACTAAATGCATTTAATCAGACTTTCTACTCTCCAAATGAAATGTCTATTTCTCCCAATTTATGGTTGATGTTTGCATTGGCAGTTGCTAGAAATGGACATCCTAAGATTATTGGGTTATGATTAAGTTCCTCGGTTGGGGTCATGTCTAGGTTGATAAAATCCACTAGGAAGTAACAATCCTCTACTCTAACAATGACGTACTCAATAACACCTTGAGGAGTCTTGATTGATCGATCAGCGAGTTACAAAATTACCGGGGTAGGTTTTAACTCGCCGATCCTAAACCTTTCATAAATAATAGAGGGGAGTAGATTTATATTGGCCCCAAGATCCAATAGGGCCCGATCGAAAGTGATTCCAAAGATTGCACAACTTATTAGTGGAGCACCATGGTGTTTCATTTTTTGGGGGAGTTGGTTTAGGAGAACCGCACTAACATTTGCAGAGAGCATCACTTTTTGTGGGGCCGATCGTGGCTCCCTCTTTTGAGTACATAGCTCTTTCAAGAACTTGGCGTAGGTCGGGACATGTTGGATCGCGTCGAGGAGAGGGATGTTAATATGGACTTGCTTGAATAACTCCCTGATCTCCTCATTGCGAGTCTTTTTTGTCTTTCTTAATGGCCCGGTTGTAAGTGTGGTTAGAAAGGGAACTACAAGTCAGTTTACTATAGGTTCTTCTTAATTTTCCTTTCCTTTTTCTTCCCCCCTTAACTTATGGTCTTCTTGGTCCTTTTCTTCTTCACTGATGTTTTCAAATTTCTTTTTCTCATATGAGTCCTCTAAAATCCTCCCACTCCTTAACGTCGTAATAGCCTTGACATTTTCAAACTGAGGGTTCTTAGGAGGTGGTTGAACTTGTTGTGGAGGAAAACCCGGTGGCTGATTTTTAGGATTCCCAATCGATTAACTCAGTAGTTATCCTACTTCTCTCCTCGCACTGGCTTCGGCTAGCTGTCCTATTTGGCTCTCTAATCTAGTGATGAATTGCTGCTGAGATAGAATTATCCAGTAAAGCTACATGAATTTGTCATCAACTGTATTGGTCTGAGGAGACTGATTCCTAGGGTAAGTCTACTGGAATTGGCTCTACACTTGTGGCCTCTGAAATTGTTGGGCCATAGAGTTAGATGGATGGTACTACTAGGACTATATGTTAGGTTGATGTGTCCTCCAAGAAAAGTTAGGGTGATTCTCCACCTAGGGTTGTAAGTATTTGAAAATGGGTCATTATTAGGCCTCGAGAAACTTTGGGCTGCTTGGACCTGTTCTTGAATAAATGACAGAAACTGGGTCACCATTGGACACTCATCAACTTGGTGGGCTGGGCTGGCATAGATGGAAAATTTTGGGTAGGATGACAAGGTTGGGTATGTGCTAATTAGTTGACGAAATGGAAGGACTTGATCGAGTTTTTGGGTCATCCCATTAATCTTATCCAGTTGTTGAGACACATGGTTCCAATCTATCCATGGCTCAGGTTGGAAGTAATTTCTCATTCCACAAACTTTGGCCATAGAATTCATTTTATTTTGTTTTAATTTCTTTCTGATTAAGCATAAACAAGTAAAATACATGACCTAGGGGCTAAACTAAGTTTTCCTAAACTTGTGGTTTAACCAATGCAAACCCCCTTAGGTTCACTTGGAATTACACCACTTTCTTTGGTTAGCCAGGTAAGTGGTGGGGATGTGGGAGGCTCACCTTGCTCTCGCAAGGACCTAATTAAGTAACCACAAATCCCGCTTAGGTTTAGCCGGTTAACCTCTTTCCTTAAACACCAACCGCCGGTAATGGAAAGTAATTACAAGCTTCCCTAAAATTCAGCACACTTATGAACCAAATGTGTGGGGCTTCCTAAAGGATCTTGCTATCCAAATTTTAAATTAAGGTTTAGGGTGAACAACACGTGAAAGGGTGGTGGTTTTTAGGCCAAGGAAGGGTGATGAAATCTCCATCTTATCTTATTTAAATTGGATTCCCCTTAAATGGATTAACGGAAAAACATAATAAACAAAATAAATGCAACTAATTACAATGCATGAACAATTATCTCTGATATGCAATTCAGCAATTTAACATAAAATAATAAAACAAACTAATTCAGCAAAGGGAGCAATTAAAAATGAAAAACCCTAACACATTAACAACTAACAAGATAATTTCAGCAATTAAATAATCCTATATGATGCATGCTCTAGAACATATCAAACCCTAAATGTTGGAATGCAAATGCAAAAATTTTAAAATATTTTTCTTATTTATTTTTATTTTTTGGTTGTAAATTAAAATTTGAAATTTAAATTCAAGTTCAGGTTCAAATTAAAA
Organism: Nelumbo lutea; assembly: GCF_056320005.1. Lineage (NCBI taxonomy): Eukaryota > Viridiplantae > Streptophyta > Magnoliopsida > Proteales > Nelumbonaceae > Nelumbo > Nelumbo lutea. The sequence goes on from NC_142685.1 coordinate 75,254,566, forward strand.
TTCAAATTTTGAAATTTAAATTCAAATTCGAAATAAACAGATAACTAACTAGACCTAAAGATGGAACAAAAGAAAAAAAATAATCCTAAAAATAGAGCCAAATCTATTAAGAAATAAAATTAAAAATAAATAACCAAAGATTCAAAAACACTAATATACTAAGATAAATTCAAAAATAAAAACAGAAAACAGGATTAAGTTGGGACGACAACAACTGAATCACAATACCAATTTCTCTTCTCTTCTCTTTTCTTCAGTAGTCCGACAATGCTCTGGTACCCCACCTTTTGCTATTATGTCTTGCAAAATCAAAGAGAAACAAGAATTAAAATGGGATTATAGATCAAGTAATCAAATGAAAATAAAAAAAAAATAATGAAACAGATTTGAACAAAGCAAATAAAAATTTTTCTCCGTTGCTTCCCTAGTAACGGCGCCAAAAACACGGTGTGTCCGAAAGCGTGTCATTAACTACTTTGGAACACCAGTTTGAATATTTATAAATTTTTTGATACTCAAAATAACTACAAAACATAGTTAGTGGTGAGAAAGGGGTCATATTCATAGGGAAGCGAGGGAAAAATTGTTACGTACTTCAATTTGGAAAAAATAACAAGATTTGAGATTGTAGAAACACAAAATTTAATTAACTGAATTGGAATCCATTAAAATAAAATTCTAACAATGTTGAAAGTAAAAGTTGCAAAAAAATAAATAAGTAACAGAAATTAGAAAAAAACTAAATAAAAAATCTACAACTCGATCTGAAGTAGCAGTCTTCGGATCTTTCCTTTGACCCTCGAACTCCTCGAGTTGGGCCTTCCGTCTTACCTGGCCGAATTTCAGATCTGTAGAAAGGAAGATAAAAATTAAATTTGGTAAAATAAATTGCAGAAATAAAATAAAAGCTGGAAATTAAAGAACAAAAAATAAAAACATGCGTAAAAAGTAAATCTAAAACAATGGGAAATTAGTTGGGATCAGAATCAAGAGGTGGCAGTAGTTGCTAGGTGAACCGCAAGTAGGAAGCCCTCCTCTTGCTTGGGCATTCTCCTCTTCCTCTACCCTTGAACTTCTTGAGAACAACCTTCCATCTTTCCTAGGGGCAGAATCCAACCAAAATAGCATAAAAGAAAATAAAGAAAACGAAAGGGATGGCTAATCAAATTTAGTAGCAGTAGTTGCAGATTGGCTGGACTACTTGTAGGAACCCCTCATGACAAGATCTAGGCGTCCTTCCCTTCTACAACTTTTGAACTCCTCAAGAAACTTTAGCCTTGAACTGGGTGAATTCATCAACCCCTTCTCCCGAGCCCTTGGGATCCTTTTTATAGGGAAGGGTGGAAAAAACTAGGATTAGAGAGAAAGAGAGGGGCAGCTAGTGGGTTTATGCAGAAATATGGGTGCCCTAGGTTTGAGAATGGAGGGTTAGGATTGTTATAAGGAGATCCTAAGGCTGTAAAGAGGAGGAGAGGTTACCAAATATTATGTAGGGCTGAGATTTGGGCGCCTAGAATGGAGTGTGTAGATTTGGGCACCTATAGCTGGAGAAAGGTGATTGGTTTGCGTGATGTGGCACCCTAGGGTGATTGGTTGACATTTAAGGAGTGAGGTGTAAGGCTAGGAGGCTGTATAGGGAGAGATCTAAGGGTATGAGAGGTTGCTAAGGCTTGGATGGTTGACATTAGAGGTTATGAGAGAGTGGAAGGTGAAGATTTGATAGCCTAGGGCTGCCAAGAGAGAAAAAGATGAGGGGGAGGCACCTAGGGTTTCAATGAGGAGAGAGAGTTCTGCTAATTTAGTGGGAAGGGCGCCTATCTGGGTTTGGCAGATAGGAACCGCCCTCATGTGCTCAATTTTTCATAGAAACACCCCCTCTCTCAGCTAGAATTCACACCAGCTTCCCAAAAACTTCATTTTAGCCCTAAAACTTCCCCAGTTTTCCCCAAGATTTGCATAGGGACACTTAGAGGTCACAATATTGAATTTAACTGGGAAAATGGCACATTTTGACTATTCTAAGGCCTAGGTAACCCTAAAATGATGCCCATTAAGGCATCAAAATATAGAGTTATCACTGCTGCACCATCGACATGCTTAGTAAATGAGCTCTGTAATGAATCAAATGCAACTAATCTACCTAACAAACACATATCAAAACCCAAAAGAAGAGAGATAAGAAAAGTGGGTCAACAAGAAAGCAACAAAAACTCACGATGTGATCAATCTCATCAACCCTAACAACATCTTCATCGGGTCGGGCCTCACTGTGATGAAGGGATAGGAAATCCATCACATGGATGCCCAAATATTGCGGAATAAGGGGGGTGAATTTCAAAAATTTTTCTCTCCCTTCAAGTGGGAATCGAATTCCCCATTTAGAAAATCATATTTTCAATGATCATTCTTGAACTATAAACTGAACCAGATCTGAACCAAAAAGAGTAGGGAGGGATAATACCTGATACAGAGAAACAGTATCTCCCAATAGAGGTGTTCACGCCCAAGGAAGGATCCAAAATCTGCTCCCACTAAAGATGGCGCAGTGTAGGGTGGAGCAGAATCAGCAATGTTCTTCCAAAAGAACTTGACCCTTCACAAGGATCAATTGGACGGCTTGTGAATACAACTCCCACCAATCTTTTCTCCAAAAGAATGGTATCAAGATCAAATCTTGATTTCTACCAAGAACTGGAGATCGAACTGCTATAGGCAGTAGTTGCAGGAAGGAGGCAGCAAGAGAGTATTTGCAGGGTGTAGAATTCTCTCTTCTTGTAATCTCAGCTCTGAAGACAAGGATCTCTGGATTGCATTGCATGTCTAAAGGTTGCCGCCCCCTCTTCCTTTTATAGACTTAAAGGGATCAACTCCTAATCCCATTAGGAGTTTCTAACCCAAATCATATTTGGATTAGAAGTCCCTTTAAGTGATAAGGGATAACCCTTATCTTATCTGCAGATTAGATCAACCATCTCCTAATCTAATTAGGAGGTTTCCAGATCTAAATCTCATTTAGATCTTGGACTCTCTAAGTGGATAGGGTCTGGGCCCAATCCTATCAGCTGATCCATCTCATAATTCGCCCCTTAAGTGACTAATCAAAATAGCCCAATTCGAAATGGGCTTAAGGCCCATTAAGGTTATGCATTCATTTAGTCTTCCAATCTACTGCCCAGTTGGGCTTCCTTGTATGGCGTGGGACCCTAACATTGATCTACACATCAGCCACATGGCCTTTGTTACAAGGCCTAGCCGAATACACTGTTATGGACAGTGCACCCCCTAAAAACCATCTCATGGTCTTTATGGACCCAACACTTACCCTAAGTGGTCCCTGGGCCAAGCCACCTTGTAACACACAAGGACTGTGGGCAGATGCAAGATTAGCCCATCAGGTATTATCCTCAATGGTCTTACACTTAACCTCTCAGCCCATAATGATCATACACTACCCGACAAGAGAGGACCTCTCCCTCGGCTGTGAGGAACAGTGTTGCACTCTCTGCTTATATGGATCCCGGGAATTAAAACCTTTTGCAAACCTTTTAGAAACCATAATATATATACTTTTATATCTCATATAAAATATATTTTGCAAAAACAACTCTTAATGATTGAAATCGGCTGCCGGCAGTCTTGGTTTCCATTAGTGAGAGAGCATCCCCGATCATTACCTTTGTCCGACAAAGGGGCTAATCCGGTCACTATGATCACCCACTCAAATGAATTCTTAGACTGTCCCAACATACCCAGGTTTTGACCCCCGCTAAGGATCTCACTGATTGGTACATCAAAGACAGCCCAATCCGACACCTACTGCAGTATCATAATCGAGTTTAGGAGTTCAGTGTAACTTTCCAGTTATGCCCATCAATCTCCAAGGTCCAAGGCAATACTGAAAATCTGGTACAGTTCAAAGATTCAACTAATCCTACACTATATGTGCCTAGGGTCTCACCCCGGTACACTCTAAACTAAATTTCATCCCAAAATTCCCTTATTTGGTATACCATCAAGCTAAGATTCCATTTTAGTAAATCTTATTAATTAAAGCATATCATCCATAGATCTCCATCATCTAGTATTTATTTGACCAATCGAACTTCACCATCTTGATTAGAGACCCAAAAATCCTATTACATCAATTTTCAAGATCTAATTCACTCATTTGATTGTTAAATAAAAATGATTACATTTCGATGCACCAGATTAAATCGTTTCTTCATATGTCCCAACCTAAGACCTCAAGAGAGTAAGGGATGGTTTCAACCCTTCACTTATTCCCCCTGGCCCATTAGACCAATTAGGACAAACCTATTAGACCAAAAGAACCCAAAAACCCCAAAGTAATCCTTCCTGAAGCTAGAGATTGACATAAGGGTCATTATGGCCATTTCAAATTTACATTTTCTGTCACTAAGAGCTTTGATTCGAACCTAACATGAATAGGTTCAAAAATAACCCAATTGAGCATGAGAAACCCTAGGAATATTATTGAAATCTCGGATTAACTTATTAAACCTTTGGAGATTTTTAAAATAGCATGATAGATTGTGTTTTTTTAAGTTTTCTTGTATGTTTTAGCTTTTCTAAAACCCTAGACACATGGTAGATGAATTTCATACTTGCTCCATCCTTCCTCTCTATAAATAGGACAGTTTTGAGCTTCGAGTACAGATTTTGAAAAGGAAAGAACAAAAGAGTAAACCCTTATTCAAATCCCTAACAATTTTTAGAAAAAAATTGAGAAAATTCTCGAATCTAGAGTTGAAACTTACAAAAACTGCCTATTTAGTCCAAGAAAGATAAAACCGCCTTTAGATATTCACTTTTTCACATCAAGGAGCAACCGTAAGTAATTCTCATGGTCTAAAATCTAAAAAACGTCATTATCAGGTTCTATAACAGCTACTATCAAGCTCAATGAAGGCTAAATCAAACAGGTAAATTTCTTAACTTGTGTTGTTAGCTTTTGTTCTTGTTAGTTTGTTCTTAAATCAATGAAAGTTTTCTTCAATATTTTTGTAATTTTGGAATTAGAGGGATGGAGATGAGGGTTTTAGGGAAATTAGTACCTAATTGCCAATAACATCCCCTTAAAATAGAGATTAAAAGATTCTAGAATGGATTCTTTTTGTAATATTTAGAATTCCATCTTTATTATTTCAATATTTGTGAAGTTGGGCACTTTGGTATGAGTTGCTAGAAATTAAAAACATGTTAGCCCGGCTACATTTTACCATCTCTCATTACTACAAAGAAGCAAACTTAGTGGCAGATGCTTTGGTGAATAAGGGCTGCAATACTGCTCAAGGTAATATTTATCTCTCGTGTGATTATCTTCCTTAGATGACTCTAGCAGCTTTCAAAAGTGATAGCTTAGGGCTTCCCTACCTTCAGTGTTTATAGCTTTTGGTTGTTCCTTGGATAGTCTTATGAGCCATTGGAACACATTGTATAGATTTTTAGAGGGGTAAAGTTTTTACATGCCCCCTCATAGGTTTTCTCTGTGCATATATAAATAAAGTTCACAGTGGCAACCCCTCCATCGGGAATATTTGTGGCCAAAAAAATAGTTTTGTGAAGTTGGGAGCCTAAACATCTTCCATATTGGGCCACGATTATTGAATTTAGAGTCTCTTGATTGAGTGCCTTAGAGGTGGAAAATTGAGTCACTATTTTTCAAAATGAAATCAAGTTTTCAGAATTTATAAAGACCCTTTCCTCTTTAATTTATAGAGGACCCACTATAAACTATTTAAGGCATTTATTGGGAGGTGTTTAACTCAATTTCACGCCTATGTGTGTGCGTTGTTAATACTTAAAAGGTTAAAAATTACTAGGATATAATTTGAAATCTCATCTTAGTGGTACTTAGTGTAGTAGACCCCCATCTTATTTTCAAATCATATCTCAATGATACTTAGCACAATAAACCCCCTGCGTAGGTTGAAATCGCATTCCTAGTGATGTCCCAGTGCAATTGATCCTTACTCAATACAACATAGTACCCATTACACTTAGCTAGCATCACACTTAGTATCCATTGCACCTAATTGTCATCACACTTATTATCCATTGCAGCTGACTATCTTCGCACTTAGTATCCATTGCACCTAACTAGTATCACACTTTGTGGCTTCTGATTGTCATTGTACTTAGTATCCATCGCATTTGACTATCATAATACATAGTATCTACCGCACCTGATTGGCATAATACTTAGTATCCATTGCACTTGACCATCACTGCACATAGTATCCATCACACGTGACTACCGTCGCACTTAGTACCCTTCACATCTAACTATCACCACACTCACCTTTATGTGGATCATCCCCACATGTCCAGTGTGAGTCTTATGGTATCTAGGCTTCTTGTAGTTCATCCCAACCATTGATAACATTAAAGGGGATATGGTTGTTTTCATCAAGTATTATGGGAATATGGAAAGGAGATTTAGAAAACATTGGGCTTCCAAGAAGAGGGAATTCTCAACCTTGCAACCCATCCCCATCCAATGTGTGATCATGCAAACTAAGAATGGGTATGTAACCTAAGTTTTCCATTGCATTTAGCACTACAACCCAAGCTCCCCACTCCTATAAGGACTCCATCCAAAGGTACTATATCAAAGAAATCTCTTAAGAAACCTCAAGATGATGTCTATCTAAAAGCAGTACTAGAGTTTCATAAGAAAAATAGAATAAATGAAGAACAAGAGGTGAGGATTGGAAGGCACAATGATTTTATGAGGGAGCAAATAAGAGAGTACATCAAGCAAAAATGACAAATGGAGATAGAAGAGGCTAACTTGAGGAAGGAAATTACTGAGTTAAAGAAGCAACTAGACAATCAAAGAAAGGAGATATGTGAGGCCTTGGAAATTTATTATGAAACAATGGAGAAGCTATTAGAGGCCCTTCAAGAGAAGTTGAGGTTCAAAGATGAAGCCAAGAAGACTCGTAACCAACTCCACCAAGCTAGAAATGACATCGCAATGGCCAACATCAAATATGAAGAATTGGTCAAATGAATGGTGGCATATACAATGCAAGTGGAAAATTGAATTTCGATACTAGAAGGCACCCTGAGTTGTTATGACATCAACATCTTTCCCAATTGATCAAGACTGTTGTGTTCCTTTTCCCCTTTTTGTTTTGAAAAGTGGTTTTTTGAAGGTATTGAGAACTAATGAAGAACTTTCTTATTTTTTTGGGCCATTATTGTCTCACTCAAATACAAAACCCATCAACTAATCAAGGCAAATATATACATCGAATGATCATATTTGATATCAAAAAACATCAAACTAAACAAAATTTACTAGCAAATTATCCGCAAACTATTGAATCTACAAAATTTCTTTGAATCATCAAAATCATTAAAATGCAAATCAAGCATAAAATATTCATTAAATTACATCAAATTATCAAATTTGTCATTAAAATCATAACCACCATAATTCAAAATTCCAAATCAAATCCTTTCAAATTATCAAGAATTATCAATCTCTTCTCATGAAAGCACTAAGTAATTTTTGGACTACGCTGCAAGCCAACACAAGGACTAGAAGAGTTGTAGCCTGATCCTTTGCTCGTGCCGTGGTGACAGAAGGAACAAATTTTGAAAATTTGGATAGAAAAATACTACCAATGTTGAGAGTGTTGTACTAGCCACAGTTTTGTACAACACTCAACATTGGTAGTATTTTTCTACCCCAGATTTTCCAAGTTTGTTCCTTCTGTCACCATGGCACGAGCAAAGGATCAGGTTACAACTCTTCTAGTCCTCGTGTTGGTTTGCAGCATAGCCCAAAAATTACTCAGTGCTTTAATGAGAACAGAATGACAATTCTTGATAATTTGATCAGACTCACTGAGATATCTTTCTTCGACAAAAGTTTTAGAGATGTTTACTCGATTAGACTCACTCATGTAACTTAATTCTACCAATCGCCATACCATTTCCCAAGCACCTACCATCCCCACCACTACTAGTAATCCTACCCCATTCCTAGTTACAACTTGTACCCAAGGTTCAAAGTATCGACATAGGCCGATACTCTCTACTGGCAAATCGGCCTATATTGGTATTTTTTTTAATTTTTATTTATTTTTTTCAAAACAGGTTCAGATGGGTTGGTTAATGGCTCGATTGTCCTCTGAACCATGGTCTGACCAGTTACAACCCCTAAAGGGGCATATCGGGAAGCCATAGGCACGATACGTATCGACCGATATGGGCTGATACGTTTCAATACTTTGAACCTTGCCTATACCACACCTCAAGCTCCAAGGCCATAACCCACCACTTTCACCAAGTCACTCTTAGCACCAACAATCACTGAAGTCAATGATTTTGAAGAGGAAGACCCTAGGGTGTCCAATGCTAAAAGGGATCCACAACTTAGGGATTACAAACTTCAAGGAGTTATGCTTATATCTTGATGCAAGTCTTCCAGAAAGTTTAAGATGCCTAAACTAAAAAAAGTATAATGGCAAAGGGTGCCCCCAAACCCATCTCAAAATCTTCTATGGAGATGTTCCAATATAGGTTAGATGAAAAGCTTTTCATTCAAATGTTTTACTATATAGCAAGATAGTCCATGTCACCATGCCTCTCCTTACTCCAAACCCCCTTCCTAATTGTTTGTTTTTTCTTGATTTTTTATTTTTTAACTCTACATAATTACCCATTAAACCAATAAGGAAATAACATAGGATTAACTATTTCTAACAAGCATAAAGAAGGAGGGATTTGCTTTTCTAATGTTTAGCCAAGTGGCACCACTCTCCCCAACTTTCTCCTAAATAATCTCTCCTTCCTATTTATCTTCTAAATTATCTCTAACTCCAATTTTTCTCTTAAATCATCTCTAATTAGTAGAGAGATTCCCTCCTAAACAATCTCTAATTCCTATTTATCCTCTCCCCAGTTTTTATCTGCATCTATCCAATGAAAGTTACAATTAAAAACTTTAAAATATTTAAATATTATAACAAAATTATATACCAACTTTAAAATATTTATTCAAAACACAAAAATTAATTATTATAGATTTAATAATATTCATATTATTAATAATTCTATATTTTTACAAAATTCATCATGAAATTATGTAGTAATATAAATTATAATTTTTTGAATTATTCAATTTAAATGTTATTAAAATAATAAAAATTCAACATTAAAAAATAAAACATTATTTAAATATTTCAATAACTAAATAACTTAAATAACAAAACTTTAAAAATAGCTAAATAATTATATAACAAAATATTTAGTATTGCCTGATAACATTAAAATAAATAAAATTTAAATAATGAAGAATTTTAAATATTTTACATATTATTTAAATATTTAAATAATAAAATATTTAACATGACTAAATTTTAAATAGTTAAATAACGAAATTATTTAATAAATTAAAAAAATTCTTAAAATTATGAAAGTAATCATAATATATTTCATAATACTCATATTAATAACAATTTAATATTTCACAAAATCAATGACGAATTATGTAATAGTAATACTAATTATAATTTTATGGATTATTGAATTCAATAAATAATTAATATTTTAAAATTTAAATAACAATAGTATTCAAATAACTAAATATTATTGTAAATAACTAATCTCACTTGTATCAATTAATAATAATAGAAAATAACTTTAAAAATTAATTATTAGTAATAATTTTACAATGATAGTGTATATTCATTATTTATTTATGTACATACTAAAATTAATATTTATATTTTCAGAAATTATTTATTGTATTTTTTGATAAATATGTTTTCAATAATTATTTATAAGTCATGTTTTTTGTTATTTAATAGTTAATTGTCAATAATTACTGTAGATTAAAGAACTATTATTTAACTTTTGAAATTTAGTTTATCGTATTTATTATATTTTTGTTATAAATTTATTTTTAGTAATTATGTATTTTTTATAATTTATTGATTAATATTTATTAGAGGTTAAACTATTATTTGAGATTACACTATTTATTGACTAATTTAACATATTTTTAGTATTTATTGTAATTTTATTAGATATCTATTGTATCTTTATTATAAATTTATGTTCAATAATTGTATATTTTTGCTATAAATTTTCAATAATTATTTTAGATTAAACTATTGTTATTTATTAGAGTTTAGACTATTAGCTTAGTTGAAATTAGGAGAGTTCAAGGATTGGTTCAGTTCGATTGTAGGTTGTTTCACCAACCAACTCGACCTAGTTTGATCGGGAGTTTGTCACCTGAAACCAATTGATCATTAGTGAAAACCCATCAATTCAAGTTGTATCAGTTTGGGTCTATTTTCGGTTTGGTTTGTTTGTTCAAAAGATTTAAACTAAAAAGTAAAATTTAAATTTAATAAATTATGATGTTATTATTAAAAAATAAATTTATGATATAAAATATTTTATACTAAGAAATTTGGGAATTTTTCCACTTTCCCGCATTAAAAAATTTAAATATAAAATATAATATAAAATATATATATATATACGGTCAAGTCGGTTCAGTTTTGATCGGTTTACAAATGGCCAAATCGAAAGTGACCTAACTTGGTTGAGTTGGAAAATTGCTGAATCAAAGCTGATCAGAAATACTATAAAACCGACCAACTCAAGTCGAGTTCGATTAGATTGGTTATTAAAAAGTTAAAATATAAAACAATTATATACTCCTATGTATTTCTATTGTTTAACTTTCACTTAACAAAGCCCATGCATCGCACGGGTCCCCGCTAACTAACAAATAAAACATAAACAAGACATTACTTAATAAGCAATAAGCACTAGGGCCCATTCGGCTCAGTCTTTCTACACTCACCCTCAACTTGAAGCAAATCTCTCCTATATAAAATGCTTATCAACCTCTATGTGCTCAGTTCTAAAATGTCGATAGCTGCCTGGTTGTCACAATAGATCATTTTTGGCTTCTCATAGTCAATACCCAACTCTCCCAAAAGTGATCTAGCCACAATAATTCTGATACTCCATGTGCCATTGTCCTATATTCTACTTTAGTTGAAGAACTGGCTACTACAAACTACTTACTCTTCCATGAGGCAATGTTCCCTACCCCCAAAGCACATTATCCTAATGTGGATCTCTTATCATCAACACATATAGCCTTGTCAGCTTCAGTGTATACTTCCAACTTCATGTGTCCATGCTTGGCAAATAGGATACTATTTCCTAAAGTGTCTTTCAAGTAACACAAAACCCTTTCTACTAATGACACTCATAGAATATATTTGAAACACTCCCCTATGAGAAGACAGTTCACCATCAGTAAAAAAAAGAAACTTATGATTTAAGTCTATAGGGGTGGAAGCTAGTTTAGATCCAAGTTTGCTAGTCTCTACAAGGAGATCAAGAACATACTTGTGTTGAGAAATGAAGATACCATCTATAGATTTAACTTCAATTCCCAAGAAATATCTGAGATTCCCCAAGTCTTTGATCTCAAACTCAATGTTAAGAAACTTTTTGAGCTTAACCACTTCTTGTGTGTTATTACCAGTAATCATAATGTCATCAACATAAACAATCAAAATAGTTACCAAGGAATTACTTCTGTTTACAAATAAAGTATGGTCAGATTGAGTCTATGTGTAACCAAAAGAAACAAGGGCAGCTCAAAATCTCTCAAACCAAGTTCCAGGGTACTATTTGAGACCATAAAAAGACTTCTTCAATTTACGCACCTTCCCTTTCATTTCCTTTTCATACACTCCTGGAGGTAAAGACATATAGACCTCTTCATGTAGGTCTCCATTCAAGAAAGAATTTTTAACATTAAATTGATGAAGGGGTCAATCAAAAGTAGCAACTAGAGATAACAAATCTTGAGCTGAAGTCATTTTAGCCATAGGAGCAAAAGTCTCAAGGTAATCAATAACATACATCTAAGTATAGCCTTTAGCAACCAATCGAGCCTTAAACCTCTCAATAGTACCATCATAATGATACTTGATAGTGAATACCCATTTACAACCTATTGGTTCCTTCTCCTCTGGTAAATCCACAATATCCTATGTATGATTCTTATGCAAAACATGTAGGCTCAATCATCATAACATCCCTCCATTTTGGTTTAGAGAAGGTTTTTGTTATGGATCTAGGAATCACAAAACAAAGGTAAGAAATGAATAATAGGTTAGGAGAAAAAGGCTATAAGATAGGTGTTTGGAGATACAATGTGTTGTACACTTCTGTTTACCTTTGCAAAGGGCAATAAGAAGGTCAAGGTCTAGGAAGTTAGTAAGTGTTAGCGTAAGGCTGACTTGTGACCTCAATAGTGATGGGAGGTGCAAGAAGCTTTGTTGAAAGAGTCAAAACAACTTGCTCATACCTGATCTTTGTCTTTGTTACCACCTTTGGACAATAGGATGTGAGGAAAATGTGGAAGGATGAGCTGGAAGAGGAGGGGGAACAAGAACATGTGAAATAGACACAATAGGATGAAAGGTTCTTCTCAAAATATTCCTTAGCATTATTAAATCAAAATATTTTGATTCAAGTTTTAAACTGGGCAAGAATAAGTTAATGAAACTTTTGCACAATAGTTGGTACTTCATCCCCAGATCTTATTGTTAAGCAGTCTTTGTATGCCCTTAGCTCCAATCAGAATGATGTACTTTTGACATTTATTGTAAATGAATAAAGTGCATATTTGATTCATGTTCTTGTGGTGTGTTTCTGTGTTATACCCTTAAAACTGGACACTTAATGAGACTCGTGTTAGTTTAGAATGTTCACAGCCAGTGGGTCGGTCTAGGGAGACCTATCCTGATAAGGCTGACACTGATGTGCCACCAAGTCGGTTGGGGTGGCCTGTCTCAGCTGGTAGGGTGAGACCCAAGGCACATGTAGTGTAGGATTAATTAAATCTTTGAACCAGACTAGATTTCCAGTATTGCCCTGAACCTTGGAGATTAATAGGAAAAATTGGAAAGTTACACCTGACCCCTAGACTCGATTATGATATTGCACTAGGTGTCGGATTGGGTTGTCTTTGATATGCCAATCAGTGAGATCCTTGGCGGGGGTCAAAACCTAGGTATGTTGGGACAGTCTGAGAATTCATCTGAGTGGGTGATCATAGTGACAGGATCAGCCCCTTTGTCGGACAAAGGTAATGATCGGGGATGCACTCTCTCTGATGGAAACCATGACTGCCGGCAGCCGATTTCAATCGTTGAGATTTGTTTTGCAAAATATATTTTATATGAGATATAAAAGTATATATATTACAATTTCTAAAATGTTTGCAAAAGTTTTTAATTCTTGGGATCCATATAAGCAGAGAGTGCAGCACTGTTCCTTGCACCCGAGGGAGAGGTCCTCTCTTGTCGGGCAGTGTTTGATCATTATGGGCTAAGAGGTTAAGTGTAAGGCCACTGAGGGTAATGCCTGATGGGATAATCTTACATCTGCCCACAGTCCTTGGGTTTTTATAAGGTGGCTTGGCTCAGGGACCACTTAATGTAAGTGTTGGGCCCAATAGAAGCCCATGTGATGGTTTTCGGGGGTGCACTGTCCACAACAGTGTATTCTGCCATGCCTTGTAACAAAGGCTGGGCCGAACCCATGTGGCTGATGTGTAGATCAATGGTTGGGTCCCATGCCATACAAAGAAGCTCAAATGGGTAGCAGTTTGGAAGCAGTTTTGAGCACATAGACTTGGGCTTAAAGCCCATTTCGAACTGGCCTAATTTGATTAGTTAAATAGATGGGGCAGATCTGGGATTAAATTAGCAAATAGGATAGAGTCCTACCCTATCCGCTCAGAGAGACCAGATCTGAATTCAGATATGGAAACCTCTTGATATGATCAGGAGAAGGTTGATCTAATCTATAGATAAGATAAGGGTCTTATCCTTATCACTTAAAGAGAATCTAAATTCAGATAATGATCTGAATTAGGAAACTTCTGATAGTATTAGGAGCTTATCTCTTTAAGCCTATAAAAGCAGGAGGGGGCGAACCAACCAAACCATCCTAGAAATTCTAGAGATACCAGATCTCATACTACAAAGAGAAGAATACACAGTGTGACTGCGCCTTCTACTTGTGATCCCTTCTTGCCGCCGCCATACTACCATTTTGTTCTCCAACATTATAGGAGTGGTCAAGATTGGATCATGACATCAGTCTTTGGTGAAAGGCTGATAGGAAGTTGTGCTCATTGCCTCCATTGGATTCTTACTGAAGAATTCGATTCGTGGGACGGACCTTGCTGATTCTTCTCCTCCATCCACTGTGTCATCTTCAGTGGGAACAGTATTTGGTGATCTTCTTTGGACGTGAACACCTCCATTGAGAGATATTATTTCTTTGTATCAAGTATATCCCTTTCCTACTGTTTCGTTTCAAATCTGGTTTGGTTTATGGTTCAAGATTGATCCTTGAAAAATATGATTTTTCTAAAATAGGGAATACAATTCCCAGTTGAAGGGAGAGAAAATTTTTGAAATTCACCCATCCTATTCCGCAAGATTTGGGCGTCCATGTGATGGATCTCTCACTCCTTCACTTATGAGGTAAATCCAAATATAACGAGAGAAATCATCTATAAAAATGATAATATACTTGTAACCCCTCATAGTAAGTAAATGATATGGGCTCCACACATTAGAGTTCACAATATGAAAAGGATAAATAGATCTTTTATTGCTCACTAAATAAGAATGTCTACAATGTTTTGCAAGTTCATATGATTCATAATGAAGGCTCAATAGAGATATTCCCTTAAACATGTTGAGAAACAAATGACTTAAAATAGAAAAAGGTAAATGACCAAAATGTAAATGACATAACATAACCATATCAACAAAATCTAATAAAACAAACACCAAAGCTACTCCATTAGGTGGTCCAAGACTTCTATCAAGTGTATAAGTAATTATATTCTATTCACCCCATGGTTATTCCTAATCATCATTTCAGATTTTAGGTCCTGAAAAACACAATGAGTAGGAAAGAAGGTTATTCTACAATTCATGGGTTTAGTCAACCTACTAACAAATAAAAGGTTGGTATTAAGCTTGGGGATACAAAGAATAGAGGATAAAATGAGGGTGTAAGAGGTTTTGATATCTCCTTTTCCAGAGATGAAAGAAAGAGACCTGTTTGCAAGGGATATCTCCTCTCTACTAGAGAGGAGCTGATATAAATAAAATAGGTTAGATACATTGGTTATATGTTCTGATGCACCAGAATCAATAATCTAAAGGATTTTGTGATTACCTGAGTGAGAAAATGTGGATGATGAAGTGTTACCTAAAGGGTTGGATGATGAAACAATGGTCTCCAAGTGATTAATTAACCTCTTCTACCTTTCAAATTCTGTGTTTACTGCTACCAATAGCTCCATAATTGATTTTTCTTCATTTCCTCTATTTCCACCTTCAGGCATTATAGCAACATTTGCATTCTTAGGCTTCCCTGTCTGACCATTCTACTTAAAATTGTTGTTATTGTTGTTTCAAAACATTTCCAGGAGAAGATCTGGATGAAGTTTCCAACAAGTGTCCTTAGTATGTTTCAGTTTCTTGCAATATTCACATTACTTCCTTCTTCTCAATCAGCCCTTTTGACTTCTAGCATCTGCAAAGTGTTTTGAAGGTTGTCCCTGTAATTGTACTTTCTACCTATTCTCTTCATGCTCACCATAGAATATGTTTAAGCAAGTGTGACTTCATCTTAGGCCATAACCTACCTAGTAATGCCAAACTTACGATTGAGTCTTGTAAGAAACTCAAACACCCTGTTTCTTTCTATCGATTTTCGAAATGTCCTTACATCCTTAGTGCTCTCCCATACAACCTTCTCCATAACATCAGTCTCCTGTCACAATGACTTTAACATGGAGTAGTAAACTACTACATTGTTCTCTCCATGTCTCAGATTGTTCGCATCATTCTTCAACTTATAGGCTATCACAAAACTTAAATTCTGTGAATATGTTTCTATAGCACTGTCCTAAATCTCCTTGGATGAAGCCATCCAGAGGTAATGTTGTCTTATGTGGAGCTGCATAAAGTTGATGGCCAGTAGTAAAAGGAAGAAAAAAAGGTGATTACAATAAAAAAGAAGGTGGAGATGAAAACAGAAAGGAGAAGAAAGTTCAATGATCTTCTCCCCCTTCTCACTAATCTTTTATTTAATCTAGCTTAACTGAGATTAATTACATCTCTACCCTTAAGTGGACAACCAACTCATCAATCACTTAAAAAAAACAAAAAGGAAATTAGCAGGCCCATAATGAAAAGGCCCGTTAACAAATAGAACATAAACAAGACACTACTTAATAAACAACAAGTATTAGGACATTCCGCCCTGTCTCTCTATAGTCGTAACTTATCCCAACAATCCCTGCCCACCATTTTACTTGCCTACCACATCAACAACCACTCCTATGGCACTCCAACCATTTTAACCAATATTAACTCCATAAGCGTACCAACCCTCACACTCAAAAGGAAAAAAGGGTAGAGTTTACCCCCAATCACAACCACACTTTCAGATATTACTAGCATTGGTTAAGGAAGGATACTTGAGATTATTAACCTGAAAGCCACCACCAGAACCCAAGCCAAAGGGCTATGATGCAAATGCATATTGTGCCTACCACCATGGCCTGGGGCATGTGATAGACTAGTGTTGGTAACTTAAATATGCAATTCAAAGACTAACTAAGGATGGACTTATCACTTTTTAGGCTGAGCGGCCAAAGCTACAACAACCAATGGGAATCTCATAGAACCCTATGCCACCATGGAGTGGGATCAAGCAACAATACTCATTGCATTGAGGAAGATAAGCAATTCATAGACCCTATAGTGTTTATTCTTCGAGTTGGAACCTTACCAAAGATGTTATTGTCAACACCCAATTTTTTCTTGGTTCATCGCCTTAACCTCCAATTCCCACGGAACACTCAATCAGACCATTCCGATATTTCCCAAACACCAAAAAACTCTAAGAACTCAAATTTCAGCCTAAAAGCCCCTAGATCTACCATAAAATCTACTTGAAACCAATTTGATTGCCCTAATCAACCATCATTTACACCTTGACCATTAGATTGGATGATCTCGTCAGAACCTAAGCAACCTAAAATACCTACCCATGAAATTTTAACCCAAGATTTCCCTATTTACCCTTCCATTGAAATAAGATTCCATTTCAAAACCTTTCATTGACCCAAATTCCTATAGTCTTGACCCCTTGGACCAATTTGACACTACCATCAGATCCAGACAACCTAAACCCCTACTTGCAAAGTTTCAACTAAAACACCATTATTTGCCCCTCCATAGTATCAAGGTTTCATTTCAAAGTTCTGTGTTGATTGAATCAAGTCCACTTCAAATCTACCTAATATGGGCCCAATTGGGCCGATCTAACTCCACCATTCCACCCAAAATTCTCCAAACCCCACCTTGCCAAATTTTAGCAAAAAAAACCCTATTTTCCACTCAATCCAAAAAGATTCTATTTTGATTAATTTACTTGGCTTGCACACACAAAACCACTCTCTGCGCTTAGACCCATCTCAACCCTTTGATCTTTGACCCAAAACCTCCACCATTAGATTGGACTCGCAGTCTTACTCACCTTGAAGTTGAAATGACCAAAATACCCCAAGTTTCCAAAATTACTAAACTACCGCCAAATTTATCACAATACCTTGAGTACCCATTATAAAAGCAAACTTGATTGTGGTTTAACCTAATCAACTTAATTCAAAGAGAGTCACTATTCACTCTCTTCTTTTCTTCAGAGACAAGAACAAAGGCAACATTGGTAGCAACCTTCCTTCCCTAGATCCCCAATTTATCTCCCACTCTTTTCATGATCCCATTCTTTTCTCTCTCTTCATTCTCTTTCTTTCACATTTTCATCATCTCTGCTACAACGATGGATCTAAACTCGTCAGCAAATCTTCCCTTTGGCCTCTCTCCTCCCTTTTTCTCCTTTTATCTCACACTTTCTCCCTCTCTCCTCTCTCTCGTCATCTTCTTTCTTCCCCAAGGAATTCGATCGAAACTTTATTCATTGTCTTCAACCTTGTGATGAGAACAGAGCACAACATAATCCATTCTCTTCTATAATCACTTCTCCCTACATTCTCTCCCTTTTCCTCCATCCCCACTATCCCTTTCTCTATTCTGTTGAGCCAGAACCAGATAACTACAAATTACCCATATTTGTTTTTATTTAACAATCGGCCTGAAGATGGAATTTGTTATGTTTTTGCTAGTTGAAGCTTGGAAATTTTTATTGGAAAGACCTTGGCTTCATTTTGCTGGAGTCGTGTCATCTTCCCTCCATCAATTATGAAGTTTCTCTAGGATAATGAGCTTATTACATTTCTTGGGGATAGTCAAATTGCACCAGCCACTAAATCATCTGTTCAACACATGAAGAAAGGTATAGGATTCTTCCCATAGTAGTTTGAAGAAGTAAATTCAATCAGACAGATTCAAGAGGCAAGAAAGGTTCAAAGGAGGTTAGCACCACCTCTATGAATGATGGCTCGTATAAAGTTTGATTCTAGCAAAGGGTTGGCTGCTAAGCAGCAAGGGAGATTGAACCCTATCAGTGCTAAGGGATCTTTTCCTTGATTTGGAGTGGGTTATAGATCCGATGGAATTGATTTGTTTCAACTCTATAGTGGAAGGAAGAAGAATGTAGCCCTTTTAACACTAGTGAAATTTGTCAAACCAAAGAACCTTATGATAATTCCCCTTAACCTTGGACTAATACCTACTCCTCCAATTAACCCTAAGCTCCCCCTTGACATCTTGGACATCTCACCACCTTTTCTTGTAGTCCAAGAAAATCAATAGGATATTGGCTCAACATCAAAGGCCTAGGAGGAAAAGGCAACTAATGTGATTCACCGATCTTGTTGTCCCATTGATTGAAGCTAAGTTAAAGCCCTTGTTAGAGCGGATGTGATCGATGAACTCAAAGATCGTGCCATTTAGGAATCCCTGGATGGTGATGCGTGCATAATAGATAATGGATTTATGGAGGACCTACGTAGTCAATTGTTCATTTACAAGAGCCTGTCCTTAACTAGACTTCCTCTCCAATTACCTTGGGCTTAGGAGCCCATTTTCTTAGGTTTGTTAAGCTATAATTCTCAAACCTGGGGGTCAATTCTTTCTACCCTATGTCTTGGTCTCAAAGAAATTTTTGTACTCTAATGTTTTGATTAAAATTAAATCTCTTACTTGAACTCGGTTCACCACTTAGGTCTGATCACTTTTTTTGAAGAATCTCCTTTTGTCCAAACCTTGTTCCTAACTTTATTCCTACTCTTAATCTTATAGCAATCCAAACCAATTTCGCAATCCTATGACTTCGACCTTAAGTAGACTTTGCTCTCATGGGGATAGAAGAACCTATTGAGGAGGAAATTCCTCAACCATTATTGATCAAATCAAGTAGCAAGAAGAAAGAAGACCAGAAACTGACTTAGAAGTTAATCTTGGGACAAATGATGATCCAAAAATGGTTAAAATTGGAAGTAAGATGAGCCAAACATAGAAGATTTACATGATTGATATATTGAGAGAATTTATATATTTTTTTCATGGTCCTACAAAGACATGCCAGGATTGGATATAAAGTTGGTTAAGCAAATGCATAAGAAACTCCACCCTAAGTGGTCTTTGAAGATTCAAGAAGTTAATAAGAAGCTTCAAGTAGGCTTTCTAGAAATGGGAACCTACCTTGAGTGTTTAGCCAATATTGTATCCATGTCTAAGAAGGATGAGAAAGTCAAAGTGTATGTATATTTTTGCAATTTAAAAAGAGTTAGTCATAAGGATGACTTCTCCTTACCAAACATTGACAATCCTGTTAATGACACAACAAGGGATGAAATGTTTTAATTCATTGATGGATTCTCAGGATATAATCAAATAAAAATGGTAGAAGAGGATAATGAAAAGATGGCTTTCATAAGACTAAAAAGGAAGTAGAATTGAGATTGACCTTGTTAAGATCAAAGAAATTATTGAGATACCTCCTCCTAATACTGAAAGGAAGTTAGAAGCTTTTTGGTATAGAATAACACAACTTACATTGATATGTGAACCCATTTTCAAGTTGCTTAGGAAGAATAACCAAGTGGTATAGAATGAGGATTGCTAGGAAGCATTTGATGAAAGTAATAGGTACTTGACCAATCCACACATGCTAGTTCCCCCTAATCCTGGAAGACCCACACTCTAGACTAGGAGAAAGGAAAGTGCCATTTACTTTTTGAAACAAAAGTTTTATGACTATGAGACAAGGTACACTATGCTAGAGAAAATTTGTCTAGCCCTCGTTTACATCTATCAGAAACTATGTTATTACTTATTGGATCATTTGGTGTTGCTTATATCTACAATGGGCCCCATCACATACCTATTTGAAAGAATTGCAGTTACTGGTTGAGTCTCCTAATGAATCACACTCATTCTGAATATGACCTCAAGCACGTGCCACAAAAAGCAATCAAGGGGCAAGTCATTGTAGATCATTTGGACGATAATCCTACAATGGAGTATAAGGTAACCATCATAGACTTTCTAGATGAAAACATTTTGGAGATACAAGTTGAAAGAAAATGGAAGGCATATTTTGATGAAGTTTTAAATCAAAGTGGATGGCGAGCTACAATGATCCTTGTAGAACTTCAAGGAACCCACTTTCCTTTGGTTATTTGCTTGGATGTTTCCAACACCAATAATAGATGTGAATGGGAAACATGCTTAAGAGTGATTCAAATGGCACTAGATTGCAGCATTAATGAATTAGAAGTATACAGGGACTTTTTCTTGGTCATCAGTCAAGCCAAGTGTGATTAGGAGGTAAGGGATGAGGCTTTGTATCATAATTGTCTTAAGGAGTTAATCGGGAGGTTCAAAAGTATCTCCTTCAATTATTTGCCAAAAGAAGGCAACTGGTTTATAGATGCTTTATCTTCCCTTGGATCAACAACACACTTACCTATAAATAAGTTAATAGAGCCAACTGATCTAAGTTGGGATAGTGAATTTGCTTATATAAGTAGCATACAAGCAATCACACCTAAAGATTCTGATTGTAAGCCATGGTTCTATGACATAAGATATTTCTTGGAACACCAAACATTCCTAGATGGAGTAGATCTCAAGGTAAGAAGAGGCATAGCCAGGCTAGAAGGACATTTTATCATATTAGGAGGAATATTGTATCAAAAGTCCCCAGGGATACTCTGGTTGAGATGTTTAGATGAAGAATAAGCACAAAGGAAGATGGAGGTGGTACATGGTGGCATATGTTGCCCTTAGATGAATGAGCATATGTTGGCAAAAAGGTTGCTCTGAATTAGATTTTATTGGATAATGATGACTGAGGATTGTTGTCGACGTGCTTATAAGTGCCATGCTTGCCAAGTGTTTGATCGAAAGATCAATGCACCTCCATCCGAGTTATATTGTTTCACTATACCTTGGCCTTTTTTAGTATGGGGAACTGACATGGTCGGTTCATTGGAACCTATAACCAAGACTTTTCAATTCATCGAGAACAACATTATTACAAGATATGGAGTACCACATGAAATTAACTCCAATAATGTAAATAATTTCATTAGTAAGGAACACACAGCTCTTTGCAATCAATTCAAGATTTAGCAATTGCACTCATCTCCTTACTGCCAACAAATGAATAGAGTTGTGGAGGTTGCAAATTAAATAAGAACATTTCAAAGATTATGAAGAAAATGTCTTTCACTTAAAAGTCTTGGTAGAACATTAATTGGGGCAACACAATATTCTTTGTTTTATGGCATGGAAGTGTTCTACCTGTGGAAGTTGATATAGAAACTTTGTGTATGACAATGGAATTAGAGACCCTAAAGACAAAATGTTCCCAGGCACGTTGAGTAATTAGCATTCTTTGATGAAGTATGACTAAGGGCAATGGCTCATACAAAAGCTTAACAAAGGAGAATGACACATGCATTTAACAAGAGGATACACCCTTGAGATGTATGACTAAGAAAATTAGTGCTTAGAGGAACCATTTCAAATCAAACCAAAACAAGGGGCAAGTTCACCCCACTTATGAAGCCGCTTATATTTTAAAGAAGAGGTTATAAGGGGACAAACCTAAGTAATACCGCAGATGGATGAATGAATCTTTATAAACTGAATTTGTGGATGCAATAAAATAAGAATAAACATTTAAAGCAGAACCGCACATATGCATGAACTGAGATGAAGAGACAAAATACATATTTTCTAAGTGATCAAAGAGAACCTGCATATCACATTTATAAAAGACAAAAGCCTAGGAAAAAGGCGTCTGGCAATGATGGTTACAAATGACAAAGCATGTCTCCTCAAAAGTGATACGTGGTCGGAGTCTATGAGAATGGAATAAAACAAATCTGCTTCATGACATGAATTGTAGCCTGACATGTGTCACCATCTTAATGGTTTAATGATTTAAACTCATAACAAACAAGCAAAACTTCTAGATTCTTAATAAATGTACGTGTGAAACTAACTTCCTTTCTTGCCTATAAATAGGGGGTCCCTTACGAGATAGACAAAGAAACAAAGACTTATTGAGAAGTGTATCAGAGGTCAGAAAATTATCAAAGTCCTGATCTCACATTTTCATCCTTAAAGATCCCTTTTGAGCTTCCTTGTTATATATCCCCCTTTTTATCTTACTTATGTTTCTAGATCTAAGACCACCATCATAGTGCTGAGGTTATAGTAGAATCTCAGGTTTTGGTTCTACAAATGCATAATAGGATGCCACCAAGAAAAACCATCATCATCATCGTTCATAACAAATAGCTTATTCAACAATCTGTCCCAGAGGGTCCAACTTCTGGCACAGGCTAAACAGGTGTTCTCCAATGAAGGTCCCGTCCATGATCACATGGCTAGTCTTGTTGGCAAGGTTTATGGTTTGGAGGAGCGTTTGAATAAGATGGAGGACCTACAACACCAACGTTTCTCGAAACTTAAAGAGAAGTAGGACCAACTATTTTATTGACTTAAGGAAAGACTTGCAATTCTAGCTCTTCTGGTGTAACCATCAACTCCAAAGGTGCCAAGGCTTAGATCTATGGCCTAGATGTCGATTCATGTACATCGAGACCAAGATCCTACAGTCGATTCATCCCAACCAGCAGAGCAGCAATAACTGATTCACCATCACTAGGAGCATCACCAAGAATGCCTCCATAACCACCATCACCAGCATCCTAAGTCCATGCAGCATAGGACCCAGGATCTCCACCAGTGGGCGATTAGAGGGATTGCTTGGATCAAATGTCTAAAGAAAAACTACTAGAGTTCCTTCAATCAACTACAAGACAAGGTTCTAGTAGCAAAGTTTACCAATCTCTGTACTAGAGGCCATATAACAAGCACATTGTGCAAAAACCCTATCCCCAAGGATTCTACACCTCCCCAGGTCTTCCTAGCAATAGTACGATGGTGCTCATGGAAATTATAAGAAGCACATTAAAAAGTTTGAGGATGCCCTAGGCCCTTACTTAGTAGATGGATACCTTAAGGTTAGGGAGCTTTCTACAATGCTCACTGGCCTACCTTACACCTAGTTCATCAACCTGATGTTTGAGATCATCCAGTCATGGGAAGAGTTGGCAAACAAATTTCTGTTGAAGTGTTTCGTTATTGAGACACAACTCACTATGGCCGATCTTAGAGGCGTGAAGCAATATGCTGGCAAGGAGTTGCTAGCCTATCTAGAGAGGTTTCGCACTACTACCTATATACTTCATGGTAACTGAGTAAAGGAGTACGATGTGGTGGAGGAGTGCATTAGAGACATGCACCCTCACTATCGTGCCAACATAGAGAATTTGAACCTACAGGACTTCACCAGCTTGTGGAAATGCACGATGAGAATGACCTAGATTTTAAAAAGGCCTAGGGAGGTGAAAGAAGGTTTAGGATCCATCATATGGATGGCCGAACCATGCTAGATGGCTGGGAAAATTTTCAAAAGTTTCTAGTCCTTTCGGGAATTGTATTCCCTAAGTTTCGAAAAACTACAATTTTTCTAGGATGGATCTTGCACTGAACTAGGCCAGATTTGAAACCAAACCAAGAGGGATATATATATATACCTGATACAGATACCAAAAGCATAGATCCTAAGGTGGAAGTTCATACCCAAATAAGTTCCTAAAACCATCTTCGATTGAAGATGGCGTAGCTTGATCTTAAAGTCGGTTCAGCAATGCAATTTTCAGAAAAATTGCAATCCAATTGCTTGAATTGAACTAGGGAGGTGAACATGAAATTTCTCTAAATTTTTCTTGCAAAAATCAGAGAAAGACCAGATCTTTATTAGTCCCAAAAGCTTTAGTCGAACTAGGGTTTCTTGGGAGACAAAAGAAGAAGAGAGAGAGAGCAGAATTGATAATGTTCTAGATCAGTTCATCATCTTCTTCTTTTATCTCTTTATAGAACACTTCTCCTAATCAAATTAGGAGATTATCCAAATCTTTATTTGGACCTGGACTCTATTAGACTCATCCATTTAAGAGGATGGGTGTTCCATACCCATACGGACTAAAGGTCTAGAAACCCAGGCAGATCTTCTAAGTTGGGTATTATCTGGATTTGTGGGTTATCTCCCATTACTCCTGAGCTCTCTTCATCAAGAACAACTTCCTGATGATGATCGTTCAGGATATAGGCTTCTTCCAAGAAGTAGGCATTTTGACTAACAAACAATTTTTGTTATCTCGGGTCATAGAAAAGGTACCTTACAGAGCCCTTGGGGTACTACAAATAGGTAACGACTGGTTTTAGATTTTAATTTGTCCACACTTGTTCTTTTGGCATGTGCTGGACAATCCCATATTTTCAAGTGTCTTACACTTGGTTTCTTGCCAGTCCATAGCTCATAAGGAGTCTTAAGAATTGACTTGGTTGGAACCCAGTTCAACATGTATATTGCAGTCTCTAATGCATGCCCCCAAAAGGATATGGGTAACTCTGAATGGATGAGTGATCGGACCATATCTAATAGAGTCTGATTTCTGCTTTCTGATATGCCATTTAATTGAGGTGTAGTAGGAGGAGACAACTGTGCTATAATCCCATTGTCCTTTAAGTAGTCCCTAAATTCATTGGAGAGGTATTCACCTCCTCGATCTAATCGAAGGGTCTTGACCTATCTACCCAACTGTTTATTGACTTCTTGTCTAAACTCTTTAAACTTTTTAAAGGATTCAGACTTATGTCTCATTAGATACACATAACCATACCTAGAATAATAATCAGTGAAAGTTATGAAATAATAGTGTTGGTTCCATGTTCTTACATTCATGGGACCACATACATCTCTATGTCTAAGATCAAGTGTGCATGTAGATCTTTCAGGTTTACCTATAAATGGGTGTTTTATCATCTTGCCTTGGATGCAAGGCTCACAAGTTGGTAGATCTTCTACTATGAGAAAATGCAGAGGACCATCCTTCACCAATTTTGTGATACATTCTATATGTATATGGCCAAGTTGGTAATGCCACAAGCTCGTGGAATTAACTATATCACGTGTTCTTTTCTTGGGTATGTGCTTCGGTACAGTTTCAGTTATATTTGTTTCTAAAAAATGATGAAGGATATACAGACCATTCTCAAGTTCTTCATGAATAAGGAAGTTGTTATTCAATTTGATTGTAATCTTGTTACTAAATAAAATAGAATAACTATCCTTACATAACTTAAAAATTGAAATCAAATTTCTTCTAAATAACGGTACATAAAGACAATCTTTTAATGTAACAATTCCTTTTCTAAAAATCAAATCTTTTGTTCCTATAGCAGCAACCACGACAGTTGAAGTTGTCTCCAAGTAAAGCACAACCTCGTCAACACTCAGCCTTCTGCTTTCCTTGAGCCCTTTCAATGTATTACTTGCATGAGTGGAAGCCCCAGAGTTAATACACCAAGATGCAGAAGTAGCCAACATATTGGTTTCTATGACAAGAGATTCGAAATTACCTTCTTTGTTCTTGCGAGATTCTAGATACTAAGGATAATTCCTCTTCTAGTGCCCGGTCTTCTTGTAGAAGTGACATTCATATCATGACTTGTCTCTCTTTTGCTTCTTTGGTTTGTCTCCCTTTTTCTGAGGCCTCTTCTTACCTTTCTCTTTTTTTCTAGATTTGCCACCTTCAACAAGCATGGCTATCGGCTTGTCCTTCTTTATTAGTTCCTCAGATCTTTGCAACATATTGGTCTCTATGACAAGAGATTCGAAATTACCTTCTTTGTTCTTGCGAGATTCTAGATACTAAGGATAATTCCTCTTCTAGTGCCCGGTCTTCTTGTAGAAGTGACATTCATATCATGACTTGTCTCTCTTTTGCTTCTTTGGTTTGTCTCCCTTTGTCTGAGGCCTCTTCTTACCTTTCTCTTTTTTTCTAGATTTGCCACCTTCAACAAGCATGGCTATCGGCTTGTCCTTCTTTATTAGTTCCTCAGATCTTTGCAACATATTGCTGAGCTCTTGCAAGCTATCTTTTAGCTTGTTCACATTATAGTTCATGACAAACTAATTGAAGGACGAGGGTAGAGAGTTTAGGACGGCATTAGTTTTGGTGTCATCATCAAGTTGGGAGCCAAGAGCCTCCAATTCATTTATATAACCTATCATCCACATGACATGGTCATGAACTAGTTTGGCTTTCGGTCATCCTCATGGTTGTCAACTATTTGGGGATCTTCTGTCTTATAGACGATTCTGCTCCTCATACATCATCTTTAGACTATCCATGATATCTTTGTAGATATCAATTTTATCAAATTGTCTCTAGATAGAGTTGTCCAAAGAGGCTATGACATAACACCGAGCAAGAGAATTTTTCTCTTCCCATTTCTGATATTCCCTCCTTCATGCTTCAAAAGTCCTGTTACCCAAACATTCCAATACTGGGTTTTTGACAACTTTGTCCAATTTCTCGGACGTGAGCACTAGTTTAAGGTTACGATACTAGTCTATGTAATTGGTTCCTTTCAGTTAGTTGTTGTCTAACAATTCAGTGAATTATCTGTGTGCCATTTCTTGTTTCATGTTATCATGAAGGGATGAGAGATCCATCGTATGGATACCCAAAGATTGTGAAATAAGGGGGCAAATTTCAAAAATTTTTCTCTCCCTTCAACTAGGAATCGCATTCTCTATTTAGAAAATCATATTTTCAATGATCATTCTTGAACCATAAACTAAACTAGATCTGAACCAAAAGGAGTAGGAGAGGATTATACCTGATATGGAGAAATAGTATCCCCCAACGAAGGTGTTCATGCCCAAGGAAGGATCCAAAAACTGCTCCCACTGAAAATGGCCCAGTGCAGGATGGAGCATATTCAGTAGTGTTCTTCTTTAAGAACTCTGTCCTTCGTAAGAAACAATAGGATGGCACGCGAGCACAGCTTCCTATCAATTCTTTCTCAAAGAACTAATGTCAAGATCAAATCTTGACTTCTCCCATAGCTGGAGATTGAACTAGCAAACAGGGAGGCGGCAAGAAAGAATTCTGTAAGGATGCTTAATTCTTCCTTTTGTGATTTCAGCACTTAAGAGGATGTGAATATCTCATTCATCTAAAGGTTGTCGCCCCCTCCTTCTTTTGTTAACCTAAAAGATCAGCTCCTGATCCATATCATATTTGGATCAGCCTTCTCTTCAGGTGATAAGGATAAACCCTTATCTAATCTGCAGATTAGATTAGCTTTCTCCTAATCTCATTAAGAGGTTTTTAGATCTGAATCACATTCATATTTGGACTCTCTGAGTGGATAGGGTCAAGACCCTATCCTATCTACTAATCTATCTCAAAATTCACCTCATAATTAACTAATTAAATAGCCCAGTTTGAAATGGGCTTTAGGCCCATTAAGCTTATGTGCTCACTTAACCTTCCTAACTGTTGCCCAGTTGGGCTTCCTTGTATGGCGTGGGACCCAAGCATTGATCTACACATCAGCCACATGGGTTTGGCCCAGCCTTTGTTACAAAGCCTGGCCAAATACACTGTTATGGACAGTGCACCCCCTAAAATCCATCAAATGGGCTCTATGGGCCCAACACTTACCCTGAGTGGTCCCTGGGCCAAGCCACCTTGTAACACCCAGGGACTGTGGGCAGATGCAAGATTAGCCCATCAGGTATTATTCTCAATGTTCTTACACTTAACCTCTCAGCACATAATGATCATACACTGCCCAACAAGAGAGGACCTCTCCCGCTAAAGATCTCACTGGTTGATACATCAAAGATAGCCCAATCCGACACCTAGTGTAGTATCATAATCGAGTCTAGGGGTCGGGTGTAACTTTTCAGTTTTGCCCATCAATCTCCAAGGTCCAGGGCAATACTGGAAATCTAGTCCAGTTCATAGATTCAATTAATCCTACACTGTATGTGCCAAGGGTCTCACCCTAGCAGCTGAGACAAGCCACCCCAACCGACTTGGTGGCACCATAGTGTCAGCCTTGTCAGGATAGGTCTCCCTAGACCAACCCACTGGCTGTGAACATTCTAAACTAACACGAGTCTCATTAAGTGTCCAGTTTAAGGGGATTACATAGAAACATACCAAGGGAACATGAATCAAATATGCACTTTTATTCATTTATAATAAACTTATAAAGTACATCATTCTGATTGAAGCTAAGGGCATACAAAATTGTCTAACAGCTCCCACTTGCACTTAGGTCCAATCAGGTACAAGCTGGAGTCCCATGCTTTTCACGTGTTTCTCAAACACTTTCTGTGATAGTGGCTTAGTCAATGGGTCTGCTATATTTTCCGCTGACGCTGCCTTCTGAATCAGGATGTCCCCTCTACCAACAATCTCCCGCAATATGTGGTACTTCCTCTCGATATGCTTCAACTTCGAGTGGGCTCGTGGCTCCTTAGCAATGGCTCCATTGTTGTCACACAACAATGGGATGGGTGATGTGCTGGACGGAAATACTCCCAACTCATGAACGAACTTCTTCATCCACACGGCTTCTTTTGCAGCCTCACTTGCAGCAATGTACTCGGGCTCGGTTGTGGAGTCTACAATGGACCCCTATTTGCTGCTTTTCCAGCAAACAATACACTATCCTATCGTGTAAACATATCCAGATAGACTTTCTATCATCTGGATCCAATGGGAAATCGGCATCTATATACCCTTGGATCTATAGTGAGCTACCATCGAATACTAGACAAAACTCTTTTGTCCTTTGAAGGTACTTAAGTATGTTCTTCACAGCAGGTGTGCTGGAAAACCCCAAATCTTCAAGTGTCTGACACTTGGTTTCTTTCCAGTCCAAAGTTCATATGGAGTATTTGGAACCGATTCGGTTGGAACCCGATTCAGCACGTAAAAGCAGTCTCTAATGCATAACCCCAAAAGGATGTGGGTAACTCTGAGTGTATGAGAAGCGACCGGACCATATCCAATAAGGTCCTATTCCTCCTCTCTGAAACACCGTTAACTTGTGGTGTAGTAGGAGGAGCTAATTGTGATACTATCCCATTTTATTTTAAGTAGTCCCTGAATTCGTCAGAGAGATACTCGCCACCTCGATCTGATTGAAGGGCTTTAATTTCTCTCCCTAACTGTTTCTCAACCTCTTGTCTAAACTTTCTGAACTTTTCAAAGGATTCAGACTTGTGTCTCATTAGGTACACGTAACCATATCGTGAAAAATCATCTGTGAAGGTGATGAAATACACGTGTTGATTCCGTGTCCTAACACTCAGGGAACCACATACATCAGTATGTATTAGGTCAAGTGTGCCTGTACATCTTTCAGGCTTACCGTTAAATGGTTGCTTCGTCATTTTTCCTTGCAGGCAACGTTCACAGGTGGGAAGATCTTCTACAGTTAGAAAATCCAAAGGACCATCCTTTACCAACCTTGTGATTCGGTCAACACCGATGTGGCCAAGTCGGTAATGCCACAGACACGTGGGATTAACTGTATCACAGGCTCTCTTCTTGGGGATTTCAGCCGACGTAGTTTCGATTATGTTAGTTTCTAGAGAAGGACGTAAAACATAGAGACCGTTCTCTAGTTCCCCGTATGCAATGAATTTGTTATTTCTTTTAATAGTAATCGTATTACTAAAGAAGACAGAATAACCATCTACACACAGTTTTGAGACAGAAATCAAATTTCTCCTTAAATTTTGTACATAAAGACAATCTCTCAGTACAATAGTTCCTTCTCTAAAAGTAACTCCACGGTTCCTATGGCCGCGGCTACCACAGTTGCAGTAGTCCCTAAGTAGAGTGTGACTTCTCCTTCACTCAGCCTTCTACTTACCTTGAACCCCTGCAGTGAGTTACACGCATGAGTTGAAGCCCCGTAGTCAATACACCAGGACGCAGAAGCTACCAACGGATTGGTTTCTATAACACACGTTTCGAAATTACCTTTCTTAGATTCCAGGTAGGCAAGACAGTTTCTTTTCCAGTGGTCAATCTTCTTGCAGAAGTGACAAGCATCCGATGCTTTGTCTTTCTTCTGCTTTTTGCCCTTAGTGGCTTTCTTCTGAGGCTTCTTTGCCTTCCTCTTTCTCTTGCCTGTCTTACTAGCTTCAACAAGCATAGCTACAGGCTCATCCTTTCTAATCAGTTCTTCAGCTCTTTGCAACATATTGCTGAGCTCTTGTAAGCTAACATTCAGCTTGTTCATGTTATAGTTCATGATGAACGGATTGAAGGAAGGAGGCAAAGAATTAAGTATAGCATCTATCTGGGTCACAAGGTCCAGCCCAGATCCAAGAGCCTCCAGTTCGTTGATGTATCTCATCATCCGAAGACAATGGTCGTGAACTTGTTGGCCCTTGGTCATTTGTACGGTCATGAACTGTTTCAAGACCTTCTGTCGAGTAGAACGATTCTGCTCTTCATACATCGTCCTGAGACTGTCCAATATGTCCTTGGCAAGTTCGATCTGATCGTACTGCCTCTGTATTGGGTTGTCCAGGGAGGCAATGATGTAACACCGGGCAAGGGAGTTTTTCTCCTCTCATTCCTGATAGTCTCTCCTTCAGGCCTCAGAAGCCTTATCACCGGGACGCTCCGGGGCAGGATTCTTTGCCACTTTGTCTAGCTTTTCAGAAGCTAGGACCAGCATAAGGTTCCTGTACCAGTCGGAATAGTTTGGGCCCTTCAACTTGTTGTCATCAACCAATTTTTCAAATGATCCGTTTGCCATTTTCTGATAAAAGAGCAAACATCGGTCCACAACCAAATTTGATTCATGTTCATTTCATAGATATGGATTTTAATATACGCTCCATTTCCATTTATTCATCTCTGAGATTTCCCTCCTTTCTTAGTGACGGAGACTACGGGTTGTCTCTGGAAATGTGGGAAATCACATAAGGTGCATGGAGCCAACTATTTCAGTTGCATAACCCCACCACCTTTCTGTGAAGGATCATATCTACTCATCATATGAGTTTTCTCTTTGGCCTTTATCAGACAAGGTTCAGAGCCGTTTTCAGGTAAACCTTTCTGTCCAGTGAGTTCTTACCCATCATATTCGTGAATGCCAAGGTGCCGTGAGAGAGTTCCCATTTTCTGGTGAAGCCCCTCCCACATCGGTCTATGACGCCTCTATCATCTTATGAAATACTTAGACAAGCCCAACAGCAAATGGATAGCCCATTTTCTGGTGTGTTTCCTCATTACTGAAGAACCCATCCTCATGCTAATGATGGAAGTCCTTTAGAGAGTTCATCATATGAATCTCCCTATCACATGCATTCATATTAGTTGGAGGGAACAGTTAATTACGCCCTAGTTCTAATTTTAGGTCAAACCAAAGTGGCTCCCATTGACTTTCATAAAGCCAGATTTTGGTGGGCCTAAATCGGCTAGGGTTCCGCACATGACCTCTTGATGAGGTGTAGGGCCCACCACTGAGGAAGGTCATCCAATGACCAAAAGGGACAACATGGCAATGATGTGCATTCAGCCATGGTGTGCACAAGAGCCACTGTCGATTGAGAATGGGCCAAGCACTTATGGCCCATCTATGTAGCACATCACACATCCAT
This sequence comes from Nelumbo lutea, assembly GCF_056320005.1. Classification (NCBI taxonomy): domain Eukaryota; kingdom Viridiplantae; phylum Streptophyta; class Magnoliopsida; order Proteales; family Nelumbonaceae; genus Nelumbo; species Nelumbo lutea. The sequence goes on from NC_142685.1 coordinate 75,286,717, forward strand.
ACATCTTATGCAGGGATAAATTGATCCAATCAATTAATCATCTGTAAGGCCCATTTGAAGTCCATTTTAAATCCATAATATTAATCATTAATATTATCTAGGTATATGGGTCGAATGGTTCAGCCCATATAGCTTTATGTGTTAAGTGGGCTTTTAGCAGTTTTAACTACTTAAAACTGGGCCTTTACAGGTTGGGCCGAATTAACCATTTAATTAAATATCAATCCCCAGGCCCATTAGTGGGAAAAATAAGGCTGACTTTCAGCCTTGATTAAACCCTAGATTCAGTCCAAATAGTTTGAACCAATCTTGGTTCGAATGGGTCTAGGGTTTGATCTTTAATTAAATCTTTAATTCAAGAAAATAATCTGAAATTAAATACTGATAAAAGGAAATCAAGAATCAGTCAAACAGGTTCGCACAATCCATCCTACAAAATAGAGGTTAGATCATAGTTTGTAGTTTCATAAACTGCAAATCACAGATTGTAATTCTCCCATCTGCGAAATCTCCTTCTCTGTGAAATCTCCTTTTTTGCGTTGCCATCTTTGATCCAAAAATAAAAATAAATAGAAATCCTATTTCTATTAATGATTACATCAGATTGAATACATATACATTCAGTCTAAAAATAAATAAAAAAATTTACAGACCAAATGTAACAAAATAATCTAAAATCTGCAAAATCGCAAGTTCCCTGCGCAAATCAAGGTTTCGATCTCCTCTTCTACGAACAGCCCATAAATCAAGAAAATCATGAAGAATAATTCTAAATAATAATTAGATTTATATAAAATTAATTTCAGATTATTCGCTCATTGATTTTTGGAACAAATTTCCCAAAACCCATATCTGCGCAAATCGGGTTGAACACCTTCTGCCCATTTGCGCAGGTTCAGATCTGAAACAAATTGGTTCAAGATTTGAACCTGGCTCTGATACCACTGAAGGGATGAGAGATCCATCATATGGACACCCAAAGATTTTGGAATAAGGGGGCGAATTTCAAAAATGTTTCTCTCCCTTCAACTGGGAATCGCATTCCCTATTTAGAAAATCATATTTTCAATGATCATTCTTGAACCATAAACTAAACCAGATCTGAACCAAAAGGAGTAGGAGAGGATTATACCTGATACAGAGAAATAGTATTCCCCAATGAAGGTGTTCACGCCCAAGGAAGGATCTAAAGACTGGTCCCACTAAAGATGCCGCAGTGCAGGATGGAGCAGATTCAGTAGTGTTCTTCTTCAAGAACTCTGTCCTTCATAAGAAACAATAGGATGGCACGTGAGTACAGCTTTCTATCGATTCTTTCTCAAAGAACTGATGTCAAGATCAAATATTGACTTCTCCCACAGTTGGAGATCAAACTAGCAAACAGGGGCGGCAAGAACAGGGAGGTGGCAAGAAAGAATTCTGTAGGGATGCTTAATTCTTCCTTTTGTGATTTCAGCACTTAAGAGGATTTGAATATCTCATTCATCTAAAGGATGCCGCCCCCTCCTTCTTTTGTTAACCTAAAAGATCAGCTCCTGATCCAATTAGGAGCTGCTTATCCAAATCATATTTGGATCAGCCTTCTCTTCAGGTGATAAGGATAAACCCTTATCTAATTTGCAGATTAGATTAGCTTTCTACTAATCTCATTAAGAGGTTTCTAGATCTGAATCACATTCATATTTGGACTCTTTGAGTGGATAGGGTCAAGACCCTATCCTATCTGCTAATCTATCTTAGAATTCACCCCATAATTAACTAATTAAATAGCCCAGTTTGAAATGGGCTTTAGGTTCATTAAGCTTATGTGCTCACTTAACCTTCCTAACTGCTGCCCAGTTGGGCTTCCTTGTATGGCATGGGACCCAAGCATTGATCTACACATCAGCCACATGGGTTCGGCCTAGCCTTTGTTACAATGCCTGGCCAAATACACTGTTATGGACAGTGCACTCCCTAAAACCCATCAAATGGGCTCTATGGGCCCAACACTTACCCTAAGTGGTCCCTAGGCCAAGCCACCTTGTAACACCCAGGGACTGTGGGCAGATGCAAGATTAGCCCATCAGGTATTATCCTCAATGGTCTTACACTTAACCTCTCAGCCCATAATGATCATACACTGCCCGACAAGAGAGGACCTCTCCCTCGGCTGCAAGGAACAGTGTTGCACTCTCTACTTGTATGGATCCTGGGAATTAAAACCTTTTTGCAAACCTTTTAGAAACCATTATATATACTTTTATATATCAAATAAAATATATTTTTCAAAACAAATCTCACGATTGAAATCGGCTACCAACAGTCTTGGTTTCCATCAGTGAGAGTGCATCCCCGATCATTACCTTTGTCCGACAAAGGGGCTGATCCTGTCACTATGATCACCCACTCAGATGAATTCTCAGATTGTCCCAACATACCCAGGTTTTGACCCCCGCTAAGGATCTCACTGATTGATACATCAAAGACAGCCCAATCCGACACCTAGTGTAGTATCATAATCGAGTCTAGGGGTCGGGTGTAACTTTCCAGTTTTGCCCATCAATCTCCAAAGTCCAGGGTAATACTGGAAATCTAGTCCAGTTCATAGATTCAATTAATCCTACATTGTATGTGCCTAAGGTCTCACCCTGGCAGCTGAGACAGGCCATCCTGACCGACTTGGTGGCACCACAGTGTCAGCCTTGTCAGGATAGGTCTCCCCAGACCGACCCACTAGCTGTGAACATTCTAAACTAACACGAGTCTCATTAAGTGTCCAGTTTAAGGGGATTACACAGAAACATACCAAGGGAACATGAATCAAATATGCACTTTTGTTCATTTACAATAAACTTATAAAGTACATCATTTTAATTGAAGTTAAGGGCATACAAAACTGTCTAACTTATCTTTCATAGAATGTACTTTTATCTATGTTTCATATCAATTTATTAATCTCTGAGAATATGGGAAATAACATAAGTACATGGGGCCAATTGTTTCAGATGCATAACCCCACCACTTTCTATGAAGGATCACATATCAACTCATCCAATGAGCTTTACCTTTGGAATCTATTAGACAAAGTTCATTGCCATTTTAGGTTAAACCTTTCTGTCTGGTAAGTGCAGACCCATCATATCGTGATCCTCAAGGTATCATGGAAGAGTCTTCCATTTTAGGATAGCCCCTTCCACTTAGTCTATGACGCACCTATCATTTCATGAAGCAATCCCACCAATTGCATCTCTATCCACCAATTCAAACTGTATTCATGCTAATGACGGAAGGCCTTTAGAGAAATCATCCTATGATATTGCCTATCTCATTGCACTTATATTAATCCAGAGGGAATGTGTATATAAGTCCCTAGGTCAGATTTAAGTCATACCACTGTGACTCCCACTGACTTTCCTAAAGTCATATTCAAATAGGCCCATAATGGGCTAGGGTTCTGCGAGGTTCCTCTTGGGGAGGAAGCTGATCAGGGGGCCCATTGAAAAGGGAGATCATGCAATGATCTATGGGCATTATGGAAATGATGTGCATTCAGCCATGATGTTCATAGAGATCCCCATAAGTCAATACATGGGCCAAACACTTATAAGCCATGAACGAATCACATTCATTTAGCACATTACATACACACACAAAATTGATCCAAATCAATTTAAAACTTGCAAAACCCATATTCATTTAGATTAACACATGATCAACCCATCGATGGATCAAATTATCTAATAATTTTAATCTTGGTATATGGGCTAAACTGCAAAAGGCAGTTTGGCCCATATAGTAGTCCATGCTGAAATGGGTTGGTCTTACTTTAATCTAACACAAAATGGGTTTTCAAGTGAGGGCTGAATTGGTCCATGCAATGGGCCATCAAACCCTTGGCCCAAAACCAATTTTGAGTCACTCAAACCATCATCCAAGGGGTTGTGATCATACCCCAAGGAACCATAGGTTCAGCTGAACTAGTTTGGACCAAAACTAGGTCAAATCAGCCTAGGGTTGGGTGTCCAAAACATGCAACAATTCTTATAATTAATGATCTAAAATTTCTCAGTTATGGTTTACAATCAAAACAGAAAATAAACAGCAAATAATAAAGCTAGGGTTGATAGTGCGATGGTCTGAATCCGATCTAGACAAAACTGCAACCCTACAAAAATTACAATTTGCAGATTATTCTCCATCTACAAATTCTGTCTTCTCCGTGTGCTCCAATGATTTTTCCAATGTAAAAAAATAGAAGAAACCCTAATTTCTATTACTTACATTAGGAAAAACCTAATACAACTTTTCTAAAAAAAAATATTACAGACTAGATAATCAGAATAATGAATATCGAGTACATAGAACTTGGCACCATAAAGATTTCGATCCTCATCACACATTCAGCCCAATTCAAGAATTCACAATAGAACAGTTTTAAAATTTATTAGAATATAATCACAAAAATTTCAGATTATTTTCCCAATTTCTGAGAACCGTTTTCACAAAAAAACAGCTAATTGCTCAAATCGGCTAAGATTAGTTCTTGCCAATTTGGCTTGTGGTTTCAAATCTTATTTGGTTCGGTTCAAGACAAAGCTTGAGGCTCTGATACCACTGAAGAAAGGTTTAGGACCCATCATATTGATGGCCGAACCATGCTAGATGGCTGGGCAAATTTTCAAAAATTTTCAGTCCTTCTGGGAATCGTATTCCCTAAGTTTCGAAAAACTACAATTTTCTAGGATCAGTCTTGCATTGAACCGGACTAGATTTGAAACCAAACCAAGAGGAAGATATATACCTGATATGGATACCACAAGTCTAGATCCCAAGGTGGATGTTCACACCCAAATTAGTTTCTAAATCCAGCTTCCACTGAAGATAGCACATCTTGATCTTGAAGCTAGTTCAGCAACACAGTTTTCAACAAAATTGCAATCCAACTACTTTCAATCAAACTGGGGAGGTGAGCATGCAATTTCTCTATTTTTTTCTTGTAAAAATCTGAGAAAGAACTGATCTTTATCAGTCCCAAAAGCTATAGTCGAACTAGGGTTTCTTGGGAAACAAAAGAAGAGAGAGAACAAAATTGATAATGTTCTAGATCAGTTTGCCCTCTTCTTCTTTTATCTCTTTATGGAGCACTTCTCATAATCAAATTAGGAGATTATCCAGTTCTTTATTTGGATCTGGACTCTATTAAGAGATAGAACTCATCCTCTTAAGATGATGGGTGCTCCGTACCCATTTCCAAACCCAGATTCATACCGTGTCACATGATAACTTATATTGTCATGTGGCATCTTAATATCATATTAATTATGGGCCTTAGGTCCATAGCTATATAACTCACGACCCAAGTGTGTTGCTTGGCCAATTTAGGTTTGATTTTTATGGCATTGGACCCCACAATGACCTCACATAAGCCCACATGGGTTTAGCCCAGCCTTTGTGAAAAGGCCTATCAAATTCACTATTAAACACAGGAACCCCTGAGCTCATCACTATGGGCTCAAAATGGGTCCAACATTTACAATTAAATGATCCTTGAATCCAGACATCCTATGAAGATCCAAGGATAATGGACTTAAGAAAGATAAAGCTCATCAGGTAATCAACCCTTAATGGTCTCTTACACTTAACCTCTCAACCCATAATGATCAAACACTGCCCGACAAAGAAGGACCTCTCCCCTGGATGCAAGGTGTAGTGTCATACTCTTTTCTCAGATGGATCCCAAGAATTAAAACCTTTTTGAAAAAGCTTTTCTTAAAACATAATACATACAATATATATATATATATATATCATATAAATATATTTTGCATAACCAAATCTCAAACACGGTTGAAATTCATTGCTAGTAGTTTAGGTTTCCATCAGAGAGAGTGGAAACCCAATCATTCACTTTGTCTGACAAAAGGGCCAATCCTATCACTATGATCACCCACTTAAGTGAATTCTTAGACTACCTCAACATACCTAGGTTTTGACCCATAGTGGATCTCACTAATTGGCAGATCAAAGACAGTCCAATCTGACACTCAGTGTAGTACCATAATCACGTCTAGGGGTTATGTGTAACTTTCTAATTTTGTCCATCAATCTCCAAAGTCCAGGGCATAATTGAAAAATGGTTCAGGTTTAGTGTTTCAACCAAACACACACTACATGTCCTTTAGTTCTAAGCCTAGCAGCTGAGATATGCTGCCCCAACTTCTTTGGTAGAGCATCAGTGTCAGCCTTGACAGGATAAACTCCCCAAGTCTATCCAATGACTGAGAACATTCTAAACTAACATGAGTCTCATAAGTGTCTAGTTTAAGGGGTAATTTTACAGAAACATACCAATGTCAACATGAAACAATAATGTACTTTTATTCATTTACAATAAATGTATATGTACATCAATCTGATTGGAATTAAGGGCATACACTATCTAATAGGAGTGCTGCAGTTGGGGACCACATTATGGAGGGGCATATGCTATAGAAGGAACCAATTCCCATGGAAGGTCCGCAATTCATTGAGGATGAAGAGGAAAAGAATGGTCTAATGTGCCACGGCTAGCCCCTTTTACATGTAGCGAACAAGAGGTGTTGGCCATCATGGAGAGGTTACTTGCGGAAGGCAAGATTCAATGGCCACTAGTTGCTCAACTGTCCATAGAAGAATAGAAATGAAGTCTTTACTTTTGTTAGTTTCACTAGACAGTCTTGCACAACATCATGGATTGCTACAAGTTTAAATGAACTTTAAGGAGTTCATGTAGTTGAAGGACCCTTCCTAGATGCTCATTGGGGGATTTGATGAGCATCCCTTGCCACCCCATGCATTTGTGGGCACCATAAATATGATTAGTGGCTTCGTATTCAAAATGACATCACCCACAGTATTAACCAAGAGGTTCATCGACAACAATCACCTCTAGTGGTTCTTTGAAGAAGAAAGTATCAATATAGAGTCACATTAGAGGATGGGTAGCCCTAGCAAAAGTGGGCAGGGAAGGAATAAGATAGAGAACTAGGGTTATCTCATTTAGCCTCGAGGATATGATGGTGGAGGATACCCACCACAATAGACCCCTGTATGTGACTGAGCACCTAAAAGGGTATGGGGCGAGGAGGATGTTGATAGATGTAGGTAGTTTGGTGAATGTGGTGTCTATGCATACCCTATAGGCCTTCAAAATGGAGGACATAGGAAACAAAATCATGGGCACAGAGATGATGGATTTAAATGTCATTCCCAGACCCATAGCTCATTGGTGTTGTAGGTAGTGGTTGATCCTACAGTATGAAGACAAAGTTCCAGATATTAGCTAGCTTGATATAATAGCATGTGTTACTAGGTAGGCCTTTCATTCATCAGTTACTATTGGTCCCCTTTACCTTTCATCAATGAGTGAAGTATGTTTATTGTAGAAAGGCCATAAGAATTCTAGAAACAAGAGCCCTATTTGGGTTATGGTTGAGTTGGCCCCGGGCGCCATGTGTCACCTCCGTGGCCATCTTATCTCATCGGCTTTGTTAGCACCACGTCACCTCCGCGGCCCTCCTTATCTCTTTGGACACATCAGCACCACGTCATAAAATAAGTATGACCTAGATAGGAGAGTTTCGTAGGGATAAGGACAGCTCCACTAGGGATTAAGTCTTCTCCTGGAAACCTCGACAGACGACCTCATCCTAATAACCTCAGAAGACTTATCCAATCAGGACATGAATCTTCAGCAATAAAAAGGTAACTCCCACTTGAGGTAAAGGACTTTTGACATCTTGCATATGTACTATTACTCTACTCGGATCAGCATTGTTCTCTCAACTGCTCGGCTCGACTACCCATCCTCTGCACTAACTTGAGCATCAGAGTACCTACCCGGGGAATAACTCCTAAGGCCTCTAAACTTATTCTTGGTTTCAGATCTTGGAGCATGGTATCATCCTTCCACCTCGGCTCTACATAATTGGTAGGATCATCTGATCATGACCTCGATTGAAGACTACCTTAGATCAAGCAGCATCAGATTGGCACCATCTGTGGGAAATGCAAGAAAACCCTTTCCATGTTTTCTCTCCATACAATCAAGAAAGATTCCAAGAAACACATCCAAACACTTTATAGGTCGATCCCCATCTTGGGCATCCCGCTCACACTGTAGCCCTCCACATCGTGAGCCTCAATAATAGCCTCCGCCCTAGGTCGCGGTTCACCCCGCCTAGTTTCAGGCAATGCAACAGAAGGTTGACTAGATCCTAGCGATGATGCAGATGTTGGAGTCTACAGCATAACCTCACATCGTCCCTCCTCCTGCCCCTATGCTTACTGTGATCGATCCTCACCCTAAGGAACCCAAAAAGTGCTAGTTGGACAAGGATAGGCATGGTCTGACCAAGAAAGGCAGACATCAAGAAGATCAGGCTCCTCAGCCCAATCGTGAATGTGACGATTGTAGCAAGATGCATCGATTTGCATGGATTCCAATGAAAGAAAGGCTAGATAAAAGGATACAACAGTTGCTGGCTCCATCGCTGAATCCAGCTCGGTCAAAGATCGCCCAGTGGCACCCAAGAAAGAAAGGACCATGCCTGTGGCCCTGGATAATAGGGATGTAGAGATTAGGGAACTCCACTAACACCTAGTCGAGTTAGAGCATAGTCAAGCTAAAAGAAGTACAGCCACTCCCGTGGCCTGACCCGTAGAACCAAGCAACCAGCTCGCCAAGGAGCCGATCTTCACCCAAGACATTGTGAACGAGCTTCCCTGGCCGGCTGGTGTGCCCCACAGTTCGAAAGGCACGATGGATCCATAGACCCCAGTGATCACCTCGAAGCCTTCAAAGCTCAGATGATGTTGCATGGCTTGTCCGAAGGCCTAATGTTCAAAGCCTTCATAGCAACCCTCAAGGGCGTGGCCTTGACATGGAATTCCCCCATTCCCCCATGCTCTATCTCCTCTAGGAAGCAGCTGGAGAGCTAGTTCCTGGCACAATTCATGGCCAATAAGAAGCATTAGAAGACTTCGGCAAGCCTCATGCAAGTGCGACAGAGGAAAGGAAAGTCTCTTAGAGAATACTTGCTGAGATTCAACTCTGAAGACCTACAGGTCCGATCACTGAACCTGTCGGTGGCCGACACAGCTATCATTCATGGTCTATGCCCTTCTCCCTTCAAATTCTCCATATCAAAGAATCCTCCTCAAACCATGGCAGCGTTGATGAACCTTGCCTAGAAGTACATCAATACCGAAGAGACGCAAGCATAGCTAAAAGACAAGAAAGAAAAGCACGACAGAAAGAGAAGGGACTTCAATGAATGCAAGGTAGAGAGGGCAGACCGAGACAACAAGAGACAGGACCACTAACTAGATCAAAGACCAAGGACCTCGCCACTGACCTATAGAAATTTCACGCTGCTGAATACATCGCGGTCTGAAATTCTCCGCAATTATGTTTAATGGCCTAAGAAGATGAAGTCTGAGAACAACAAAAGGAATTAGGACAAGTACTGCGAGTTCCATTGGGACCATGGCCATGAGACACACAACCGCCATGATCTGAAGCACCACCTCGAGGACCTGATTAGGCATGGATACCTCAAGGGATTCATTGATATCAAGGAAGACAAGCCAAATGAGGAACTGCGCCCCAGACCCCTAGGCTGAACTCCCCCGTCTAGAGTCATCATTGTAATCTCAAGAGGAATTGCCTCTGGAGAGGAAAGCTACTCGAGCCGATCACCTTACTCGACAATGACCCCAGGGGGTCTAGACCCCACACGAACAGCTTGAATCCTCTTCGAATAAGCTTTCAAACAGCTTAGTATCAGCAAAGAATGCCTTACCCCGGTCAACACTCCTCTGATGGGTTTCTTTGGAGAATCCCTCATGCCTAAGGGAAAGATCAAACTACCCTTACTAATCGGAGATTGGGACATAACAACCATGGCAATGGTGGACTTCATCATTGTCTGATGTCTCTCATCCTACAATGCTACCCTTGGTCGGCTAACCTTGAATAGTTTGTGGGCCTCTGTCTCCATGTTCCATGTTGCAATGAAGTTGTCAATCCCATACAGAGTGGGATTAGCACATGGGGGTCAAAGAGCAGCATGACAATGCTACTTGACATCCTACCGAGGAAAGCGCCAAGCCGTGGAAGCCCTGACATCTGAGTGCATAGACCTGAGAGACGAGCTGAAGATGGAGCGTGACCAGGTCGGATCCCTCCTAGAAGATCATCTTTGGGAAGATCTCATACAGCTACTGAAGACCACGTCAATGTGTTTGCTTGGTCGGTGGCGGAAATGTTGGGGATCGACCCCAAGGTCATCACCCACTACTTGAATGCCGACCCGCGCTACTAACCCATTAGACAAAATAAGAGAAACATCAACATAGAATGGTGGCAAGTGATCAACGAAGAGGTCTAGAAGTTGATCGACATCGGCTTCGTTCGGGAAGTAAAGTATCCGAACTGGTTGGCCACTATGGTAATGGTTAAGAAGGCCAATGGTAAGTGTGGAATTTGCATCGACTTCACTGACCTAAACAAATCCTGTCCCAAAGATAGCTTCCCCCTACTGAGGATCGACCAGCTTGCCGATGCAACAATGAGGCATAAACTCCTTAGCTGTATGGTTGCGTTATCAGGCTATAACCAAATCCAAATGCATCCAGACGACCAAGAGAAGACTGCTTTCATCACTGACCATGGACTTTACTGTTACAAGGCAATGCCATTCGGCCTCAAGAACGCTGGTGCTACCTAACAATGACTAGTGAACTAGGTGTTCAAAGATCAGCTCAGCCGCAATGTTGAAGCTTATGTAGATGACAAGCTAGTGAAGAGCAAAAAGGCCGAACACCACCTAGCCAACCTCAAGGAAGTCTTCGACACCCTCAAGTAATACAAAATGATGTTGAACCCAACAAAGTGTGCTTTCAGGGTTGGCTCTAGTAAATTCCTAGGGTTCATGGTTACGTAGAGAGGAATTGAAGCCAATCCAGAGAAGATTCGGGCCATCCTCAACATGCAGTCACCCTAGACCTACAAAGAAGTGCAATGCCTTACTGGACGAGTATTCGCCCTCAACAAGTTCATGTCAAAGTCCACTGACCAATGCCTGCCCTTCTTTAAGGCTCTAAAAGTTGAGTTATCTGAGCTCACCTTACATTGAGTGGTCCTTCCAATAGCTAAAGAGTTATTTGAGCTCACCAACTCTCCCCACAAAGCCGAGCCCTGGGGATGAGTTATTGCTCTATCTCTCGGCTGGAGATGAGGTGGTCAGCTCGATACTAGTCAAGGAATAAGACCGGGTAGAAAGGCCAATCTACTACACCAGCAAGGTCTTCAACAATGTAGAAACCGAGTACACAAATATGGAGAAGGTGTCCCTGGCCCTAGTCACTTCGGCAAGAAAGCTCAAGCCATATTTCCAAGCCCACAACATCCGAGTTCTTACCAACCAGCCACTCAAGCAAGTTTTGCAGTGGCCAAAAGCATCTGGCCGCCTAGTCAAGTGGAGTGTGGAGCTAAGCGAGATTGACATTGATTGCACACCTCGGCCTGCCATGAAGGCCCAAGCCTTAACCGAATTCCTCATCGAATGTATTTTCACGATGCAGGATCTAGTCGCAGCACCGCAGATATGCACTCTCCATGTGGACAGTTCATCCAACAAGCAAGGCAGTAGGCTGGCCTCATCCTCCTCGGCCTAGACAACATAATACTAGAGCACACCTCAGCTTCAAATTCAATGCCTCCAACAATGAATCTGAGTACGAAGCTCTGCTCATGGGACTTCGGCTTGCCTTAGACCTTAGTGCCTGGTGAGTCAAGGCTTTCAGCAATTCCCAGCTTGTGGTCAACTAGATCCATGGACAGTTTGAGATGAAGACTCTGACTATGGCGAGCTACCTGTAAAGGGTGCAAGAGCTCATTCAATGGATCAAGAACTTCACCATCCAGCAGATTTCCCTAGCTGAGAGCATATGGGCATACGCACTCTCAAAGCTCGCCAGCTCACAATGAACCGACCTTAAACCAAACAATCTGGATCAACACTTTGGCCCAGCCTAGCATCGAGCCAACTACCCTCCTTATCATCCCAGTTTAGCATGACCCATCCTAAATGGATTCCATAGTACAGTATCTTCAGGACGAAACACTACCAGAAGATCGAGCCAGAGCCAAAAGGCTTACACACAGGTCAACCAGATATTGCCTCATCCAGGGACAACTCTACCTTCGGTCACACAGTCTTACCTACTTGAGGTGTCTCCCCCCTTCTGAGGCCAACTACATTCTCAAGGAGACACACGAAGGTATCTGCAGAGATCACCTTGGCATTCGAACCCTAGCTCACAAGGCACTCTGGCAAGGTTACTTCTGGCTGACCATAAAGCAGGATGCAGCCTAGCTCGTCAGAAAGTGCAACCGTTGTCAAAGGCACTCCAAACTCCATCACCAGCCAGTGGTCCCCTTGAAGTTGGAGTTCATGGCCATTCATGTAGTGGGGAATGAATATCCTCGGCCCCTTTTCTACTATGGTCGGGCAAAAGAAGGTTCTCTTGGTTGTAGTGGACTACTTCACTAAGTGGGTGCAAGTCGAGGCCCTCGTATGCATTACTACACAAAATGCCCAGAATTTCTTCTAGCAATGTATTGTCTGTCATTTTAGCATTCTTCAGGTCCTCATCATTGACAACAACGCATAGTTCACTAACTGTATGTTCAATGCCTTGTACATCATCTGGAAGATCGACCATCAAACTACAGTCATTCACCAACCTCAGAGCAATGGACAAACCGAAGTGATCAACCGAACCCTACTACACAGCCTAAAGACTAGATTTGACCAAGCCAAGGGAAGGTGGGTCAAGGAGTTGCCTAGAATTCTCTGGGCACACAAGACCATGTCGCAGACAGCTACTAGAGAAACGCCACTCAGTCTAGCATACGGAGCCAAAGCCATGATCCCCATAGAGATAGGCTCACCAACTCTCCAAACTGAGTTCTATGATGAAGAGCAGAACAATGAAGACCTTCACATAGAGCTCAACCTGGGGGAGGAAGCACATGGCCGAGCATACCTCAAGATGGTAGTACAACAACATAGAATGGCCAACTGCTATGACTCCAAAGCTCGAAGAAGAGAGCTCAAGACCGGAAAACTCGTTCTTCGTAAAGTCATAGTACCCGCACCAGGAGAAGGAAAGCTTGAACCAAACTAGGAAGGACCTTATAGAGTCACCAAAGTGCTCAGACCTGGTACCTACATACTAGAAGACCTCAACGGAAGGCCTATACCGAGGAGTTGGAATACTGGGAATTTGAGAATGTACTATTAAAAAATCTACATCAGTAAAGACAGCCTTTTCTACATTCAATTGTTCAACACACATGACACAGCACAACACACATTGCACACACGATACAACACATACCGCAAAGCACATGCTGTACAACACACATTGCCTAGCTGAACTCTCAATTGCTGGAACACCCGCGAACTGGCTCGGTTGACACATAACGGCCAGAGCCTACAATGCATAGCCATGCTCTAGCTTGGCAGCACATAGCCAATCAAGCAAACTCACTCAGTCGACGGTGGCCAAAGAACAATGAGGGGAAGAATGCTCCCCCTCTAAAGGCCAGAGGGCGGTTACTAAACTCCACACGCCCTGCTGACAAACCGTCAGATCAGAGCTAGCTAACGAATGGCTAGCCCACGAAGAGCACAAAGCTCCCCAAGACCAAGTTCCACTGAGCATCCCCCAAGTGATGAGATCTTGAAAGCACTTCAGCCAGCGAAAGCCAAAGACTAAAGATCTCGGCTACCCTAGACCTCGGCCAGGTTAAAATCGAGGCTTACAACTAAGTTTGACAAAATAAAAAAGAGAGAACGGGACACAACAAGCTCAGAACCAAAAAACATCTTTTCCATTAATTGTCAAAAATATTTACAAGTGTAAAGGCTTGGCATATCGAGCCATGTACATCATAAAAAAAGAAGGAACAAACATCGGAAATCCCAAAAGAATAGAATCAAGTTAGCAGTAGTAGGCGAACACCTCACTCCTCAGTACAGGCTCCTCGACCTTCTTGGGCACTTCGTTGGTTGTGACGTTGCCCTTAGCAAGTGTCTCGAGATCAAACGGGCTTAAACCCTGCATGACCTTGGTAACATCAAGACGTCGGCGTAGAACTTTGTCTCAGTAGAGGTAGAACCCCGCCACCTAGGAGCACGAGGCAAAATCATCCGTTTCGTCCCATTACTCCTCCAAGACCTTGAACTGGGCAATTTTTTCCTCCCTTGCTTGGGCCACCCTTTCGTTGGCCTCCTTCCTCAGCTTCTCCCATGCCTCCTTCAGCTCAATGACACGCCCCTTCAACTTACGAATGGTATCGCTTTGTTCGTCAATGTTGCACTTTAGTTTGGAATTCTTGGCCTCTAGTTTGGCCAATCGTGTGCTCGCAGCCTCAAGCTCGGCTGACTGAGTCCTCTAGCATTCCACTTTGGCCTGCCCTATCTCATAGAGGTGCCACACTGCCCGAAGGTGCTCGACCACAGCGATTGCCAAGCAAGCACTCCGCAAGAAGAAACCAACTGTCAACATAGCAAAAATGACCAGCCAACCCAAGAGCAACCAGAAGAAGTAAAATGACTTACCGATAGAACCTAGTGCAAGAGCGCGCTCTCCAAGGAATCATTGGTAGACTTGGCGAGGTTATGCCGTATAGCCAGAGTCAGCAAACCTCGAAGTAGTTGTTTTGAGACGCCCTTTGTCTCAAGCCTGTCCCTGGGCCGAACCTTCCACCGCAGCACATAGATATTAAGATTGCTGCCCTTCGGCACACTATCCCGCAGGGGAGGGGAGTGGGCGGCCCGAACACCCTTCAAGTCAACCACTACCACCTCTTCATCAACCAGCCTCGCCCTCTTCTGTTGTCAGGGAATGTGCTCTACAGACCTCGGCTACGCCTTTCTACCATTGCCCTCATTTGGCAGGCTATCTTCTCCCTACTCGCCATCTCAGCACCTGCATGAGACAAGAAGCAAGTTAGTACTAAGTTAAATAGTTCGGAAGAGAAAAGATATCGGTAAAGCTAATATAGCAAACAGACTGGCCTCCTCATTCATTAGCCCGACACTAATCAACTTTGAGAAGGATGTGTAATCCATCACATTGACTGCCTCGATCATCCCTATCAACGCCCTCTCTTCCTCGATGAGTTGGTCCAACTTGGGTGCCTTCACCTTTGTCTTCGGCTTCTAGAGCTCGACTGATAGAGGTGAGCCTCTAGGGCAACGCATAAAGAAGAATTTTCCCTTCTAGTGCTTCACCGAAGGCGGGGCCCCAACCAACACCTTGTTGCATTGCCAAGATGAGAAGTAATAGTGCCCCTGTTGGTGGTGCTTCAATTGAAGGAAGTAGGTAACCATCCACAAGGTAATCTCAAGGCTGTGGTTGAAGTAGTAGGAAAGAAGGCCGATCAAAAACCTAAAAGAGTTCAGCATTAATTGGACCGACAGTACTCGGTATCACTTGAACACCTCAACAGGCCCCTCGTTCAAAGGGAACCTCAGCCCGGCTATCAAGCTGTGCTCATACACATAGAGCTCGCCTGGTCGAGCATTTATGGACCTCTCACTAGCTCTTGGGCACCTAAGCTCGTAGTCCTCGGGAATACAGTACAAGGCTCTAATTCAAGCTATGTCCCTGGGTGACAGATATCACGACGTGGTCCCGAATCGACAACCAGCATGCAGGGGAATGTCAACCTCCCTAGTAAATGGCCCCGCCTCAGCCTCCTCGGCCTCAACAACCCGCTCTACAAAGTCCTTGGCCTTAGCCCCTGGCCATCAACCTCATGAACATCGAGCATGGTAGCCTCAATGAGAGACCCCAGCTTAGACTTAGAACAAGAAGAGGAAGCAGAAGAAGAGGAAGAAGATCAGGAAAGTCACCAGATGAAGAAGACATCTTACTAAACTTCGAAGGTTAAGACCGCGAAATTGAAGCAAACACCAAGCCGAAGACTACTTGCCACCAAGCTTTGCAAGTGTTTCCTTCGCAAATGACAAAGGGGAAATGCTCTTCACCCCCTTTATAGGGCTCCCAACAATTCAGATCAAGATAGATCAACAATGTAGATCAAGCACCACTCTCTGACAGCTTGGGGAGATGAAGCGATGCCACTGCCCTTTGCATGGGTGAAACCTTAGAGAATGAAACAACACCCTTTCCGACCCATCCTGCAAACAGCATGGAGGTCGAACTGGTTAGTTCATTCGAAAACCAGCTAAACTCCAAGTCATTTGGCTCAGAGCATGCTCAAATGGACCTTTTCCATGCCACACTGTGGCCGAGCACTACACTCCTCGACTTCGGAATTGGGGGAGTGGTGTTCGGGTTATGGTTGCTGGCCCCGGGTGCCACGTGTCACCTCCATGGGCATCTTATCTCCTCAGCCATGTCAGCACCACATCACCTCCACTGCCCTCCTTATCTCTTCGAACATGTTGGCACCACATCATCAGATAAGTACGACCCAGACAGAAGAGCGTCATACTGATAAGGACAGCTCCGTTGGGTATTAAGTCTTATCCTAGAAACCTCAGCGGACGACCTCGTCCCGACAACCTCAGAAGCCTCATCCGATTAGGACATAGATCTTTGGCTATAAAAAGGTAACTCCTGCTCGAGGTAAAGGACTTTTGACTTCTTGCATTCATACTGTTGCTCTACTCAAACTAGCATTATTCTCTCAATTGCTCAGCCTGACCACCCATAACTTGAGCATCGGAGTACCTACCTGGGAAATAACTCATCGTGCCTCTGACCTTGTTCTTGGTTTCAGATCTTGGAGCGCGGCATCAACCTTCCACCTCAGTTCCACCCAATTGGCAGGATTATCTGTTTGTGACCTCGATTCAAGAACTACCTCGGATCGAACAACATCAGGCTTGTAGTAACTGAGGCATACCTATAGGATACGGTGTACTACACTAAGACAGTATCTAAAAGAGGATATCCAACTTATTAGGCTCACTAGGCATCCAACCAACAAGGAGTAAAAGGGGCCCCAATCTGATGAGTTACATCAGCACCAATCCCCCCTTTGAAGAAATTGAGGATCATGGAAACTAGGTCCATGAATGTTGTCACCCCCACGAGAGATAGTTACTACACACTTGTGCTAGCCAATCGATGCCCACTCTAATCATGACATCATCTTAGTGCATGAGCTACATTTTTACTCCTCTACATCTGCCTCCACTTCTACTTCTGCAGATCAGGTATAAAATTTTAGGTGATGCTATGTTAGCTCTAACTAGACATTTGGTACCATCTATGCCAAAACTATGGCTTGGGGGAAACCTATCACCTTTGACCCACCCCCCATCCACGAATATATCTTGTAGAGTGACATCTTTCTAGGCACAAACTATATCTACAGCAACAACCTAATCTCCCTTTATGCAAGACTCTTCAAAGTACATCAACTAATGGAGCCTAAGAATCATTAATAATTTTACCCCTCGAAAGCCAAGATCCTGACAACAAAGCCGCTATTGCAAGCTATCTATCATATTTTCAGACTTGTGCAAAATACGCAGTCCAATAAAATTATCAAATCATGCAAGCTATCTATTGCATCTTTAAATTTGTGCAAAATCTATGGTCCTGCAAAATTATCAAAGCATGAAAATTACATGTCATATTATCAAATTTTTACAAAATCTATAGTCCTGAAATTATCAAATCATACAAAATATTTATCATTTTTAAATGGTGTCAAATTTGTATTATTGAAATTTTATTCTCAAAAGCAAGATTATTGGCATTCATTTTCAAATCTAGAATCAGTGAATTACTTGTATAATATTCCGATGTAGTTTCTTTCAATGCCGCTTATATTGATCAATTTGTTGTTGTATATTGATCAATGAATAGATATTCCTTTCTAATATATCTATATATATATATATGGTCCATGTCAACATGTCTCTCATTTGATTAGATTAATAATGTTGTACACTATTCGTAGAGAGAAACCTTTGGGTTTTCCAAGGCCTCTTATTTTAATGCATGTTATTACATTTAAGAAAGAGAGGGGGAGTAGTAATACGACATAATAAAATAAAACATTAATAAGTCAAATAATAGAAATAGGTTGAGGTTAAACAAAAAAACATAAAAATATAACTTTAGAAATTATTAATTTAAAAATCTACTAAACTTCCACTTAAAAGTAATAAATATTAACAAAACTTAGTAAAAGTTATAAACATTTCAATTCCACTTAAAAATCAAACTTAATAAACAGTAATAAAAAAAGAAATTTAAATACAAAAGTATTAATTGATAGTTTTAATAGTATTATGATTTAAACATGGGTTTGATATATTGCAAATAAAACCCGTGTTCTAATGTTTTATTTTGCTTTGTTTATTTTTTTAATTTTATTAGATAACTTTGTATTAATGCATCTTTAATTAATTAATTAATAATATTGTTAAAATTCATAATTTTTATGAGTTGAGACCTTTATTGTGCATAGTACCCATACTACTTAATTTTGATAAAAAAAATTATATTAAAATTGTTAAAATTCATAAAATAAAGGACCCCTTAAAAATGATATAAAAATAAAAATTAATGAAAATTTAAAATATAGACTATGTTGACCCATTTTCAAAAATGTTTTGGTTTGCTAGAAACCCATAATGTGTGATACACGATATACAATAACAATAACAACAACAACAACAACAACAACAACAATAATAATAATAATAATAATAACAACAACAACAATAATAATAATCTATATATAATTCAAAACCTAATAACTATAATTAATAAAATATTAAAATTAATAACATATTAAAATTTAACAAGTTTTTATCTAGCAACTATTAAAAGTTAAGAAATTAATAAAAATTAGTAGTTCATAAATTGAAAAACTAAAATACAATTTAATTATATTTAAACATAATTAATATTAATAGGATAATTAAAATTAATGATAAAAAGTAAAAAATATGAAAAATAATAAAATAAAGCATTTACGTTCCATATAAAATTATAAAATTAATTAAAATAATGTCATAAGACTTCTACTGGGGGATGACCATTTATAACTTAGCCCAACCTTGGGCTCAAGCAAATATTTTCTTCTAAGCTATGTCTGGCTCAAATCTACACCAAGCCGACACCTAATGCAAGTAGTAGGGCTATAAAATTAATAAAAAATTTCTAAAGTTAGTAAAAGATATTAAATTTTAACAACTTATATCTAGCAACTATTAAAAATTAAGAAATTAATAAAAATTAGTATTAATAGGATAATTAAAATTAATAATAAAGAGTAACAAATCATTTATAACTTAGCCTAACCCGATTATATCTATAAATTTCAATGCTCAAGCAACTATTTTCTATTGAGTTAGGTTTAGCTCAAATGTGTACCAAGTCCACACATAATGTGGGTAGTAGGGTTGTAAATGGATAAGATTCAAATCAAATCCAGCTACATCCACATCAACATCTAATTATGAAGTTTCCATATCTGAATCCACATTTGATTATTATCATTATTATTATTAATATTATTGTTATTATTATTATTACTATTATTATTATTATTACTGAGTTTGAATTTTAAAGTATAAATGCATATATGCATAATTACACATAATATCTATGTGTATATAATAATTATACTACATATACAAAATAATAATTTTTTATTAGACATGGATTTAAATTAAATTATATGGAGCTAAATCCACACCAAATCTAATTATTAATTAGATGCAAGTTCTAACATCCAAATCTGAGATAATCGGAGTCAAAGTCTAATTGGGTTTCAAACTTTTGGAGTCCAAGCTAGCATATAGGGCCCAAGCTAACCAACCCCTAATAAGTTAAACTTGTAAGTTATATGCATATATGGTAAACATTATTATATAATATTTAGATAACAAATTTTATATATATATATATAGAGAAATGTTGTATATCTTTATACTAGACTAGAATTAAATAAAAATTATAATTTGTGAAAAAACCATAGTTTTATAATTCACACGAGCAAGCCCGTAGGCCCAGACAAATATTGTTACACTTGAGGTGTGGGCTAGGCTAGGCCAAGCAACCTTATCAACTGCTATACAAATTTTCATTGGGCTATACAATGGAGGTATTCGATCCTTCATAGCTCCTTTGGCTTCAATACTATCTAAAAATAGTTAAAAAAAATCCTAGAAATAATGTGGGTTATACTCAGTTTGGTTCGGTCCAATTACAAATGCTATGATGCATGCAACTTGGGTGGGTTGGGTCAGGATGAGGATCAATCCAAGCCTAATCCAAAGTCTTAAATCTTAAGTTTGGTCTTAGATTAATTTAATTATGACTAAAAAGTTAACTATAAATTAATTTAATTATGACTATAGCCTAATTTTATATATTTACTACTATTTAGGTATTTTAAATATTTAAGTTATATTACCAAAAAAATTGAAACATTTAATCATTAATAAAGTAAAATAAATAAAATAGAACACTAACAAATAATATGGAAAAGTAGTTATTTTATTAAGTAATTAGCAATGATTTATTGTTTTTGTTAAAATATTAATATAATTAATCCAAATTACTAAATTACTAAATTTATAAAACATTTTTTAACAAATTATTAAAATAAAGATTTAATTATTTTAAACAACATTGCATTCTTTCCTTAGTTATAAGTTTTGGTTATTTCACTTTCCTTGATAAATCCCATGCATCACATAGGTCCCCCGCTAGTATAAACTTATTGTCCATTCTGAATGTGTATAGTTTGTTTATAAAAACAATCAATCAATTGTATTGAACATTATAAATGACAAATCCTTCAGCAACAAGAACCACGAACCCCCAATACAATACCACTATACTGACACAATATACCACATTCAATGACAACACTGCATGCAAATAGAAAGTAGTACAAACCAAAATTTAACAGAGTGTGAAAGAAAAGAAAACAATAACCACGGACGAGGAAGAGAATCAAATGATAGAATATGTAGCAGAGATAACACCAGCACTATGCACATTCCAATTAAACATAGAGACACTCGAGGAACAATTAGAAGAAATCAATGTCTCAGGTTCCCCTAAAGTAAAGAAGGTCAGTCTCATAGAAGTGGAGAAGAAAGACCTGATGAAGCTACTAACAGATTTCAAAGAAGTATTTGCATGGTCATATAGTGAGATGGTAAGATTGAACCTCGGGTTAGTAGCACACTCCCTAGACATAGAACCATTAGCACATCCAGTAAAGCAACCACCACGAGTGTTTCATCCAGACATACAATCGAAAATAGAAGAAGAAATAGAGAAGCTTTTAAAGGTAAGCTTCAGCAAGACAATAGCACATCTGCCATGGCTAGCCAACATAGTCCCAATAAAGAAAAAGAATTGACAGCTCAGGTTGGTGATGTTGTATCGTAAAAATGAGGTTGCACTACCAAACAAAGAATTATTATTAGACTCAACTGCAGCGAATGAGATATACTCTTTTTTGGATGCCTATAGGGGGTACAATCAAATTCATGAACCTAGTAGATGCATTCCCCACAACCTTCAAAGCTCCCACTGGTAATTTATATTACAAGGTTATGCCTTATGGATTGAAGAATGTAGGACCACATACTAGAGAGCCATGACTTATATCTTTCATGACATTATAAACAAGGAAATTGGTGACCGGTTTTCGATCATTCGGCTGCACCATAGGAGCAAATACGATTTTAAGGAGAATGACCAAGTGGCACGACTCAGCCCTTCTTCTCCCTGCAATTTTCAGCTCCAAGTTTCTACAACAACATTACAACAATGCAACTTCCGTTTGGAAAGCGATTACCGATAAGTTTCATCTACCTCTCTATTTACTACTTTTACAACAGTTTTCAGCACATCAATAGAGCCAAGAATAATCATAACTAAGACATCATTAAAACCAAAGGAAGGTCTTCAGCTCATGCAATGCTTTTACCCAAGCAACAAGTACGAGAGAGCCCACTGACCTTGGCCTTCCTAAATGTCACATAGTTCATACTCAGGCGTTGTTGGTAAATCTATGTATGAAGTCTGAAAAGCAAAAAATTAAAAAAAAAAAAAAAAAAAAAAAAAAAACTCTGAAAAGGCTCTCAAAGCACTCGGTGGAAAATTTGCTTTCTGGCTTTTGTAAACATAGGAATATAGTGGAGTTGTTTGGAAATCTAAGTGTTGTAACATCTGAAAATTATGCATTTTATAAATTTACTGCTCATGTTGTTTTTGAAACAAAAATAAGTGAAAATAACTAACACAATTAAATATTAAAAATAATAAAAAATACCAATAAATAATATTTAAAAGAGTAAAAAAAGATTAATATTATAAAAATAATAAAAAATAAAAATAAAAAAGATCACATAATATTATCAAAAATGATATCAGAGTAAGTGCAAATTATAATAATATTAATAATATAATAATACTAATAAAAATTGATATAATAATATTAATAAAAATTAATGTTATCAAATATAATGTAAAATTAAAATTTTTCCTTTACTATTTAAAAAGCATAAAATACCAAAAAAAACTCAACAAATAATTAAAAAATATTAAATATACTATTAAGGATGATTAAATGTTACAAATATTTTTTATAAAATAATTCAATATTGTATAATAAATACAAAATATACCAATAAATGAAAATGATAAAGCAAATTAAAAATAGTAAAATAAATTAATAAATAAATCATCATAGATATTTACAAAAAAAATAGAATTTTGGAGAAAGAGAAAAAGAGAAATAAAATATAGTTACAAAAACTCCAAATGGATTGAATCTTTAGTCATTTGCATGAAAATGAAAAAACAGGGGATGGGTAGAGGTATCATTTTTTATTAATTTTTAAAAGGGGCACACTTAAAAGAGAATTTTCTCTCAAATGTTTTGTTTTCATTTTCATATGGGCATCTTCGCAAGCAGTGGTGGTAAGAGCACCATTGACGAATGACGATCATGTTCTCTTCTATCACCGTAGTGAAGAAGAAGAAGAAGAAGAGTGGGTGAACAGGGGAATCTTAATCTTGCTTCTGTCAATCATTGCAAAAGAGGGGTGGTGTTGTTAAGGAGATCACCATCATCAACTTCTTCGACATCTCCAAAGCCATCATTGTCATAATCATAGACCGACCCAACCGATCCAAGCTGGTCTTCCAGGTACCTTTTCAACAGTCACACCTTGCTCTCCTCATCAACCAGGTCTTCGGACTGATCCTCTTCGCACCGTCGTAGTCCAACTCCTGTCTCCACCCCTATATTGATAGCTTCGCCCCTTTTCGTCAAGAAAGAGGGAGCAAAGAAGAAGGAATATAGATACACAAAACAGTTGGTGATCTGGTTCGGCATTTTGTATTTTGAGAGAAAAAGAGAGAGAGAGAGAGAGAGAAAGAGGCATAGATGGAATCGGCATTTTGTCTGCTACATCCGAATGTGCTTGGAGATAGATTGGGCGTTGAACGATTTGGAGGCATTTTCGATGTTCAGATGAGCAATTCAAAGGTGCAAACGAACGACCCCCGACCTCCGAAAAAGCAAGATTTTCAGTGAAATAAGGTCTACCTTGGTGACAAGCTTCATGTATATAATGGGTAAAACATTTTATTTAGTAGCTCACCAACATCCTCTTGCACTGTACAAGGAACTACGTTAAACTGGCACACCAAGCTAACTATGGTTGTGTTTGGTATCATTGGCATAATACCATATATGAGGAAGAGATGTTCTTCATGTGCGAGTGTGATGTTATGTGGGTAGACATGGGAAGAGATTATCGAATGTGATATAATATCATTTCTCAAAAATTTGTATTGACCAACATATAACCATGCAAAGTAAAAGTGACAATGGTACCAAACACAACTTATATCTTTTATTTTTATTTCTATTTGTTGCATTCTGCCCGAAGGTCACTGTGTTAATAATTTCTTCCCACCGTTCCTCTTTGTCACCCTACCTTTTTGTCTTTTTCTTATTTTAAACCTATGCACAGTATGCACAGTAGAAAAAAATAAAAAAGAAAAAAGAAAAACAGAAATACAAAGACTATGCATACATCGTACTGTACACACCTCAACTCCTATTACTTCTTCACCACCTATGTGAACATGGCCTGATTCCCTGTGGCAAGGGCTCCACACCAGTGTCCACTTCAGTGGAGTTCACATAATTGGTCTTCATACAGACCTCACAACACTCTTAGCTGTGAACATCTAAAACATAAAATTGCCAAGATATTCCCAATGCACAGCTAAGAGTGGTTTGAGGTAGGTGTAAGGACCAACTTTGTCAGGAGTGGATTCACCACCGAGACTTTGAAAGAAAATAATTATATTGTATAGGTTTCCTAGGATGTGACTGCAACGACCACTAGGAGAGACCCTGGTCATGACTACATTAATTGATCGTGTTTCTATTAATGATGTAGAGCCCTCTACGGGGTGAATCCATATTTGCTCCTAACAAAATTTAGTCCTTACACCTGCTCACAGCACTCCTAGCGAATATCTTCACAATTTTATGTTTTAGTTCATGAGAACATGTTTCTAATACACAGTTAGGAGTGTTGTGTAGTCGGTATGAGGCCCAATTCTGTGAGGAGCAAATCTCAACTCACTCCTAACTGGGTGGACCTACAGAAGTAAAATTGTCAAAACAATGGTTTTAAAAAATAATCTGGAAATAGAACTCTTTTGGCCACTAATTTTTGGGTCGACTGTCTGGTTTGAATGGATTGTCCATTCTCACAACAAAAAATAAAAAATAAAAAATAATTAAAAATAAAAAAAGTCAAAAACTATTGAACAGATCGATGGTTCGACCGCCCAGGTCAATGGGTCATTGACCGATTCAATGATTTTTGGCTAACAATCGAGTTTAGGGTAAAACAGAACTTATTGCCTTAACGGTTCTTCAACCAAATGGTCCAACCATTTGGGTCAATAGCAGTTCGAAAACCATAATCAAAACACATGCTTTTATAGAAACTGAACACAATTCTTCCAAAATTAGAAAATTCCGCACACCTCGGGGGAACCCAATCAATAGGCTTTGAGCAAAAGCCAAGTCCTCCCCATCTGAGGGGTACCAGTATGTTAGGAGATTCCTCCAGCATATATGCAGATTTAATTCCCATAACCATGCACCAAATTTGATTGGGGGGGTGGGAGGTCATTAGAGGGTGAAGAGTGAGGGATTCAAAACTGAATAGTGACGCCCTGTTCCTTAGGATGTGAAAGTCTTTTTGAAATAGGCAAGGCGTCTTGTACCTCACGTTCCTCTTCCTAAATCAAATGTACCTTAGGGACTATCTTACTCTTACCTTGTTTTCACTTGTATGGAGACACCTTTGAAAGTAATCAAGCAGTTGGCTTCCCCTCTTGTTCTTTTACAAACCGAGTCCTGGCCAAACATTTAGGGATGTCAGTGGGTCGGGTTAAATGGTATATTTGTCTAGACCCGATTCTATAGAGTTGAGTTAGGATCAATATATTTAGCATTAGGATCAGGTTAGGGTTTTGATTACTTAATCAGAATTGGGTTTGGGTTTTGACTGATCCGCCCGTTAGATCACGATACCCTATATATATAAAAGTATTCTTATAACTTTTTGACTTCCAACTCTAGGTTTAAAGATTCTTTTCTTTTTTATAAAAAATGGGAAAATTGACATCTTAGATTCTATAAAACAATATCCTAACTTAAATTAATGGACTTTAGGTTTTCAAAATATGTTAAAAAAATAAAATTGAAATGCTACGGGTCAGGTCGAGTCGGTGTCGAGTGAGACCCTATAAGATCAGGTCGAGTTCAAAAAAGATGTGTTTTGAAGCGGGTCGGGTCGGGTTGAGGCACTGTAAGGTTAGGTTAAGATGTAAACCTATGCCAAATCCGACCCATTGACATCCCCATCTGTTCAACCCAATACACGTGAAACCCATCAGGCAACCGAGGTGTTCAGATTTTTGCCACCAAAGGGAACCTTTCCAGCCATTTGAATCACTCGATCTAACTAGGTACAGTAATGGTAATGATCATCCCCTCATAGGACTTTCATAGTAATGGAGCCGTCTAGTCGAAACCAAATTTAAACATGGCACAATCGGGTCCAAACCAAACTAATTAAATATTTATTTTTATAAAATATATAAATATATAAATTATATAAAACATTTAAATATTTATATATTATATATAAGAATTAAATAATTAATTAAATTCGGATATTTATTAAATCGATTAATTATTAAATTTTGAATCGGATATCTGAATTCAATTTAATTATAAATTTTGAATTAAAAATCCAATTTTTAAATACGGTTGACACCCTAACCGAGAATCATTAAAGAGTCTTATTCATAACTCGTTAGAAATGCTGGTGTTGCGAGAACACTGATTCCGGGAAAATTCTCAAAGAGGAACATGTATAGAAATATTATATTCACAAAAGAAATCACTGAGGCTTTTGTGGAAAAGGATTTAAAATCCACGTACAAATCATGGTACAGATATGCTAGGAATGTAGGGGCTAGAGAATACCTATCTCTCGTAGTAATCACCACTAGAGTTGTAATGTGGGCCGTGCCGGGCTGGCATGGCCCTCATTTTCGTGCCACTGCACTGTAGCAGGCCGTGCCAACATGACCAAGGTTGGGGGTGGGGCCCAGCACAAGCCCGGGTTGGGCCAGTCCGGCCCATATTATTCCATTTTCAGATTTTCTCATTTTCATTTTTTTTGCAGTTCACTTCAAAAAATTATAAAAATAATGAAAATTTGAAGGAGTAAATGACAAATTTAATGATTGCAACAATAATTAAAAAAAAAATCATCTTAAAATTTAATTCCATACTTATAATCAATTCATACAATAAAAATATAAAATGATTAAATGAAATTTAAGAAAATACAATGAAATTGAAAAAATGCTATAGTGAAATTGAGAATAAAATTTTACAATGAAATTGAAAAAATTTACAAATAAAAGGTACAAATAAATTTGAAAATCTCAAAATATACAATAATTTCAAAATTTGCAATTATCAAAAAAAACTTCAAGTCCCACTTTCCCCTTCTTTTGGTGATAAATTGGACAATGTGTCATATGTCCTCCTTTATCTTATAGTCTATCTTCTCCATTCACCAATTTTTCAGACAAATGCACATTTCCAATGTTTCATCTATCATCTGGCACCCTGTTTCGTGCAATAAAACAAGACTCTGATGCTACTATGGACACCGGTGGGGGTTAGTAAATCACGTGCCATACGACAAAGCATAAGATAAAAATTAAGTTCAAGAGGCTAAAATATCAAAATATTCTACTTCCTCTTATGTTAGGAAACAATGCCTCTACTTATTAAGGACCACACCTTACCTTTATGTGATGTGGTACTACTACTAATACTACTACCATGTTCATTAAGTAGTACTGAACCAATTTTTTTTTTTATTTTAGATTCAAATAAATTATATATACTAAATAATTTAAGGAGTCTATATCTAGGTATTTGACCCTTAATAGACCTCATTAGTTGGCACATCAAAAGCACCTAAATTTAAGACCCAGTGCAGTATCATAATCAAATCTACGGGTAAGTACAACCTTTCAATTTTACCCATCTATCTCTAAGGTTTAGGGCATAATTGTGAATTTGTCCAAGTTCAGTGTTCATTCCAAAAACCCACTGGCTATGCTTGGAGTATAACCTTAATAGTTGAGACAAACTATTTCAATTCAGCAGCACATCAGTGTCAATCTTATTAGGGTAAACTCCCCAAGTCTATCGAATGGCTAAAAACTTTTTAGACTAACATAGGGTTAATAAATGTCTAGTTTAAGGAGTAATTTACATAAATACACCAATTTGAATATAAAACAATGATGTATTTATATCACTCATATTCAAATGTTTGCATACATCAATCTGATTGGAGGTAAGGGCAAACACCACCTAATATTGCAACTACGCAATAAAAAGGAGAAATATATTATCAATATTTTTTAAATTTAATTTTAACTTGTTCAACAACATTTTTAAGATATTCTTTATTTCTATATTTTGAAAAAAATTATTAATTAAAAATAATTGATTAAGTAAAATAGAGAATGTTGTATAATAAATACTAGCAAAATATTTGTAGAATCATTTAATATTTGTAAAAATTCTTTTACACAATTTCCCATTATATTTCCCAATCAAATTCAGTTATCATATTATTTGGAATTCCTTGATTATAAAAATTGATATAATTTTTTATATGGTATATTACTTTCTAACATTGCATAAGTGTAAATTGGTCCAAGTTCAGTGTTCATTCCAAACACCCATAGACTATGCTTGAAGTCTAACCTTAACAGCTGAAACAAACTATTTCAATTTGGTAGTACATTAGTGTCAATCCTATTAGGGTAAATTCCCCAAGTCTCCAATGGTTGAAAACATTTTAAATTAACATAAGGTTCATAAATGTTCAGTTTGAGTAATTCACATAAACATACCAATTTGAACATAAAACAACAATGTATTATATTACTCATATTCAAATGTTTGTGTACATCAATTTGATTGAAGGTAAGGGCATACATTGTCTAATATTGCAGGTAAACAATAAAAAGGAGAAATATGCTACCAATACTTTTTAAATTTGATTTTAATTTGTTCAACAATATTTTTAAACTATTCTTCATTTCTATATTTTGAAAAACAATTAGTAATTATAAACAATTGATTAAGTAAAGTAGAGAATGTTGTATAATAAATACTAGAAAAATATTTGTAAAACTTTTTTACACTATTTCCCATTTCCAAATCAAATTCAGTTATAATATTATTTGGAATTCTTTGATTATAAAAATTGAAACAATTTTTCTATATGGTGTATTATTTTCTAACATATGATAAAGTGTAATTCCACTTATGTTGGACATTTAACATAAAAATTTTTATATTGTTTTTCTATATTGATGACATTAATTTCTAATTTTTTCTTACCCCTAAATATCTAATACATAAAATACAATTTCTAATTTTTAAAACATATTCTGAAATAATATTTAAACCATCATGTACACTTAATTTAAAATATGACAAGCACATCTAATGTGGAATAGCATTCCTTCTAAAATAGGTTTCAATTAATATTTTAAAACACTTACAAAATATCATTATTACTAGCATTATCAAAAGTAATTGAAAAAATTTTATCTTCAGTACCATAATTATGTATAGTTTTTAAAGTACTATTTGCAATAACTAGGCTTGTATATGTCCATTTTCATCTTATAAAACTTAAGTAGAAATTAAGAGAAATTATTTTATATAAAACCCAATTTTCATCAATAAAATGAGTAGTTACAAATATATAACTAATATTATACCTAGATGACGAAAAATTTAAATTAAGAGAAATTTTAAAAGAGAGATTTTCCAAAGTAGAAATTAAATTTATTTTATATGTTCAATAATTTTTACAACATCTAATCTAGTTGTATTTCTAGAAAAAATTCTATATGTTGGATTAAGAGATGCTTGTACAGGTCTTTCAAATGTAGTATTTTTAGCTACTACAAATGGTTGTTCAACATGTATTATGTATCTTGCTAACGTTTGTCTCATTTTTTTCTTGTGAATAATGAAAATTGGAAATTAATGATTGAGGCCTAAAAATCCTTCCCGGTGATGACCTTTGTCACATTGCTCCTAGTAAATGGTAAATCCAGCAAAACAACTACATCCTCTAGACTAAGAGAGGGTTTTGTCCCAAGTGGTAATGAAATTATAAGATGAGGTTGACAATCGAAGGCACAAAGCATTTACAAAATCCACATCCCTAGTGTTATTGCCAAACACAATCATGCAATCCACCAATCTCCACATACCCAAAGCACTCAAGTAAAGCGCATAAATAGGGTGATGAATCATAAAGAGAGGCAAAGATTGGAAACTTTTGCACAGTCTCAAATGTTTTGCGGTGAATCTTAGTTATTTGCTTCTCGACACATAGCTCCTGGAAGCAATTTACTTTCTTTGGAGTGATACATTTATAGGACTGTTCTTCTACAAACTTAGTTTGTAAAGAGTACAAATACAAATATGTAGAGTGCAAAACCTTGTATTTTGTGTTATTTTTTATGTATTTGCACTGTACATATTTCTATTTACACTTCTTTCAAACTGAGCCACAACTGCGTTACTTCTCTTCTACCAGCACAAGATCTAGGGGTGCTCACGGTTCGGTTAACTGAACCATGGGACATTTTCTTGAACTGAATTGGTAGTTTCGGTTTTTGAAAAATCGGTAACCGGAACCAAACCGAAACCAATCGGTTAATTGCCGGTTCGGTTCATCAGTTTTTTGGTTTTTTAGTTTTTACAATATATATTATAAAAATATAAAAATATATAATAAAAATTATTAATATATATAAAATATTATATTTTAAATAAAATAATATATAATATACTATAAATATATATTTATATAAAATGAATATTTATTAATTTATAATATATAAAAATATAAAATATATATAATATGCATAAATATATATAAAATATATAGAAATATATGTATGTTGGTCGGTTCAGTTAACCACCGGTTTTTTATATTGGTTAACCGAAACCAAACTGATCGGTTCGGTTAACTGATTTTTCAGTTCGATTTTGGTCGATTTTTTTCAGTCGGTTTGGTTTTTCAGTTTTTTTTGCTCACCCCTAACAGGATCTTCCTTGAAAGGGTTAACCGCTTCTACATCACTACATCCAAAGTGAATGAATAAAAGTACTTTGATAGAAGCGATTTTATAGTACTTTTATAAAATCATTTTCATAAAAGTACTTTGATAAAAGTACTTCCGTAAAAATACTTTTATAAAAGTGCTTTTATAAAAGTGTTTTTGTAAAAGTGCATTTTATAAAAGTATTTCGGCAAAAGAGCTTTTATAAAAGTTCTTTTGTAAAAATACTTTTACAAAAGAACGTTTGTGAAAGTACTTTCGTAAAAGTACTTTAGTAAAAGTGCTTTATAAAAGTTTTTTTGTAAAAATACTTTTTCGAAAGCACTTTTATGAAACTACTTTTGTAAAAGTGCTTTTGTAGCACTTTTGTAGTACTTTCGTAAAAGTGCTTTCATAAAAGTACTTTTATAAAGTACTTTAAAAAATGTGCTTTCATGTAAAAGTACTTTTATAAAAGTGCTTTCGTAAAAGTACTTTTCATAAAATTAATTTTATAAAAG
The DNA here is from genome assembly GCF_056320005.1 of Nelumbo lutea. Taxonomy (NCBI): domain Eukaryota; kingdom Viridiplantae; phylum Streptophyta; class Magnoliopsida; order Proteales; family Nelumbonaceae; genus Nelumbo; species Nelumbo lutea. The sequence continues at coordinate 75,318,057 of NC_142685.1, forward strand.
TACCACTATAAATTGCTTTTATAAAAGGATATAATTGATATTTTAAAAATTTATCAAGTACAATTTTGAGAGAAAAAACTCGAATAAGTACTTATTGTATGAGCACTTAAAAAAAAAACTAGAAGTTTGGGAATAAAAAATAAGCCGTTATTTTTAAAATAAGACCTTATTCCAGGCTTATTTCCTAAACACCAATAAGAGCTTAATGGTGTGGTCCCCACCCAAATAAGCACTTATTTTTAAGCACTCTCAAACATTGCCTTAGGGGCCCACTCTACCACCACAAGCCCAACATCCATCCAAGCTATTAACTTTCCCATCAATGTCATCAGGACAGACTTTCACCACTATGGTTTGCTTGGACACAATTATTGGAAAGGGATGAAGAATTGAAAAATCAGATACAAAGAGTGAACAAGGGGCAAAGTAAGAAAAGCTCAAAGCAAAGAGGAAGTTGAACCAAATGTGAAAGCATAAAAAAAGAAAAGTGATAGTTACTGTATATACATAGTAATCAAAGTCTCAAAAATCCCATCAAAGAATTAATTAAGGCTCAGTTTGGAAAGAGTGCAAATGCAAATATGTACAGTGTAGATGCATACAAAATAATACAAAATATAAGGTTTTGCACTCTACATATTTGCATTTGTACTCGTTCCAAACTCAGCCTTGGGAAAATTCCAGATTACTATCCTGTACTTTGGGCCTAGTGTCACTTTGGTCCTTGAACTTCAAAACGTGCCAATCTAGTACCTAAATTTCCAAAACGTGCAATCTTAATACCTACCGTTAATCAACCTTTAAGTGGCATGTGAAAAGACACAAATGCCCTTTGAGTGTCATCTAATTTTCTTTATCAACCATTTGTTCCTACAAGAGTGTGGTAGTTGAAAGATTACTCAATAAAGCTTTGGAATACTGTAAAGAAATTTGTGCTTCTCTCACTAACTTAGATGCTTCGTATAACTACCATGATGGAGGTCTCTTGGGGCTCAAGAACTTGACTCATCTTTCTAGTCTACAACTCTTTCTCTAGTAATACGGGAGTGTATTATGCTTAGATCATAGTGGTTATGACAAAGAGCTTGGGCTCTGTGTCATCTTCTTTAGGAAAAAGATGATGAACAATGTTTTATTTTGAAGGGTAATTTTGACATTTTCAAAAGTTTTAAGTCGCACATTTCATCAGGGACTAAGTTGGCACATTTTGAAGTTCGAGGACCAAAGTAACACTAGGCCCAAAGTACAGGGTACTAATCTGCAATTTTCTCATTAATTAATGTAATACTTGCAATATACTTGTTAATTAGGCATGAATAGCTTTCTAAGTTTTGATTGATGGCTAATACTCCAACTATAATCATGCCATTTCAAAATCTTGCCAACTGGGGAGTGTCCATTAGTAGCCAATTTTAGCCTTTTCTTGAGGGCTACCCCTTGTAGATAGGGGTGAGCAAAAAAACCAAAAAATCGAATTGATCGAAAAAAACCGATTGAAACCAAACCAAAAAATTGGTTAACCAAATTGGTTGGTCCGGTTTCCATTAATCATTTAAAAAAATTGGCAGTTAACCAAACCGACCGATATATATATATATAAACAATAATATATATTTATATAATATTATATATATTATATTAATATTATTTATTATTTATTATTATGTTTTGAAAATCTAATAAATGTCGAACTAAAACTTTTCAGTTTGCCTATCTGGCAGACTGGCGAACAGCTAGACTTTTCAGTCCCTTTCCCTTTCTTTCTCTCTCTCTCTCGACTCTCACTCTCTCAGACTCATCCTTTCCCTCTCTCTTTTGACTCTCACTCTCTCAGACTCATTCTTTCCCTCTCTCTTTCGACTCTCACTCTCTCAGACTCATTCTTTCCCTCTCTCTCTGAGCTCTCTCTCTCGACTCCCACTCTTTGGCAGTCCCAAAAATCAATGGATCAACGGGCAATGACCTTCGGTGCTCCCAACAACAATAACTTCATTGGACCAACCGGTGACGGCCTTCGGCGCTCCCAAAAGTCAATTTTCTTCTTCGTTCTTCCCCAGGCCCTGAGCTCTCTCTCGCATCTCTAAGCTCTTTGTATTTCTTCCACTCTCCCACTCTCTCAGACTCCCACTCTCCATGTCTCCAGTTCATTTTTTTTTTTTATTTTGAAGTCATGAAAAAACCGGAAAACCGAATCGCGGTTAACCAGTCCACCGGTTAACCGGTCGATCAATTAACCGGTTGCATCAGTTCAGTTTCGGTTCGGTTCAATGCAAAAATTGAACAAATCGGTCTGGTCCAGAAAATCACCCCACGGTTCAGTTAGCCGAACCGTGAGCATCCCTACTTGTAGATCAACAATGAAGCCTCTCCTTGTGAGCTATTTTGACATCACCCTGGGAGGATAGTTGTGATTGAAAATTTTTTAAAATTTTGGGAGCTTATTTTGTTTAAAAATTCTTTAGAATGTTGTGGATTAATTTTGTTTGATTTTTTTTCAAAAATTTGGAAACTAATTTTATTTAAAAGTTCTATAAATTTTGGTGCTAATTTTGTTAAATTCTTCAGAATTTTGGGGGCTAATAGCTCACAATCAAAGAAAAAGTGACAAGCCGAATTTTTGCTCAATGAAAGGTGTAAGGGAGCTAATTTAAGAGAATGGATTTATATATCGCTATAGAAGTACTTTGGGATACGGTTCATAGGTTGGTCGTTATCCACCACGGTATGATAGTAGTAATCTAATTATTGGCTGGAATGCCCAAAAGCATGCTCTCATGTACCATAACGCATTATTTACACAAACCTACACAGGCAGGTAGTTAGTCCCCGGTCTATCATCTAACATGCGTCCTTGCCAAATTAGCTTAGGCTGTGTTTGGAATTAGTGTAAAACATCATCAGTGTAAAAATACATTGATAACGTTTTACACTGAATCATGAAAATGGCCGTTGCTTTTTGAAAAATGCGGTGTGTGAAAGAGTGTAAAGTTTTACATCAATAAAATTGATGTAGTATTTACATCGGTAATCGGTGTAAAACTTTATGTTTAATAGGTTTTACATCGATTATCGACATAAAACTCCACTCCATCCAAACACACACAAAACTGAACTGGAGTGGAATTTTATGTTGATTATAATTACACGCTCCTTCCAAACACCTACAAAACTGAACCGATGTAAATTTTACATCAGTTCTTGATTTACATCGGCTCCAAATGCAGCCTTAGGGATTTGAATCTTAACTGTCTTAGGAATGTTTTTGAATCTCTCATTCCGTGCACACATACATGGTTCCCTTATCTATGAATAGGGAGGCTTTCCCTTGAGGAGGGAACTTCTAATACACACTTTCTTCCCCTTTCCTTATCATCTTCTTGAGATTTAAAAACCCTAATCTTCCTTGTTCTCTTTCTCCTCAGCTTCAGAGGCTAGACCACTCACATAACCGCCTTAAAACTCTAATATGAGTTTGAATGAGTTGGACTCCAAAGAAAACTTTTGGATTTATTTGGACATAACCCAACACTTCCATGGAGTTGTTTTGAGTTAAATAGAGTAAAAAAGCTTCCATACTTTTTCTTTATTTATTATGAGCATAAAAAAACTATTCACCTAGGCTGAATGGGAGTCTTCCATCCACTAGTCAAGTAAGGTGGAGGTAATGAAACCTATGGGAATTATATCAAAATTTATCTTTTAATTAATAATCACTCCAAACCTGAGGCACCAATTGAACCTGTCCGAATAAGACACAAATGAGAGAGGAAGGAGTTAGGCACCCCTCTCCTATTTCCAATATGTGGGGCCCACATAGGGAATCCTATGCAAACATTGATCAAAGTAAAAAAATAAAAGGATTTTTAGGTCCTAAATGAGAAGAGGTATTCAGATTTTCATGAAAAAAAATGTCTTCCTCTCTTTAATTTGTCCACTTATTATTACTATCGCTACTATGGCCATTGTTATTACTTTATCTGTTTATCATCATTTTATCTACTTGCTTTTTATTTATTCTATATATATTTATAATATTAGTTATTTTTTATTATTTTTATTATTTATTATTTATTTCTTTGTGATGGTCTAATTAACCTTAAGTGAAAATCTAAATCACAATAGGGGATTGACTACTATATGAAGACCACAATGTACATCTCCTAGAGTAGTAGTTCATGCCCAATATCAGTCTCAAAATCAACCTCCAACTGAAGATGACATAGTGTGTGTGTGTGTGTGTGTGTGTGTGTGTGTGCGTGTGTGTGTGTGAAGTCGATTCAGCAACACCCTTTCAGCAAAATTGATTCCTAACTTGCTTGGATCGATGTGGCTGTGTGAACTTGGTGTCTAATATTTTTCTTCCAAAAACACAATAGAAAACTAATGAAAATCAGTCTCTAGCACAATTTAGGATTTCTAGGAGGCAAGGGAGAAGAAAAGAGAGCAAGAGATTGGAGAGATTTGGGTTAAAATGTCCCTCCCCTCTTAGTCCCTTATATAGAGCAATATCTTAATTTAATTAGCACCCGATCCAAATCAAATTTGATTCAGGACTTTATCTTTAATTGATAATCATTATCTTCTTAAGAGAATGTGTGCTTCACACCTGAATCTATACCCATTTTTTACCCAAATCACATGATAATTTAAGTTGTCATGTGATCTTTTAACTAATCATGTTAGTAATGGGCCTTAGGCCTATTTTCTTTAATGGTTCACATCCCAAGGTGTTGCATGTCCACTTTGGGCCTGAATATTGTATGTGTAGGACTCACAAAGGTCTCACATAAATCTATAAGGGTTCGGCCCCACCCTTAGAAGAGGTTAGGCCAAATTCACTGTTCAGGGGTAGTGAACCCCTTGTGCAATTAGCTTGGGCTCAGTTTGGGCCCAACATTTACATAGAAATGACCATTGGGTTCAACCACCCTATGAAGACCCAAGGATAATGGACTTGTATAAGATAAGGCCTATCATGTAATCAGCCCTGTAATGGTCTCTTACACCTAACATCTTGGCTCATAATCATCAAAACACTACCCACAGGGAAGAATCGCTTCTTTGAGTGCAAAATGCAGTGTCACACTCTTTATTCAAATGGATTCAAAGATTAAAACCTTTTTTCATAAGTGCCTAGTTTAAGGAGTAATTCACAAAACACACCAATAAGAACATGAAACAATTATGTACATCAATCTGATTGGAGCGAAGGGCATACATTGTCTAACTACTCCCACTTGCACTTATATCCAATCGGGCATTAGCCTTAGTCTCATACTATCCATGTTTCCTTTAAACACTTTTTGTGTCAGTGGCTTACTTAATGGGTTTGCCACATTTTCCATTGATGCCACCTGAATTTGGATGCCTCCTCCAACAACAACCTCCCATAGAATGTGATACTTCCTCTTGATGTGCTTTAACTTCAAGTGGGCTCTTGGCTCCTTAGCTTGAGCAATGACTCTATTGTTGTCACACAACAATGGAATGGGTGATGTACTAAATGGTAATTCTTGGACGGATTTATTCATCTAAATTGCTTCTTTGGCAACATCACTTGCAACAATGTACTTAGCCTCAGTCATAGAGTTTGCTACGGAATATTGTTGGCTACTTCTCTAATTACATAGGATCCTATCATAAAGATATATCCAAATGTAGACTTTCTATCATCTGGGTCAGACTAGAAATTGGTATCTATATGACCGTGCGTGATTTAAAAATTATTTTCAGAGTGCCTTCCAAATTTCAAAGGGAGATTGCAGTCCAATGACTTGTGCTTGAGTGGACTCAATCAAAGAAGAAATTAACCATTAGGTTGGGTTGATAATTTTCTAGTCACTATTGTCAAGATCTGATATTCCACTTTGAGGAGGAGGCATAGACTCATCTATTGGAAGGCATGGAATTCAGATTTCAAGTGGGTGAACCTATTACAATTGCTAGCAGAATTTGAAAAAAAAGTTGCAACTCAATTCGAGGACTAGTTTTTCGGCATTTTGAAATCCAAAATTTCTAGATCAATCTTGCATTGAAGTAAACCAGATTTGAAACCCATATTAAGATTGATTGTACCTAATAAAGATACCACAATGTGTAGCTTCCAAAGTGGTAGTTCACTCCCAATATGAAATCCAAATTGACTTCCAACTGAAAATGACATAGTTACAAAGTGAAGCCCGATTCATCAATGCCTTTTTTGTAAAAATGATCTCCAATCTAGCTTGGATTTGCTATAGTAGTGTAAGTCTAAGTGTGTCTGATGTTCTTCCTAAAAGCCCTAGTTCAAACTAGGGTTTTGTTAACTGGATAGGGAGAAGAGAAGAGAGCAAGAAGGCAGAGAGAATAAAGTGAATCGTCTCTCCCCTCTTACTCCCTTATATAGATTACTCTTCTAATCCTATTAGGAGTTGATCCAAATCAGATTTGCATTACGACTCATCCTTAATTAGATAAGCACTATCTTCTTAAGCAAATGGGTGCTCCATACTTATTTTTTATCTAAGTTATATGACAACTTAAGTTGCCATTTGATCACTTAACTATTCATATTAGTAATGGGCCTTAGGCCTATTTCTTTAATAGTTTACTAACTTAGATGTTGCATGGCCATTTTAGTCTTGAATATTGTATGGCATAGGATGCACAAAGGTCTCACATAAGCCCACTAGGGTTCATCCCTATTGTTAGAAATGGGCAGGCCGAATTCGCTACACGAGGGCAATGAACCTTTGACCTAGTCAATTTATACTTAGTTTGGGCCCAACATTTAAACATAAATGATCATTGGATTCAGCCACTCTATGAAGATCAAAGGATGATAGACTTATGTAAGATGAAGCCTATGAGGTTATTAATCCTATAGTGGTTTCTTGTCCTTAACTTCTCAACCCATAATCATCAAAACACTATTCATAGGGAAGGACCTCTATCTTGACTACAAAATACAGTATTACACTCTCTATTCAGATGAATCCCAAATTAAAACCTTTGGCAAATCCTTTTCTATAAATAATAACATAATATATAAATACATTTTAGAAATCAAATTTCAAATACAGTTGAAATCCACCATTAGTAGTTTAGGTTTCCAATAGAGAGAGTGTTAACCCTGATGTTCTTTTTGTTTGACAAAATGACCGGTCCTATCAGTATGATCACCCACTCAAGTAATTTCCCAAACTGCTCTAACATGCCTAAATATTTAACCCTTAATGGATCTCACTAGTTGGCATATCAAAAGTAACTTACTTTAAGACTTAGTATAGTATCATAATCAAGTATGGGGTTAAGTGCAACTTTCCAATCTTACCTATTTGTCTCTAAGCTACGAGGCATAACTGGAAAATGGTCCAAGTTTGGTACTCCACCAATTCGGCAACACATCCATGTTAGCCTTGTCAAGATAAACTCCTCAAGTCTATCTAATTTCTAAAGACATTTTAAACTAACACAACTCTCATGAGTATCAAACTTAAGGAGTAATTCATAGAAACACCCCCAATTAAACAAAAAACAATAATGTATTTATATTAATCATACTAAAATGTTTGTGTACATCAATTTAATTAGAACTAAGGACATACACTATTTAACACTGTTTATGATCTCCATAAGTTTATGGGTGTACAAAATGGGAAGGAATTGTGCTTTCCAAAGCAAATAGTTCTCACTATTCAATTTAATCGATAAATAATGGGTTATATTGGGGAGTTAAGCCAGTGTCCATTATTGCTTGTTGAGGTTGAGATTTGACTCAAGCTTGATGTTTAAGTAACAAAGGTCGAATCACCATTAGTTGCCATTAGACTATGACACCAAACTAGGAAAACAACAAAGTAATTGAAGGGATGGGAGATCCATCATATGGATAGACGAACCCTGTAGGAAGGTTGGGCGAAATTTTAAAAATTTCTTTATTCCCATCTAGGAATCTTATTCCCAATTTAGAAAACTACATTTTCAATGTTTGTTCTTGTAACCAAACATGACCAAATCTGAAACCAAATTAAGGGAGGGATATACCTGATACAGAATTCACACAAGAATGCTCCTCCCAATGTAGGCATTCACGCCCAAAGAGAGTACTACATCCTTCCTCCACTGAAGATGACACAACTTAGGGTGAGGCAGGATCAGCAGGTAGTTCTTCACTAAGAACTAGTGATTCTTCAGCAAGAATCGAATGGGACAGTAAGCGCAACTTCTAAATTGTTTCTTCTGGCAAGAAACAATATCAAGATTGAATCTTGATCCAATCCGAGAACTGGAGATCGAACAGGGTAGGGTGGCAAGAGCAGTCTAACTGTGTTGTCTTCTCTCTGTATTCAGTGAATGTGTTTTGAAGGTTCGCCCTGCTCTCTTATTTATAGCTTTAAAGAGACAATTTCCTAATCTCATTAGGGGTTTCCTGATCCAAATCTTTTATTTGCATCAGGACTCTTTATGTGATAAGGATAATTCATTATTTTATCTATAGATAAAAGTCAACCTTCCTAATCAAATTAAGAGTTTCTTTAATCCAAATCTTTATTTGGATCTGGACTTTTTAAGTGGATAAAGATAATCCCTTATCTTATCTACTGATCCAAATCCCAGATCCGCCCCTATTTAATTAATCTAATTAACATAGTTCGAAATGGGCTTTTAGGCCCATTAAGATTTTAGGCTCACTTCCACTTTAGTGTTGTCTAGCTTGGTTCTCTTTGTATGGCGTGGAACCCTATCATTGATCTACACATTAGCCACATGGGTTCAACGTAGGCTCTGTTACAAGGCCTGGCCGAATTCACTACTGAATACAGTGAACCATTGAGTCCATCACTATGGGCTCTTAATGGGCCCAACATTTACACTAAATGGTCATTGGGTCTAGCCATCTTATGAAGGCCCAATGATAGTGGGCAAATGCAAGATTAGCCCATCAGGTATAACCATCAATGGTCTTACACTTAACCTCTCAACCCATAATGATCAAACACTGCCCGACAAGAGAGGACCTCTCCCTCGGCTGCAAGGTACAGTGTTGCACTCTCTACTCACATGGAACCCGAGAATTAAAACCTTATACGAACATTTTGAAACCATACTATATATGTATATCTCTATATAAATATATTTTTCAAAAGCAAATTTAAATGGTTGAAATCAACTGCCGGCAGTTTAGGTTTCCATCAGAGAGAGTGCATCTCCGATCATTCACTTTGTCTGAGAAAGGGGCTGATCCTATTACTATGATCACCCACTCAGATGAATTCTCGGACTGTCCCAACATACGTAGGCTTTGACCCCCTCTAAGGATCTCACTGATTGGCATATCAAAGACAACCCAGTCCAGCACCTAGTGCTTTATCATAATTGAGTCTAGGAGTCAGGTGTAACATTCTAGTTTTGCCCATCTATCTCTAAGGTTTAGAGCAATACTGGAATTTTGGTCCGGTTAAGGGTTTCGAGAAAACCTACACTACATGTACCTCAGGTCTCACCCTTGCAACTAAGACAAGCCACCCCAACCAACTTGGTGGCACATAAGTGTCAGCCTTAGCAGGATAAATCTCCCCAGATCTATCCAATGGCTATGAAGATTCTAAACTAACACGAGTCTCATATGTGTCTAGTTTAAGGGTATTACATAGAAACACACCATAATAACATGAATCAAATATGTACTTTATTAATTTACAATAAATGTCATAATGTACATCATGCTGATTAGAGCTAAGGGCATACACTATCTAACAGCTCCCACTTGCACTTAGGTCCAATCGAGAATAAATCGGAGTCCCAAACTTTTCACGTGTTTCTCAAACACTTTCCGTGTTAGTGGCTTTGTCAATGGGTCTGCCACATTCTCCACTGATGCTACTTTTTGACATCAATCTCACATAGATCTAATGTTGTCACACAACAATGGAATGGGTGATATGTTGAATTCCAAATTCTAGAAAGAACACACCTTCATTCATTAGGTAGCCTTACTTACGACAATGTGTTCGGTTTGGGTTGTGGACTATTTTTTTTACTACACAGGACCCCATCGTAAAGATGCATCCAGATGTAGAGTTTCTATCATCTGGGTGTGACTGGAAATCTGCATCAGTATACCCAAAGATCTGTAGTGAACTACCATCAAATACCACACAAAACTCTTTTGTCATTCGAAGGTATTTGAGCATTTTTTCATAGCAATCCAATGCTCTTGTCCTAGATTAGATTGGTATCTCCTTACCACACTCACGGCCTGAGCAATGTTTGGCCTAGTGCATAGCATGACATACTTGATGTTCTCTATGGCAGAGGCATAGGGAACTTCCTTCATGCCCTCAATATCCTCATGTGTCTTTGAAACCATAATATATATGTATATCTCTATATAAATATATTTTGCAAAAACAAATTTCAACAGTTGAAATCAACTGCCGGCAGTTCCACCAGAGAGAGTGCATCCCCGATCATTCACTTTGTCCGACAAAAGGGCTGATCCTGTCACTATGATCACCCAGTCAGATGAATTCTCGAACTATCCCAACATACGTAGGTTTTGACCCCCTCTAAGGATTTCACTGATTGGCATATCAAAAACAATCCAATCTGACACCTAGTGCAGTATCATAATCGAGTCTAAAGGTCAAGTGTAATATTATAATTTTGCCATCTATCTCCAAGGTCCAAGGCAATACTGGAATTTTGGTCCGGTTCAAGGTTTTAAGAAAACCCACACTTCATGTATCTCAGGTCTCTCCCTGGCAACTGAGACAAGCCACCCCAACCAACTTGGTGGCACATCAGTGTTAGCCTTGGCAAGATAAATCTCCCAAGATCTATCCAATGGCTGTGAAGATTCTAAACTAACACGAGTCTCATATGTGTTAAGTTTAAGGATATTACATAGAAACACACTATAATAAAATAATGAAATATATACTTTATTCATTTACAATAAATGTCATAATGTACATCATGCTGATTGGAGCTAAGGGCATACACTGTCTAACAGTAATAACCATCAATATATCATTTATTTACAATATAGTTATGGTTACATTGTATAATGGAGTGAACTAGGAAACTATATTTGGGATAAATATAAACACTAGTGGTGAGATAAGTCTCAAACCACATCAGAGGTACAATTCACATGAAACATGCTCCAATAATACCAAATTAAAGAGCCATTTGGGAGGGTCGAAGCATTGGTTGATCTGCTTTTACTGAGTTGTTTTGGAGAAGTTACTAAGTTTCAATTTGGGAGGGCTTTCACACAACAACTTTTGTTTTCGCAAGGTGGACTCCACATGAATAGCTTAGAAGCTATTTTAGGAAAAACTTAGAAAGGCCAAATCCACTTTCATTGAGCTAAGAAATGGACTTAATTTCCACTAAAGCTAGCTTTAGAGCCCATTTGGGAGGGCTTCAGCTTTGATGGAGTTGCATTGATTGCACCATGTTGAAGAAGCCATTGAGTGCCTGTTTGGGAGGGCTTTCGGGACATGACTTCTTGCGTTCCGAGCTGGGATCCACACGGAAACTGCAAAAGATGTCTTTAGTGAAAATTTGGAAATCCCTATTGGTGTTCCAAACGCGAAAAACACAATTGTAATATGAATATACTCCAGTGAGCTTATTTCGAACATGGATGCTCAACTACCACAGATCCGTTTATACAACTCATCCCAAATGCAAAAACCGTCCCAAACAGGGCTTGAAAGTAGCTTCAATTCATTGGAAAGTTAATGTCTTAGCTTAACGAAAGCATATTTTGGCTTTTCAGATATATTTTTTTCTTACCAAACATAGATTCTAAGCTGAATGAGTAACTAGCTTCTTCAAGAGCAGCTTAATTAGTCATCGCAGTTCAATCAAAGCTGAAGTCCTCTCAAACGGGCTAGATCTAAAAGAAGCTTCAACAAATATTCCCCATTTTTTGGTGGAAGGGCAGTAATAAATTTGGCTTTTCAATTATGGGTGTGGCCCACTTTGCAAAGCGGAAAGCTGGCATGGTAAAGGCCTCCCAAGCAGGCACTAAAACTTTCAATGGGAACTAAAGAAAGCTGAAACAAATGGTAGGGCTATAAGGCTGCAAGAGAAACGGTTTTGAACACATTGCCGATTGCTTCCTTATCTCCAGAGGGACTAGTTTAAGCCCTGAATTCATTGCCAAGTGGAGCCCTTCAACAGTCTTTTTAAATTAAAACTTCAATAACTTTTCAACAACAACTATACTAATTAATTAAAGAAACTCTGAAATGAGAGAGATGGTAGGACCTAGGGCTGGACCAGGCTGGAAAATTCAAAGCGTCGAGTAGAGACGGTCCGAGTTCCTCATATAAATCCCTCCACATGTTAGAAATGGGGTGGCTAGTCTCTCACCTTAAAGCTTTCGACTTTGGAAACCTTTTCCTTACTCCTTATAACAAGTGTACCTGGTAAATAGAGACAAATTAGGTCGGCTCAGATAAGCTACAACCGAGCCTGAATTTGAGTGCCCATGGGAGGGCTTTCCGCGGCGGCTTTTGGCTCTACGAGGTGGGTCGGATCCAGACAAAACATAAATAATGCTGCAAAACTCGGAAAGCACTACTTGATTGTTCTTCCAGTACAAGCGGCGGCTTTCGGCTTTTCCATAGCAGTTCAGTGAAAACTAAATAGTTCAACCAAAAACCATAGCTTCAGCCTTCATTTCTTCTGTTTTTTTCTTTTCTCTTATCGCAAGTAAGTAATTCATGAATCATGACTCATGAGCCCCGCCCGAGCCAAGGGAGCTCCACAGATGAGCTGAGCTACGCTCGGCTGATTTACATTTACGTGACAACCTAAGCGGCTAGCGGCAGAGACGAAAAGCGCGTCTAGGACGTGCGGAAGTGGTCGGTTTTTTGTTTTTATTACAATGCATGCAAAGTGTTCGACGTTTAAGCCAACCTAGTGACCCCTCATCCTCCTCTTGTTTAATATAAAGTCACAGAGCTGTACCGTAGGCCATGTCTACAGTTACGTCACAACTAATAAATTAGGGCACGGTTTTTTGACCACGGCTTGGATTGTTCCTCCTTTGAACCATGTCCCACTCTCCACCTTTACAGAGACTCATCTTCCCATGCATACCATCACATGCACTTGCACGCCGAAACCCTAGCTTCCTTTGTCTTTCCTCCTTTCACACCCAACGAAAACACCACCTGAAAACAGTGAATCTACCAAACCGACCTCATATCTTTTCTTCTTTTACCAATTAAGCAATTACCATACGCCGCTTATGTATCCTACCTTGGTCTTAGCCTTTTTAGGGTGTTGGGTTTACTGGGTTTGGGTTGGCCCACCTTCCTTACCCCTTTAATCCTTGCATCCAACCACCCACCCGTTTAATTTGCCGGAATGTGTTGTTATGAGTTCATACTTGTTCTGATTATTGTTTAAGGTGGTCTAAAATATCGACCCAAATCCAGATCAGAATCAGGATTGGGTCAAATTTGAGTCAAAACCATTTTGGAATACTGTTTTCTATTCAGAAGACTACCATCTAGGTTGAAAGATTGAGATTAGTTTGTTGCAATTAATACAATACACATTTTAAATGTGAGACATGAGTAGTACTGTGTATAATGTTAATAATTTCTATATTTCTGACTTTAATTGGTCTTTGTCTGCCTGTTAAATTCTTCATTAAATTTTACCTTTGATGCCCTTTCTATTTGGGACCAGAATTTTGTGTTCTCTATGATCAGTTGATCACCAATTCTGCTGAATATATAGAAAAAAACACCTGGATCAGTTTATATGAAGTGATGATAGATGTTGATGATATATATAGATATAGGGTATTTTAGTAATTCTGTACTGAATAGCCAAGAACCCACTGTGAAGGGCAAGTTAATCTTAACCTCATGTTGTGCTTTACTGCAAAGCAGCTTGTCTACTCTGTTGCTGCAAATAGGGGCAGTATTGTAATTTGGAAGTTACTGAGTAACATTCCCTCCGTGCCTTTTAAATAGCTTGCGATGATAGCTTGTGTGTGTAGTCCTCATCTTTCTGACTCTGGTTTCTGGTACTTTCCCACCTCTCTCATTCTCTCAGCAATGGAAGATCAAGTTGGAGACGCAAACAATCCAAGCCATGGTTCGGAGAGAACTGAACCAGTGAGGTCAAGGTGGACCCCGAAGCCCGAGCAGATCTTGATACTTGAGTCTATCTTCAACAGTGGGATGGTCAACCCACCCAAAGATGAAACAGTGAGGATAAGAAAATTGCTTGAGAAATTCGGCACAGTTGGGGATGCAAATGTCTTCTACTGGTTCCAGAACCGGCGATCCAGGTCCCGCCGTCGGCAGAGGCAGATACAAGCTGGGTTGGCAGGCGATCCACGAATTCCGGGTCGAGCTACTGGTGCAATTCAATATGAACCAACTTCTACTAGTGCATGTTTTGCTGCCGCCTCTTCTCCTACTTTCTCTTCATTTCCATCTTCTTCTTCTTCTTCATCATCTTCTTCTTCTTCTTCTCTTGTTGGTTCTTCTTCGTCTTCATGTGGAGGTGATGGTGTTGATGACCTCTTCGCCATTTCTCGTCAAATGGGTGTGCCGGAGACTGAGCAAAGCCCTACTGTTGATTCGATCTTGTGCCCTTCAGACAACCCAAATTTTCACTATCAATCTGGTAATTGGAATTCCGATTGATTTTTTATCTTTCTTTCCCCCCCCTTTTTTTATCCTTTGCCTATGAAACATATAAACTGTTCGTCTGGTTGTCAACTGATTGTCAATTTAATTTTGGTTCCCCACTAACCATGAATTTAGAGCCTCAAAGTAATTCCTGAAAAATATTGATTCCCGTGTTCATGTTTTCGGGTACTTTTGTTGACACACACGTCTCTTCTGTTCCAGAATTTAATTATTCTGGCATTTGTCGTAATTCTTTAGAGTTTCCACACCCTAACTTAGCTCCATAAAGTCAGGTAACAGTTTTTCTTTTGTTTGCTTTGATTAGCTAGCTACACCTTAAATTACAAAGAGAAAACAATGAAAAATATAAATAAAAGAAGGAATAGTTAAGAACCATAAGAATAGAATTTGCTCTGAGGGCTAGCTCAAGGAGGAATTTCTACTTATTCCTAATTTTCCATCAATTTGATGAAGTCACTCCAAAACTTATGGCTTCAAATTATGATAGTCCCTTAGCAGTTGTTCTATTCCTGGAGTTTGAAGTTTTTGTTTCTTTCGATAACTATTTGTCTTCTTTGCATTTACCTCCTTTTTCTCTATCACTAGTCATCATATCGTAAGTTCTTTTTATGTGATTCTTAATTTACACAAAAGTAAATGCAGAAAGCTTTACCTTGACCTGAAATATTTCGACTATGCTTTTTTTTTTTTTTGGATTTCTTTAAAATCCTAATGTAGAGTGGAAAATATATATGGATGATTCTCACTTAATCAAACTTGCCTGCTCACCAAGAACCTCTGGTCCTTGTGATTCTTAGACATGGTGATCATATATTATTCTTGCTTCTATATATTGAACTTTCTGCTTTTCGTATCTCTCAAATGGATTTAATTTTCTAGTTTTGTGAAGATGTTTGATAGGCCTAATCTTCAATGGTTTACCACAAAATTATATCAAGGCTAATCTGTTTTTGTTCCCATCAAAATATATATTGCAGGTTTGATAACTGTGTTCATCAATGGAATTCCTACTGAGGTTCCAAGAGGACCACTGGACCTCAGATCAATATTTGGTGAAGATGTAATGTTGGTGCATTCTTCTGGAGTGCCGGTTCCTTTCAATGAGTACGGAGTTTCAACTCAGAGCTTGCAAATGGGTGAAACCTATTTCTTGGTAATTCTGCCCTCCAAATTTTTGGCCTCTCTCTCTCTCTCTCTGTGTGTGTGTAGGTCAAACTATTGGTGGTAGAAGCATATCCGCGTAGGAATTGGAATGGATATAAACATTATTTTTATGAAATTTATTCTTTCTACAACGTTCCTTTCTTATATTTTATGGGTTATTTAAGGTTAATTTTGTTCAGGTACTCTGATTTGTTTCTAATGTAATCATTGGCATCTCATTCCCTGGTTAATAGGTTGTTAATCAATTCCATGAGAACTGTACTCACATGATTAATATGGGTCATTGGGAATCTTTTGTTCCATAAAATTTTGGAATCTCTCTCTCTCCATTCTAATTAATTAATCTATGTTTCAGGTACCGAGACAAATTTAAAGATGTCAAGTTGCACCCACCAATAGGATCGATCTTCCTCATCAATTTGGATTGGAGATAAAATAGCAGGATTCTAAGATTACAATGAGTGCACCTTGTGACTATCATTTATCCTTCTTTGGTCTTTTATTTTCCTTACCCCTTTTATCAGTTAACTTGTTTCTTCCAGAGGAACAATATGCTCTCATTGTCGCAGGAGATATCGTACAGGGCTTCCATATAAAGTCCCGCACAGATGATATATCAATGTTGTGCTAAAAATGAATCATATATATTTAGTTGTTAGCTAGATGAAGACGCAGTTGTTTGGTTCCTAATTATGATTTCTTTATAGCTCTTCAGTTTGAGCTCTTCTCATAGAAAACCCATTTTATCTTTGAAGTTGATGAAACTCCGGTATCAATAAATTAAAATGGTTCTCATTAGATGGTTTTGGCTCGCCTTGTAGTTGGATCTCTGAAATCGATGGAGGGATATTGGCAACTTGGCTTTTCCACCGCCGGTATGCCCAATCCAAGGAAAACAGATGTTTGTTAGAGAATATTAATTAATATTTTCAAAGACTAAACTGCACAACTATAGAGAAGAATCATGTGAAATGTGGTACCTGTTTCCTCAAAAAAAAAATAAAAAATCGTTACTAGTTGGCTACTGTATTTTCCATATCGACATTAGAATTTGGAGTTTGAGATCATGTTGATCTGAATCCATTTGTCATGTCCATCTTTGAATACTTGAAAGCTTTATCAGGAAAATCATGGGGGCTTCAGTATATTCATCAGACCAGCTTTAACCAAATGAATGATACCAGTAAAGTACATTATTTAGAAGAAATAATACTTGTTTGTTCGCTTCTATACTTTTGCAGACCTGATTAACCTTTTAGTCAATCACCCATTAGGCTCAGTTTGGAAGGAGTGCAAATACAAATATGTACAGTGCAAATATATACAAAAAAATAAGGTTTTGTACTCTGCAAATTTGTATTTATACTCCTTTCAAACTGAGCCTTACTGAGAATTTTGGTTTGTTTGGTTGAAAGCGTCCAAAAAATATTAGTTTTCATCCATGCATTTTTAAATGACCCGACATTCTCTGTATATCTCGCAATTGGGATTCATTGTTTGGTTAAGTTAAATCCACCAACGTCTGGGACAAAGGCTTAGTAACAACATCCAATATTAAAAACAGAAGAAGAAAAACAATCTATAACAATTGGGGACCTTAGTAATTATAAGGCGAAGGATACTCTAATGATGGGTCCAATTGGATCAGCATCTATCCATATATACACCCACACATATACTTTAACTAAACCACTCTCTTTTGGATAAATAAGTTTAGAATCTTAATTTATTAAAAAACTTCAGAGTATACAATAATACAAGCAACCCAAAGAGAGGAGTGGGTGGGTGCACCTCTCAAAATAAAAGAAAGAAAAACAGAAAATCTGATTATTATTACAATTAGGGTCAATACAAAGATTCCTATAACTCCCTTGCTTTCCAATATATTAGCCATTCCATTTGCTGTTCTTCAAACTCATTGTAATCTTAAGGTCGTATTATATATTGCTTGTTATCCATCTGAACCTTTTCAATATTACTTCTCTAGAAGCCCAAATTAGCGATTGTGGGTTCATCAGCCATCCCATCATCACCTTAGTATCACCTTCAATAATTAACGAATTTTCTAGATTCAGCTCTTTTGCAATCTTCACCCCTTGAAGAATAGCCATGAATTCTACCCCAATAGAATAGAGGTACAACATTACCATTTCAGTTTCTAGGGACTGCTCCATATTAAGTAAATTGCCTTTTTAATAAAAACATATTACTCCTAATAAGGCAAATTCCTTTATTTTAATGAATTATCTCCTTTGCAGTTAAAGTGCCCTTATGAATACTGAGTTTTTAACTGCAATTAAAATAAGGAATGCCAAATGCAGCCTTAATATTTATGCTCATCATTACAGTTCTTTAAATTGGCATGACTAAAAATAAATTTTGAATTACATACTAATAATAATGTTATGTCCATTGTGTAATAACCCAAAAGAAGTGCAGAACCCCACGCCCTCCATTCATTTTCGGAGA
This sequence comes from Nelumbo lutea, assembly GCF_056320005.1. Taxonomy (NCBI): domain Eukaryota; kingdom Viridiplantae; phylum Streptophyta; class Magnoliopsida; order Proteales; family Nelumbonaceae; genus Nelumbo; species Nelumbo lutea. The sequence goes on from NC_142685.1 coordinate 75,336,365, forward strand.
GAGAGAGAGAAAGAGAGAGAGATGGGACTAGATTTGCTTTTGGTTCCTCAAAATAAATTTGGGGATTTTACTGATTTTGGAGTCACCACATAAGCCTTTAGAATTAGGAGCTTAGGAAAAGCAGGTTTATACCCAAAAAAAAAAAAAAAAGAAAAATCGCCCAATGTGAATAAAAGACATGGGACTCATCATGAACCAAGGTACGTTAAGGGAAAGTATTAGCATCCCATACATGCCCAATGAAAACCAGCCATTACTTGGATAGATTTCCAATTCAGTTTTTACTGATTTTGGGTTGTGATGAACTACTTTAATCGAGTAAATAGAAAAACAGAAGAAGCTAACTAATAAATAAATTATTGAATAAAAAAGCAAGATAAAGAACTATGCTATCTAAATTACCAAAAACAGGATTTCTAGAGCAAATTATATCTAAGAAAAGTAAATTAAATCCAAACTAAACTTCAAATGGAAAACAAAAGAAATCATAAACAAATATGCTAGGTAACTCTGACCTTGAACCATGGTTTTGAAAACTAGGTGGGACTGAATGGTCGGACCAGTTGACCCAAGAACTGTTCAGGTAACCGGTTCCATTTCACCCTAAAACAGCTCTTGGGCCAAAAACCATTGATTTGGTTAGCGACTTGCTGACCTGGGGGATCGAAGCATTGACTGGACAATGCTTTTTGGCCATTTTTATTTTATTTATTTTTTAATTTAGTTTATTTTATTTAAATCAGGACAGGCCATTTTATTTAAAATCCAGTTTTTAAAACCTTGCTTTGAACTAAATAGAATGATAATCTAACTTAGGAGCTGTTTGGTTCACAGTCGGACTTGGAATAAAAATCCTCCAGAATTGGAATTGGAATGATCTATTCCCATAGTCTATTTGTTTCATACAAGAATCAGAATGGGAATTGGAATAAGTGAGAATGGGATTTCATTCCCAAGGGAGGGAGTGAGAATGACAATTCCCTCCAATGAGGAATGTCATTCCACCAGTTGGATTCTGACTCCGCCCAACCAAACAGTTGGAATCAAAATATATATGAGACCCATATGCTTAGGAACGATACGAACCCTTAGATTTGGAAGCTAAGAATGAAGAAAATATTATTTCTACTAACAATCTGAAACTTAATAATTAAATATAGCATGGAAATCTAGTGACTCTAAATATAATGCAATAGAGACCAAACAAAACTAATACTGCAACTGAACGCATGATTATTTTAGACTAAAAAAGGGGAAAATGTCTAGAAATCAGATGTGGAGATTGAGTTAGAATTAAAAAATAGAAAGCAAAAAGTGTATAAATGATAACTACTAAACTATGGGAACAAATACTAATGTAGAGAAAGAGTTTCTTTGTTGTGATTTTAAAGAAAATAGAAAGGGAACTTAAGCAAGAAAGCTAAATAAAATTAATATATGATAAACAAAGAGCTATTGATGAGAACTAAAATATATAAGAGAAAATATAGATCTAAGTATGTTAAATGTATATTGAGAAAACTAAAGCCTAAGCTCTTATGAAATGAAAGAAACTTAAAACAATGAAAGATAGTGGTTGCTAGTAATGCCAAGATGAGAGTACAATAGAAGTATGGCTACTTGACCTATACGGACGATCTAATATCTATGATAAATGTAAATTTAATCAACTAATACAATGTAGAGATAATGAGAAATATAGAAAAGAAGAAGAAGAGATAATTAACTAGCAATGCAAAGAGGAAGCTATATGCTCTAAATGAAGAAAAGCAACATACATGCAATTAACTAAATTACATCCTACACAGCCAATGGCATTCAACATTTTATCAATTATCAATTGAACCTAAAGATGGTTGAGGTACCTACCTCATTAAGAATGTGGGTTGTAGATACCATTTTTGCGCTTTTTAGTCTTTATCTATCTCTTTGCATCACTTTGATCTTCAAGCAATGCTCCAACCAACTTTTCAGGCGACATAGGTGTATTTTTGGGATTTTTGCTTTGTATTACCAAATTAACCCAATCGAACCAACGTAAAGCTTGAAATTCCAAATCCAACGATACCAAGATTACCCAAAACTGACATTGTTTCCCCCTTCGTTGTAAAACCTAGAGCTAGAATCGGCCCCAACACTTGGTATGGAATCTTTCTGATCCTAGGCCTAGCATCACAAATCCAACTTAATAGGTATGTATAGGCTAAAATTGTTAGACAGTGTATGCCCTTAGCTCTAATCAAATTGATGTACATAAACATTTTATCTATAAATGAATAAAGTACATTATTGTTTCATGTTCATATTGGATAGACTTGGGGAATTTATCCTTGTTGGAAGGGTTAGGATCCATCATATGGATGGCCGAACCATGCTAGGTGGCTGGTCAAATTTTCAAATATTTCATAATCTTTTTGGGAATCGAATTCCCTATGTTTTGAAAACCTATATTTTTCAGGATCGGTCTTGCACTAAACCGGACTAGATTTGAAACCAATCAAAGATGAAGATTTATATCTGATACAGATACCACAAATGCAGATTCCAAGGTGGAAGTTCATGATCAAATCAGTCCTAAAACCAACCTCCACTAAAGATGACACTGTATGTAGGTGAAACTGATTCAGCAACACAATTTTCACCAAAACTGCAACCCAACTATTTGGATCGAACTAGGGAGGTGAGCCTAAAGTTCTTCTGAATTTTTCTTGCAAAGATCAGAAGAAAACTGATCTCTATTAGTCCTCGAAATCCTAGGTCGTGATATGGTTTCTTGGAAAAAAAAAAAGAAAAGAGAACAAGAAAGAGTGGTAGTCTAGTCTAGTTCGCCCTCTTCTTCTTTTATCTCTTTATGGAGCATTTCTAATCAAATTGTGAGATTATCCAAATCTAATTTGAATATGGATTCTATTAAGAGATAAGCCTTATCCTCTTATAATAGGATGGGTGCTCCATATCCATTTTCAAACCTAGATTCGACCTAGAGCACAAGTTGTCATGTGACAACTTACTTAATCTTATAAATTATGGGCCTCATGCCCATTTTCTTCAAAGGCTCACAACCAAAGGTGTTGCATGGCCAACTTAGGCTTGATTTGTATGGCATGGGACCCCACAATATCCTCACATAAATCCACGTGGATTCGGCCCAACCTTTGTGAAAAGGCTTGGCCAAATTCACTGATAAACACAGTTAACCCCTGAGCACTTCACTATGGACTCAATAAGGGCCCAACATTTACACTTAAATGATCATTGAATTCAGTCATACTATGATGACCCAAGGACAATGGACTTAAGTAAGATAAAGCCCATTAGGTAATCAGCCTTGTAATGGTCTCTTACACTTAAACTCTCGGCCCTCTCAGCCCATAATGATAATATATATATCATATAAATATATTTTTCAAAACCAAATCACAAAAACAATTGAAATCCACTACTAGTAGTTTAGGTTTCTATTAGAGAAAGTGTAAGCCCTATCATTCACTTTGTCCAACAAGGGGGCCGATCCTATCACTATGATCACCTACCTAAATGAATTCAAAGACTGCCCCAACATACCTAGGTTTTGACCCTCAATGGATATCATTGATTGGCATATCAAAGACAACATAATCCAATACCTAGTGCAATACTATAATCAAGTCCATGGATTATGTGTAACTTTCTAGTTTTTCCTATCAACCTCCAAGGTCCAGGGCATAAATGGAAAATGGTCCAGGTTCAGTGCTTTAACTAAACACACACTACATGTGCTTTGATTCTAACCCTAGCAGCTGAGACAAGCTACCCCAACTTCTTTGGTAGCACATCTGTGTTAGCCTTTTCAGGATAAACTCTTCAAGTCTATTCAACGGCTGAGAACATTCTAAACTAACATGAGTTTAATAGGTGTCTAGTTTAAGGGGTAATTTCACAAAAATATACCAATATCAACATGAAACAATAATGTACTTTTATGTATTTACAATAAATGTATCTGTACATCAATTTGATTGCAGCTAAGGGCAAACACCAAGGATTAAGGTATTGATACGATACTCCCGATATAGGGCGTATCGTATCCTTATCCATGATCATGGATACAAGATACGCTACGATTGGATATGCATCTTACGAGTCATGCGTATCAGTACGATACGCCTCTGTATTCGTGTCTAGTTTAACAAAATTGTACATTGAGTACTTTTGGATTGCTTTCATATTTAATACAAGTTAAAAAATAGTGTTATGAAAACTAAAATAAATAATTTAAGATTTAATTTTCTTAAAAAAATTAATTAAAACTAAAAGTTATAATTTAAGGTTAATTTTCCTAAAAAATTTAATAAAAACTAAAAATTAAATATAATTTATTTTATCTACCTTAAATGGTTTATTTGTTTTATTTTACAATTACGTGTAAAATAAAAAATATTATATGTTAAAAATGAAAACATATTTATTTTTTAAAAAATAGTTGTTATTTAAATAAAATACTAAATTAAAAATATTCCCAGAATTAATAAAAATTGAAAATTATAATTATAAAATTGAAAGAGTGATAATTGTTATACAATGTTTGAATGTTCTAGAGTCCCGGTATTGTTTATTGTAATATTTCTCTTCATATAACCTATTGAAGTATGCATTTCTTATGTGTTTATATCTTATTCATAGATAGTTCAGCTTTTGGTTTAGTATGATTAATGTATTTATGTGATTTGTATGCATTTCACAAACATATCCAAGTGTTTCTATATCTTTCGTTCGTATCCATGCGTTTCCAAAGCATATTCATATCTGTATCCATATTCGAGTTATCCGATAAGATACCCGATACCGATACTTTGATCCTTGGCATACACTGTCTAACAGTTCTCACTTGCACTTAGGTCCAATCGGGTACAAGCCTCAGTCTCATACTACTCACGTGTTTCTCAAACACTTTCTGTGTTAGTGGTTTAGTTAATGGGTCTACTAGATTCTCTGCTAATGTTACCTTCTAAAATTGGATGTCCCCTCTACCAACAATATCCCATAAATCCAATGTTATCACACAACAACGGAATGGGAAATATGGTAGGACTCCAAATTCTAGGACGAATTTCTTCATCCACACTACTTATAGACAGCCTCATTTGTGGCAATATGTTTGGCCTCAGCCATGGACTATTTTTCTTTGTACGTAGGGTCCCAAAGTGTCTAGATATATACTTTTTATCATCTGGGTTAGGTTGGAAGTTGACATCAGTATAACCAACCATCTGTGGTGAGCTACCATTGAAGATAAGACAATAGTCTTTAGTCATTCATAAGTACTTTAGTATGTTTTTCACAGTGGTCTAATGATCTTGTCCTCGGTAAGATTGGTATCTACTTACAACACTAACAGCCTGAGCAATGTCTGGCCGAGTACACAACATAGCATACATGATGCTCCCTACGGCTAAGGCACAAGGAACCATTCTCATGTCCTTTATCTCCTCAGGGATCTTAAATGACATTTCTTTTAGAGAAAGTGACTCCATCCCTGAAAGGAACGAATCCCTTCTTGGAATTCTGCATGTTGTATCTGTTGACGATTTTATCAATGTAAGTAGATTGGGATAGTCCAATTATCCTCTTTGATCCATCTCTATAGAATCGAAGTCCCAAGACATAAGAGGCTTCTCTAAGATCTTTTATGGAGACCATACCTTCACCATAGTCAACATTCCTACATCATTCCCAATGAGCAGAATGTCGTCTACATACAGAATCATAAATGTAACCATATCTTCCACTGTTTTTCTATAAACACAGGGTTCATCCAGATTCTACTAAAAATCAAATTGTTTGACTATTGAGTCAAATCAGATGTTTCAGCTTCTAGAAGCAATGCCACAGGTGAGAAGGTCTCATCATAATCGACTCCTTCTTTTAGAGTGTACCCTTTTGCTACAAGCTGAGCTTTATAGGTCTCAACCTTTCCATCAGGGTCTTTCTTCCTCTTTATAGATCCACTTGCAACCGATTGCTTTTCACCCCGGGGGTGGGTCTATGAGAATCCAGATTATGTTGGTTTTCATTGAGTCCATCTTAACTTTCAGCCATCTACCCACTTCAAGGAGTCTATGTCCAACATAGCTTCCGTATAAGTCACAGGATCTTCCTCAATATTCATAGCTTCCATCAAGTAATTTTCATGATCATATCCATAACGAGCTGGAGGTCTAGAAACCCGGGTAGATCTTCTAAACTAGATATTATTATTTGGAATCTGTGGGTTATCTCCTACTACTCCTAAACTCTCTTTATCAAGAACAATTTCTTGATGATGATTGTTCAGGATGTAGTCCTCTTCCAAGAAGTAGGCATTTCGACTAACAAACACTTTTGTTCTCGTGGGTCATAGAAAAGATATCCTATAGAGTCCTGGAGTAGCCTACAAATAGACAACGGCTAGTTTTTAATTCCAATTTGTCCGCACTTATCTTTTTAACGTGTGTTGGACAATCCCATATTTTCAAGTGTCTTACACTTGGTTTCTTTTCGGTTCATAGCTCATAAGGAGTCTTAGGAACCGACTTGGTTGGAATTGGTTTAGCACGTAAATTGTAATTTCCAATGCATGCCCCCAAAAGGATATGGATAATTCTGAATGGACAAAGAGTGATTAGACCATATCTAATAGAGTCCGATTTCTTCTCTCTGACACACTATTTAATTGTGGTGTAGTAGGAGGAGATAACTATTATATAATCCCATTATCCTTTAAGTAGTCCCTAAATTCGTTGGAGAGACATTCATCTCTTCGATCAGATCGAATGGTTTTGATCTGTCTCCCCAGCTGTTTCTTGACTTCTTGTCTAAACTCCTTAAACATTTCAAAGGATTCAAACTTATGTCTCATTAGGTACACATGACTATACGGAGAATAATCATTGGTGAAAGTTATGAAATAACAGTATTGGTTCCATGTCCTAACTTTCAGGGGACCACATACATTATATGTATAAGGTCAAGTGTGTCTATACTTCTTTTAATCTTACCTATAAATGACCTTTTTGTCATCTTGCCTGGAGGCAAGGCTCACAAGTTGGCAGATCTTCCACAATGAGAAAATCTAGAGAATTATCATTCACCAATCTTGCAATACATTCTATATCAATATGGCCAAGTGAGTAATGCCATAAGCACGTGCGATTAATTGTATCATGTATTTTTTCTTGGGGATGTGTTCCAATACGATCACATTTGTTTCTAGAAAATGATGGAGAACCTAAAGACCATTCTTAAGTTCTCTGTAAGGAATTTTTATTCAATTCAATTGTAATCTTATTACTAAACAAAATAAAATTACCATCCTTACACAACTTAAAAACTAAAATTAGATTTCTTCAAAGTTTATAAAGACAAACTTTTAATGTAACAATTCCTTCTCTAAAAATTAAATCTATTGTTGCTATAGAAGTAGCTACAACAGTTATAGTTATCCCCAAGTAAAGCATAACCTCATCATCATTCGACCTTTTGCTTTCCTTGAACCCCTACAATGTATTACATGCATGAGTGGAAGCCCTAAAGTTAATACACTAAGACGCAGAAGTGACCAAAATATTAGTATCTATGACAAGAGATTCAAAATTAACTTCTTTGTTCTTGCGGGATTCCAAATACTGAGGACAATTCCTCTTCCAATACCTAGTCTGCTTGTAAAAGTGACATTCATCTGATGATTTGTCTCTCTTCTGCTTTTTCGGTTTGCCTCCCTTTTTCTAAGGCCTCTTCTTACCCTTCATTTTCTTCCTTGCACATTTGCAACCTTCAATAAGCATGGTTATTGGTGTGTCCTTCTTAATTAGTTCTTCATCTCTTTGCAATATATTGTTGAGCTTCTGTAAGCTAACTTTTATCTTGTTCATGTTATAGTTCATGACAAACTGATTGAAGGATGAGGGTAGAGAGTTCAAGACGACATCAATTTTGGTGTCATTGTCAGGTTGGGAGCCAATAGCCTCCAATTCATTTATATAACCAATCATTCACATGATGTGGTCATGAACTGGTTTCCTTTCGATCATCCTCATGGTCATCAATAGTTTGAGGACCCTTTGTCTTGCATAATAATTTTGCTTACCATACATGGTTTTTAGACTATCTAGGATATCTTTGCATATATCAATTTTGTCAAATTGTCTTTGGATAGAATTATCCAAGGAGATTATGACATAATACTAGGCAAGAGAATTTTTCTCTTCCTATTCCTGATATTCTCTCATTCTTTCCTTAAAATCCCTATCACCTAGACATTCTTGTGCTAAGTTCTTGGTAACCTTATCCAATTTCTCTGACGTGAACAATAGGTTCAGGTTATGAAACCAGTCTGCATAGTTGGGTCCTTTCAATTTGTTATCGTCTAATAATTTAGCAAACTGTTTGTGTGCCATTTCTAATAAAAGGCATGATTAATTAGTCCATAACCATAATATTGTTTCATGTTATCTTTCATGGAATGGACTTTTATCTATGTTCCATCTCCATTTATTTATCTCAAAAATTTCCCTCCTATCTCAGTGACGAGGACACAGTTCATGTCCCTAGAAATGTGGGAAATCACATAGGTGCATGGGGCTAACTGTTTCAGTTGCATAACCCTACCACTTTCTCTGAAGGACTACATATCTACCCATCCAATGAGCTTTCCCTTTGTCCTCCATCAGACAAGGTTCATTGCCATTTTAGGTAAAACCTTTATAACTGGTAAGTGTAGACTCGTCATATCGGGAGCCCCAAGGTACCGTGGAAGTGTCTTCCATGTTAGAATAAATCCCTCCCACTAGTCTATGATGCCCCTATCATATTATGAAGCAATCCCACTAACTGTCTCAATGAAATGGATAGCCCAATTTTATGGTGCATCTCCACTCACCAATTCAGCCCGTTTTCATGGTAATGATGGAAGGCCTTTAGAGAAATCAGATTATGATATTTCCTATCTCATTGATCTTATATGAGGGAACATGTATATTAGCCCCTCAGTCAGATTTAGGTCATACCATAGTGGCTCCCACTAACTTTCATAAAGTCAGATTCAAATGGGCCCTTAATGGGCTAGGGCTCCCACGAGGTTCCTCTTAGAAAGGAAGCTATTGAGGTGGCCCATTAGAAAAGGAGATCTTGCAATGATCCATGGGCATCATGGCAATTAAGTGCATTCAACCATGATGATCATGGAGAGCCACATAAGTCAATATATGGGCCAAGATTTTATGGCCTACTGTTACTAGCGACGCCAATTTATATTAATATATATAGGGTGACTATAATTAGAAGGGAAATGACCCTTATGCCTCTACTTAAGTTACAACATAAAAAACAAAAGAAAAAACTACTTTAACTAGTCCAAATGGACCCTAAATCAACATAATACAAATATTAGAAATAAAATTAACATTCCAACATGTCCCATGAACGAATCGCATCCATTCAGCACATGACATATACATAGATAATTGAACCAAATCGATTTAAAACTTTTAAAACCTATATTCATTTAGATTAACATATTATTAGCCCATCAAATAATCAAATTATCTAATAATTTTATCAAGAGTTCGATCTTCATCACACTTTTAGCCCAAGATTTTAAGAACCCATAATAGAACAATTCTATAATATATCAGAATATATATATAAAAATTTCATATCATTAGCCCACAATCATATCAACAAGTAAGTTGTCACGTAACAACTTACTTAATCTTAATAATTTGCTTTAAAGGCTCATGACCCAAGATGTTGGATAGCCAACTTAGGCCTGATTTGCATGATGTGGGACCCCACAATGACCTCACATAAGTCCGCAGGGGTTCGACCCATTCTCTATAAAAGGGCTTGGCCAAATTCACTACTAAACATAGTAAACCCCAAAGTACATCACTATGGGCCCAACATTTATACTTAATGATCATTGAATTTAGTCATTCTATGAAGACCCAAGGATAATGGACTTAAGTAAGATAAAGCCCATTAGGTAATCAGCCCTATAATGGTCTCTTACACTTAACCTCTCATCCCATAATGATCACAACACTACACGACAGAGAAGGACCTCTTCCCTGGCTACAAGGTACAGTGTCACACTCTCTACTCGGATGAATCCCGAGAATTAAAACATTTTACAAACATTTTTCATAAAACATAATATATATATATATCATATAAATGTATTATGCAAAACCAAATCTCAAACACAGTTGAAATCCACTACTAGTAGTTTAAGTTTCCATCAGAGGAAGTGTAAGCCCTATCATTCACTTTATTCGACAAAGGGGCTGATCCTATTACTATGATCACCCACTCAAGTAAATTCTCAGACTATCCCAACATACCCAGGTTTTGACCCTCAATGGATTTCACTGATTGGTTTATCAAAGACAACCCAATCCAACACCTAGTGCAATACCATAATCAAGTCTAGGGGTTATGTGTAACTTTTTAGTTTTGCCTATCAATCTCCAAGGTCTAGGGTATAACTAGAAAATGGTTTGGATTCAGTGTTTAAACCAAACACACATTGCATTGCTTTGGGTGTAATCCTAGCAGCTGAGACAAGATGCCCCTACTTCTTTGGTAGCACATCAGTGTCAGCCTTGGCAGGATAAATTCCCCAAGTCTATCCAACAATTGAAAACATTCTAAACTGACACGAGTCTCATAAGTCTCCAATTTAAAGGGTAATTTCATAAAAATATACCAATATCAACATGGAACAATAATGTACTTTTATTCATATACAATAAATGTATCTATACATCAATCTTATTAGAGCTAAGGGCATACACTGCCTAACAATCCTGACAAGGTTGACACTGGTGTACTGCCAAACAGTTGGAGTAATTTGTCTCAACTACTAAGGTTAGACCCCAAGCATAACCAATGGGTACTTAAAAAAGCACTTAATTTGGACCAATTTCTAGTTATGCCTTAGACCTTAGAGATAGATGGGAAAAAATGGAAAATTGTACTTTACCCCATAATTGATTATGATACTACAGTAGGTGTTGGATTAAGCTGTCTTCAATTTGTCAACCAAGGAGATCCATCGAGGGTCAAATATTTGGACATGTTGAGGCAGTTAGGGAAATCGTCTGAGTGAGTGATCATAGTGGTAGGATCGGCCCCTTTGCCAAACAAAGTTAATATTAGGGTTAGATTCTCTCTAATGGAAACCTAAACTACCGACAATAGATTTCAACTATATTTGAGATTTGATTTGCAAAATATATTTATATGTTATATTACTATTTTATAAAAAAAGAGATTTGCAAAAGGTTTTAATCCCAGGATCCATCTGAACAAAGAGTGTGATACTACATCTTGTAGTCAAGGAAGAAGTCATTCTCTATGGGTAGCGTTCTAATGATTATGGGCTGAGAGGTTAAATGTAAGAGACCATTACAGGGTTGATTATCTGATGGGCTTTATCTTACATAAGTCCATTATCCTTGGGTATTCATAAGGTGGTTGAATGCAATGATCATTTAGTTGTAAATGTTGGGACCAAATTAAGCCTAAAATGATTAGCTCAGAGGTTCACTAACCTGAGCTATGAATTCAGCTTAACCTCTTTCAAGGGTAGGGTCAAACCCTTATGGACTTGTGTGAAACTTTTGTGGGGTTCCACGCCATATAATATTTAGGCCCAAAGTGTCCATGCAACACTTAGGGATGTGAGCCTTTGGAGATAGTGGGCCTAAGGCCCATTACTAGTGTGATTAGTTAAGTGATCACATTACAATTTAATTTATCATGTGATTTGGGTCGAAATTGGGCATGGAAATGGATGTGTAGCACCTATCCTCTTAAGAGGATAATGCTTATCAATTAAAGATAGAGTCTTGATCCAAATTTGATTTGGATAAACTCCTAATTAGATTAGGAGAGTGCTCTATATAAAGGATAAAGAGGGGAGAGTCCAATTGAGTTGATTCTCTCCACTCTCTTGTTCTCTCCTCTTCTCACTTGCCTCCTAAAAACCCACGACATAGCCATTGCAAGAACTGATTTATATCAGCTTTTCCACTTTATTTTTGCAAGAAAAATGTTGGGGAAATCATCCTAACAAATCCCATTCGATCCAAGCAAGTTGGATAGCAGTTTTGTTGAATCATCTTTTCATATACATTGTGCCATCATCAGGTGGAGGCCGGTTTTGGGATTGAAATTGGGCGTGAACTACCACTCTGGGAGCTATACTTTGTGGACTCCTTATCAGATATAAGTAGTTTTGATTTTCATTTCAAATTTAGTCTGGTTCAATGCAAGATCAATCCATAAATTTCATATTTCAAAATCACTAGAAAATCGGTTCCTAGGGTAGGTCAGAAAATATTTTTGTTAAAATTTCCAAGCCATCAAGTATGGTTTAAGCATCCATAATCTGATTTCTATCCCTCCCAACAAAAGTTTTGAATCCAGCAATACTAAGATCACCTAAATCTGACACTGTCTACACCTTCATCTTAAGGCTTGAAGTCAGAACCGATTCTGATTGTCCGGTTGGGATCATTTTGATCGTGAACTTTATACCTCATCAAGTTAGAAATCTGCCAACATAGATACATAGAGCCCAATAATGTTTACCCCATCATCTTGAGAACCAAAACTGAAACCAATTCCAATTGTCTAATCGGGATCATTTTGATCCTAAACCTTACCTCACATCAAGTTAGAAATCCAAAAGCACATGTATGTAGATCCCAAAATTTTGAATTTAATGACGTGCAGATTAACTAAATCTTACACCATTTACCCCTTCATCTTAGGGCCCGAAACCAAAACTGATTCTGATTGTCTAATTGGGATGGTTTTGTGAAACTTATCCCATGTCAAGTCAGAAATCTGTCAACATAGGTACGTAGAGCTCAAAATTCAAAATCTGACGATACCAAGATCACTCAAACCCAATATCATTTATCTCCAAATCTTAAGACCCAAAGCTGGAATCGATTATGATCATCTAATTAGGATATTTTCATCCTGAAGTTATTTCACATCATGTCAAAAATCCGAAAAGAGCATGAAATGTTGAACCTGACAATACCAATATCACCCAAATCCGATACCTTTTACCCACCCATCTTGAGACCTGAAAACTCAAACAGTTTCTAACCAATCGTCACACCCAAAGTGGTATCCTGACAAGAATGGCATAGGCATTATTTTGGTCGTCTTTCAAATTAGGAAATTTATGCCATATGAATGAGAGTTTGGGAGTTTAGGAGTATTGATGATAGTTTTCCTTATCCTTTATTCTATCTGCTATTAAGTGTACGACATCAACGATGTCCACGGCCGTAACTTGAAGGCAAGATGAAGTTCCTGAGTCTGGTTAGGAAGTTCTAATTAGAGATGAAGTTGCTACGGCACCAGCGGGGTCCATTACCGTAGGAGTAAAAAATGTTAATAGCTTGACTGCTAGTTCAAAATTTGTTTAGAGTGTACATATCATAGGTGAAGAGTGTATTGTTGATTGTGGCCTTGCAGATAAATGTGTTGGATGTGTCTCCGGTTGCTGCTGCCACTATCATAATCTGGGGTGGTACCAGTGTTGGGGTAACTGGGGATAGGGAGGGTACTGATGGATGTAGATTTAAGTGACTCGAGGGTGATGTTCATACCTTGGCTGATGTTTTTGTCACTCTAGTGTTAGGGTTTGATCCATTTTTGTCTTATTTTCATTTGATCTTTGTTTTTCTTCTTTCTTCTTTTTCTTCATTTTTTATTGTTTATCTTATTCATGGTGTAGGATTTTGAAGTGGCTATGAGTGACATCTTGTTGGAAATCCTTGTTCATGAAGTTATTAAGGAAAATTTCCAGAAACCTATTAATCATCGGGAGGATATTACCGAAGCAGTTGTCAATTAGTTGAAGTCTCTTTGTTAGTTTGAAGATATCCCTGATTTTGAATGGGACTTTGAAGGCTGCATTCGACTATTCTGGGTACCTTGTGGAATTACCATCCAACCAAAGCCCATTGGAGTTAATGGGTCTTCGGTAGCTTGGTGCCTTTGTCATATGTATATTAGTTCGTGGAGGGGTATGTAATGCCCTTGGGCTTCATTATGAACATTTGTGCAATGTCGCAGAGGCCATAGGGGTAACACCCTTGGGCATTTTCGTAATAACTGAGCAATTCGCGGACGGGTAATGCCCTCGGGCTTCATTATGAACATTTGTGTAATGTTGCAGAGGGGTAACACCCTCAAGCTTCTTTTTAATAATTGAGCAATATCACGGAGAGGTAATGCCCTCAGGCTTCTTTGTGAATTATTATTGTTAACAGGACATATATACATGAGAATTTCCTTTCTATTTCTTTCTTTCCAAACCTCCCAACAAATAATCAGCCAACAAAATTGCTACTATAAAATTAAAATGGGAATTTTTGGAACTAGAAACCTGCTGCCACCTTTACGAGAAAGCGCAAGATGGACAAAAAAGTGAACCAGAGTTTCAATTGATAGGAACTTATAACTAGTACATCGGGAAGGAAGAGGAATTCTGATTCGCTGAATTTCCATTTCAACTGTGATCATGAATTTGATTCCAATTCCATTTATACATATCCATCGGGGCTCCTCCGTCTTATGACTTCCTTAGCCGAGTGGGTAGTAGAAACACCACCAAAATTCTTTAACCAAACAAATCTATCAGCTCTATTAGAGATATGAACTCCAATAAATGTGATTCGGTTAATGGTCTCAACCGTAAGAGCATTCTCCACCCTACTATGGTCCCAATCCCATCCGGACCAATAAGTCAATTTGGATAATGTCACCGACCTCATCATCAATCCAACTACCACCCGTAAACCATCGATCCAACCAAAATTAGATATTGCCATTCCCAACAAGCTACACCGTCTGCTGTAAGAAGATCTCAAAGAGATCAAAACAAGATTTACCAAAAGAAGAATTTCAAGTAGGCAAATACGCAAGGTGAAAATGGCTGTTCTAGAGATATTTAGAAAGAAAAAACTCAGCCCAAAGACAACACCATAGAGATTTCAGTCTGAAGATTCTTGTTACATCTGCTAAATTGTTAATATGAAGAC
This sequence comes from Nelumbo lutea, assembly GCF_056320005.1. NCBI lineage: Eukaryota > Viridiplantae > Streptophyta > Magnoliopsida > Proteales > Nelumbonaceae > Nelumbo > Nelumbo lutea. Next base: position 75,351,451 of record NC_142685.1, read on the forward strand.
CACCTTCCACAATAGGATGACAGAATTCTTTCCAAGAAACCCAACGGTGTTTACCTTCCAAGTTTTAACCCCCCTAATAACTCCTTTGGGCACATTTGCGGTAGCAAGAACGTGAATGGGGAAGCTGGATATGACATGCCTTAGAAGCACCAACTTTCCACACCTTGATAAAAGCTTACTCTTCCACCCAACAAGCCAGGAATTCACCTTGTCTACAATTCTAGAAAAATTAGAAATGCGAGTCCTACCCTTTGAAATGGGAGCTCCCAAGTATATGAATGGGAAGTTCTTCTGAGAAAAGTCAGTGACAAAAGATATAATATGGACCTTGGAGGCTCAAGATTTTCTGTGGTGAAGAAAAACCTTTTACTTTACATTAACAAGGTGGCCATAAGATTATTCATATCTTTTGATGAAGTCCATAACTAAAAAAAGGGATCATCTATTACCTCGAGTCAAAGTAATGGTATCATCCGCATGACGAAAGGGAAAATCCATCATATGGATGGCCGAATTATGCTAAATGATTGGGCGAAATTTCAAAGAAAAAATTTATTTTACCCTTCTAGGAATCGTATTCCCAATTTTTGAAAAATTACTTTTTCTAGGATCGGTCATGCACCGAAACCAGACCAGATTTGAAACCAACAGAAAGGTAGAAGTATACCTGATATGGATTCCACAAATGTACCTCCCAAAGTGGTAGTTGACGCCCAAAGAGAGTTCCAAAACCAGCTTCCACTGAAAATGACACAGCTTGAATTGAAGCCAGTTCAACAACACAGTTTTCAGCAAAATTGTGATCCAACACCTTGGATTGAACAAGGGAGGTGAGCACGAATTTTCTCTAAAATCAAAAAAGGAACTGATCAATAGTAGTCCAAGAAGTGGAGGTCAAATTAGGGTTTCTCGGGTGGCAAGAACAGAGAGAGAACTAAGAGCAGTGTGTTATCTAGAGTAGTTTGCCTCCTCCCTATTTATAAACCTTAAGGAGCACCACTCCTAATCTGATTAGAAGGTTCCTAATCCAAATCTTTATTTGGATTTAGAATTTCTAAGTGGATAAGACTTATCCTTTTATCCTAATGGGTGCTCCATACCCTTATCCAAACCCATATTCGCCCAAGTCACATGACTACTTAAACTATCATTTGACCACTTGATTAATCTAATTAATCATGGCCTTTAGGCCCATTAAGCAAGTGGTTCACGTTTCTAGATAGTTGCTGGCCCATTTGGTTCTTTTTGTATGGCATGGGACCCCAAAAATGACTCTACATAAACCCATATGGGTTCGGCCAAGCCTCTGTGAAAAGGCCTAGCCGAATTCACTATCAAGTACAGTGAACCCCTGAGTCCAACAGTATGGGCTCTTAATGGGTCCAACATTTACATTAAATGGTCTTTGAGTCCAGCCATCCTATGAAGGCCCAAGGACAATGGACTTAAGTAGGATATAGCCCATTAGGTAAAACAGCCCTAAATGATCTCTTACACTTAACCTCTCAGCCCATAATGATCAAATACTACCCGACAGGGAAGGACTTCTCCCCTAGCTGCAAGGTGCAATGTTGCACTCTTTGCTTGGATGGGTCACAGGAATTAAATTCTTTTTTCAAACATTTTTCTTAAAACATAATATACATTATCATATAAATATATTTTTCAAAACAAATCCCAAATATGGTTGAAATCGACTACCGACAGTTTTGGTTTTCATCGAAGAGAGTGCAGTCCTGATCATTCACTTTGTCCGAAAAAGGGGCTGATCCTGTCACTATGATCACCCACTTGAGTGAATTCTCAGGCTGCCCCAACATACCCAGGTTTTGACCCCCAAAGGATCTCACTGATTAGCATATCAAAGACATGCCAATCTGACACCCAGTGCAATACCATAATCGAGTCTAGGAGTTATGTGTAACTTTCAAGTTTTGCCCACCAGTCTCCAAGGTCTAGGGAAAAAGTGAAAATTGGTCTGGGTTCAATGTTTCGAACAAACATACACTGCATCTGCTTCGTGTCCAACACTAGCAGTTGAGACAGGCTGCCCCAACCTTCTTGGCAGCTCATCAATGTCAGCCTTGGCAAGATAAACTTCCCTAAGTCAATCCAACGGTTGAGAACATTCTAAATTAACACAAGTCTCATATGTTAGATAGTGTATGCCCTTAGCTCCAATCAAAATGATGTACATTATGACATTTAATGTAAATGAATAAAGTACATATTTTATTCATGTTATTATGGTGTGTTTCTGTGTAATATCCTTAAACTGGACACTTATGAAACTCGTGTTAGTTTAGAATCTTTACAGCCGCTAGATAGATCTGGGGAGATTTATCAAGCCAAGGCTGACACTGATGTGCCGCCAAATTGGTTGGGGTGGCTTGTCTCAGTTGCTAGGGTGAGACCTGAGGTACATGCAGTGTGGATTTTCTTCAAACCCTGAACCGGACTAGAAATCCAGTATTGCCCTAGACCATGGAGATTGATGGGAAAAACTGTAATGTTATACTTGACCCATAGACTCGATTATGATACTGCACTAGGTGTCGGATTGGGCTGTCTTTGATATGCCAATCAGTGAGATCCTTATAGGGAGTCAAAACCTAGGTATGTTGGGACAGTCTGAGAATTCATTTGAGTGGGTGATCATAGTGAAAGGATCAGCCCCTTTGTCAGACAAAGTGAATGATCGGGGATGCACTCTCACTCATGGAAACCAAAGATGCCGGTAGCCGATTTTGTCCGTTGAAATTTGTTTCGCAAATATATTTATATAGAGATATACATATATATTATGGTTTCAAAATGTTTACAAAAGGTTTTAATTCCCGGGATCCATGTGAGTAGAGAGTGCAACATTGTACCTCGTAGCCGAGGGAGAGGTCCTCTCTTGTCGGGCAATGTTTGATCATTATGGGCTAAGAGGTTAAGTGTAAGACCATTTAGGGTAATACCTTATGGGCTAATCTTGCATCTGCCCACAGTCCTTGGGTTTTTATAAGGTAGCTTGACCTAAGGACCATTTAGTATAAATGTTGGGCCCATTAAGAGCCCATGGTGATGGATTCAGGGGTTCACTGTCTCCTACAGTGAATTCGGCTAGGCCTTGTAATAGAGGCTAGGCTAAACCGATGTGGCTGATGTGTATATTAATGTTTGGGTCCCATGCCGTACAAGGACATCCAACTGGATAGCAGTTTGAAGGATAAGTGGGCACATAGACTTAATGGGCCTAATTAGATTAGGAGTGTTGACCTTTATCTGCAAATAAGATAAGGGATTATCCTTATCTCTTAAAGAGAGTCCAGATCCAAATACAAGATTTGGATTAGGAAACTCCTAATGGGATTAGGAGAACCTCTCTTTAAGGCTATAAATAGAGGAGAAGGGAGAACCCCAAATCATCCTTTAGTCTTACTGATTCAAGAGAGAAGACAGCATACAGTTGGATTGACGACAACTTCTGCTCTTGCCTTCTCCTGCTATTGCCACCATTGCCAGTTCGATCTCCACCTATAGGAGTGATCAAGAAGGGTTCTTGATATCACCTTTTGGTAGAAAAGGTGATCTGAAGTCATGCTCACTCGCCCTCCATTAGATTCATGGTGAAGAATCAGGTTCTTCCTGAAGAGCCATCCTGCTAATTCTGCTCCACCCTACGCTGTGTCATCTTCAATGGGAGCAGTCTTTGGTAACCTCCTTGGGCATGAATACCTTTGTTGGGGGTTACTACTACTCTGTATCAGGTATATCCCTCTCCTACCTTTTGGTTTCAGATCTGGTCTGGTTTAGGTTCAAGATTGATCCTTGAAAATGTACTTTTCTAAAATAAGGAATGTGATTCCCACATGGGAGAGAGAGAAATTTTTGAAAATTTTCCCAACCTACTTGCAGGCTTCGGCCATCCATATAATGGATCTCTCACCTTTCAGTGGTATCAAAGCGAGGTTCAAATCTTGAACCGAATTTGGCCAGATTTGAATGTGCACAATCGACAGAATTCTACCCGATTTGCACAGATTGTTGATTTTTTGGGTAATCGGTTCCCAGATTAAGGGCGATTGATCTGAAATTAAATCTTTTTAAATCTGATTTATATTTAGAAATGTTCTTTATATTTATCTTGATTTATGGGTTGTTCATACGACGGAAATTGAAATCTGCATTTTGTAGTTCTTTTACATTCTTCTTTGTAATTATATTTTTTTTAATTTTTAGACTGAATGTATAGGAATTCAATTTGATGTAATATTAATAGAAATTAGGGTTTTCTATTTTATTCCATTCAAATTCGAAGCTAACTGTGCAGAAGGGAGGAGTTTCACAGATTAGGGTTCGACTATCTGCGATTTGTAGTTTGAGAAACTACAAACTGCGAACTAACCTCTGTTTTGCAGGGTAGCAGATCTACGAACAACCCTTGTACTGATTCTTGAATTTTTTTAATCAGTAATTTAATTTTAGATCATAATCTTGAATTACATCTTGAATTAAAAATCAAACCCTAGACCCATTCGAACCAGATTGGACCAAACTGGTTGGACCGTATCTGTGGTTTGATGGGGGCTGTTCTAAGCCCTAATTTTTCATTCTTGGGTCCAGGAGTTGATGGTTAATTGCAAGATGTAATTCGGCCCACACCTATAAAACCTAGTTTTAATGTGTTAAAACTGCTTTAGCCCATTAACTGCATAAAAGATATATGGGCCGAACTGCTCTTTGCAATTCAGCCCATATACTTAGATAATATTAATCAGTAATATTATGGATAATTATGGGCTTTAATTATGGGTTGTATAGATATTAATTGATTGGATCAATTCTGTTTTTCATGCATGTGATGTATGGATGTGTGATGTGCAACATTCATGGGCCATAAGTACTTGGCCCATACAGATACACTATTGGCTCTTGCGCACACCATGGCTAAATGCACATCATTGTCATGGTGTTCTTAAGATCATTGGATGATCCTCCCTTCATGGTGGGCCCCACATCAGCTTCCTCCCCAAGAGGAACCGTGCGGAACCCTAGCCGTTTAGGGCCCATCGAAATCTGGTTTTATGAAAGTCAGTGGGAGCCACTTTGGTTTGACCTAAATTAAACTAGGGCATAATTAATGTTCCCTCCATTGAAATACGAGTGCATGTGATTGGGAGATTCATATGATGAACTCTCTAAAGGCCTTCCATCCTAAGTTCTTTGCCTCCTTCCTTCAATAATTTCATCATGAACTAAAACATGAATAAACTAAATGTTAACATCCAGGAACTCAACAATATGTTACAGAGGGCTGAGGAACTGATCAAGAAGGATGAGCCCTTTTCCATGCTTGTTGAAGTTGGTAAGTCGGGCAAGAAGAAGAGGAAGGCAAAGAGAAAGCCTCAGAAGAAAGCTACTAAGACCAAGAGGCAGAGGAAGGACAAAGTATCAGATGCTTGTCAATTCTACAAGCAAACCAGCCACTGTAAGAGGAACTGTCCTCAGTACCTGGAATCCAAGAAACAAGGTAATTTCAAATCCTTTGTCATAGAAACCAATTTGTTGGTAACTTCTACTTCCTGGTGTATTGACTTCGGAGCTTCGACTCATGCGTGTAACTCACTACAAGGGTTCAGGATAAGTAGATGACTGAGTGACGAAGAAGTGACTCTTTACTTGGAGACTTCTGTAAGTGTTGTAGCTACAACTATAGGAACTATAGAGTTAATTTCCAGAGAATGAATTATTGTACTAAAAGATGGTCTTTATGTACAGAATTTGAGAAGAAATCTAATTTCTGTTTCAAAACTGTGCGGATGGATATTCTGTTTTCTTTAGTAATACGATTACTATCAAAAGAAATAACAAATTCATCGCATATGGAGAACTTGAGAATGGTCTCTATGTTCTCCATCCTTCTCTATAAACTAACATAATCGAGACTACATCGGATGACATCCCCAAGAAAAGAACCCGTGATACAGTTAATCCCACGTGTTTGTGGCATTACCGACTTGGCCATATTAACATAGATCGTATCACAATGTTGGTAAAGGATG